>NC_000080.6:8362500-8962500 GCF_000001635.26 Mus musculus | reverse complement strand
AGGCTGCACACACAGGCTGCACACACAGGCTGCACACACAGGCAGTACACACAGGCTGCACACACAGGCTGCACACACAGGCATGCACATACAGGAATGTGCATACAAGCGTACACCTTTAGACACATGCTTTTACCTCCATATACTGAGTGTCCACTTTCCTCAATTCCGTCCCCTCTCCAGACTAACCAATAGTATTATAGTGACCTAAAAAGGAGACTTCAGGAACAAGAACAAATAAGAATTCTGTTCACTACAGGAAATAAGCAGAAGGCTTATTATTCAGAGCAGAAATAATCCTTACTTTTCAGAAGGCTGGGGGAATATTTGGTATTTACTCAGCTGTTTGCCTGCATAACTGCACATTTTAACTTAGCCATAAGCACTTCCTATACTGTGTATACAATTTACGGAACAGGAGGATTTCAATTTCATCCATTTGCTTCCACACACTATAGTAAAACATCATTTACTTGGCCCATGTTCCATTTGCATGAGAAATATAAGCGACTCTGAGCAACGTCTTGCTTGAACTGGCAAAATTACCATCTGGAGCCCATGAATGGGAGTCGGTGGAGTCTCTGGAAAGAACATGATGTTCAAATCCACCTGGTCCCATTATTGTCAGAAAGCATTCTCAAAGCTTATGATCAGGCCAAATCCTGACAGTCTGAGACATCAGTGGTGTGGTTTAAGATGTGCCCCTGTAGACCACCCTGAGCCATGCCTGGATCTTAGCAGATCCTGTCACTAACACCCCTGAGAGGAGAGGGGTCTCTGCTCCTCATCCTGGCCAGATGCCTGAAACGTGGTCTGTATACAATCAATTTACAAGACAGATGGAAATTGAGTTACAGCAAATAAATCATATGGCACTTCTTTGAGCAATGTCTTTCTTTAGGGAATCTTCCTGTTGACTAAATGTGGCTTTCCACCTTTCTGATTAGCTGCACAGATGTTTTATTGATATTTGACTCCTCTTAGAAATTTCTTATTTAAAGACTCTCCAGGGTTTTTCGACATGAAGAGTCCTTCCACTTATCATGAGGAAATTTTTGAACTGGTTAATTATAATCATGTGTCATTCTTTAGATACAAGAAACACATAAATATGCAACTATTCACTCAAATTACTGGGACCCTAAAATTTCCCTTCCTCATCCTGTCAAATTGTTTCATTCAAAGTTTTGGGCTTAAGAAAGTGCATGACAGTTTGAACTGTATAGTCTGATGTCTCTTTTACTGTGTTCCAACTAGATGTTCTATCCAAAGAGCTCAAAGACACTTAAGGCAACAGTCTTCAGGATCCGAGAGATCATGGTTGGAATTCCACCTGTGTCTATAGTTCCAAGCAAGTTAAATCCTCTGAGCTTCAAATCCAAATCAATAGTGCAGGAATGCTGCCAACCTTAGGATGCGTTTTGAGAGAAAAGCCTGTCTTAAAACATGGGTTCCTAAGTGTGTTATTAACATGTGCTCATGCAGCTGCTGGGGAGGGAGAATGGGAAGAGAGAGGATGAGAAGAAGGAGAAGGAAGAAGACAAGAGGAAGGAGGAGGAAAAGGAGGGGAGGAAAAACAGGGAATGGGGGAGAGAATATGGGCACCAGCACATCACTATGTCTTTATCAGAATATATTGCATTAATAAATACTGTTTGCCTTCCCATGTGACTGGCAACTTAAAACTCACTCCATTATTCTGAGTGGTTTCTGAACAACATTTTCAGAGCCAAGGAAGCTGCTTGTGAGACAGCCAGAGCATGTCTTATGGGGAGAAGACAACACTGGCAGAATCAGCTGAGTGATGCTCAGTAAGGGACTCGGGGCTTGAACCTGAAGGCGTGAGTTCAGATCCCAGCACATACATTTCAAAAGGATGGCCATTGGAGCTTCCACCTATAACCACAGCATTGGGGATCAGGTTAAACAGAGATTCTCAGAGGTGTGGTGGCCACCCAGTGCAGCCAAATGTTATCTCTTCATCAAGGATCTCTGTCTCCAAAAATATGACAGAAGCCATTGATATGGGAAGGAATGATAGGGGATATGAGAGATTGGAAGATGGAAGGGAGTGAAGGAAAGAAAAGGAAATAGAGACATGGTCTAATTATATTTTAGTTTAAACAAAAAAGGATAAATACAAATCAGAAAAAAAAAATAAGGCAGAGAAGCAATTAAGGAAGGTTTCCTGACCTCAATCTCCAGCCTCCATATGAAGCCACTTGAGCAAACACACACACACGCACACCGAGAGAGAGAGAGAGAGAGAGAGAGAGAGAGAGACAGAGAGACAGAGAGACAGAGAGACAGAGACAGAGAGACAGAGAGACATGTGCACATACATGGGCACATACACACAAAGAGACATTTGCACATACCTAGACACAGATACACACATATATACACACATACACACATGTATTCATATATATATATATATATATATATATACATATATATATATATACATACATACAGACTCACACACATAGACACAGATACACACATAAATACTCACATGCACACTATATATGTGCACCTAGTTAGACTCCCCACAGAAGTTACCACTGAAGCCCTCACCTGATTCAACAGTGCTCATATGTATCTAGCAGAGAATGCCAATACATTTCTATATCAGTGTGTGCAAAGCACATAGTCAGAGGCTTGGAGAGGGCCCAAGCCCATTCAAACAGGAGGAAAAAGAGGGGAAAATAACAGAAAGCCAAGTCTTTACACTTCAAAACTTTCAACCAAGAGTAGAGATTCAATGACAGGTCAGCTGTTAGGGTGGAGTTTAGAACAGTGTGAATAACACATTATCTATTAAAAGGTCATTTCTGTCAGGCAAAAGTGGGTCTCCCTGGGGTCTGATGTGTATAGTATCTGGTAGCCCCCACCACTCTATAACTCCCAATAAACAAACATAAAAGCTACATCCTTTTTCTAATTTTTTTATTCACTTTATATCCCACCCACTGCCCCTCCTCCTGGTCACCCATTTTTATGCATAAGTTCCCACTGCCATGATTTCTTTTTCCTGATGACATTGAAGGATGGCAAAAGAAGGACATTTGTTTCTAATTCTGGAGCTAAGTTGCTTCTTGTCTTGACGAGTTGTTAATTGCATATTGTTTCATGCCTGCTTTGGACTCTGCAGTAGCAACACAGTCTATGGTTTTGTATTAGAGTAAGTTGGGGAGTCTTTTAAAATTAAGATTACTGACCCTGTTGTGGTCCAGATACCCCAGCACCCATGGGGAGAGGAAACCCACAAATCTGCATTGATTAAAATGCCCATCAACAGATAATAATTTGCAAGATGGGAAAGAGCACTAGATAGAGCCAGATATCTAAGACACATAAGAATGCGATTAGTGGTTGGGCTTTGAATTGCTGCATCACACACAGCTGAATATGGACCTTTGGAAGACTCCATTCCTCTCTGACAGCACAAAACTCTGCAGGTTGTAAGGGCCAAACGTCAGAGAAGGCATTAAAAATAGAAAGTACTGAGTTGGGGGCTGTGGTGCTCACCAGGAGTCCTAGCTATGGGGCAAGCTGGGCTCCATTGATCCTTCTGCCTCAGCTTTCAAGGCCATGCTGGGCAACTTAGTAAGATGTTAGCTAAAAAACAAACAATAGCAACCACAACCAAACAATCACTATGTTTATCATGTGCTAATTCAGGTACAACATATTTTCTAGATAAATGTGCTCTACCATTCCTAGGATACTCTTATTTTATTAATATAAATTTTCTTTTTATGCCTTAGTCTTTGAGTAAGGACAATTCAAGGCAGCTGATTTGAATGAATTAAGAAGTCTTCGTGATGTCTCTTTTGAGGCTTGGGAAGTGGCTGAGTGGATAAAGTACTTGTTTAGAACCTGAACTCAGATCCCAGCACCCACATAAAAGCCAGGTATGGGGTGTGGGGGTGCATGTCTACAATATCAGCAATGGGAGAGAGCAGAGACCCCTAGATGCCAGGGCTTAGCTTGCTTGACAGTCTACAGGAAGAAGTGAGGTTCAAAGTTCATAAGAGACCCTGTCTGGAAAAGGAAAGCGGAAAGCTACAAAGAAACAACATCATCTTCACATGCATCCACACAGTGCTTACACATACAAGTGCACATATGCATACATGCACTCTCACATACATGTGCACATGCACATGTAGTTTTACCAGTTTAAACTTTTAGTTGTGGAAAAACTAAAATGTTGATCCCCCTGGGTAGGTGAAAAGGTAGTCTCTGCTCATGTTCATGCCATGGAGGAGTTTATCTTCCTGTAACATAAGATCACCTCACATCAAGGGGCAGATTAGTGCTTTCTGCATAACAGGAAGTATAGACTTAGGGTTAGTTCTCAACAGGCATTACTAATCACTGAGTAGGCAGGGAAAGTAGACACTGGAGCCAAATCACTTTTGGTTCCTAAAGTGCTGAAGCTAAATTCATAAACAAGACTTTGCATGAAATTATAAAAGTAAAATAAGCTAGATTCCTGTGTGGTCTACCAAAATTCCCTAAAAAGGAAAAAGATTACAGAGAGACTCAGGTATTGACAACATACCCTACTTGGCAAAGGACTGAAATATAGTTCGCAAAGATACAGGATGCTCATTTGGAAAAAAGAATGGAAATCATAGACTCATCGCATTACTGAGTCAAATGTACCATGTGGCATATGGGCAGTAACATCCACCATTTGGGTGGATATGTGAAATTTATAACGTGAAGAAAGCAGAAGCCCACAGAGGGTGCCATAAACTCAGGGGCCAGCTGCAGAATCCCAGACTTGTCAGCAACCTCGCTGCCTGCTGGCATTTGCCCACAAAATCAAAGATACAGCATGAAAGAAGGGAGGTGTATTTCTTAAGTTCATACTATTTCATCAAAGAATTTGGCACACCTTCCAAACTTGTATTAATATGGCATTAGATAAAATGTCCACATATCTCTAAGACAGTATACCAAGGAGCTATTATGACTAGTACTGTGAAAAAAGTTTGGAAATGGAGAAGTGCCAACAAATTATTAGGTTTTTAAAAGTGTGTTATGCTTCATATGATGGCTTTCATAAAAAGTAACTTTGTTATACAACATAAAGAATATTAAAGTTGCTTATTTATAACCACAATATTTCTTGGGGGTGCCCCATAATGCTAGACACTGGGGAAATAATAGTAGATAATAGTTTCCTATCTCATGGTACTTGATTCTAGGGACATTATGTAGAGAGCAAACAGATGCAGGTATATATGAAGTCCAATCTAAGGTGATGTGTGCAATAAGGAAAAGCAAAGCGAGATGAGAAGAGAGGAGCTCCTGGGGGAGCCACCATGCTTAGAAAGAAGCCCTCTTTCAACAGAACTGAGGAAGATGCAATCGAAATTAGGCAGTGAGTAGCCACCACCCATTACATAATCATCACAAGTCATGTAGAGCATTATAGAATCTCTGAGGATTTTCCAGCAGTGAGGTTGGCAGCCATTGAATAGATATGACATAATTCTTATGTTCAGAGTCAAGCTATCTCCCCCTTATGTAGAGGATATGCTGGAAAGGACAAGATTCTTTAGACCTTCCAGGGTACTGAAACAAAATACCAAAGGCTTATAAACAATATAAACTCTCTTTTCAGTCTGAGGGCTAAACGTATAAAATCAAAGTGTTTAAAGATTTTGTATTGGGGAAGCTTACTTTCTTATAGATGTTTCTCACTCTGACCTGCAGGACAGAAGCCTGGAAGGAACCAGAGCCTTCTTTTGGACCTCTTTTTCTGCTCTCCTCCCTTCCCCTCCCCTCCCCTCTCCTTCCCTCCTTCTCCCTCCCCTCCCCTCCTCCCTCCCCTCCCCTCCCTTCCCCCCTCCTGTCCTCTCCTCTCCCCTCCCCTCCCCTCCCCTCTCTTTCCTCCTCCCCTCTCCTCTCCTCTCCTCTCCTCTTCTCCTTTCTTTTCATCTCTCTCTCTCTCTCTCTCTCTCTCTCTCTCTCTCTCTCTCTCTCTCTCCTTTCTTTTGAGACAAGGTCTCATGTGTCTTGTAGTCCAAGCTGGCCTATCTCATTTGTAGCCAAGGATTCATTTAAACTACTGAGCTCCCTGCCTCTTCCTCCCAAAGAGGACTGTACATACTGGGATGATGTACATGCACCAGCACACTTAGCCATCACATCTCTTTCATAAAAGTACAATGCAATTCATAGGGTTTTGATCTTAGGGCATAATTACCTCCCCAAATATCTCCTCATCAAGTCCCCTTGAAGGTTAGGATTTCACCTGTAAATTTTAGCGATAGAAACATTAGAATTAAGCAGGCACACAGTAGAAGAACACCCAAGGGGTTTCAGATACCCCAGAGAGCAATTTTCCCTGAACCACGACAGTAGCTATCCCTGGGCCAAAGGTCAGATTCCATGTATTTTGTGAAGATGAAGCTGCTGAGATTTACTGGAGGATGAAGGATGTACAGAGAGGACGTCATGAGATGCCCTGAGATGACAAGACTAAGACTCGATTGATCAGAGGCTATGGAGACCCGGATCCAGTGGTGAAGAAGGATCCCCAAGGGGATGGGACTGGAGAGAAGATGAGATAAGAGGACCTGCCAAACTCCAGCAGTGCAATCAACTCTTCTGAGTCATTAGGAAAAAGGCAAGGAGTGGGGTGGTGTAATCAATGGAAATTCAAATGTCAACCCAATTGGCAGAGCTGACAGAATATTAACATATGGTCCTATGGCAGTTTAAGTAAGGAATGACCCCTAACTGCTTAAGAGGATGTAGACCATGTTTTTGTTTTTTGGATTTTTTTTCCAGTTATTTTTAGTGTCATTGCTCTTTATCAGCTGGTGGACATGGGAACAACTTAATAAAAATTGGGTAATTTAGTTTTCAGTTTAAATTCTCAACTGGCAATTGGCCAAATTTCGCATCTGAAGCCATGAGCCCCCAAATGCCATTTTGTGATTTGGCTGCTGACACCTGATGTAGGAAGGAGCCACCGAGATGAATGGAGTAACTAGCTCTCCAAAGGAAGTCAAGGGTAAGAGTCTCACCTAACTTGTATGTACATTTATTTGTATAAAGCATATATATTTAAAATAAAGTTTTAATTTTATTCTAGGACATATGACCAAATATGTGAGTTTTATATCTCTGTTACACTTTTTATAAGATGAATGTGGAGAACAGTCTTACAAGAGATTTTATATATGCAATGTTGAGGAAAACTAATAAAAATGTGCAAAAATTAGTTTATATGGTTCATGCAAAGTTTAACAAGTTTAATTTTTTTCTAGTTCTACTGTAGCTTATTAACTTTAAAATAGTATGTTGTAAATGTTGCTTGAATAAAGTTAAGTTTTAAGGATATTTATACCAAAGAAAGAGAGAGAGAGAGAGAGAGAGAGAGAGAGAGAGAGAAAGGAAGGAAGGAAGGAAGGAAGGAAGGAAGGAAGGAAGGAAGGAAGGAAGGAAGGAAGGAAGGAAGGAAGAAAGAGAGAGAGAGAGAAAGAAAGAAAAGAAATGCTACCCCTACACTCTTGGGCATTTGAACACTTGACCTGCAGCTGATGATGATGATGGAGGAGGTTTAGGTGGAGCAGCTTTGCTGGAGGAAGGCAGCAAGCAAGTTGTGGGGTTAAAAACCTCAAGCCACTTCCATTTCACTATCTCTGGTTCGCACTCATTGTCGAGCTGTGCGCCCTCAGCTTCCTGCTCCCACTGCCATGTCTTCCCTCCAGGATGCACGCTCAGTACTCTGAACTATAAGCCAAACTATAACCTTAAAATTGTGATGTCTTGGCTTAAAAGAGATTGTTTCACGAATATACCCAAGGAATGTTTACACACACACACACACACACACACACACACACACACACACACACAAGACAGAGACTGAGACAGAGAGACAGAGACAGACATACAGACAGAGAAAGAGACAAAAAAGGAAAAATGAAAAATAATATATTAAAAAATAAAATTAACTAGAAAGATCCCAATCAGATTCATGATATAGAAACCTTTTAGTTAGGAGAAAGTGATAATATATCTATGTACGGAGAAAAAAAACTTTAAAATTTATATATTTTTGTTCAAAAATCAAAGAAGCCACTATAAAGACATCCTATAATAGTCATATCTAGTAACCAGAATGCTGTCTTCACATCATCATTTACAATGTGCTTAAAGGATATTGAAGCATGCTGAAGGCTGTATTAATTCTTCTCCAATGGTACTCTCACCTCACCAGTTACCAGTGCCTTTCAGATGTGAGCAAAATCTTAACTTACACCAAAGAAAATAATTTTGGGAGGGAGGGAAGGAGGGAGAGAGGAAGGGAAAGAGAGAGAGAGAGAGAGAGAGAGAGAGAGAGAGAGAGAGAGAGAGAGAGAGAGACTCAGATGTCAAAGTGAAGCAAAGTTGGGGTCTACTAAGAAATGAAAGTATATACTGAAAGATTCAGAGTGCTAGCACTAAGGAAATCATGCATACTAGTGTCTTGAAAGCAGCTATTAAGAGCCTGGAAAGATGTCTTGGACTGCTCTAAAAGGAACTGAATTTGGTTCCTAGCATGCAAGTAGCCTTTTCTGACTTCCATAGGTGCTGGCACACATATGACATACACTGATACACATGTGGCATGTAACTAAAGACATGTGGCATACACTGGTACACATGTGGCAAACACATACACATATGTGGTATTCATGAACATACTTGTAGTATATATATGGAAATACCTGTGGACATGCATAGACATACATGTGGCATATATGGACATACATGTGCAATATACCTGTCACATGCACCTACACGCATGTGTCATGCACAGACATACATGTGACACACACTGGCATGCATGTGGCATGCATGGACATACATGTAGCATGCATGGATATACATGTGGCATAAATGGACACACATGTGGTATACACCGGCATAGACACACATACACAGATAAACGTTAAAAATAAATCCTTTTTAAAAACTCAGAAAAGGGTTTGATGAGCAGCCTTTAACAAAACTGTATACATTTTGCAGCTTTTGAAGCAGCATGTTGCAGTGGAAATATTTCACCACAAAACTCAGAGATTAAGCAAAGTTTAAAAACTAAGGAAAGTTTTTAACTTAGATTTATTTTTCTTATCATGAAGAACTTCCTTTCAAAAGTGAACTTATAATGCAGTTAATGAGGTTCATTGTTAAGGCTGAAGGACCCGAGAGGATGCCTACAAGGTTCAATTCAAAGGTTGCAGAGTATAAGACAGACTTTGTGACCTTAAGCATGGTTCGTTAGCTGCTTTAATGCTGTTGTTTGACATATTTCAGAAAAGGGAACACTATTTCCATCCAGAGGATCTTTGAAGCAGCTTTGTCACATTCTTGACTCTCAGCCAATGACGAAACACAAACCAGACCCCAGATGGTTACCATTCTCCCTTTATCTTCCCTCACCTGCCTTCTTGACTCGCTGCCATTTAAGCAGTCTACTAAACTGAACTCCAGAATCAGCTTTATAACACTGTTCCTTTGTCCATCCACTTACTCTCCACATATCAAGCATGTACCCATTATACATACGCAAGGTCTAACAGGATGAGTGACTCCTGGGAAGCCTTTGTTAACCCTTAAACGTAGACCAGTGGAACAAAACAAAAGACCCAAGCTAGAGTGAGCATAACTACAATCTGATATTTGACACAGACACCAAAAACACACATTGGAGAAAATAGCAGCATATTCAATAAATAGGGCTGGGGAGGCTGGATGTTCAGATATGAATGAAAATGAGACCTGTATCTGTCATTTTTCACAAAAACTAACCCCTAATGGGTCAAAGGCCTCTATGTGAAACCTGAAATGCTGAAACTTCTAGAAGGAAGCATAAGCAGTGCTTACAATATAGAGGTGCAAGAAAGGACTTTCTGAATAGGGTTTCACCTTTAAAGGCACAGTTAAAGCAGTACTCCTTAAATCAATTTAAATTGCAATTTGCAAGACTAAACATATATACACACCACACACACCTGGCTGATCGTTTTCTAATAAACTGCTGTCACATAAGTTTAGATCTGTATTGAGACTGGGTATATAGATTCACTGTCTTGGGCAAATTAGAAAAGACGTCTATGTGATAACAATTATTATTTAAAAAGAGGTCATGAGCTGAAAAAGACTGGGAGGACACAGATGGAGTTGAAGGGGGAGAGGGAAAGATGGAAATGATGTAAATACAGTACACATATATGAAATCCTAAATTTTTATAAATTAAATTAGGAAATGCCAAAACTTTCTAAAGAGTGGTGAGATTTTCTCCATCCTCCAAAGAAACAGACACAGGATGTTGTGTGTCTAACTTTCCTGAGAGGTTCTCAGTCACCAGTCACCACAGTGAGGGGGCAGAGGCTGGGAGCAGGGTTCAGATGGCCATGAATGTGCTGGAATGACTCCACTGGTCAGGACCACACCTGTCATTTCTTCACAAACTACATCATCCTTCATATTAGAGGCTTCATTCAATGGTTTGTGTTCATTTATAATTAGTGTCGTTGCTATGAGGGGTTTTAAAACATAAGGCATGTTCAAGCATCCCATATATACTTATGTAGCAACTTAAAATGCATAAGATGTGGACTCGATGAAGTTTCACTCCTTTGAAAATGGCTGACATAGTGTTTGGATTTGAAGCACTAAATTAATAATTCCCCAGAAAAGTACTTGTAGACTGAGAAGAATGTGCTCTCTGCCCCTCCCCCTCTATACACACACACCACATACAGACAGAAAGATCTCTCTACCACAATTCTTAGAATCTGTGAATATATCACCTTCTCTAGAAAGTTAAGGATATCACTCTGGAGTATCATGTAAACCTGATATTAGACCTACCTTATGTCAATGAGGGCCTCCTGAGAAAAGAAACAAAATGAGAGTTGTGAGAGACAACTGTGGGGTCAGAGGCAATTGAATAGAGTAAGATGAAGAAGGGGTGACAACAATGCAGAGAACCCTGGTAAGGGCTTTAGCCCCCCCCCCCCCACACACACACACACTGAAGCCTCCAGAAAGAACACTCCAACTTCCATCTTGACTTGGGATTTGGGTTCTCCACATATCTAAGTTAAATCCATATTGGTTTTTAACCATAAAATTTGTGGCAACTTGGTACAGAAGCAAGAGGAAACCAATGGATACACTCCATTTGTAGGAAATAGGATAGTCTGTGTCCCACTGTGTTATCCAGGAAGCCATTTGTCATCTTTCAGCAGGCTCTGGGGTAAAGAGCAAAGTACAGACAGATGTTCATAGAAGTAAAAAGGAAGGAAATGTAGAGGCCCAGACGTGGCCTCCAGTGGACAGCTTTCCTTAGCAATAGGACAGGATGCAAGTCTTTGATCCTGGATTAGTAAGTCAAGGTTAACAGAGAAGGAAGTGAAGGCAGAGTGCAGAACAGTGGGGTGAAGGAAGGGGTTGCTGGATTGGGGAAAAGAGGGTGGGAAATGTTGACCCTGTACTCACTTTTACAACTTCACTTGGACTTGACACTTCCTATGACTCTACGTTCGCTTTCACCCTTGATCTCCATTTATTCTCCCTAAGTAAGCAAGGCTTCTTCAGGATCTGCTTAGGACAAAAGAGATGTCAACAGCACAAACAGTCCAGACAAATCCCCTTGAAGACATCATCCCTGCTGAAGGAGACCCAAAGCTGAGATGAGACAAACTTGTTCATCTTGGTCCCCATGGAGAGGCTGAAGAAAGAAGAGTCAAGGACCACACCGACTCTGAGATTTCTGTCCTCAAAGTGGAAGAAACTGACTGTTGAACTTCACCATTGTCTCAATCTATCTCTTCAGGAACTAGAAAAAGGCTTATATCCTCTGAGTACTGCATGACAGAAGCATATCATAAATAAGATAACGTGAAGGCCAAAAGAGCAGACAGACAGCACCTGACATAAAGAGATTTGTTAGGTAAAGTCCAATGGAATCTAGTACAATGGTATATTGCTGCTGCTCCTGAGTGTTCTTGTCCAAATTCCTGTCATTTTCCACGCTCCCTGGACATCCTTTGCCCCACCTTTTCTGAGAAGTAGGATTAAAACTATCCTATCATATTAGTCCTTGGATTTTCTTAGGTTTAATCTCTTCCAAGCAGGCAATCACTCGAGAGCACACTACTGTAGTTCACTGTGCAAAGAGTCTATTACAGCTGTTGCGCTGAATGTAAAGAGAGCCTCCCATGTTCCAGGCTGTCACTCAATACTTTCCCACTGACCCTCTGCTGCTGTCTGTCAAGTGTGATTACAGTGCCTGTGGTACCGTTTTATTTGTGTTACCACCTAACAATCAGAGAGTAACTTCTTACCTGGCAAGGTGGAGATTTCAATTCTGTTGCAGAGTTTAGAGCTGTCCTTTATCAGGAGTGTATTTGAAGGAAGAAGAAATCTAGTGAAGAAACACTATCTTATAGCATAGGACGTTCAGAAGACAAACTCACCGTAGCCAGTTCTGGGTCCTTTTTGAAGATGCTTTATATCCTTCCAAAGCTAGCATCTTACCCAAACAAGTGTTTGATGTAGTCCCAATTATCATCTTCACCATCCATTTTCACACTACAAATGCGAATCATCAAACATTAGTTCCTCCAGGACCAATTCAACTGAACATTTACTAGAGTTAGGCTTATGCCCCAATCTCTATGAAAAGGGGTTTGTAAAGAATATTCTAACAGCAGAATCCATAAAGTTTTGATAAGATGATTTTCCTGAAGAATGCTTGTATTTACTTGGGTACTAATTACAAAATATGTTCTATCCTTTTAAAAAAATGCTAATCAAGTCTTACAAAACAACTGAGCATGCAAATTGGAAAGCACCTAGAGTCATTCCCCAATTGTCGAGCTATGAGTTCCCAAACAGTAACTCAGGCTAATGGTTGCCAAAACCTCTCCTAAACACTGCCATGAAATGAAATTCATTTTAATCTTGGACAAACCACTTTTCTTCATGCTAGGAAACAATACACTGGGGTTCCCACTCTCTACTTTTGAGTGACTTTTTGCTCATGGCAATCAAGCAAAAGGAGTAGCCTGTCTCTTTGTCCAGACAGAACTCACTGGCTGTGATGATAGCCTCTGGGCCGGCCTTTGTCTCTGACCCTCCTAGAGTCTGATCCCCATACTTTGGCCTAATTCAACTGTGGTTTTGTATCTACTTGAAGCACCTGGTTGAACATTGGAATTCCTAAAAGATAAGAATAATCCCATCAACAGCCCCAAAGTCAGCCTTGCATTGAGTATGGCCTACTGTCCACCAAGACCAACTTTCTGTTCTTTTCTCTTCCTCTCTCCTTGCCTCCTCCCAATCTCCTTTCCCTCCCTCCCTCCCTCCCTCCCTCCCTCCCTCTCTCCCTTTCTTCTTTCAAAGATATATTTGCTATGTATATGGATATTTTGTCTCTATGTATGTCTACACACCAGACGAGAGCAGTGGATCCCATGGGACTACAGTTACAGACAATTGTGAGTCACTGTGTGGATGCTGGAATTGAACTCAAAACCTCTAGGGGAACATCCAGTGCTTTTCACTGGTGAGTCATCACATCTCTAGCCCTCTGTTCTTTCCTTGAGAGTCCTAATTACGTTTTGCAAGTCATCCTAAGTTATATAAGTCAAAACAAAGCAAAACTAAGGCTGCCTTCAAATACCTCTCAAGAATATAGAAATTAAGTGAGTATGCCTAAGTGTCATTCTTTGGTTTTCATGTAAAGTAGGTTTTCTTATGACATATTCACATATCCTTGGTTTTGATTGACCCTCCCACAACTGCCAATCAATTATAATGTTCTGAATCTTAAATTACAAAATTTAACTGGAAAAAAAAAACTTGCCTATCTTGAATAATTTCCTTTCCAAAACTTTCCCAACTAAGGATGAACTGAACATGAGGGTTAGTCTAGTAATGGAATGAAACCAAGAAAAGATGATTTTATAGACAAGAAAAAAAATTTGCCAGGACTGACTATAACACTGTTTCTTCAAAAACATGTATTCTTTGCTGAAATTTGCATGGCTTCAGTCCTGGAACTCCGACAAGGCACAGCAAGGAAATGATAGACATGCATACAGGAAGGCCAGAACCAGATGGGACTTTTCCAACCCACCACAACACAGAACTTGAGTGTGCTCATTACAGGGAGGAGAGGTTAGCTAGCTTCAATAAGAGGGCCCAGGCTATAAGTGGAGGAGGGAACTACACTTGCTAGGCTTTACACTCACTGATTAATTCTTTATGTTCACGTCCAAAGCCTAGCTTTGTCATTTCTCCCAAGCATGGGACATCTGCTTTACTAGCTCCCATGGGCCCAAGCCCTTGAGTGTTAACATTGACTCTGGACTTCACTCTCTCAAGGCTTCCTCTGCTCCCACAATCCTTACCTCTTAGAACACAGCAAAGGAAGCAATGAATTTCATAGGTGAAATGGGAGATGTAAAAGGAAGAAGGCCACAGACATGAAGTAGAGTCTGCCTAAACTGGTGTGCCTCCCTGAGAGTGTGAGAGGGGTGAATGAACTTTCTAAGATCCCTAGGCTTTCGTTTGGTAGTTGCCACCACCCACAGTGGGTAGCTCGCTCCATCTCAACAAGACATTGTAATAAAACAAACACAGTTCACCCATACCAGCTTGGGCATGTTGAGTTGCCACCTTCCCATTTAGGCTTCCTTTCTTCTATCTTCCTTTTTTTTTTTTTTCTTCTGAATCATCAATAAGCACTGACTGAAAAGGGAAAACTCACAGAGATTTCAATTACTGTTAATGTTGCCTAAGTGTTTCCACTGTCACAGTCTCAGGCTTCAACTTTTTAATAAGTTTCCCGTAATTATTACAAGGTTTTGGTCTAATTCCAGCTGAGGATTTAACGGGACTCATTCTGACAAGATATAGGATGTTGTCCCAATAGATGCTCATTTGGAAATGGGCCTCTTGCAATTTCGAGTGTGCAGAGCTGTGCAAGATTAAAAGTCCTGGCAGTCTAATTTCTACCTTGTGTCCCAGGCTCCATGGATTTGTAGCTCATCCAGGCTGTCCATCTGGGGAGCAAACAGCATGTACTCCTTGATGAGAAACTCTGGCCAACCGACCAGCTGTGAAAAAAATAGATTACTCTTGTCATTTTTTTCTGCTAGGTAATTTGCTGGGAGTAAAAATATAATTTTTAGAAGGTGTACAGTTAAAAGCAAATCCCAGGGATGTGTCTGATTTATATTTAAAACTCCACTGCACTTTATTTGTTAATTTTTCAACAATACCCTGGCTGGGATAATATTTTCTAATTCTGAGGAAATAGCCTGGTTTCTGGTATTTGTATACTATGCAAGCACAGGTTAAGGGAACAGAGGAGAGAGAACAAAGAGAGATTCAGCTGGCAGGCTGAACTGAGCACAAAGACTCTCTATTGGTCTCCCATCAGGTAAAGAATATATGATGGTGGTATTAAGTAACTGCTGGGAGAATGGATCTTGTTATCCCCAGGCTGCTAAAATTGTAAAAGCATCTATTTAGGCCCCTAGAATATAACTCCATCCTTGTGAGAATATAACTTCACCCTTGTGAGACCGTGCTACATAAATATTCAGCCTAATTCTAGATCAATTGAGCTGCAGAGTGGAGAAGGGGATCACTGGTAGCAGTCTAAATTGTGATATGCAGGGTAACATCTATAGTATAATAGGCTCACCAGGCAGTGTTTCTAGAAAGCCAACAGGAATAGAAAACTAATGTGCCAAGTAGTGAAATCAAGCCATTCAGTGTGTATCCAGTGGAGAGCTAATGTTATTTGAAATTAAAGAATTTGTAATAATACTTCCACACAGTGACTTACAAAATATTCAGTCCTCAATTAGTGTTGTGCAATAGCTTTCTGTTTGCAATTTTGGTGTGTGTTTATAATGCTGTGCCTCTGAAATTTCATTGCCTTGACCTTTAAATTATATTTTTAAAGAAAATTTCCATCATGAATTTTTATTCTTTAAACATTACTTTATCAATGTCTGTCTTAACTATAATTAATATATACATATGTGGGAGTACATCCAGGTATATATATTTGAGTAGAGTATCCATGCATGTATACTACAAAGGTTTATATCTGTAATACATAAGGTTTCCTACAATTTAAAAAAGGAGTCTTTTAAAAAATTTTTTATTAGATATTTTCTTTATATACTTTTCAAATCTCAAATGCTATCCCGAAAGTTCCCTATACCCTCTCCTCGCCCTGCTCCCCTACCCACCCACTCCTGCTTCTTGGTCCTGGCATTCCCCTGTACTGGGGCATATAAAGCTTGTATTACCAAGGGGCCTCTCTTCCCAGTGATGGCCGACTAGGCCATCTTCTGCTACATATGCAGCTAGACTCACGAGCTCTGGGGGCACTGGTTAGTTCATATTGTTGTTCCACTTTTAGGATTGAAGACCCCTTCAGCTCCTTGGGTGTTTTCTCTAGCTTCTCCATTGGGGGCCCTGTGTTCCATCTTATCGATGACTGTGAGCATCCACTTCTGTATTTGCCAGGCACTGGTATAGCCTCATACGAGACAGCTATAACAGGGTCCCTTCAGCAAAATCTTGCTGGCATATGCAATAGTGTCTGGGTTTGGTGGCCGATTATGGGATGGATCCCCAGGTGGGGTAGTCTCTGGATAGTCCATCCTTTCATCTTAGCTCCAAACTTTGTCTCTGTAACTCCTTTCATGGGTATTTTGTTCCCTATTCTAAGGAGGAACGAAGTATCCACCCATTGGCCTTCCCTCTTCTTGATTCTCTTGTGTTCAAAAAAGGAGTCTTATAATTCAATGGTAGAGTTAGGTGAAGAAACAAAAGTATGTATATTGGTTATTTTTCTGTTGCTATGATAAAAATCATAATCAAGAGCAACTTAGGAAAGAAAGTGCTTATTTTGGCTAATGGTTTCAAATGGATAGAGTCCTCCATGGTGGTTAAGGCATAGGGACAGTCAGGGAAAGCAAGTGGCAGGAGCAGGAAGCTGGATTATTCCATTTGATACACACACCGGAAGCAGAGCAAAAGCAGGAAATGCGGCTTGAAAACCTCAAAGCCCCACCTGACACTCCCTCTTGACACCCCCAAATAGCACTATCAGCTGGGAGCCAAGCATTTAAGTATATAGCCTATGGGGGAAAATTCTCATTCAAAACACAAAAATAAATGAAGATTTGAAGCCTCCATAGAGGCTACTGTGATACACAATAAGCACTCTTAACGGTTTTCAATGCCATGAGTCATCAGGGCTATGAAAATTTAAAATATGAAGTGATACCATTCCCTATCTATTACAAGGCTGAATGTCTTAGAATTATAAAGTTAAATTGCTTTAGATAATACATAAAACCCCCAAACTGCACCATGTTTATGAAGTATAGAGTAATCAAGATTTGAAAATACCAAGTTATGATGAAGAAAACAAGTCTCAGAGCTCTTCAAAATTGCAGGTAAATATAAAAGGCCAAACTACTTTGGAAAAACAGTTTTGTGCTTTTTTTTTCTAATATCAAAACATATGACTTAGCCATTACCCTCCTAGATATTGATCCAAGACAAATGAAAACAGAAATATAAACGTCTGCATATGAATGTTCACAGCAGTTGTATTTGGGTAAATGACTACATTGAGGTATACTTGTACATGGAACTATTATTCAGAAAAAAGAAACAAATTAGTGATAAATACAATATCAGAAGTTAGATCATGATGTCAGAAATAACCTGTTAAGCAAAAGAGGCCAGGCACTAAAGGGTATTTTATTGTTTCACTAATTGAGAAACTATACAATACACATCCAATCTTTAATGACAAATAGATATGGCAGGGGGTATTGATTATTAGATATTGACTAAGGAGGGAACAAAAGAACTTTCTGGTTAATCAAGATTTCTACTTCTATACAGCTACATAAATGTCATAACTCATAAAGTATACCTTCTTATGTATAGATTCATACCTCAATAAGTATGAATGAGTATAATGTTTATACATAATTGTTGGTCTAGGGATGCAGCACACTGATACAGCATTTGCCTAGGACATGCAAGGTCCTATGTTTAATTTCTAGCACTACAAAATACAAAAATACAACAAACTCATTGTAGCCAGACACAGTGGTATATGCCTGTAGTGGCTATTCCTGGTTGTCAACTTGACAATATTTGGAATGAACTACAATCCGGAATTGGAAGGCTCACCAGTGACCCTTATCTGGAGGCTTGGAGATCCTTATCTGGACCTTGGTTTGAAGATCTTGATCCATAGTGGCTATGGATTCCAGAAGATTGAATCTCCGAGTTTAAGGAACACACCTTTAATCTGGGCTACGCCTTTTATCTGGGATTAAAGGTGTGGTGGAACACACCTTTAATCTGGGCTACACCTTCTGCTGGAGACAATATAAGGACATTGGAAGAAGGGAGTCTAGCTCTAGCTCTTGCTCTTGCTCCTTCGCCTGCTTGCTGCGTGAGACTGAGTAACTGCTAGATCCTTGGACTTCCATTCACAGCTGCGACTGAACAATTGTTGGGAATTGGGCTGCCGACTGTAAGTCATCAATAAATTCCTTACTATCTAGAGACTATCCATAAGTTCTGTGACTCTAGAGAACCCTGACTAATACAATGCCTCAGGAAGCTAAGGTGGGAGGATTGTGAGTTCTGCACCAGCCTGAGCAAAATAGCAAAACTTCATCTCAAAACCAAAACAAAGCAACTGTTGGTGACGTTCCAATTCAATTAGGGTACAAGTCTTTTACAGGACTGCCGGTTTTTCCCGTACCATCATTGTCTCTCTTTTACCTATTTCATTTCCAAACTTACCATTCTAGCCTTCTTGATAGCTTTAAGTGTGCCAGACACACTAGCGATGGCAATGGCCATTCATCATGCCTGGGAGACTATTATCTCAGTTATCTACCTGATACGCTTCATTTCCTTCTACCCTTTTTCCAAGTGTCATTATCTCAGCAGAATCTACTCTGCCCACTGCATTTAAAATTGTAACCTTCCATCTTAGTCCTTTTTGTGATACTGGTACAAAATAACACATACTGGGTAGTTTATAAAGAACAACCAAAAACATGCCTCCCAGTACAGGAGGCTGAAAAGTCTAATAGCAGCACACTGACCTCTGCCAAAGGCCTCCTGCTGTATCACATGGCAGAAGCAGAAAGAAGAGCCCAGAAACAGACAGAAGAAGCCTAATTTCAATCTGTCCACAAGGGCTGAGCTCTCATGACCTTGGAAAGCCCTCCCCACCCAACATCATTTAGGGAAATCGAGTTAATAATATGGACTTTGATAATACAGTCAAAACATAGCACCTCCTGAAAATTACCTGCAACATTACATTTATAGGATATTTTGCATAACTTTTATAATTTAATATCATACTATAATTATTACGTTCACATTATGCCCAAGTATACTGTTAATAACTCATTTGAGAATTGCTTTGTTTTGTTCATTGCCAAACCTCTAATACACTGACACACAGTAAGAAACTAAAAACACGCTTGTTGAATAAATGAGCAAATAAATGCACGGAACGACTGAAATCAGCTATATGGTCATAATATTAAATAGGAGAAAGATGTGTTATCAAGAAGAAAGCCTCTCATGTTATGGGATAAAATAAAACAGAAGTGTATCCACACAGATGAAATTAAGTAACCATAGTTAAAAATTCCCTCATGTTTGGCCACTGGAGACAAAGGAAAATGGAAATGGCAACAAAAGAGTTAGCATTAATAAAGAGATCAACCTGATATTCAGCACAGATACAACATGAGTAGAGAAAGTACAGTACACTAGGAAGCTATAAGCCTACAGTTTATCTGGAAAAAGAAACAAGAGCATCTAAACTATAAAACAAAGATGTTCTCCATGAAGAAGGACTTGGCAAAGTGGAATACTAATAGAAAACATTGAGAGTCTAACAGATCCAGTAGACAAGACTCAGAACACATAGGAACCGTGATCCTGAACTTGATTGTAAGCTTATTTGTTGTTATGAAATTGCAGTCTTCTAGGAAGTTAGTTATATGAAGCAAGGTACACATTAATAATGCTCACTGCTATCTGGCCAGCACTTCCAAAATATCCTGGCATGGGGTTTTGGGAGTGGTGTGTATGGGTTCAGCAGTTAAGAGCACTTGCAGAAAGCCTGCGTTCCATTTCTAGCACCCACATGGTGGCTCAGAACTACCTGGAATACCAATTAGAGAGGACCCATGACCCTCTGTTGGCCTACATAGGCCCTGCAGGAATATAGCTTAAACAGTTTTTACACACACACATCCATATACTCAAACACACACAGACAGACACATTCATACACTCACTCACACACACATACACACACACACACACACACACACACACACACACATGCCCACATACCCATGCACATAAACAAATCTTTAGAAAATACCTGGCATAGAGTTGAGCTCAATAGTGATTTGTTGAATAAATATTTTACATTCATAACACGGCCCTCCATTTAATTTAAATTTTTTAACATGGTAACAGCACTAAAAAGAAGAACAGCAAAATAAAGATGATATAAATGGAGAAATGAGAAAAATGGAGGCCTCTAATTGAAGAAAGGAGAGGGAGGTCAACATAGGAGAAAGAGGAAAGAAGAATAAATAAAAATCCTTGAAAAGATCAGTAGGAATCCTAATTTTATTTTACCTAAAATGGCAAATTACACACATAAAGTGTGTACATACATATATAGTGTTTAAACTATTTCATCCATTTGTGATAATGGTGCTCCCTGAAATAACCATAGACCATCTAACAAAAGCTCCACAACCAGGCATAGAGACCTCCATTTGAATTGTTGGTCAAGAAAGTCCAAGTGATTCCCACAAAAATATAGACTATTGCTGTTGCTCCTGGTTACCTGCCAGAAGTTGAAGCTAAGTCCCTGATGCTGAAGACACCAAGCACTTCAGACACAAGGATCACAGCAGTTGAGTTGGATCTGACCCAAAGGATTTCCCTCCAAAGGGCTGCCTTTTATAATACCTGAAGGGACTATGCAAGCTGCCTATGGAGGAAAGCATTCAATAGTACTTCCCAGTTCTGATGCTTGACAACAGCAATGACAGACCAGCAAGGTAACTCTAAATGTGAAGCAGAGGCACGTCTATCTTAGAGGTAATGAACAGCTGTCAAATTGGGTTTCAGACTCACTCAATAAGAGGGAATTCATGCCTGGTTCTGAAAACCTAGGCAAACACTGGTGGTTAGTGAGATCATAGATCTTAGACGAGAACCTTGTATTGCCACTTTCCTAAACAAAGTATAATTTGGAACAACAATGTAAGTTCTTATCCTTGGGCCCTCAGTATAGCTCTCACTCCCCTATCAAGAAGCTCCACTCACAGCAGACAGACATGATTTCAGTAACTCAGAATGAGTTGAAAGGCAGAGAATGACTCATCATAGAGCTCAGCCCAACTAATACATCTACAACACAACCCTTATACCTGAGGCTCAGGGAATGTGGCAAAAGACGGGGAAGAAAGATTATCAGAGCAAGGAGCCCATGAGTTTGGTTGCAAGACTGAGTCTTCTAGAGATGACAGGGATGCTAAAGCTTCAGCCATAGAATTTCAGCAACCTCCACTTTAACAAGATCTTGATAATCACAACACCATTAATGCCAATATGGATCAGGCAAAATTGTTCAGGACCCTACTGCTAGAAGAGCTATAGACAATTAAAAATTGCTGAGAGAAGAAAAATTAGTCTTGTCCCGTAAGGAGTATCCTAGAAGGTCATTGTGCTTGATAGACTTATGTCAATTTGACACAAGCTAGAGTCATCTGAGAGAAGGGAACCTCAACTGAGAAAATGCCCCCATAAAATCCAGCTGTAGGGCACTTTCTCAATCAGTGATTGATGGGGGAGAACCCAGTCCACTGTGGGTGATTCCATCCACCGGCCAATAGTCCTGGGTAATATAGGAAAGCAGGCTGAGCAAACCATGGGAGCAAGTCAGTAAGCCACATCTCTCCATGCCGCCCAACCCTGGTTGGTTCCTGTCCTGGCTCCCTTCAGTGATGGACTACAATGTGGAAGTATAAGCCAAAAAAATCTTTTTTCACTCAACTTGCTTTTGGTCAAGTTGTTTCATCACAGCAATAGAAACCCTCATTAACTCAATTATCCTAACCGAAGTGGTCAGCCCTAAAAGATAATCAAACAAGCACAAGTAAATGGATTAACCAGGTTGCATTTAAATATCTTATATGCATTTATGTATATTTGTATTTATGTATAATGTCATGTTTATGTTTTCATGTGTTTTTACATGTATGTAAGGGTGTCTGTGCTCACATGAGCAAATGGAATTTTAAAAACTATGGCAGTAAAAGGCAAAAACGCATGTATGCATATGTATGTATGTCAAATACATGAATATACATTTTTGATATATGTATGTGTGTATATATCCTAATAATGGTCCTTCACTAGGAAGAAGTGACAAAAACAAGCCTAAGATTTTAAAGAGCCAACAAGTATACAGAGGACCTTTGGTTTTCTACATTTAAAAAAAAATCATAAACTAGAGACAAGTTCAATTTTACTTCTAAAAATCACAACAGCTTTCAATAAGGATTGAAGAAACTATCCCTCCCCATATGCTGTATTAGTTTGTTTGAATTTTGTGATTCAAAATACAACTTTCTCTTTCTCCATAGAGAAAAGATTTCCATTGTCACCATGCAAATATAGGCATGGCATCACTCAAACTCCCAGATACTTTAGAAAGAATATCTGTGTATTGTATGGATGCATTGTCTGTCAATTTTAAAACCTATGGCCTATAGGAAAGGGCAGAATAGATGGAGGGACATGGAAGAGGCCAAAAGAATTCTGGGATAGAGGTGACTCAGGAAGATTCACCCAGGGAAGATGTGACAAAAGGGCCACAGGGTACCTGAACAAAGGTAAGCAGCTACATGGCAGAATGTAGATCAGAATAAATGGGTTAAGTTATGATCCAGTCTAAGAAGAGTCTATCTATATGGCCAAGGTATTTGTAAATATATTTTAAGTCTGAGTCTTTTTTTTTTCTGGGTGCATAGGCCTGGAAAAAAGACACAAGCCCAACTTCTACAAGATACTTGAACTAGTAGACAAAATAAAACAAAGTATACTCATAATGAGCAAAAAAATAGGAAGTCTCAACAGAGGAATAGAAAAGTAGAAAGAACTCATTCAATTAACAAACGAAAATGTCAGACAAAACAGTATGGGCACTTGAAAATGGATGAATAGAAATTGTTCAAGGTGAAGAATAAGAAGAAAAAAGTCGAAAAGAAGGAACAGATTCAGTTAAACTGCTAGACAGTTTTACACATCTATGATCAAAATATTCAAAAGGAAAGAAGGAAAAGGAAGAACATTTGAAGAAACTATGGCTTAAGCAATCCCACCTCTCAGAAGACTGAAGTACACCATCAAGAGGTCAAGGACAGCCTGGGCTACATCAGGAGCTCAAGACCAGCCTGGGCTACATCAGGAGCTCAAGGCCAGCCTGGGCTACATCAGGAGCTCAAGGCCAGCCTGGGCTACATCAGGAGCTCAAGGCCAGCCTGGGCTACATCAGGAGCTCAAGGCCATAACTCATAGCAGATGCCTCATCAGAAACCTAAAAAAGAAAATAGGACAGACAACTCTGAGGTAACTGAAAGAGAAAACTGTTAGATCACAATTCTGAATCTGTCAAAAAGAATTTTAAAAATACTTTTAAAAACTATTCTATAATACTTTTTCTTTCTGTATTGGGAGATTCCTTTCCCTCACGTTTCTCATTTTACTTACTTGAATCCACTTTCTCCCCTTTTAGTAAACCTAGCTGAAGACTTATCAATTTTGTTTACCTTTGTAAAAAATTTTTAAAAAACAAAAACAACCCAACTCATTGTATTGATTTTTTTTTGATTCTCATTTTCACTTATTTCGGCTCTCCTCTCTGTTGTCATCTTTCTAGAACATTTCTAATTTCCCTTTAAATTTTTTAAATTTAATGCTATTTCAATAATGGTACTTTAATTCCACCTATTTTTAATTGTATACATTGTGTGTGTATGTGTGTGCATGTGTGTGCGTGTGTGCCTGTGTGTGTGTTTTATGGTAAAGAAAAACTCTATGAATTAATAATTTCCTCAGTTGTTTATAAGGCATGGCCTTAGGTGAATCCAATGTCTCATTTATCTTATAGTATCCCCAGACTCATTCCTGACAAAAGCATATTTATAGTAAATTCATGGTAGTAAAATCCCCTCTGCAAATACCTGATGAAAATCGTCCCAATAGACAGAGTATTACTGCTCATGTGTAGCTGTAGAGACTCGACTTTCTGCTATTACCACCACCACCATCGTCGTTGTTGTTATAGAATCTGAAACCAACGCAATAATGTAAACTATGGCTGATCATTAATGGCTTCAAGTACTTTCTGCTAGAAGGAGATCTAGACAGGGGATACCAGGACAACTCGCCAAACAATATGAGATACTGCCATTGCCCTTTGTTACTGCCCAGAATGTGAACCTAAGACTCTATTGCAGAAGACATCACATATTTTGGATACAGAACTTGAAGGAATGAGTGGAACTGACCAGGAAACCTTCTTCCTGAGGATTAGTTCTTGTAGCATCAAAGACTAGCTGTCGTAGCTGCTATGTAAATGGCCAGGGGAGAAAATCAGTCAATTGTCCTATCCAACTGTAAAGGTTATGCATTGCAATAATGACTGGCCTAGCAAGATATCTCATTAGAGACACTTTTATATTGGAGAAAACCGACAGCTGTCTCATTAGACCTAAGGTCCACTCAGTAGGAGGGAATTTATGTCTTGTTATAAACCTAGTCAACTACCAAGGACTAGAGAGATCTCACACCCTAGAGGAGAACCTACTACTGACATTTTTCTAAATCAATATAATTCCAGACTATATTCTGGAATATATTTATCCTGATCAGAATGCAGAAAGTAAGTAATTTGGTGGTGTTTAGCAACACATTTACCCAAGGCTCAGGGAAAATTACTTAAGAGGAATTAGAAAGATTAAGAGCCAGAGGATCAAGACATCTGCTGCTACAAAGTGTCTTCTAGGCATGACAGGGAAGCTGTGCCTATAAAAATCTCAACAATATGGCTGCCTAAATAAGTCCTACAATAAATCATAAAATTAGATGACATGCTGATATAGATAGGGGAGTTTTCACAGACTCCACCTAGATGAAGAACTCTAATCAATCAATGACTGCTGAGAAAGAAAGAAATCTACTTTCTGCAGGTATGAACACCCTGATAAGTTATCTAATTCCAAATAGTCAACCAAAACATATATACATATGAGCAACATTAAATGGGCTCAGTGAGATGTCTGTCTGTCTGTCTGTCTGTCTCTGTGTCTGTGTGTGTGTGTGTGTGTGTGTGTGTGTGTGTGTGTGTGTATGTGTGTAATTAAAGAAGAAGAGTTCATAAATTTGAGTCTGGGAGCATGGGAAGAGTTGAAGGGGTTGCCAGAGGGAAGGAGATTATGTAAACATAGTCCTCATGTATGAAGTTTTTCAACCCAAATTAATTAAAAATATTTATCACTTGTTGGAGTTGTTTTTCTATAGTGTGGAGAATTCAATCAAGCTAATTCAACAGGCAGGCCAATCCCTAAAGTAGACGAACATAAAGGAGTGGCAGCAGCTATTCTAATCACAGGCACACAGGAGTCTGGGCAAAGATGAAAACGATGGGGTATCAAGGTGATATCCATATGCACAATGCAAAGCATCCTGTAGAGAGTGAATGGGTGCTGATACCTTAAAGCTGACTTTTAAACAGGAAGTCCATGAATGCACATGACCAGTTCTATTACTTCTTCCCTACAATGTTATATTTGTAACAAGAAGGTGTTGGTGAGTTTTCTACTAAATTAACCAGACTCTTTGCACAAGACAAATTATTTGTTCTTCCTTTGCTCTAGTTATGAATACAACAAGCTCCTTGTAATCATTTGCACACAATGGAATTAACAAAAGATAACAAATATCCCCTACTCATACTGCCCCGAGGCAAGGTCAGTTTCTGTACATTAAGCTCGGGAAAGGTTATGATGGGTCACACATTTATTAGCCTTATGCTCAATACTCTATTTTATTTATTTATTTATTTATTGTATTTAACTTATTAGGAAGTTTTTCTTTAGCAGTTAAAACTACTTGAAAAACTATTGGAAGAATTCTAAAACACCATTAATGAATGTCTAGTAATGAAGAGCTAGAAGTTTACACTGCTGATTCCTTCCTTGAGACAACTAACACTAGATGTATATTTTTATATTTATGCAATTACCACCCCAACATGGCTCTACAAACAAGTTTCTGAAAGTTTTCATAGATATCCTACTGTTTTCCCATGTGAACACTGAGATGATTTCTTGGCAATATGCTTTCAGATGAAGGCACTATGTTTCCCCCTCCTAAGAATAGAAATATATCCCTGTTTTCCAATAAAAATCTAATATCTCACAATCTGTGACAATCTATCGAATGTCTCTTTATTCCTTGTTATAGCCAGAGTGTAACTAGTCACCCAACTGTGATGACAACCCAGAAAAGCAGGAACAGAAGTGGGTGCAGAGCCAACTGAGCCCCAAATGTTAAGTTTGGGAGCATTCTCCTGGGTCATTCTCAGGCTTCCTAATGCCTGGGTGCGTGAATACTGTTCCTCAGGCTGTGGTAATCCTAGCCATAGAATTATCTCACTGCTGCTTCATAATTGTAATTTGTTGCTGCTATGAATCATAGTGTAAATATTGATATGCAGAACATTGGACATACAACTCCCAAAGGGGTTGCCACCCACAGGTTGAGAATTACTGCTCCAGAGCGTCTGGCAGCATCTACTACCAACATGATTCTCCTATAACAAAAATGATCAACTTCTCCCTCAGTCTCCCAGGCTGGTAACACTCCCTCGTGTGAACCTTCAGTTCATGCACTGGTACTAGAAAAGAAGTGGCTAGAACCCAGGGAGTTGAGAATTGAATCAAGCATGCTAGTCACGTCCAAAAGAAATGTCCAATTACTAGGATGTATAAATTAAGCCGGTTGGAAGGAACATAACTACTTTCTTCTCCTTCTGACCCGCTGAGCAGTAACTAAGATTCAATACTGCACCCTGCTGGTCAGAACTCAGAAAAATCATTCAGGCCAAAGACTAGCCAGTTGTCTGTTCCCTGGAGACAACTAACTTTCTTTCTTCCTTCCTTCCTTCCTTCCTTCCTTCCTTCCTTCCTTCCTTCCTTCCTTCCTTCCTTCCTTCCTTTCTTTCTTTCTTTCTTTCTTTCTTTCTTTCTTTTTCCTTTTTCTTTTTTTTCTTTTCTTTTTTTTGACTTTTTTCATTTTCTTTTTTTTTGTTAGATATTTTCTTCATTTACATTTCAAATGCTATCCCAAAAGTCCCCTATACCCCCCCCCCACTCCCCTACCCACCCACTCCCACTTCTTGGCCCTGGCGTTCCCCTGTACTGGGGCATATAAAGTTTGCAAGACCAGGGGGCTTCTCTTCAAACTTAAAGCAAAACAAAAAAAGACTTTCTTATACAAGGAGATTGGGGGGTCAGGGGATGGCTTGGGTTTTGTTTGTTTGTTTGTTTGGGTTTTGTTTAGTTTTGGATTTTTTGTTTGTTTAGTTTTTTAAACAGTAATTTCACTTGTGGTTTTTCACAAGTATATTACCATATGGGATCATTTTAACTGAATGAAGCAGATAGTTTATATTACAGAAACTTACAGAGCCTGATGATGCTGTATTTACTAATATGAGAACTTGGTGCTTCACTCATAACAGTTGGGGAAGTTTCCTCTGGATATTTGAGTGTAATAAATAATTCACTATATATATGTGTGTGTGTATATATACATATATAAATATATGTTAATGAAACAAGATCTCATAAATTTGAAACTCTGGCCCCTTCATAAACTCTGAAAACTATATTTAATTACAAGAACAATAGCTCTAGAATTTTTTGGTAGAAGGAAGCTCAGCAGACTATGTAATGCCAAAGCAAGGATAAAAACTCCCACACCTTTTAGCTACAAATTTGTACAAAGGCATCAACGATAGAACAGAACCTCTGTTCTATGGATGCTGGTCTTTCATCCATCAAATGAAGGTCACTACAAAAAAATCCCACTAAAAAAGCCTTTGTACACTTGCTTTGATGGCACCATGACAACTGTAGGCACAGCATTATGTCAGAACGGCTTCAGCCACCTTTGTGTTTCTGCAATCTGCAAATGGAGGAGCTGAAAGCAGGAAAGAAAGCCACTGAGCAACTCCCAAAAGCAAGAGAAAAGATTTTAGAAATGCATAATTCTGTCTATACAAACAGCTGTCCATATGCTGCAAATTACTTTTAAAGAGCTAAAGGTAATTAGAACATTGGGTACAGGCAGAATAATTAATACTGCAAAAAATTCCCTCCACCCATAAGGCACATTAAAATATACAACCAGGCTGCTCCTCCTCTAGGCCTGTTCATAATGAGCTACACTGTGCTCAAAGTGTGTCTTCAATGTCTTCAGTTGTAGCATCAAAACCATGCCAAGAGTCACAATAGCATTATACAAAATCAAAAACACTTATTAAATTCTAATTATGACCGTATAATCATTTCACAAATACTGTGAAAGTACCTGTGGTCATCTTACTACCCATGAACATCTTGAATATGTCTCTCAGTCTCTCTGAGAACTGTTTTCTGCTTTGAGCACAATCTTTATGATCAGTAGGCTAAGAACCCTGATGGTAGTTAACTGCACAGTCTGATCAGTTCAAAGATCCATGTGATACACACAACCCTAACACCCAAACAGGAAAATTGGGTGTTAGCAACATTTGACAAGGTTTGTGAACATTCTTGTAAAGGGATCTGCTGCATAGCGCTTCCCATTGTATCAGCTGAAAACCAATGTAGTGATTATGTATCAACAGCAAGACTTATTAGGCATTCAAGAGCTAAAATTAGTCCCTGAGAATTATGACTGCTGATTTCCAAAAATAAGTGTTAGCCTAAAATTCTCTGCAAGCCACAGGAAATCAATGGAAACGGGAAGGGACTCTTAGCACGCTTACAACCTACACCAACAAGGAAAAAAAATAGTTTCATAAGTCGCACTTTTGGGATTCATTTTTCAGAAATGTCATCTCACCTATAAAGGTTTCTTCTGAGCCAAATACATATCAGACTCTATAACTCTAGCATAAAGGTTTATCAGAGCACAGTGGTAAGAAGCAGAGTGCACCTGGCAAAAGACCCAAACCTGAGATGGGTATCAGCAGGAAGTCATCAGAAAAGAACGAGGGTCAGAGACTTCCTGAGGAAATGGAAGCCCTGGTTCCCAGGCTCCTTGGGGCATTAGAAGAAACACAATTCATTGGAAAAATGTAGTCCAGGGAAGCAATCAAGGATTAATGTTTACTGAAGCAGAGATGAAGCCTAGACCCGTGAAAAGCAAAGAGAGTTTCCCGAACAGGCATCCCTCACACGTGAAGCCGGAAGATGCAGGCAGCAGAAGCACTCATTTATAATAAAACACTGTCTATCACAGAAATATCTCCATCCAGGAGCAATCCACCCAGGACGGTGCCTAGCAAATGAAAGCTTTAAAGGCATTGAGCAAAGGCAGGCAGCTGTGTGGAGTCAGAAGGCTGTGATCAGAAAATCACATAAAATGGGCCACGGGAGGAGTCTGCAGGGAGTAGCCCCAGACAGGAAGAGAGGTATACAGAGAAGGCAGAGAAATGTTTTATGGATTTAACATGAGTCTGTCAGAAGCGAACTGGATGATGCTATAAGCTAAGACTTTTAGAAGTCTATAGGAAGTTTCTCAACATTTTTAATTAACAGGACTCACCAAGACTTAAAAGCAGACTTTTAAGATAACACACTAGTGGGATGCAGAAATATAGAATATTAAAATACTTAATAAAATATAGGCTTTGTGACAAAATGTAGTCCAATTTGTAAGCCTACTATGAGCTCATTCACTGTACTCAGTATCTCTGGTAGAAAAGAAGCATATAATATTGTCCTGGGAATGTTGTCCTGGTGACGCGGGGCACAGAAAGTTAACAGCTATATAGGGGTCTCTGATTTTTACAAATCCTCATAAAATGGATATTATCTGCCACCTTAGTTAGGACTTTGTTGTTATGGTGGTGGTTGTTAATTGGTGCTGGGTTACAGTTTCAGAGGATCAGTCCATTAATATCATGGCAGGAAGTATGGCAGTGTTGAGACAGTCATAGTGCCGAGGAAGCAGATATTCTCCATCTTGGTCTGAAGGCATCTAGAAGGAGGCTTTCTTCCCCAGGCAGGCAGGAAGAGGGTCCACTACACACTGGGTAAAGCTTTAGCACAGGACCTCAAAGCCCACCCCCACAGTGACACAAGGGACACAGGGACATTTAAGGGAGTATCTGTGAAGGAGAGGGTAAGACAGAGGTAAGGGACCAATAAGTGGATACTGGGTGACAATCTATAGTGACATCGAGATGAACCATGATGGAGGAATATTATACAACCTTTGAGCTCTAAACTTTTCATCTACTAAATAAATAAAGAACTTGCTTCCTGAATTGTTATGAAAGTAAATGACTTGGCCGTAATTAAATATGAAGCAAATTCCTAACACAAATGTTAGCTCTCTCTTCCTGGTACAAGCAAGAAGCAAAGAAACAGAATCAGGGTTCATGATTCGTGAAACTCATCAGAGAAACAGAGCCTTTAAAGCTTTGGGCTTAATTTAGAGTCATTTGGACTCTCTGCTTGAGTAGAAAATGCCAAATTGCTTCTTTTTACAACGTGTTACTATATTTCTATGAAAGTGGTGGGGAAATGTCATTAGCAATGAATATTTAATTGAAAGATGACAATCTAGAGATATAGAGACTTAAGTGGAGATGATAAATAGAAACTGAAAATTCATTAAGTATGTGTATTCCTACTTAAAAATAAGATATTCATTTTAGGAACCAGTGAGCATCAGAAAACTCATGACAAAAGTATGGATTATAGCTATAAACACTAAGTCTTTCTGCTACTTACACTCTAGATAATGACAAAGGCTAGTAAGCCACTCTCTTTAAGAGAACACTTTATGAGTTTTTAATAAATGAGCATATCTGAGCTTCCAATCTATATTTCAACTTTTTAGCACATATTTAAACTTTTATTTTATTTTAAACACAGTATTTTATTGATTATTTGGGGGGTTGGTATAATGCATTCTGTCATCCTTACTTCCCAGTCCTCCAAGTTCCCAGACACCCTGGTGGCCCTCCCTCCAAAATGATTTTTTTGAAGTTAAATTTGTGTTGTTCATATAGTAGCTGGGACATGGTCAGTCTTTGGGAGGCCATCCTCTTAATGAAAAGTGAGTTGTGCCCCACTCCACCCCTGCCACCAGCCTTCTATTGTAGAGAACTACACTTCAGCATTTTTATAGTCAAAGATGCCTTCTATGTCTCTCATTCTCAACTGTGAGTCAGCAGTCATCCATACGATTGGAGAAGAAGCCTCTTTGTCCTTCACAGTCAGCAAGTGCATGGATCATGGGCTTCTACATAGTATCTAGCAACAGCATGGACCACAGACATATGCCTAGCCTCCAGCATCAGCATGTGTTATGGACCTCAGACACCACGCAACGCAAGAGACAACCTGGCCCCACGTATATCAACATGGCTTCAGATGGCAGCACAGAGCATGGACATCTCTATGGCTTCTGGAGTCAACACAGGTCACAAACATCAGCATGGTCCTTGCCAGCAACTCAGCCCATAGACATCAACATGGTTTTAGCACAAAAACAGACCACAGACATCTGTAAGGCCTTTAATGACTACATAGGCCATGGTCATCAACATCTTCCCATGATGCAACAAGATCCTGGACCCATACATGGCTCCCAGCAACAGTATATACCAAGGATATCAATATGACCTCAGGTGAGAGCAGAGGCCACTCACAGGCCATGGAGAGCAAAAGTCCCCCCCCCCCCCCCACACACACCCAAGTTGCATAGGAAGATGGTTTTTTTGAACTTTTTAATTTTTTTCTCTCTTTTTTTTATTAGGTATTTTCTTCAATTACATTTCAAATATTATCCCAGAAGTCCCCTATACACTCCCCCCACTCACCTACCCACCCACTCCCACTTCTTGGCCCTGGTGTTCCCCTTTACTGAGGCATATAAAGTTTGCAAGACCAATGGCCTCTCTTCCCAATGATGGCCAACTAGGCCATCTTCTGCAACATATGCAGCTAGAGACACGAGCTCTGGGGGTACTGGTTAGTTCATAATGTTGTTCCACCTATAGGGTTGCAGACCCCTTTAGCTCCTTTGGGACTTTCTCTAGTTCCTCCATTGGGTGCCTATGTTCCATCCAATAGCTGACTGTGAGCATCCACGTCTGTGTTTGCCAGGCACCAGCATAGCCTCAAAAGAGACAGCTATATCAGGGTCCTTTCAGCAAAATCTTGCTGGCATATGCAATGGTGTCTGCGATTGGAGGCTGATTATGGGATGGATCCCTGGATATGGCGGTCTCTAGATGGTCCATCCTTTCATCTCTGCTCCAAACTTTGTCTCTGTAACTCCTTCCATGGGTGTTTTGTTCCCAGTTCTAAGAAGGGGCAAAGTGACCACACTTTGTTCTTAGTTCTTCTTGAGTTTCATGGTTTGCAACTTGTATCTAGGGTATTCTAAGTTGCTAGGCTAATATCCACGTATCAGTGAGTACATATCATGTGAGTTCTTTTGTGATTGGGTTACCTCACTCAGGTGATGCCCTCCAGGTCCATCCATTTGCCTAGGAATTTCATTAAATCATTCTATTTAATAGCAGAGTTGTACTCCATTGTGTAAATGTACCACATTTTCTGTATTCATTCCTCTGCTGAGGGACATATGGGTTCTTTCCAGTTTCTGGCTACTATAAATAAGGGTCCTATGAACATAGTGGAGCATGTGTCCTTATTAACAGTTAGAACATCTTCTGGATATATGCCCAGGAGAGGTATTGCAGGATCCTCTGATAGTACTATTCCCAGTTTTCTGAGGAACCGCCAGACTGATTCCAGAGTGGTTGTACAAGCTTGCAATCCCACCAACAATGGAGGTGTATTCCTCTTTCTCCACATCCTTGCCAGCATCTGCTGTCACCTGAATTTTTGATCTTAGGCATTCTGATTGGTGTGAGGTGGAATCTCAGGGTTGTTTTAATTTGCATTTCCCTGATGATTAAGGATGATGAACATTTTTTCAGGTGCTTCTCAGCCATTCGTTATCCCTCAGGTGAGAATTCTTTGTTTTGTTCTGAGCCCCATTTTTTAATGGGGTTATTTGATTTTCTGAAGTCCAATTTCTTGAGTTATATATATATACATATATATCCACCTTCTTGAGTTACATATATATATTGGATATTAGTCCCCTATCTGATTTAGGATTGGTAACGATCCTTTCCCAATCTGTTGGTGGCCTTTTTGTCTTATTGACAGTGTCTTTTACCTTACAGAAGCTTTGAATTTTATGAGATCCCATTTGTCAATTCTCGATCTTACAGCACAAGCTATTGCTGTTCTATTCAGGAATTTTTCCCCTGTGCCCATATCTTCAAGGCTTTTCCTCACTTTCTCCTCTATAAGTTTCAGTGTCTCTGGTTTTATGTGAAGTTCCTTGATCCACTTAGATTTGACCTTAGTACAAGGAGATAAGAATGGATATATTCCCATTCTTCTACATGATAACCACCAGTTATGCCAGCACCATTTGTTGAAAATGCTGTCTTTTTTTCCACTGGATGGTTTTAGATCCCTTGTCAAAGATCAAGTGACCATAGGTGTGTTGGTTCATTTCTGGGTCTTCAATTCTGTTCCATTGGTCAACTTGTCTGTCACTATATCAATACCATGCAGTTTTTATCACAATTGCTCTTTAGTACAGCTTTAGGTCAGGCATGGTGATTCCACCAGAGGTTCTTTTATCCTTGAGAAGAGTTTTTGCTATCCTAGGTTTTTTGTTATTCCACATGAATTTGCAGATTTCTCTTTCTAATTTGTTGAAGAATTGAGTTGGAATTTTGATGGGGATTTCATTGAATCTGTAGATTGCTTTTGGCAAGATAGCCATTTTTACTATATTGATCCTGCCAATCCATGAGCATGGGAGGTCTTTCCATCTTCTGAGATCTTCTTTGATTTCTTTCTTCAGAGACTTGAAGTTCTTATCATACAGATCTTTCACTTCCATAGTTAGAGTCATGCCAAGGTATTTTATATTATTTGTGACCATTGTGAAGGGTGTTGTTTCCCTAATTTCTTTCTCAGCCTGTTTATCCTTTGTGTAGAGAAAGGCCATTAACTTGTTTGAGTAATTTTATATCCAGCTACTTCACTAAAGCTGTTTATCAGGTTTAGGAGTTCTCTGGTGGAATTTTTGGGGTACCTTATATATACTATCATATCATCTGCAAACAGTGATATTTTTACTTCTTCCTTTTCAATTGTATTCCCTTGATCTTCTTTGTTGTCAAATTGCTCTGGCTAGGACTTCAAGTACTAAATTGAATAGGTAGGGAGAAAGTGGGCAGCCTTCTCTAGTACCTGATTTTAGTGGGATTGCTTCCAGCTTCTCACCATTTACTTTGATGTTGGCTACTGGTTTGCTGTAAATTGTTTTTTATCATGTTTAGGTATGGGCCTCAAATTCCTGCTCTTTCCAAGAATGGGTTTTGGATTTTGTCAAATGATTTCTCAGAATCTAATGAGATGATCATGTGGTTTTGTCTTTGAGTTTGTTTATATAATGGATTATGTTGATGGATTTCCATATATTAAACCATTCCTGCATCCCTGAAATGAAACCTACTTAGGCAGGATGGATGATTGTTTTGATGTGTTTTTGGATATGGTTAGTGAGAATTGTTATTGAGTATTTTTACATCGATATTCATAAGGGAAATTGGTCTGAAGTTCTCTATCTTTGTTGAGTCTTTCTGTGGTTTAGGTATCAGAGTAATTATGGCTTCATTGAATGAATTGGGCAGACTACCTTCTGTTTCTATTTTGTGGAATAGTTTGAGAAGAACTGGAATTAGATGTTCTTTGAAGGTCTGATAAAACTCTGCACTAAACCCATCTGGTCCTTTTTTTTTTTTTTTTTTTTTTTTTTTTTTTTTTTTTTGGTTGGGAGGCTATTAATGACTGCTTCTATTTCTTTAGGGGATATAGGACTGTTTAGGTCGTTAATCTGATCCTGATTTAACTTTGGTACCTGGTATCTGTCTAGAAATTTGTCCATTTCATCCAGATTTTTCAGTTTTGTTGAGTATAGACTTTTGTAGAAGGATCTGATGGTGTTTTGGATTTCTTCAGGATCTGTTGTTATGTCTCCCTTTTTATTTCTGATTTTGTTAATTAGAATACTGTCCCTGTGTCCTCTAGTGAGTCTGTCTAAGGGTTTATCTATTTTGTTGATTTTCTCAAAGAACCATCTCCTGGTTTGGTTGATTCTTTGAATAGTTCTTCTTGTTTCCACTTGGTTGATTTTGCCCCTGAGTTTGATTATTTCCTGCCGTCTACTCCTCTCGGGTGAATTTGCTTCCTTTTGTTCTAGAGCTTTTAAGTGTGTTTTCAAGATGCTAGTGTGTGATCTCTCTAGTTTCATTTTAGAGGCACTCAGAGCTATGAGTTTTCCTCTTAGAAATGTTTTCATTGTGTCCCATAAGTTTGGGTATGTTGTGGCTTCATTTTCATTAAACTCTAAAAAGTCTTTAATTTCTCTCTTTATTCCTTCCTTGACCAAGGAATCATTGAGGAGAGTGTTGTTCAGTTTCCACTTGAATGTTGGCTTTCTATTATTTATGTTGTTGTTGAAGATCAGCCTTAGTCTGTGGTGATCTGATAGGGTGCAGCATTACAGGCTGTGCACAGCAACAGCCGCGCTCACACCCTCTCCCCGTTGCATAGGATGATGGTATTTTTGAACTTTTTAATTTTTTATATTAGAGGAGAAAGAAGCCCTGAGAACTAGTATACTAAGAGAAAAATCTATAAATAAAACATGAGCCTTAATAATCAATATCATTAAAAGTGCATGATTTGAGGTCTTTTTCATGGCAACCCCAAGCAGCCAACTGTGTCAATGTGAAGCTGAATGTCTCCTTCCCAGCCACCTGCTGTCAGAAATTCATTGGAGTGAAACATACACACAGCTTAGTACATTTTATGAGAAGCCAAGGCCACAGAAGTAACATTGATACCCTAGATGAAGGGTGGAAAGATTATACGGTATGTTACCCTAAAACAAGGTGTCATGATCCATCGCAGAGTGATCTTGCTGTTTAGTGATGGACATTCTTGTTGCAGATGAAGAACTGAAGAGAGGAAGTGTCTGTCTGTTCAGAAGTGCATTTTGAATCCCAATCTGAATCCTCTTGACTTGGTTATTTTAAACAAAGGGGAGAATGATATTCCTAGACTGATAGATATTACTTTGTCTTTGCAGTAGGACCCCCAAAAGAGCTAGGAGAATCATATAGCTTTTCAATTTTTCTAAAGCAGAGGATGTCAAGCAATCTGTTGTCAGAAAGCCCTTAAATGAAGAAGGTGAGAAGCTTAGGACCAAAGTAGCCAAGTGTCAGTGTCTTGTTACTCCACATGTCCTCTAACTGATGAATTGCTCTGAACAAACAACACGCCAAGGAAAACAAGGAGGCTGCAAAATATGCTTAACTCTTGGCCAAGGTCATAAAGGAAGCTAAAATTAAATAAATAAAAATGCCAAGAACAGATTGCAAAGAAACAGAGATGTAGGCTGCCCTCTTTAAGAGATTCTACTTCTAAGTCTAGTCAAAAATATGTCTTTAAGAGTAGCAAATAAATGATCAGACCTTGGGGCGGGGGGAAGCATTCGGAAAAGTGATTCAGAAAAGTGTGTCACTTATTTTTATATTGCTATGGTCTTCTAAAAATATTTTGAGCTAATTAATAAAATCCATGTATATAAATAAACTCAAAAATATAAAACAGAACAAAGAGAAAAATACAGAACACAAAGACAAAACAAGAGAGGGGTGAGAAGGAATATAGGAGAGAGGAGAGTGAACGCCAATGGAAAATAAGTAATAAAATCAAATTGAATCCTGAATACTTGAGCTATCATTTGATTTATTGTTTTGTTTTGTTACTTTTTTTTTAATTTCGGTCTTTTGTTTTTTAAGAATTTACTCTAGAAATTTGGCTTTTAGTATACAACAGTCTAAGCAAAGAAAATATATAGCTGCTAACAAAAGTTACAGTTCTTAAATAAAATACTCCTATGCCTGAAAAGAACACTTCAACATCTTCTGAGAACTAAGAAATACTTCCCTGTCAATACTGCCACTCACAGCATATCTTTGGTAACATGAACCTTAAGCTGGCCATCATGGCAGGCTTGAGGGAAAGATGGCTGATATGAGGCATTGTGGAATAAACACCCTAACTCCACCCAATTTCAAACTTCCAACATGACATATACATCTGAGCTGGGAAAAAGATGTGTTTGTAGCTCCCTTTTTAATGTTTCCATCATCCTGATGCAATAGTAAAAAATATCACCCAGAACATAGGTAAAATAAAATAGAAACAATAAGTCTTAAACACCTTTTTAAAATTAGTTAATATGTAAATGTTATTAACAGTAATGTACAATGAATTGTCAGTAACAGTTATGCCTAGCAACCTGATTATAAACCACTGTGAAGTCCTAGGCTACACAGTAAGTTTCATGTCCCTTCTTTTAGTGTGTCTAAATGCAGACTCACAGTTTGATATCAAAGAAGCATTTAGTACATTATCGAGGAGTGGTCAAAATAATTAAGTCCTATAGGACCATCATCATATAAATGGTCAAAGTTCAGGAGTGGCTATTAATACCTTCAATGCATTGGATGGCTAAAGGAGAATGGTAGAGGAAAGGATGGCATTCCAACCAGGACTCCAATACTGATGGATCCTGGCAGTATTGTAGGCCACACCTGATGAGGGCAACATTAGCCAAGCAAGTGTGCTACAGTCAGATGTCTTCCTTTGACATTTCTGAGGAAAAAGACGAATGTCGCTACACTTAAAATGTGAAGAGTAATTGGGCACTTGTATGGATGCAAGTATGTATGTGATCATGGTAAGACCAAAACAGGAGATTTAAACCTGTATATACTCAACTGGGAGACTAGAAGATGGATCTACCACCAATTACATGTAGAGATACAGAACAGGCTTGACTTCCTCACTGAAAGTTAAGAAACCTTCAACTGTTACCACTTGAACTGTATGTAGAGGCCAGTCTCATAATAGATCTAATCTGAAAATCTCTGTTTGGAACATTAGCAATAGTGTAAATGTTTCTCTTGAACAAAATATTAAGATGTTCAAATGAATCATATGTTTGAGGAAAACAGGCTCAGGATAATTTAATTCTGCTACCACAGTTCCATTGATTTTTATATGTTCTTTTACTTTAAACAGACATTCAAAACAATTAACCCTAGTGGATGTTGACATTTTCTGTCCCTTAGAGCACTATCAACTTTAATTAGATTCCAGAAATGAAGTAACAATATCGTATCAACAGGAAGACATTGCGAGGATGGAAAAGTCAATATTTCAAACACAACTCAGGATACAGTAAAAGCCAAATTTATAAAAGATAAATTAATAGGATAAAATTTACAGTTCCTGAATTATTCTGACGTCACAAATGCATTCACTGCCAGGATCCTTTAAATATAGTATTCCTTTTGTTCATTTAAAATAGTAACTAATATACAAAACTCGTCATTACAGTCATACATAAGTTGTGGTAGGGACTCAGCATTTCACAAAACTTACCCACTTCATTCATAAATTTTGTAATCCCAGGAAAGTGACTCCATTCCACTTCTCTCCCTGTGAAGAATGATGCTCAGCATTTTTGCATGGGTTGAATTAATTGTGTTTTTGAAAACAATTTGAGTGAGTTAAAGACCTTTTCAAATAAATGCTCACTGTTACACTGGAAGGGATGAAAATACTCGGCACTGATGCATCCAAGCACACAGCATCCTATCTTCTGTTCTTTCACCACATTGTTACTAGAGAATTCTTGTTATTGTATGGAAATATGGGAACTCAAGGAGATCAGTACTGTGACCTAAGCCTAGTATGTGTGTCTCTGGCTACCACTATTCACTCCATTTTATCACACAAGGTGGCATACTTCTGTCATTTGCCAATGATATGTGTGACTTAAGCTAATAAGCCACCTGAAAGAAAGAGTTTTTTACAGGGCTGGCTACAAGGACTAAATTGATGCTAAAACAGTCCTTTATCTTCTGCCTGATTATCGAGTGTCCAATGTACATGGTTTAGTTATGTATGAAAATTGTTGAGATAAATAATTTCAGTGAGAAAAAAAATTAATTTTCTGCTCATGGTTTGAGATGGTACTGTCTGTCCATCATAGTCAGGGAAAGCAATGATGACATCATGGTGGCAGAAATATGTGGCTGTGACTTCTCAGTTGGCTAGGAAGCAGAGGGCATGAGCCAGAGCCCCATATCTTAAGGGTCGAATCTTCCTCTGCTCCCAACCAGCTGTACCACCAGCTGGAGACCAAGTATTCACACACTTGAGTCTATAGGGGAATGCATCATATTCAGCCATAACATTCCCCAATGGTCACCTGATACTGTAAAAATGCATCTTCTAAACTTCAACAGAAGTCCCAGTAATCTTGTAGCCCCAACACTGCTCAGAAGTTCAAGTCCAAAGTTTCTCTTGATACCCAAGACAATTTCTTAAGTATGATTGCCTATAAAATCATAAAACAAATCACAAGCATCCAACACCCAATGACATAGAGTAAGCATTCTCCATCTCAAGTGGAATAAAGACAGAATAAGCATTAAACATAAGGAAGGCAGAAATCCAATAGGGCAGACACCAAACCTTACCTCTCCATGTCTAGTATTTTGGTTCATGATGGCATTATCCAGACTCCAAAGGACTTGAACAGTCTTGCCCTTATAGTTCCTTTGCCTACAACACACAGCTCTTAAGCTGGCTTCTGTATGTGCCCAAAGCTGTCCTTGACAGATGTTTGTGTTGTTAGCAGCATCCTAGGGGCTTCACTGCCACTCATAATTCACCTTTATGACTTCGAATTCTACCTTCTCAGGAAATCTATGAACAGAATCTGCAACTGGTATATATACTGACTAATACCATGAGCTTTCTGAAATAGTGGAGCAGATATCCAAGAAACCTTGAATCTTAATATTCTACCTGAATGCAAAACCAGCATTACATAGATGGTACCAAAGTTTACTGCCAGCTCAATATGAAGCAACGTACTATCCGCTTTGGATGATGACTACAGTAGCTTCCAATGCTTAGTCAGAAACACCTTGGTAAATATTTCCCTGTGTAGCCTTATTCTAATAGGGTACAAAGATGTTCTCTCTTCCAAGGTGCTCTCTTTTAAAAGAAATATTTTCAGATGAGTTTGCATCTTTATGCTTAGTAGCCTTTGAAGAACATGTCACACTCTCAATAAACTTTTCCTATTATCAGAGTGCAAGCCCATGTTTTCACTTTGAGCTAAATCTATACAATAATTACTTTGTCTGCAGCTCTAAATTCAGGTGTGCTCCTTTCTTAAGCAAACTGCTATCTTTTAGCTCACTGTAAATATGACCAAAGGCTGTAAATTATAACCATCCCCCATCCTGAATGCCATGCTAATCTTGAATTTGTTTCGTATAATAACTCAGCTCATTATTTTTGAACCCAGCCTCACTCAAGTTTTCAGGAATCTGTCAAAATCTAATATGTAATATGAATAACCTCTAGAGCAATTCCTAATAGAATCTTTGGTCCCCTCTGAAACCTCAAGAACACACATTCTTCACTGTCTCGAATCTCTATCAGCATCAGCACTCTGGTCTTCAGAACTCCCACGACAGTGATTCATTACCTTTCCCTTGCAGAATTCTAGGGTTCCTCAAAAACTTCCACATTCCTCCAGCAGACAAGTCCCACAACCCAAGAACCTCACAGCCAAGTCCACACTGTCGGTGTTCTTTACTGGCTGTTTTCCTTGTTAATGTTACAAAATACCTAGCAAACTCAATTTATGCTAAGAAAGCTTAGGATATGATACAATACAGTCCATCACAGTGAGAAATTTTGTCAGAGTTCATGGCAGTTGAAACATCAGGTAAGCAAGGATTTAAGGTAGTAACCAAGGAAAGCTTTATCCATACTTTGATGCTTGTATCTTTTCATTAGGCAAGAAGTCAAACAGTAAATAATAGAGGAACCTTCAGCTGTACCTGAATGACTAGTGGTCAGAATGTGATTAAATGTTCAGGAAGCTACTGTTCTACCTGTTACATCAAAACTGAAGGTTCTCACATGATGAGTCTGTCTCTTCAGAGCCCTGGCTTCTTGATATCCTTTGCACTGTGATTTTGAAATCTTCCTGTGAGCTTTGCAACAGGATCATGGAAGAAGCCCTCTGAAAGGCACCTCTGAGGTAGGGGAAATCAATAATCCATGAATATATACTAACCTTATAAATACTGCTGAGAAAGTTGTAATTATTGAGAACTTTTCATTGAGCAGTAGTGGCCAGGTTTTTCCAATCCCAATGGGCCAGGAAATAGAGCTTGGCATAGAATTGGAGCGAGGCTACAACACTGTAGTCCTACCCTACAAATCCTATGTCTTCCACCACGGTCCCATGTCCAAAGGTTCTACAGTCTTCCAAAACAGCACCACCAACTGTATACTAAGAGGACACACGTGAGTCTGTGGGACACCATATTTATCTTACTTGATTTCTACGGATGCAATAAAAACATAATAGCCAAAAGCAACTTGGGGAGAAAATCAATTTTTGTCTTACATTTCCACATTTCCATTCATATATCATCAAATGAAGTCAGGGCAGGAACTCAAGAAGAGAACCAGGAGGCAGAAAGTGAAGCAGGAGCCATGGAGGAAAATGGCTTACTGGATTGCTCAGCTTGCTTTCTTATACAACTCAGAACCACCATCCCAGGAATGGCAACACCAAAAGTGAGCTAGATGCTCCATCATCAATCACTAAGTAAGTACTCCATATACATCGCTACAGGCCAATGTTATAGGATTATTTTCTCAGTTACGAATCTGTCTTCCCAGATATGTCTAGATCTCTATTGAATTAATAAAACTTAAAGAAAGAATAATATTTAAACCATACCAATGTGGGAAATGTTACTGAGGTTTGAGCCCAAACAGGTCAGCTCACAGACTGCGAAGGGTGAATGAGCAGACTGCAGAAGTGACACAGCTTCTGGGACAGACCCGGTTTTGGGCTCCAGAAATCCGGGCACCTTCCCCATCAGAAGAGAGGTATCAGCCCAGGAGGGCTCTGCCAGAGCAGGTAAGGGAGCCATCTTGGGTCCCAGGTCCCTCAAAGACCAGTCTGCACAGGTGAGAGTGCAGACTACAGAATTGACACAGCTTCTGGGACAGGCAGAAATAACACAGCTTCTGGGACAGACCCCTTTTCAGGCTTCAGACATCCAGGCACATTCCCCGCCAGAGGAGAGGTGTCTGCCCTGGAGGGCTCTGACCAACAGAGCAGGTGAGAGACCCATCTTGTGTCCCATGTCCCTCGGACACCAGTCTTTGCAGGTGAGCATGCAGACTGCAGAGGCAACACTTCTTCTGGGACAGGCCCTGTTTTGGGCCTTCATCTTCAGCCAGGAGGTAGGTCTGAAAGCCCAATATCTGTGCACCTTCCAGGCAAGAGGAGAGCTTGCCTGCAGAGAGTGCTCTAACCACTGAAACACAGAAGAGAGCTAGACTCCCAGGTCTGCTGACAGAGGCTAACAGAATCACAGGAAGAATAAGCTCCAACCAGAGACAACTATAAGAAGTAACTCCAGAGAGTACCAGATGGCAAAAGGCGAACATAAGAATCATACTAACAGAAACCAAGACCACTCACCGTCATCAGAACCCAGTACTCCCACCTCAGCCATTCCTGGGTACCCCAACACACCCAAAAAGCAAGACTCAGATTTAAAAGCATATCTCATGATGCTGGTAGAGGACATCAAGAAGGGCTTTAATAATTCACTTAAAGAAATACAAGAGAACACTGCTAAAGAGGTAGAAGTCCTTAAAGAGATACAGGAAAACACAACCAAACAGTGATGGAATTGAACAAAGCTATACAAGACGTAAAAAGGGAAGTAGGAACAATAAAGAAAGCCCAAAGTGAGGCAACGCTGGAGATAGAAACCCTAGGAAAGAAATCTGGAAACATAGATGTGAGCATCAGCAACAGAATACAAGAGATGGAAGAGAGAATCTCAGGTGCAGAAGATTCCAGAGAGAACATGGGCACAACAATCAAACAAATGCAAAATGCAAAAATATCTTAACTCAAAACATCCAGGAAATCCAGGACACAATGAGAAGACCAAACCTATAGATAATAGGAGTAGATGAGAATGAAGATTTTCAACTTAAAGAGCCAGCAAATAAAAGTATAGAAGAAAAAAATTAAGAAGAAAACTTCCCAACCCTAAAAACAGAGATGGCCATGAACATACAAGAAGCCTACAGAACTCCAAATAGACAGGACCAGAAAAGAAATTCCTCCTGACACATAATAATCAGAACAACAAATGCACTAAATAAAGATAGAACATTAAAAGCAGTAAGGAAAAAAGGTCAAGTAACATATAAAGGCAGGCCTATTAGAACTACTCCAGTCTTCTCACCAGAGACTATGAAAGTCAGAAGATCCTGGGCAGATGTTATGCAGACCCTAAGAGAACACAAATGCCAGCCCAGGCTACTATACCCAGCAAAACTCTCAATTACCATAGATGAAGAAACCAAAGTATTCCATGATAAAACCAAATTCACACAATATCTTTCCATGAATCCAGCCCTTCAAAGGATAATAAAGGGAAAACACCAACACAAGGACAGAAATTACACCCTAGAAAAAGCAGGAAATTAATCCTTCAACAACCCTAAAGGAAGACAGCCTCAAGAACAGAATCCCAACTTTAACAACAAAAATAACAAGAAGCAACAATTACTTTTCTTTAATTTCTCTTAACATCAATAGAGTCAATTCCCCAATAAAAAGACATAGAATAATAGACTGGCTACACAAATAGGACCCAACATTTTATTGCTTACAGGAAACCACCTCAGGGAAAAGGACAGACACTACCACAGAGTGTAAGGTTGGAAAACAATTTTCCAAGAAAATGGTCCGAAGAAAAAAGCTGGAATAGCCATTCTAATATCCAATAAAGGTGACTTCCAACAGAAAGTTATCAAAAAAGACAAGGAGGGGCACTTCATACACATCAAAGGTAAAATCTACCAAGATGAGATCTCACTTCTGAATATCTATACTACAAATACAAGGGCAGCCACATTCATTAAAGAAACTTTAGTAAAGCTCAAAGCATACATTGCACCTCACACAATAACAGTGGGAAACTTCAACACCTCACTTGCACCAATGGACAGATCCTGGAAAGAGAAACTAAACAGAGACACATGGACACTAACCGAAGTTATGAAATAAATGGATTTAATAGATATCTACAGAACATTTTATCCTAAAACAAAAGGATATACCTTCTTCTCAGCGCTACATTATACCTCCTCAAAAAATTGACCATATAATTGGTCACAAAACAGGCCTCCACAGATACAAAAATATTTAAATTATCCCATGCCTCATATCTGATCACCATGGACTAAAGCTGATCTTCAATAACAATATAAATAATAGAAAGCCAACATTCACGTGGAAACTGAACAACACGCTACTCAATGATTCCTTGGTCAAGGATGAAATAAAGAAAGAAATTAAAGACTTTTTAGAGTTTAATGAAAATGAAGCCAAAACATGCCCAAACTTATGGGACACAATGAAGGCAGTCCTAAGAGGAAAACTCATAGTCCTGGGTGCCTCCAAAAAGATACTAGAGAGAGCATACACTAGCAGCCTGACAGCACACCTAGAAGCACTAGAACTAAAGAAAGCAAATTCATCCAAGAGGAGTAGATGAAAGGAAATAATCAAACTCAGGGCTAAAATCAACCAAGTGGAAACAAAAAGAACTATTCAAAAACCAACAAAACCAGGAGATGGTTCTTTGAGAAAATCAACAAGATAGATAAACCCTTAGCCAGATTTGCTAAGGAGCACAAGGACAGCATACTAATTAACAAATCAAAAATGAAAAGGGAGACATAACAACAGAACCTGAGGAAATCCAAAATATCATCAGATCCTACTACAAAAGGTTAGACTCAACAAAACTAGAAAACCTGGATGAAATGGACAACTTCCTAGACAGATTCCAGGTACCAAAGCTAAATCAGGATCAGATTAACGATCTAAACAGTCCCATTTCCCCTAGAGAAATAGAAGCAGTCATCAATAGTCTTCCAACAACAACAACAACAACAACAAAAAAAAAAAAAAAAAAAAAAAGCCGAGGACCAGATGGGTTTAGTGCAGAATTCTATCAGACCTTCAAAAAAGACCTAATTCCAACTCTTCTCAAACTATTCCACAAAATAGAAACAGAAGGTACTCTACCCAATTCATTCTATGAATCCACAATTACTCTGATACCTAAAACACAAAGATCCAACAAAGAAAGAGTACTTCAGACCAATTTCCCTTATGAATATCGTTGGAAATATATTCAATAAAATCCTCACAAACCGTATCCAAGAACACATCAAAACGATCATCCATCATGACCAAGTAGGCTTCATGCCAGGGATGTAGGTATGATATAATATACGAAAAACCATCAACGTAATCCTCCATATACACAAAGTAAAAGACACACACAAAAAAAAAAAAAAAAAAAAAAAAAAAAAAAAAAAAAAAAAAAAAAAAACGTGATCATTTCCTTAGATGCCGAGAAAGCATTTGACAAACTCCAACACTCCTTCATGATAAAAGGCTTGGAAAGATTAGGAATTCAAGGTCCATACCTAAACATAATAAAAGCAATCTACAGCAAACCAGTAGCCAACAACAAACTAAATGGAGAGCAACTCGAAGTAATCCCACTAAAATCAGGGACTAGACAAGGCTGCCCACTTACTCCCTACCTATTCAATATAGTACTGAAGTTCTAGCCAGAGCAATACAACAACAAAAGGAGATCAAGGGGATAAAATTGGAAAGGAAGAAGTCAAAATATCACTGTTTGCAGATGATATGATAGTATATATGAGTGACCCCAAAAATTCCACCAGAGAACTCCTAAACCTGATAAACAGCTTCAGTGCACTAGCAGGATATAAAATTAACTCAAATAAATCAATGGCCTTTCTCTACACAAAGGATAAATAGACTGAGAAAGAAATTAGGGAAACAAGTCCCTTTCGGTCCACGCCAGAACTGAGGCACCTTGGGTGTGGAGTCTGCAGATACCCAAGGTCAACACAGGATCATCCACGGGATCTTAAGACCTCTGGTGCGTGGAACACAACTTCTGCTCCAATCCAATTGCGCAGGACCTGAGACTGCATTAATTAGGGAAGCAGAAAACCCGGCGTGACCAGGGTCACAAGTCCCTTCCGGTCGATGCAAGCTCTGGGTCACCTTGGGCACAGAGTCTGCGGACACCCCAAGGTCCCCACAGGACTCTCCACAGGATCTTAAGACCTCTAGTGAGTGGATCACAACTTCTGCCAGGAGGGAGGTTCGAACACCAGATATCTGGGCACCTTCCCTGCAAGAGGAGAGCTTGTCTAAAGAAAGTACTCTGAACACTGAAACTCAAAAGAGAGCTAGTCCCCGAGGTCGGCTGATAGAGGCTAACATAATCACCAGAGGAAAAAGCTCTAACCAGCAACAACTATAACAACTAACTCCAGAGATTACCAGATAGCGAAAGGCAAACATAAGAATCTTACTAACAGAAACCAAGACCACTCACCATTATCAGAATGCAGCAATCCCACCCCACCCAGTCCTGGGCATCCCAACACACCAGAAAAGATAGTCCCGGATTCAAAAGCATATCTCATGATGATGGTAGAGGACATCAAGAAGGACTTTAGTAACTCACTTAAAGAAATAAAGGAGAACACTGCTAAACAGGTAGAAGACCCATACCTAAACATGATAAAAGCAATCTACAGCAAAACAGTAGCCAACATCAAAGTAAATGGTGAGAAGCTGGAAGCAATCCCACTAAAATCAGGGACCAGACAAGGCTGCCCATTTTCTCCCTACGTATTCAACATTGTACTTGAAGTCCTAGCCAGAGCAATTCGACAACATAAGGAGATCAAGGGGATACAAATTGGAAAAGAAGAAGTAAAATATCAGAAATATCAGAATATCAGAAGATGGAAAGATCTCCCATGCTCATGGATTGGTAGGGTCAATATTGAAAAAATGGCTATCTTGCCAAAAGCAATCTACAGATTCAATGCAATCCCCATCAAAATTCCAACTCAATTCTTCAACGAATTAGAAAGAGCAATCTGTAAATTCATCTGGAATAACCAAAAACCTAGGATAGCAAAAACTCTTCTCAATGATAAAGAACCTCTTGGGGAATCACCATGCCTGACCTAAAGCTGTACTATAGAGCAATTGTGATAAAACTGCATGGTACTTGTATAGCAACAGACAAGTAGACCAATGGAATAGAATTGAAGACCCAGAAATAAACCCACACACCTATGGTCACTTGATCTTTGACAAGGGAGCTAAAACCATCCAGTGGAAAAAAGACAGCATTTTCAACAACTGGTGCTGGCACAACTGGTTGTTATCATGTAGAAGAATTCGAATTGATCCATTCTTATATTCTTGTACTAAGGTCAAATCTGAGTGGATCAAGGAACTCCACATAAAACCAGAGACACTGAAACTTATAGAGGAGAAAGTGAGGAAAAGCCTCGAAGATAGGGGCACAGGGGGAAAATTCCTGAATAGAACAGCAATGGCTTGTGCTGTAAGATCAATAATTGACAAATGGGACCTCATAAAACTGCAAAGCTTCGGTAAGGCAAAAGACACCGTCAATAAGACAAAAAGGCCACCAACAGATTGGGAAAGGATATTTACCTATCCTAAATCAGATAGGGAACTAATATCCAATATATATAAAGAACTCAAGAAGGTGGACTCCAGAAAATCAAATAACCCCATTAAAAATGGGGCTCAGAGCTAAACAAAGAATTATCAACTGAAGAATACCGAATGGCTGAGAAGCACCTGAAAAAAATATTCAGCATCCTTAATCATCAGGGAAATGCAAATTAAAACAACCCTGAGATTCCACCTCACACCATCAGAATGGCTAAGATCAAAAATTCAGGTGACAGCAGATACTGGTGAGGATGTGGAGAAAGAGGAACACTCCTCCACTGCTGGTGGGATTGCAAGCTTGTACAACCACTCTGGATGTCAGTCTGGAGGTTCCACAGAAAATTGGACATAATACTACCAGAAGATCCAGCCATACCTCTTCTGGACATATACCCAGAAGAAGTTCCAAGTGGGAATAAGAACACATGTTCCACTATGTTCATAGCAGCCTCACTTATAATAGCCAGAAGCTGGAAAGAACCCAGATGTCCCTCAACAGAGGAATGGATACAGAAAATGTCGTACATTTACACAGTGGAGTACTACTCAGCTATTAAAAACAATGGATTTATGAAATTCTTTGACAAATGGATGTATGTGGATGATATCACCCTTAGTGAGGTAACCCAACCACAAAAGAAGTCATTTGATATGTACTCACTGATAAGTGGATATTAGCCCAGAAACTTAGAATACCCAAGATATAAGATACAATTTGCCAAACACATGAAACTGAAGAAGAACAAAGACCAAAGTGTGGACACTTTGCCCCTTCTTAGAATTGGGAACAAAACACCCATGGAAGGAGTTACAGAGACAAAGATTGGAGCTGAGACAAAATGATGAACCATCTAGAGACTGCCATATCCAGGGATCCATCCCATAATCAGCCTCCAAACACTTGCACACACTAGCAAGATTTTGCTGAAAGGACCCTGATATAGCTGTCTCTTTTGAGACTATGCCAGGGCCTACCAAACACAGAAGTGGATTCTCACAGTCAGCTATTGCATGGATCACAGGGCCCCCAATGGAGGTGGGAGAGAAAGTACCCAAGAAGCTAAAGGGATCTGCAGCCCTATAGGTGGAACAACAATATGAACTAACCAGTACCCCGGAGCTCTTGACTCTAGCTGCATATGTATCAAAAGATGGCCTAGTCGGCCATCACTGGAAAGAGAGGCCCATTGGACATGCAAACTTTATATGTTCCAGTACAGGGGAATGCCAGGGCCAAAAAGTGGGAGTGGGTGGGTAGGGGAGGGGGGCAGGTTATGGCGGACTTTTGGGATAGCATTGGAAATGTAAATGAGGAAAATACCTAATAAAAATATTTTAAAAAAAGAAATTAGGGAAACAACACCCTTCATCATAGTCACAAATAATATAAAATACCTTGTTGTGACTCTAACTAAAAATGAGAAGTATCTGTATGATAAGAACTTCAAGTCTCTGAAGAAAGAAATTGAAGAAGACCTCAGAAGACAGAAAGATCTCCCATGCTCATGCATTGGCAGGATTGATATAGTAAAAATGGCTATCCTGCTGAAAGCATTCTACAGATTCAATGCAATCCCCCTCAAAATTCCAACTCAATTATTCACTGAGATAGAAAAAGCAATTTGCAAATTCATCTGGAAAAATAAAAAAACCTAGGATAGCAAAAACTATTCTAAACAGTAAAAGAACCTCTGGTGGAATCACCATGCCTGACTTTAAGCTGTACTACAGAGCAGTTGTGATAAAAACTGCATGGTACTGGTACAATGACAGACAGGTAAATCAATGGAATAGAATTGAAGACCCAGAAATGAATTCACACACCTATGGTCACTTGATCTTTGACAAGGGAACTAAAACCATCCAGTGGAAAAAAAGACAGCATTTTCAACAAATGGTGCTGACACAACTGGCAGCTATCATGTAGAAGAATGCTAATTGGTCCATTCTTATCTCCTTGCACAAAGCTCAAGACTAAGTGGATCAAAGACTTAAAACCAGAGACGCTGAAATTAATAGAGGAAAAAATGGGGGAAAGCCTTGAAGATATGGGCACAGGGGAAAAGTTCCTGAAGAGGACATCAATGGCATGTCCTGTAAGATCAATAATTGACAAATGGAATCTCATAAAATTGCAAAGCTTCTGTAAGGCAAAAGACACTGTCAATAAGACAAAAAGGCTACCAACTGATTGGGAAAGGATTTTTACCAATCCTAAATCTGATAGAGGACTAATATCCAATATATACAAAGAGCTCAAGAAGCTGGACTCCAGAAATTCAATTAACCCCATTAAAAAATTGGGTACAGAGCTAAACAAAGAATTCTCAACTGAGGGATACCAAAGGGTGGAGAAGCATCTCAAAAAATGTTCATCGTCCTTAATCATCAGGGAAATGAAAATCAAAACAACCTTGAGATTCTACCTCACACCAGTCTGATTGGCTAAGATCAAAAATTCAGGTGACAGTAGATGCTGGCAAGGATGTGGAGAAAGAGGAATACCCCTCGATTACTGGTGGGGTTGCAAGCTTGTACAACCACTCTGGAAGTCAATCTGGAGGTTCCTCATAAAAGTGAACATACTACTACTGGAAGATCCAGCAATACCTCTCCTGGGCATATATGAAGACGAAGTTCCAACTGGCAATAAGAACACATGCTCCACTAAGTTCATAGCAGCCTTATTTATAATAGCCAGAAGCTGGAAAGAACCCAGATCTCCCCCAGCAGAAGAATGAATACAGAAAATGTGGTACATTTACACAATGGAGTATTACTCAGCTATTAAAAACAATGAATTTATGAAATTCTTGTACAAATGGATATATCTGGACAATATCATCCTTAGTGAGGTAACCCAATCACAAAAGAAGTCATTAGATATGCACTCACTGATAAGGGATATTAGCCCAAAAACATAGAACACCCAAGATACAATTTGCAAAACATAAGAAAATCAAGAAGATGAAAAACCAATGGGTAGATACTTTGTTCCTCCTTAGAATAGGGAACAAAATACCCACGTAAGGAGTTACAGAGACAAAGTGTGGAGCTAAGGCGAAAGGATGGACTATCCAGAGACTACCCCACCCGGGGATCCATCCTATAATCAGCCACCAAACCCAGACACTATTGCATATACCATCAAGATTTTGATGAAGGGACCCTGTTATAGCTGTCTCGTATGGGGCTTTGCCAGTGCCTGGCAAATACAGAAGTGGATGCTCACAATCATCTATGAGATGAAACACGGGGCCCCCAGTGGAGAAGCTAGAGAAAGCACGCAAGGAGCTTAAGGGTCTGCTCTGCAACCCTATAGGTGGAACAACAATATGAACTAACCAGTACCCCTAGAGCTCATGTCTCTAGCTGCATATGTAGTAGAAGATGGCTTAGTTGGCCATCACTGGGAAGAGAGGCCCCTTGGTATTGCAAACTTTATATGCCCCAGTACAGGGGAATGCCAGTGCCAAGAAGTGGGATTGGGTGTGTAGGGGAGCAGGGTGGAAGGAGGGTATAGGGATCTTTGGGGATAGCATTTGAAATTTGAAATGTATATAAAGAAAATATCTAACAAAAATTAGAATTTTCATGTTTATAAATGGAAAGGAAGCTTCTAAACAGAATTTATACTGCAGGTGTATTTTCCTAAATATAATGCAATATTTTACTGTGCCTGTATGTAAAAGCATTAGCTTTGTTATAGTTTTCTAGATATCTGAATTTTAAACTTGGATTACATTTATCAACTAGTAGAAATTGATATGGGAAAAATCTCATTTGCTTATATTTTCTTTACCATCAGAGAAATGAAATTATTGCAGAAGTATTGAAAGCTAATTTTAGTACTTCTGACATTTCCCTCTCTCAAACAGTAGAATGACTTATTTGAAATGAACCTTACTGTTATAATTACAAGAAGGGTGGTAATTTTTAACTTAACAAATGTTTTCTGAAGCCATAAGACCAACTCAGTGAGCATCTGAATGCTGTGTGTCATAGAAAAGGCATTTGGCATTTCTCTTTGGGGCATACTCCCAAATACTCCAGGAAGAAATAGAAATGAGGAAAATTGAGCAGAAAATGTTGGCCATATTGAAAAAGACCATGCATACTTTTCAAGGTTGAAGAAACACTGAGGTTCATAATCCACTCAGTAGGAGGAGCCCAGTCATCACCACAGTTGCGCAGTCACCACAAGTGTGCAGTCACCATAGGTGGGCAGTCATTACAGGTATGCAGTCATTACAAATGTACAGTCATCACAAGTGTTCAGTCACCACAGGTGTGCGGTCCTCACAGTTGCGCAGTCACCACAAGTGTGCAATCACTACAGGCGTGCCTACACCACAAGTGTGCAGGAGCCTGAAATGCTTAAAAGCATGAACTTTATGGCACGACCCTCACAAAAACAGAAGCTTAAATTTTAATCTGCCCAATTTATGAATGGAATTTGCTATGCTCCTATGCTGTCTGCTTGCATGAAAAAATTTACACATCTCTAAAGAAAGATAACAAATTATTCTTACAGTTTTCATATAGCAGAATTCCATGGAACTTAAAGTAACAAGACATATTAAGAATTGCTAAAAGCCAAAACAGTAAGTCAATAAAAATAGATTAAAAATGTAATTATTATAATTATTATCGTAATTCGGCTAGAGAAATGCCTCAGCATTTAGCTCTTGGTGTTCTTCCATAGACCTAAATTCAATTCTCAGTGCCCTTGTGGCCATCCACAACCATATTTAACTCTAGATCCAGGATAATCTGATGACCTCTTTTGTCTCCTTGGGCACCAGGCACACATGTGGTGTACAGACATTACAGACAGACTGTGAAAACACCCATACCCATAAAATAATGATGAAAGTTAAATCATTATGTTGGGCTAGTTTAGCAATCAATCATTGTACTGAAGATAGTAAAGAACAAAGTGGAAAATTTAAAACTTAAAAAATATAAAAAAAACAAACATTATAAAATTTTAAAGTTTCAGAAGTGAAATTAAGAACTCAACAAATAGCTAAAAAAAATGAGATAATCTGCCCACCCCCTCTGTTTTTCCCAAAGAAGGGAAAAAGTCAATAGAATGGAAGGAAAACTGTGAACGTGTTAAAAGACAAGGAACATGAGAAAATTTCCAATATATAAAGTTAAAATCCAGAAAGAGAGAGACAGAGGCAGAGAGAGAGAGACAGACAGACAGACAGAGAGACAGACAGGGGGGGACATTGGGCTATGCACAGACAGTCTGGTTTCCAGTCGAGTTGAGGTCTGAACCCCAGGACCCGGTGCTGATAATTCACATACATGGGACGGAAGGAGATCTCTCATATCTCCTGAAACTCTGGCTCCTGTCAAAGTTACCGTCGCCCCCCCCCCCAACCCCCACAGGAGAAGCATGGCTTTTAGTCACATAGACAATGTCCCAAGCTTCTGACCTCCAGGCTAAACTCCTCCCCAGTAACCTAGCAACAGTAAAGATAACAGCAAACCATAAGAGAGGCTGCTTGGCCCCACCTCACTCTCTTACTCCCCTTACACTCTTCATAGTTTCTCCTCCCCTCATTCTCTCCTCTTACTCTCTCTTTCTTATTCTAGCCTTTCTTCTCTCTCTCTTTTCCCTTCTCTCCTTCTGGCCATGGCCAGTCTCTCTCTCTCTCTTTTACCTTCTCTCTTTCCCCATGTCTTTCTACAAAAAAGTTCTAAAACCATAGACTGTCTCTGTTCATCCAGGCCCGCTGCACTTGGACAATGGGATAGGCTTTCTCCTAATGAGGCTTTTTCTAATCTCCCATCAGAAGTTGTCCCTGTGCTCCAGTCAAGGCCTGATGTGCTTACTTTTGCCTGCATAGGGACCTCTCTCCCTCAGCCCTCTTTCCTATAACCCTGGGATACAGAGTGTTGCCACGGGGACCCCTGTCTGGGACTGTCCCTTGTCTACCCCCCACCCCCGTCAAGTGGGGTCAGTGGCTTAGATGCCCACCTGGGGCCTTCTGCCTGCCCAGAGTATAGGAGGAACTCTGGCCTGATGTGGGCTTTTTTCCCTCCCCCTTTTTCCCCCAACCCCTTTTAGTTACGGAGAGGGAGGGGGAGGGAGAGAGAGAGATTGCACAGTCCTTATGAGCATTGGATGGGAATCTTGTATCCCAGATGTGTTATTCACTCTGTGCTGTTTTGATTTACTTCACTCATTAGCTGATTTGTGGTTTCTTTGATTGATGGGTACTCTGGTTAGGTCTAGAAACAGATGACCGTGTAACTGGGTTTACTGAGTTTTGTCTAGTTTAATGATCATGTCAACTCCTTGCCATTCTAGACACATGCTTTGTAGAGATTCCTGATTAAACAATCTAAGCAATCAGATCAACTTTGCCATAAGCAATAGAATATTCTCTCAGGTACAACTTTAGGTGAAAAGATTCACTTATTGAATTTCTCTGCATTTATACTGCCTTATATTCATTGCCTTCCTACTTAGTGAGCTTTCTATCTGTCACAAAGAGCAAAACAGAAGGGAGAAAGAATAACATGTTCTTTTGATAATTGCAATGTGTATATTACACCAGGAGAGACCCAAGTCACAATTTCTCTCCTTCTTAGGAATAGCTTCCACAGGCACATCATCACATAGATGGTCTCCATGCTAGTGTCTGCCCAGTGCTATGTTACCCAGGACTCTGCAGATAGACAGCTATTGGATTTAGTGCTGGGAGAAATGTTTGGATAAAGGCCTGGGGACTATTCTAAGTATGAGAAGTCCAGTGCCATGATTCTTTTTTCTGGAAGTGAGAGGTGTCTTCAGAGGACAGGCACTCTGGAGTAGGAAGGATACCAGGACTCTCAGCAGAGACTATGATGTTCCAGCTTATGACTGCACACACACACAGCTTGCCTTTGTAACAGGGCATACACATACAAATGGTAACATTTATCTTTGGAGAAACTCTCAGCTCAATTGCTTCCTGGAATTTGTCATTTCCCATTATGTAGAGTTTTTAAGTGTATATTATTCTGTCAAAAATATGACTTATCAACTAATAATGCTTCAGCATCCATCATGTGATTCCTCTTCACATCACCACATGAGTGGAGAAGCCCATTTATAACCACACATTTTGAAAATGAATAATTTTGGCAAACAAATCTGTTCAATCTCAATATTTAATGATTTAGAATTAAAATCAGTTTTTAAGATTGGGTGAATTATATTTGAACAGTAGTATTGTGTTTCAAAACATCTGTATTGCATTTATTTAAAGAAGCAAGAAAGAATACAGACAATGACCCAAAGATAGGCTTTGTCAACTAAAACATCTACTGTCCTAGTGCTTTTGGGTCTGTCATTGTTTTTTTTTTTTATATACCAAATATATTTCATCAAAAAGAAATAAGTGTAAAATTACTAAAGAGATACTTTATGGTTTTTTTCTTTTAAGAAATCTTCAAAACATTGAGTTTTACATTTATTGAAGATTTCCAGACAACCTAGACCATTGCATACATTCAGTAGCTATAATGCATGTGAAGGGCTACCTTACTGGGAAGTACACTACGAAACCTCTGTGCACTAACAGAAATCATACAGAACATTGTGATGGATGACTACATACTAACAGAGATCATATAGACACTGTAGAGGATGACTTTGTACTAAAGGATGTCATACAGAAAACTAAAGGACAGCTACCCATTCACAGAGGTCATACCACTGTATCGGATGGCAGCATATTACAGAGATTATACAGAGTACACACAGGAAGACTGTATGCTGACAGTGGTCTTAGAAAACACTGTCCTAGGTTCAATTTTAACAAGTACTTTCTTCTTATCCTTTTAGTGTTCTTCCTCCCTCCCTTCCTTCCTTCCTTCCTTCCTTCCTTCCTTCCTTCCTTCCTTCCTTCCTCTCTCTCTCTCTGTCTCTCTGTCTGTCTCTCTCTCTCTCTGTCTATCTGTCTCTGTCTCTCTGTCTTTCTGTCTGTCTCTCTCTCTGTGTCTGTCTGTCTGTCTCTCTCTCTGTCTCTCTCTGTGTCTATCTGTCTCTGTCTGTCTCTCTGTCTGTCTCTCTCTGTGTCTGTCTCTCTCTCTCTCTCTCTCTCTCTCTCTCTCTCTCTCTCCTCTCTCTTGGAGACAGAATCTTGAACTTGAAATGTTCCTGCCTCAGCCTTTAAAGCTTTGGCTACTTTTTTAAAGATAAGAAAATTTGCATAATCGTTAGTTGCAGTTTTCACAGCACTATAACCCTGCTAGATATATATTAGATGTTCCATAAATTTTTATAAAATAAATGCTATTCTAATTCAGAAGGAAGTCATGTTTTGAATCAAATTTTTAACCTTACAATATTAAAACCGACAAACTATTCAGAGCACAGACCACTTGCTATTTGCTAAAAGTGGGTCATAGTTTAAAAACTGAGCAAAACCTCAAAGAAGGAGATTAAGAAGGGGTCAGCAAATATTTTTCTGTAATAGGTCAGACAGCAAGTATTTTAGACTTTGTGGACCATATATCTATGTCATGGCAAATTAGCTCTATGTTACAATATGTAACTAAGCAGGCATAGCTGCATTCCTGTAAAACACTGTTTACCAAAGCAAGCCATGACCCTGAGAACAGTATTTGCTAAACAATGGTTATTCCTGTTTGGCAAGCAGCTTGATTACAAAAACCCCAATCATAGCAATAAACCCAAGAGTGAACCTAGAGAAGATATGGGTAACATATATGCAAAGACATATTTAAAATTAAATTCTCACAAGCTGTATGCAATCCATATCACCAATAAATAAAAGACTACAGCAAGTCATTGCCAGTAACCCAATAGAAAATGGACCAAGCACATAAACAGACACATCAAGAAAATGCAAATGACTTTTAAACACAAAATGTATGTTCACAATTAAGAAAGGGATTGTTTAAAACTACAGTGATTCGATTATTCATAAGATATGGGAAGGAAGGCTTTGAGAGTCTAAACTGATGCTAATCCTTTAAAGAGAAATTTAGTAATGTTTATCAAAGTCACAACTTTGTATGCCTTTACTTAGCAATTCCATGGCTAGGAATATCTCTCCCTCTCTCCCTCTCTCCCTCTCTCCCTCTCTCCCTCTCTCCCTCTCTCCCTCTCTCCCTCTCTCCCTCTCCCTCTCTCTGTGCATGTGAATTATATATGTGGCATATGTGCACATGTTAGTGCAAGTACATGTATCTGTGTACACAGAGGCCCAAAAAGGATGCTGGGTGACCTGCTCTATCACTTACTGTTTTATTCCTTTGAGACAGAGTATCTCACTGAACCTGGGACTAGGCTGAAAGCCAATGTTCCTTTCTTCTCTACCTCCAACAACACTGGGATTACAGACCCAGACTGTCCAACTTTTACATGGGAGCTGGGATGCAAACTCAGGTCTTCATACTTATGCAGCAAGGACTCTGACTCACTGAGCCATCTTCCCAGCCTCACATCCAGGGTTTTTTCCCTAAAGTTATCTGAGTTTCATTTCCTGTCACTGTGATAAAATACCCTTCCAGATTACAGTCCATTGTGGCGGGGAGGCATAGCAGCAAGAGCTTGAGAGAATGGGGCACATTTCATCCACACTAAAGAGCAGAGAGTGTTAGTTGGTGCACACATGCCAGTGCTCAACTCTTTACTTTCTCTACTCTTATACAGCCCAGGACCCCTCCCTATCTAGGGAATGGTACCACACACAGTAGGTGGGCCTTCACAGCTCAATAAATGCAGTTAGTAAATCCCTTCACTGGCATGCCCACCAGCCAACCTAAACTAACATACAAATTTATTCACTACAACTTGGTTGCAGTACAACAAAGACGAGAGTCTATCTTTAAAGAGGTAAGGCGTGAAAAGTATGCATCCTTCACAGAAGAATAAGGATGTTCAAGGGGTACCAACAAAGGGTTCTCTGAAAGAACCTTAAAGAAAACAAAATGACAAAATTGTATACATAGGATACTACCATTTATGTCAAACAAATTATAGGGCAAGACATAACTAGATAGATATAGACATAGCACATATAATGTATGAACATTGTATAGATAGACTAAAGCGCTTTGGGCAGATAAAAAGAAATAGATATCATTGGTTTCTTATAAGCTGGGGAAATGGACGGCTGAGTTTCAACACTATGCCGAACTATTGCACACTTTCAGGTTTAAAAATTGGGACTTCAAGGGTTTTGCTTTTTAACCAGAAAGTGGTTAAAGACTTTATTCTCAGAGTCAGAAGGCCTAAAGTAATAGAGCAGAGCCTTTTGATATAATGTTAGCTTCCTTGTCTTCCCCATATGCTAACTTACTTGTAGTACTAGCTGGAACCAGGAGAAACAGAGAAGGAAGGGAGCTGCAAGAGAAATGTGGTAGATTTTCACAGACAGACCAGTCCCCACATACACACAAGGACCTTGACCAAACTGCATGGCTATTGCCTTTTTCTTAGCACTCGGCGCCCTTACCAGATCTCCCCTACCCCTAACTCCCCACCCTGTCACATGCTTACATTTCTTTCTGAGTCAACAAGCATCATTATAACATGGGTGAACAATGTTTCTGACCATGGCCTCAATAAGGCTTGATAAGAACCCCAAAGTGATTTTTCCAGATTTGAGAAGCTTATCTAAAAACAGATCATTACTCCCTCCACCAGTTTTTATTTAGTTATTATTTACAAACAAATATTTTAACTATACAACATTGATTTTATTAACCAGCTGTTCTATCCTTCCCTTTCAAAAATTGGGATATTCCCTCCTCTCCAGGGTCTGGTAGACTGTCTCGAGTGCCTTTTCTCAAAGATTACCAACTGTATTTCTTTGATCAGAGCAATGATCTAGCAGCTGCCTTGGACTTTTGATCTGAGCTCCTGGAGTAAAGGCCCAAATGCTCTTCTTAAAATCCCTCTCAAACTTGAATTCATTTTTACTGATTTTTAGTTTATCTTGCTTGAAGATCATTCTTCTCCTTAGGGGAGAAAAAGCAAAGCAAAATCAAAGTTGGGCGGCACTGCCTTTCAGCTTGGATTTGTGAAACACTGCGGCATCTATCCCAAGCTGGCCTAGCTCTCTGAGCTGCTCTAAGCTGCAAATGCAACTTGCAATGCCCTTTTAACTCTTTGGAACAAACAGACTCCAATGGCACCATGGTGCTATCTAAGGGCTTTTGCCTGCTCTTTTCTGTGGATGTTTTACTTATCTTTTTGAGGTAAGTTAGTAATATCATTGACTCTATCCTTTGCATAAATAAAAAAAATCTACTATCAGATCACAGGTCGCATTTGAAAAACCCATTCTGATAGAATAGAAATGATCAGAGGGTATAGCTTTATGGGTGTAGCTTTATTCACTCTGAGAGCCTCGGTGACTTTTCCCTAACAACAGCAAAATGCCTGGTGCCTCCAAAATTTCTTTGTTTCCTTTTTTTTCTTTTCTGCATGAGTTTTGTTGGTAGAAACAAAACTCTGTGACTTTTCTGCTTCTCTCATCTTTCCTTCTGGTTTTAGAATTCATTAATGCAAAAGGTTAACAACATTTTTTACTTAATTTCTTTCTATGAGAGTTCAGACATCTAGGTAAAAGGATCATATATTTGACCTTAGACAATGGTTAGCTTTAGCATTTGTACTTCTCCTGGTTGGCTCTCTCATGGACTCTCATATGACTATCATATCTCTCTCACATATATAACTATCAAAGTGCAAGAAAGGAACTATAAAAAAAACATCCTTATGAAAATAGTTCTTTAAAATCAAGGTAAAACTAGCTGAAGGGACAGTTGGAATAGATCATCAGAAAAAAATAAACCTTCCTTTTCCTCATGATCTCTCAGCTGGAAATTTTTTTCAGAAAAAAGAACAATAGCCACCTATTTTTAGCTCAGAGAATCTATCCTGGCCTTCTGTGTGTGAGCAGGAAGATGTATCTCCCCTGTATGCTTGTTGCACTTTGCCCATCAACTGGGTTCAGGCTCTTTGTCTTTTCTCTCTCTTTCATACAAGTAACTTTCCAGGTTCTAACATTTCCAGGGAAAAGAAAACTTATTCTCTAAGCAGTTTGATTCAACATACCACACCCAGGATGGTCAAGTGTATATATAAATACACACACACACACACACACACACACACACACACACACACACACACTATAAACCTCAAAGCAAGAGTGTTAGTACTATGTACTGACAACCTTTCTCCAGAAATTTCAAATAAATTGGACTTTCCTGACTTTCTTAGAAAATGTTTTTTCTTCTAATTTCGTTCTTTCTCACAATGGATTCCTCATTCTTTCCTCCTTACTTCATCTGCCTTCCGTTCATTCTGGTTATCCATCTCTAGGACAGCTTGAGCTAAACTAGTCAGACATGACATAAAAGCAAGAGTGGCCCAGTTAATCAAACTGTTGCCTTGATACCCTCTATTTCCTAGTAAGTCATGTTGACCATTTCTTAATCTGAATTTCAATGCCACAGAACACCTCGGTGTATTTTAGAGAAAGGAATATAAATACCAAAGTTAATAAACAGCCCCAGATAAAAAGCAATCAAGTTTAGGGGAAAATTGATGACTACAACTGTTACAAAGGAAAAACCTCCTATCCTTTTCTTGAGGTTGACCTAGAAACAATTAATTTGGGATGACACACATCTGGGCACCTTGATACTTCAGCCTGATGAGCTTTTCTGTGGACAGCGACTCTGTCCTCTGGGTTATAATACCAGCTGCCCAGGTCACTTTTCAGGGATAAGAGCCCTGATTTTGCTCAACACAATGATGCCCCATTTGGTCTACAGATACCAGTAGCATCCTCACATGGCCACCAGTATCCTTTAAGCCTTTAATAGTGGGCAAAAGACATCTACCAGCTGCCGTGACAAGAAATACCAAGCCATGACCAAATGCCTTGACAGGAAACACCAACCCAAGAAAAACAAAAAATGTTAGCTGTGAAGTTTCTGAATGAGCTTAGCCCGTGCTCACAAAAAGGACAGACATTTTGTCTTATTTTACACCAACTTTCATCCTCATCTTTCCTACCCTATATCTGTAATTCTGTTACAGAGACATCTTTAGTTTTCTCTAGTCTTGACCCTAGCATCAGTCTCAGTAGGAAGGTAAGTGGTCGTGAGTTAAAGCAAGCAGTGAAGCAAGAATGTACTTACACTCTTTAGAAATAGAGCCCACCTCACCTGGCACTGAGAGTCCCATCCCAGCAGGCACAGGGCTTGTATTTTTCCTCTTCCTGTTGTCTTCTCCCTTTGCCAACCCTTGCGTGGGGATTTCCAGAAAAAGAGTGTGCTCTGCTTAGGAGGCCATTTTACACAGAATTCAGCCTTAGTAGATGTGTTTCAGGATTCAGGAACTGTGAAATTGATAAGGATACAGTGGAAAGGCTAACAGCTAGCACTCTGTGTATCCTCCCCTGGTGAGGAAGTCCATGAAGCTGGTCTAAACAAATCCAGCTACATCTCACTGTCAGCTCTTGTTCTTTGCTCCCTGTTTTGGGGGCCCTCAGCCTAGTCCGTCTAGAGGGATGTCCTTTGCATTCATCTCTACCACTGAGTGCCTTTATGGCATGGTCAGAAAGACCCCACTATTACATTCTCTCTCTCTCTCTCTCTCTCTCTCTCTCTCTCTCTCTCTCTCTCTCTGTGTGTGTGTGTGTGTGTGTGTGTGTGTGTATTGTTTAATTCTGGGGGACCTATTGGTCAGTTCTTCCCTAGAGCTAGCCTCCTGACTAACAACTCAACTCCCTGATGTGAAGAGGCTGATTTGTAACAGGGGATCCTATACCTCTATTCTTCAGTCATTACATAAAATTCTTTCTCTCTCCTTTGTCTCTTGTGCCTTGGCTTGATTAAGTGGGGAACAATCTTCTGTATTACAGGATGAGAACACTGCAAATTATTCTCGCTCAAATAATGCTCAGAAAAACAGAGTCTGCCTACTGTATCACTGCAATGTGGTCTGTTAAGAAGGCTATTCTCTGAGCTCTTATGTTCTATTACAGTGCGTTTAAACATTATTTGAAGTATACACAGAGTTTTATTTCAAGTTTAGTAAAAATCATGAAAATTACACTTTACTTTTAAATTTATCATAGTTGCAAGACAATCAGGATGCATGTTATATGTGAGTTGGTTATCGTTCTCATAGGCTTGACTCCCATTTGTCCATTTGTCCCAGTATTCCCCAGAACCAGGCCAAGGGGCTGGGAATACAGCAGAAAAGTAACAAATTCTTAACTGTGTCTGCATTGTGGCCATTGTCTTATATAATGGTGATGTCCACTCTACAGGAGTAATATGGAAAATGAGTTCTCTTCAGATCTTTTGAGCTCAAGGACATAAATGGCTTTGGTGGGAGACATGGGTCCTGTCACATACACAGGAAACCTGACCTTCATCTTCCAGAGAACAGATACTTCCAGATAGTGAAGCTCTAAATTCTAGAATCCAATGCCCTCTGAGCTTAGGTACATGGCTCAACACATCCACACTTCTCCTGACACTTTGAGTTTTCTCCCTGAGTCTCTGACCTCCATGGCTAACTTAAAAGGTCTGACTTTTTCAGACACCCTCATCTCCTGACATCTGCTAGGATTTTCAATTTTCCTTTTTCTACTTCTTTTCTCTCAAACTCGTGAGCTGTCTTCTGTGTCCATTTTTAAATTTCTTTTATTTTTTTTACACTCCAGATTTTATTCCCCTCCAACTCCACCCCCCAACTGTTCCACATTCCATACCTCCTCTTTCTCCTCCCCCTGTCTCCACGAGGATGCCCCCACCCCATCCCACCAGATCTCTAAACTCCCTGGGGCCTCCAGTCTCCTGAGGGTTAGGTACATCTTCTCTGATTGAATCCATATCCAGCAGTCCTCCTCTGTATATGTGTTTGGGGCATCATACCAGATGGTGTATGCTGCCTGGTTGGTGAACCACTGTCTGAGAGGTCTCAGGGGTCCAGGTTGAGACTGCTAGTCTTCCTACAGGGCTGCCTTCCTCCTCAGCTTCTTCCAGCTTTTCCCTAACTCAACCACAGGGGTCAGCAGCTTCTGTCCATTGGTTGGGTGCAAATATCTGCATCTGACATTTTCAGTTGCTTTTTTGGGTCCTTCAGAGGGCAGTCATGATAGGTCTCTTTTTGTGAGGGCTCCATAGCCTCAGTAATACTGTCAGGCCCTTGGGGCTTCCCCTTAAGCTAGATTGCACCTTGGGCCCATCGCTGGACCTTCTTTTTCTCGAGTTCTTTTCCATTTATGTCCCTGCAGTTCTTTCAGAGAGGAACAATTATGGGTCAGTTTTAACTGTGCGATAGCAACCCCACCCTTCACTCAATGCCCTGTCTTTCTGCTTGAGGTGGGCTCTAAAAGTTCCCTCTCCCCATGTGTCTTACTCAGGGTTTCTATTCCTGCACAAACATCATGACCAAGAAGCAAGTTGGGGAGGAAAAGGGTTTATTCAGCTTACACTTTCCACATTGCTGTTGATCACCAAAGGATGTCAGGACTGGAACTCAAGCAGGTCAGGAAGCAGGAGTTGATGCAGAGGCCATGGAGGGATGTTACTTACTGGCTTGCTTCCCCTGGCTTGTTCAGCCTGCTCTCTTATAGAACCCAGGACTACCATCCCAGGGATGGCACCACCCACAAGGGGCCCTTCCTACTTGATCACTAATTGAGAAAATTCACCACAGCTGGATCTCATGGAGGCGCTTCCCCAACTGAAGCTCCTTTCTCAGTGATAATTCCAGCCTGTGTCAAGTTGGCACACAAAACCACCCAGTACACCACAGTAGGGCATTTCATTTAAGGTCCTGAGATTCTGTCACCGCCCAGTTCTCTGGTGCATTCTGGAGGGTCCCCCCAACCTCCTACCTCCAGAGGATGTCTGTTTCCATTCTTTCTGCTAGCCTCCAGGGCTAAGGTCCATCCCTTCCCCCAATACCTGATCATGTTCCCCTCTCCCCAACCCCCATCCTCTTTCCCTCCTAAGTTCCTCTCTCCCTCCTCACTTGTGGTTGCTTTCTTCTCCCTCCCAAGTGGAACTGAGGCTTCCTCACTTGGGCACTTCAGCTCGTTGATCTTTTTGAGTTCTGTGGGCTGTATTTTGGGTATTCTGTACTTTTTTTGGCTAATATCCACATATTAGTGAGTACATACCCTGCATGTCCTTCTGGGTCTGAGTTGCCTCACTCAGGATGATATTTTCCAGTTCCATTCATTTGCCTGCAAAACTCACGATGTCCTCATTCTTAATAGCTGAATACTATTCCATTGTGTAAATGAACCACATTTTCTGTATCCATTCTTCTGTTGTGGGACATCTGGGTTGTTTCCAGCTTCTGGCTATCACAATTAAGGCCGCTATGAACATAGTGGAACACATGTCCCTGTGGTATGGTAAGGCATCTTTTGGGTATATTCCCAAGAGTGGTATTGTTGGGTCTTTAGGCAGATCTATTTCCAATTTCTGAGGAACCTCCAGATTGATTTCCAGAGTGGTTGTATCAGTTTGCAATCCCATGAGCAATAGAGGAGTGTTCCTCTTTCTCCATATTCTCCCCAATATGTGTTGTGCCCTGAGGTTTGATCTTAGCCATTTTGAGTGGTGTAAGGTTGATTCTCAGGGATGTTTTGATTTGTATTTCTCTGAACACTAAAGACTTTGAACATTTCTTTAGGTGCTTCTCAGGCATTCTAGATTCTTCTGTTGTGAATTTTAGGTTTAGTTCTATACCCCATTTTTTAATTGAGTTGTTTGGGTTTTTGTTGGTGGTGGTGCTGGTGGTGGTGGTGTTTGTGGTTAGCTTCTTGAGTTCTTTATATATTTTGGATTTTAGCCCTTTATAGGATGTGGGGCTGGTGAAGATGTTTTCCCAATCTTTCCGATTTGTCTTCTTGACTATGCCTTTTACCTTACAGAAGCTTTCCAGTTTCTAGAGTTCCCATTTACCTATTCTTGATCTTGTAGCATGAGCCATTGTAGTTCTGTTTAGGAAATTTCCCCCTGTGCCAATGATTTCAAGGTTCTTTCTCACTTTCTCTTCTATTGGAGTCACTGTATCTGGTTTTACGTTAAGGTCCTTGATCCACTTGGACTTGAGCTTTGTGCAAGGTCTATTTTCACTTTTCTACATACAGACAGCCCCTTAGACCAGCACCATTTATTGAAGATGTTTTTTTCCCACATTGTATACTTTTGGTTTCTTTGTCAAAGATCAAGTTCTTTTATTGTTAATTGTTTTTGCTGTTCTGGGTTTTTTGCCTTTTCAAATGAATTTGAGAATTGCTTTTTCCATGTCTTTGAAGAATTGTGTTGGAATTTTGATGGGGATTGCATTGACTCTGTACATTGCCTTTGGTAGGATGGCCATTTTTACGATGTTAACTCTGTCAATCTATGAGCATGAGAGATCTCTCCATTCTCTGAGATCTTTGATTTCTTTCTTATTTATTTATTTGTTTATATTAGATATTTTCTTTATATACATTTCAAATGCTATTCAGAAAGTTACCTATACCCTCCCTCTGCCCTGCTCACCTACCCACCCACTCCCGCTTCTTGGCCCTGGCATTCCCCTGTGCTGGAGCCCTGTGATCTATCCAATAGCTGACTGTGAGCATCTACTTCTGTGTTTGCTAGGCCCCAGCATAGCCTCACAAGAGATAGCTATAACAGGGTCCTTTCAGCAAAATCTTGCTAGTGTATGCAATGGTGTCAGCATTTGGAGGCTGATTGTGGGATGGATCCCCGGGTAAGGCAGTCACTAGATGGTCTATCCTTTCATCTCAGCTCCAAACTTTGTCTCCGTAACTAATTCCACTTTCTATCTCAGTGAATAATTGAGTTGGAATTTTGATGGGGATTGCATTGAATCTGTAGATTGCTTTTGGCAGGATAGCCATTTGACTATATTAATCCTGCCGATCCATGAGCATGGAAGATCTTTCCATCTTCTGAAATCTTCAATTTCTTTTTTCAGAGACTTGAAGTTCTTGTCATACAGATCTTTCACCTGTTTGGTTAGAGTTACCATAAGATATTTTTTTATTACTTGTGGCTATTGTGAATGGAGTTGTTTCCCTAATTTCTTTCTCAGTCTGGCATTTGTATAAAGGAAGGCTACTGATTTATTTGAGTTAGTTTTATATCCAGCCATTTTGCTGAAGTTGTTTATCAGTTGGAGAAGATCTGTGGTAGAATTTTTGAGGTCACTTATGTACACTATCATATCATCTGCAAATAGTGATACCTTTATTTTTTTTTCTTTGTCAATTTGTATCTCCTTGATCCCTTTTTGTTGAACTTATTGTTCTAGCTAGTACTTCGAATACTATATTGAATAGATCTGAGGAGAGTGGGCATCCTTGTCTTGTCCTCGATTTTAGTGGGATTGCTTCAAGTATGTCTCCATTTAATTTGATATTTGCTGTTAGTTTGCAGTAAGTTGCTTTCATTATGTTTAGGTATGGGCCTTTATTCCTGATCTCTCCAATAATTTTAACATGAAGGTGTGTTGTATTTTGTTAAATGTAAGTAGATGATCATGTGAATTTTTTCTTTGAGTTTGCTTATATAGTGGACTAAGTTGATGGTCTTTCATATATTGAATCAACCTTGCATCTCTGGGATGAGGCATACGTGATCGTGATGAATGATTATTTTGATGTGTTCTTGGATTCCCTTCGCAAGAATTTTACTAAGTATTTTGGCATCAATATTTATAAGCAAGATTGGTCTGAAGTTCTCTGTGAATATAGGTAGTTTACCTGGCTATTCACAACATACATCTTGTCTGTGAAATGTTTACTAATATTGTTCAAAAGTATCGATGGAGAAGGTACACATACTGAGGCACACCATAGCTGACAGAAAATGTAGCTCCAAGTTCCCTCATATGGACCATACCCCTCCAGATCCATCACATCTGTCTTCATATTCCATTACAAACCTCTCTTCCCAGACTCTACTACTCTTCCTAGTTGTTCGCACCTTACTACCACCCAAGGGGAAACTCAGAATTTGTCACTATGGGAATTGAGAATTTAAGATGATTTGTATCACAAGTATAAAACACATATCATACTTTCAATCATTTTATGGTAATTTAATAATATATCTTATTAATCAATTTACATCAATTATATGCTCAAACAGCATAGTATGTTAAATTAATATACTGATCTATAATGTGCTAGATTTTAAAATATACTGGAATTAGTAAAAACTATTCTTAAAATTTTCCTCATGTGCTATATATTTTTCTAATGTGACTACTAGAAAATTCAAAGTTATGTGTAGTTAGCACACTCTTTTTATTGAAAGACTCCGAAAGGAGCCCCTCGCTCAGGTCTCAGGACAATAGCGGACACCCAAGAACTCACGATAGACAGAGCTTGTTGCAAACCACATGAGGCTTTATTTGGGGAAAGCCAGGGCTCTGGGGACGACTCATACCCCACGCAAGGGTAGAGAAGTCGACCTTGAGGAGAAAGAAGTCCCAGTTTTTATAGGCTCTCAGGGGGGGAAAGGAGAAGGGGGGGGAGTAGGGGATTTCCAGATCTAAACAATGTCTATTCTCAAGAAATAGGTATGGGAGGGGGTACAAGGAAAGAGTCGGGTGCAGGTGTAGCAACTCAGGATTGGCCGAGCTGTGGTTGCTGGGGAGATTTTCTGACTCTTTCTCAGCAACCAATATCACAAACACCTGACAATGGGCTTCATCAGTGGGCACACACATGGGTTCAAGGAATGGTCAAAACATTGGCAGACACACAGGTTCAAGGAGTGGCCAGAACATTGTGCACCTCTATTTTTCTAAATCAGTGAAGCTAGTTCTGCTAACAGTGACATCTATCTTGCCAATTTCAGGGCTTCTGTGACCTTTTACATTCTGTCAGGATCTTTCATTATTTGACAGTGACATTCTAATACCTGGGATCTCAGCTTCCCAAAGCAGCATGTGATAGTTCACATGACATACTATAAATGCAGTGCTGTTTTAAACCCCAGAGATGAGGTACAAAATCCCATGAAAAGGGGTATACGAACAGAGTCTTGGCTATGGTATTTTTCCAGTAGAGCCTTTCCACTACTATTCATGGAAATGTGCAGTTGTCCTGAACTGAATTCAGTCAAGGTGACAGACCATGTGGAATGGTATATTCTCATAAGCTCAACCCTTCAGACAGGTTGTAGAAGAAATAGTCACCTTCAGGAAAGAATTACACTTGGCTTACTATTTAATTCAGCACAAATGAGCCCTGCCATCTCATTCTTTAGACACCTTCCTAATTTCATACTAAGATACAATAGATTCTCATATTAAATTCTGTTTCTTATTTTTCAACATTGTTGAAAGTATGCAGTTAACCATGATCAACTGCTTTGATTCAGTGTGGTTTCTTTGGTGTAGGTGGGCATTTTAATATTACACTGGAAAGCACAGGGTTAGAAGTCAGACATGTTTCTTTTTTTTTTTTCAGACATGTTTTTTAATACCATCCCCCTGAGTCGGAGCCAATTTAATTCAGTATGTACAACCAGCTATATACTAAAGCCTCTAAAATGTTTTGATGTTTTTCAATTTAAAAAATTGAATGTGAGATTAATGAAGTCACCCTGGATTATTATCATCTTTACACTGATACATTCATGAAATATAACTTCAAATATTCTAGAGGAGGGAGCACACAGGTACAAGTCCTGAGGGCTCTGGAGAGTCCGGATACAGTTGTATAGCAGAGCAGGTTTCCAAGAGTGTTTTCAATCTTCCTGAGGGTCAGTTCGTCATCAGTGAGGACAGGAGTGGCACTTACATCACTGAGGATGCACATGCCATCTCTGAGTTACAGAAGTGACCTTTTATCTAGGCATTCTGAAAGAGCATGCCTCCTTACAGTTAGCACTGCTCATGTGATCAGTTCTGGCCACTGAAATGTCAGCAACTTTGCTGTGTCATTTCCAGGTGGGTGCACTCAGTGGCAAGTGTTAATACTCAGTCTTTTTCTACTCAACCTTACTGATCATAGCAGGATTTGATCATAGCAGGATTTGATCATAGCAGGATGCATCAACAGGAAAATGTGATGCAGTTAAAGTAAGTTGGCATGCATGGCTGAAACCCAGGGTTGTTCTGTCCTAGAGGACTGCCTTGTGGCTCCAAAAGGCTTCCCAGATGCAAGAAACAGCATTCGATGCATTAAACCTCTAAAACTGTGGGTATTTGCTACTCTTGTAGAACTTAAGTTGCTGTCATAGGACTGTGATGATTTAATAAGATTGTATACATTAAAAATACATAAGCATCATCAGAGGAGGGTATGTAATAATATAGTGTAAAATTATAGTTTCTGCTCAGTACTTTGCTTATAGTTACAGATCACTTCAATAGATGGTTGCCCATGATCTTGCTGTTATTGTTTGTGTTTAAATCTTAACTACTTGGTGTGTAGCTGTGTTTTCCAAATTGAATTATTTACTCCTGAAGAGAGCAGGGAGACTTTAAGACTCGTAAAATAAATGAAACACCTCAGACAGCTCTGAACTTGCAAGGTTCTAACCACTGTAAGCAATTGCTGGGAAGAGGAGACTGTTCCAACCAGTGAGCAGCCTGCAACTGTCCAGGGAGCTCCGGGGGGGTCAGCTTTCACGTTTCCACTAATGTGGTTGCCTCCAGGACAATGCTGTTTCAGGTTTTAGCTCATCATGCCAGCCTGCTTCAGCTGGCACATTTTCCAGTCAATGCCTCCTGCCATGACTAAGGCCAGGGAAGAAAGAGGTCCAGTATCAACACCTGCCATTAAGTGCTCCCATTTAGAAGTGACACAGCAAAGTTACTCTTATAGCACTGCTTTCCACTGCATGAAATGTGTTACCATGACAAAAGTCTTGATCTCTTAGTGTAGAATACATGTCAGCCAGCATATGGTGGTAAGCCTGATTTTGGTCTGATGTAACCTCAAAGAACCATTTGAAACTATCCCATTTGCTCATCAGCTAGGTCATGTCTTCTCCTCAACTGCCCTAACTATGTGTCCTACTCTGCTCAATCTGCTCCTGGGTTTGGCAACTTTCTTCCTTGCTTGTGATGGTGGGCTGCTTCTTCTTTTCCTCTTGGCAAACAGGTTATTTGCCATGTAGAATCTAAATTATGAAACACAAAGCAGAACTTCTCTGGAATCTCTGTCAGGTGCTCCAAGATTGCAATTTAACCAGTTCTTACTTACTGACATATGAGGTTTGGCTCTTCACCATAAGCAAAAATAAAATAAAAATAAAGTAAAATTTTTTTTAAAGTGGTGATAATGTCCAAGACAACAAAAAGGAACTAAAAGTAAAGAAGGGAAATTATATTGTTAATATCTGTGCATCGATTTTTAAAGATGAAAACAGGAGACAGAAACAGGTCAAGCACACTGCAATGAAGACCTGGAAATTGAGCAGATCTAAGTCTGTCTTTGGCAAGAAGTGCAATCAGTGTTATATAACCAGACACATTGATTTATTCCCTGTTGAAGGACAAACATGCCAGAAAATGATCTGGCCAGAGGCACTAGTAGTATACAAAACCTGCAATCCAGCCACTCATCAGTAGGCCAACTGTACCGACCATTCCTGACCCTCCCAGTGCCTCATCTAGTTTTTGCCATCAACCCTACAAAAAGCCCTAGAGGGACAGCAACTCAGTGCTATCTGGCTCTGTGGATCTGCTCACAGCAGCCTTATTTTTGGATTCTCCTAACCTCCCATGTGTGCATCCATAGTAAACTCTTTTCTAAAAGGTCACCCTCCTTGCAGTCCATACAATTTCTTTTTCAGATTTACAAGGCAAGAAGGACATGGAGCCACAGATTTATTGGAAGGTTTGGGACCCTAATTCTTGAGTTAATCCCTCTAGATGTTTGAAAGCCTGTCATAGTCAAGTATGCCTTCTCCTCATTGTATTAATAGTTACATTATTGGATGTGCATTCATTTGAGATTCATATGTGCACATTATATTTATATATATATATATATATATAATGCTGTGTATAATGTTACAGATATAATGCATGTATATATATTGTACATATGCTAGATAGTTATTATATATGTGGTTTATTTCTGAAGAGAAGAATTTGAGCAACTGTTGCGCGCGCTCAACTGGCCAGGAAGAACGACGCTGCTACAGGATCCTTCTGCACACATTTATTCAGTCCTGTTTCTTCTTTCTCCATATATCTCCCTTGTTTATATCTCCCTTGTTTATATCTCCCTTGTTTATATATCGCCCTTGTTTTTATATCTCCCCTGAACCCTGGGCCTCTCACTCCTTTTATACTCTCTCTCATCCATGCACCGCAGGCCACGCCCCCTTGCCAGTCACGAGGCTTCAGCTAATCAGGGCAGCAGGGGCAAATCTCCACCAAATTGGATTCACCTGTATCCTGGTACACCTGCGCAGCACTCAAGATGTTTGTGTCTTATATGAGGAAGTCAGGTGCAAGTCATATGACTTAGCTGCAGTCCCTGGCGCCTTTGGGACTGCCGCCACACCCGCTCCCCACAATTCCCCCTTTTTTCTTTTTTGGCAGAGAGAATGTCTGTAGATAGCCCCCCACAGCCATGCCCCTTACCCGTCCTTGGGTGACAAACAGCATTGGTTTGATCCCTGTCTTAGGTTGGTGACATGCCCAGGGAGTCTTATCACTGACTACCTCTCAATCATGCCAAGCCACTCCTGGGGAGATTGTGTTTTGCTTGTGGCAGGTGCATCAAAAGGCCAGGATGTTAATTAACCTATGGCCAGATCTTAATTGCTGCAAGCAAGCCTCATGGGTGAAGGTAGAGGACTGATCCCCAGTGTGCAAGCATAGGAGCCCTACACAAAACCATCCCTTAGGCTCATCACCCAGAGAGGTCTTGGCCAGCTCCCGTGTCGTTTTTCCTGGGGGAAGGGAACTAGGACACTGAACCTTCATGCAATCAGACGTGCCTTCCACAGGATGCCAACAGCAAGCTATCCTCTGTGCAGTGCTTAGCCTCGCAACCCATGGCATAACGCAGCATAGTTTCTTTTAGAGCGGCAAACCGAATCTGAGGAGATTGTCCCGCCTCCACTGCAGCAAAAGCCTACGCTACCATGGCGAAAGTGCGGGCCGCACACTCTGCACCTAACACATGTGCCAAACACAAAACACACACACACTATAACAAGCATACATCCCAGGGCTCTCATCCCCACTCATCTTCCCTGAAGCAAGGGATAGATAGCCAGAGGGGCTATCTCTTTAAGGGGAATTCAGGGATCAAAAAGCGTGGAAAAATTTGAAGGTCATGTCGAGCTGGTATCGGCTTCTGGAATACCGAAAGGATCTCTCATCTCGGCTCCATTGTTTGTGCTTGTGGGATCATCCACCACATCCACAGGGGCAACTGGATCAGGATCCTCATTCTTGCAGCGTCTCACCAATCTCTCCGGCACCCAAAGAGGTTCCGTCTGGTCCTGTGGAAACACACAAACAGACCCTCTCGCCCACGTCAACACCTGATCTGGTGAATCCCCAGGGGAGATGGACACAATACCTCGTGGTAATGAGACCATAACCTCAATCACCTGTGTGTCCATCTGGGGAGTCAATATGAGAGTCAAGTTTTCACTAACTTCCCCTCTGTTAGGCAATGATTTCCACGCCCTTATAGGAATCTGATTCACCTGCTCAAACACCTGCACTGGATATCCTGTCTGTTGTTGTGCAAATCTACCTTGATCAAGCAGCATATCTCTATCCCATGCAAATTCAGCTTGATCAATGAAAATAGGACATCCCAGCAAGGAGAATCTATCCTCTTTCCAGACCTCCGGACAGAAGGTCTGCCCATAGATGGCTGACGAGGAGGCATAGGGAGGGGGAGCAAAAGCTAATTCGCCTTCCTCCTCCACCTCAGCTCTTTTATTTTGTCCTTTCTGTCCACCTGATAACACTGTGTCTCCTTTCTTTTTCCTTTTTCTTTTTAAGCCCTTCTCTTCCTCCGACATACTTTCTTGTTGCTCTGTAAGGATTTTCTGACCTGTCTTGACTGTCTCTCGATTCAAACAGTAACAGAGTCCATATATCAGAACAAAAAAGACAAAAACTATCAGACCTACCCACAAAGGGTCAACGGAAGAAAAAAGCATAACTACACAGCGAGGATCTATTGATCACTACACTGAGGTTATCATAGTTCCTTAACTTGTCCCCAAACAGGGAACCTTAACTTGTCCCAAAGCCAGGAACCTTAACTTGTCCCAAAGCCGGGAACCTTTCGTTACCTTGTGCCTGCTTCCTGGAAACTTTATGATTGCCTCTATTTTATCCGAGGTCCTTCCCAAACTCCTGGGTTACTTTGTGCCTACTTCCTGGCAACTTTATGCTCACCTCTATTTTATCCGAGGTCCTTCCTAAACTCCTGGGGTCGCAAGTTTCACTCACCGTGAACTTACCCTGCCGGCAACCACTGACTGCTGAAAGTTCTGAACTCGGTGGGGAAGTTGGTTCCCCGTACGGGCCACCAATTGTCGCGCCTGCTCTCGACCAGCAAGAACGATGCGACCACCAGTCCTTCTAACAGCAGTTTATTCAGTCCTCATCTCTCTTCTTTCTCTTCATCAGTACCGTTCCCCAGCTGAAGAGTTCTGAATCCACGCCGGATCCTTCTCAACAGTCTGTTTCACGGGAACCTTTATTAACCCCTTCTTCCCCGTTATGCAGTTCTGAATCCTTCCTGTAGCAGGGGGTCTTCACTCATGCCTGAAGATGTTTCTTGTCCCGGGTTTCTTCGTCCCGGGTTCTTTCTTCCCGGGTCTTCTCGTCCCGTCCCGGGTTTCGGCACCAACTCTTACACGCGTTCAACTGGCCAGGAAGAACGACGCTGCTACAGGATCCTTCTGCACACATTTATTCAGTCCTGTTTCTTCTTTCTCCATATATCTCCCTTGTTTATATCTCCCTTGTTTATATATCGCCCTTGTTTTTATATCTCCCCTGAACCCTGGGCCTCTCACTCCTTTTATACTCTCTCTCATCCACGCACCGCAGGCCACGCCCCCTTGCCAGTCACGAGGCTTCAGCTAATCAGGGCAGCAGGGGCAAATCTCCACCAAATTGGATTCACCTGTATCCTGGTACACCTGCGCAGCACTCAAGATGTTTGTGTCTTATATGAGGAAGTCAGGTGCAAGTCATATGACTTAGCTGCAGTCCCTGGCGCCTTTGGGACTGCCGCCACACCCGCTCCCCACAAGCAACTCCCCTAGGTAGTTACCCAGAACCAATGGCTAGGTGTATAAGTAAAATATAATTAAAGCAAAGGCATTTGTAAGAACATCTATGTGTCTGTGACTATCAACAGTTACACAAAAAGATGCAGGGACATTAGAGCCCTTGCCCACTGCCAGTCACAATGTAACATTGCATGGCAACTGTGGAAAATATCATATTAGCCCTTTAAAATTAAGTCTTACCTTATTAAGTAATGTAGAAAGTCTACTGTTGTGTACCTAGCCCAAATGAATGAAACATAGAGCCCATATTGCTTTATAGAATGTTTATTGAAGCATCAATCTCACTAGCCAAGAGACAAAAACAGTCTGAATGTTAACTGACAATAATTAAAATCAAAACATGGTATATACAACAGTGACATATTATTAAGCATTGAAAAGAGGGAAATCCTGGTAGCTAACTGCTGCATAACATACATAAACTCTGAAGGTATTCATAAGAAAAATAAGGCCATCAAAAAAGACAAATCTACAATCTTCTATCCTGGGTCCCACAGAGACCAGTCTGCGCAGGAAAGCCTGCAGACTGCAGAAGCAACATAGCTTCTGGGACAGGCCCCACGTGAGGCCTTCATCTTCAGCCAGGAAGCAGATCTGAGCTCCAGACATCTGCGCTCCTCCCCTTGTCAGAGGAGAGGTCGCCTGCAGAGAGTACTCTGACCACTGAGACTCAGGAGAGAGATGGACTCCCAGGAGTGCTGACAGAGGCTAACAGAACCACAGGAGGAACAAGCTCCAGCCAGAGACAGCCATAACAACTAATGCCAGAGATTACCACATGGTAAAAGGCAAACTTAAGAATCTTACTAACAAAAATCAAAACCGCTCATAATCATCAGAACCCAGCATCTCACCTCAATGAGTCCAGGATACCCAAACACACCGTAAAAGCAAGATACTTATTTAAAATCATATCTCATGGTGCTGGTAGAGGATTTTTTTTTGTTTTTTTTGGTTTTTTTTTTTTTTGTTATTTTTAAGGCTTTGGTTTGTTTTCTTTTTTTTTTTTAATTTTTTATTAGGTATTTAGCTCATTTACATTTCCAATGCTATACCAAAAGTTCCCCATACCCACTCAACCCCCACTCCCCTACCCACCCACTCCCCCTTTTTGGCCCTGGCGTTCCCCTGTACTGGGGCATATAAAATTTGCGTGTCCAATGGGCCTCTCTTTCCAGTGATGGCCAACTAGGCCATCTTTTGATACATATGCAGCTAGAGTCAAGAGCTCCGGGGTACTGGTTAGTTCATAATGTTGTTCCACCTATAGGGTTGCAGATCCCTTTAGCTCCTTGGGTTCTTTCTCTAGCTCCTCCATTGGGAGCCCTGTGATCCATCCATTAGCTGACTGTGAGCATCCACTTCTGTGTTTGCTAGGCCCCGGAATAGTCTCACAAGAGACAGCTACATCTGGATCCTTTCATTAAAATCTTGCTAGTATATGCAATGGTGTCAGAGTTTGGATGCTGATTATGGGGTGTATCCCTGGATATGGCAGTCTCTACATGGTCCATCCTTTCATCTCAGCTCCAAACTTTGTCTTTGTAACTCCTTCCATGGGTGTTTTGTTCCCAATTCTAAGGAGGGGCATAGTGTCCACACTTCAGTCTTCATTCTTCTTGAGTTTCATGTGTTTAGCAAATTGTATCTTATATCTTGGGTATCCTAGGTTTGGGGCTAATATCCACTTATCAGTGAGTACATATTGTGTGAGTTCCTTTGTGAATGTGTTACCTCACTCAGGATGATGCCCTCCAGGTCCATCCATTTGCCTAGGAATTTCATAAATTCATTCTTTTTAATAGCTGAGTAGTACTCCATTGTGTAGATGTACCACATTTTCTGTATCCATTCCTCTGTTGAGGGGCATCTGGGTTCCTTCCAGCTTCTGGCTATTATAAATAAGGCTGCTATGAACATAGTGGAGCATGTGTCCTTCTTACCGGTTGGAACATCTTCTGGATATATGCCCAGGAGAGGTATTGCTGGATCCTCCGGTAGTACTATGTCCAATTTTCTGAGGAACCGCCAGACTGATTTCCAGAGTGGTTGTACAAGCCTGCAATCCCACCAACAATGGAGGAGTGTTCCTCTTTCTCCACATCCACGCCAGCATCTGCTGTCACCTGAATTTTTGATCTTAGCCATTCTGACTGGTGTGAGGTGGAATCTCAGGGTTGTTTTGATTTGCATTTCCCTGATGATTAAGGATGTTGAACATTTTTTCAGGTGCTTCTCTGCCATTCGGTATTCCTCAGGTGAGAATTCTTTGTTCAGTTCTGAGCCCCATTTTTTAATGGGGTTATTTGATTTTCTGAAGTCCACCTTCTTGAGTTCTTTATATATGTTGGATATTAGTCCCCTACCTGACTTAGGATAGGTAAAGATCCTTTCCCAATCTGTTGGTGGTCTTTTTGTCTTATTGACGGTGTCTTTTGCCTTGCAGAAACTTTGGAGTTTCATTAGGTCCCATTTGTCAATTCTCGATCTTACAGCACAAGCCATTGCTGTTCTGTTCAGGAATTTTTCCCCTGTGCCCATATCTTCAAGGCTTTTCCCCACTTTCTCCTCTATAAGTTTCAGTGTCTCTGGTTTTAAGTGAAGTTCCTTGATCCACTTAGATTTGACCTTAGTACAAGGAGATAAGTATGGATCGATTCGCATTCTTCTACATGATAACAACCAGTTGTGCCAGCACCAATTGTTGAAGATGCTGTCTTTCTTCCACTGGATGGTTTTAGCTCCCTTGTTGAAGATCAAGTGACCATAGGTGTGTGGGTTCATTTCTGGGTCTTCAATTCTATTCCATTGGTCTACTTGTCTGTCACTATACCAGTACCATGCAGTTTTTATCACAATTGCTCTGTAGTAAAGCTTTAGGTCAGGCATGGTGATTCCACCAAAGGTTCTTTTATCCTTGAGAAGAGTTTTTGCTATCCTAGGTTTTTTGTTATTCCAGATGAATTTGCAAATTGCTCCTTCTAATTCGTTGAAGAATTGAGTTGGAATTTTGATGGGGATTGCATTGAATCTGTAAATTGCTTTTGGCAAGATAGCCATTTTTACAATGTTGATCCTGCCAATCCATGAGCATGGTAGATCCTTCCATCTTCTGAGATCTTCTTTAATTTCTTTCTTCAGAGACTTGAAGTTTTTATCATACAGATCTTTCACTTCCTTAGTTAGAGTCACGCCGAGATATTTTATATTATTTGTGACTATTGAGAAGGGTGTTGTTTCCCTAATTTCTTTCTCAGCCTGTTTATTCTTTGTATAGAGAAAGGCCATTGACTTGTTTGAGTTAATTTTATATCCAGCTACTTCACAGAAGCTGTTTATCAGGTTTAGGAGTTCTCTGGTGGAATTTTTGGGGTCACTTATATATACTATCATATCATCTGCAAAAAGTGATATTTTGACTTCCTCTTTTCCAATTTGTATCCCCTTGATCTCCTTTTGTTGTCGAATTGCTCTGGCTAATACTTCAAGTACTATGTTGAAAAGGTAGGGAGAAAGTGGGCAGCCTTGTCTAGTCCCTGATTTTAGTGGGATTGCTTCCAGCTTCTCTCCATTTACTTTGATGTTGGCTACTGGTTTGCTGTAGATTGCTTTTATCATGTTTAGGTATGGGCCTTGAATTCCTGATCTTTCCAGAACTTTTATCATGAATGGGTGTTGGATCTTGTCAAATGCTTTTTCTGCATCTAACCAGATGATCATGTGGTTTTTGTCTTTGAGTTTGTTTATATAATCGATTACATTGATAGATTTTCGTATATTAAACCATCCCTGCATCCCTGGAATAAAACCTACTTGGTCAGGATGGATGATTGCTTTAATGTGTTCTTGGATTCGGTTAGCGAGAATTTTATTGAGGATTTTTGCATCGATATTCATAAGAGAAATTGGTCTGAAGTTCTCTATCTTTGTTGGATCTTTCTGTGGTTTAGGTATCAGAGTAATAGTGGCTTCATAAAATGAGTTGGGTAGAGTACCTTCTACTTCTATTTTGTGAAATAGTTTGTGCAGAACTGGAATTAGATCTTCTTTGAAGGTCTGATAGAACTCTGAACTAAACCCGTCTGGTCCTGGGCTTTTTTTTGGCTGGGAGACTATTGATAACTGCTTCTATTTCTTTAGGTGATATGGGACTGTTTAGAAGGTCAACTTGATCCTGATTCAACTTTGGTACCTGGTATCTGTCCAGAAATTTGTCCATTTCGTCCAGGTTTTCCAGTTCTGTGGAGTATAGCCTTTTGTAGAAGGATCTGATGGTGTTTTGAATTTCTTCAGGATCTGTTGTTATGTCTCCCTTTTCATTTCTGATTTTGTTAATTAGGATTTTGTCCCTGTGCCCTCTAGTGAGTCTAGCTAAGGGTTTATCTATCTTGTTGATTTTCTCAAAGAACCAACTCCTCGTTTGGTTAATTCTTTGAATAGTTCTTCTTGTTTTCACTTGGTTGATTTCACCCCTGAGTTTGATTATTTTCTGCCATCTACTCCTCTTGGGTGAATTTGCTTCCTTTTTTCTAGAGCTTTTAGATGTGTTGTCAAGCTGATAGTATGTGCTCTCTCCCGTTTCTTCTTGGAGGCACTCAGAGCTATGAGTTTCCCTCTTAGAAATGCTTTCATTGTGTTCCAAAGGTTTGGGTACGTTGTGGCTTCATTTTCATTAAACTCTAAAAAGTCTTCAATTTCTTTCTTTATTCCTTCCTTGACCAAGGTATCATTGAGAAGAGTGTTGTTCAGTTTCCACGTGAGTGTTGGCTTTCTATTTTTTTTTTTGTTATTGAAGATCAGCCTTAGTGCATGGTGATCTGATAGGATGCATGGGACAATTTCAATATTTTTGAATCTGTTGAGGCCTGTTTTGTGACCTATTATGTGGTCAATTTTGGAGAAGGTACCATGAGGTGCTGAGAAGAAGGTATATCCTTTTGTTTTAGGATAAAATGTTCTGTAGATATCTGTCAGATCCATTTGTTTCATCACTTCTGTTAGTTTCAGTGTGTCCCTGTTTAGTTTCTGTTTCCATGATCTGTCCATTGGTGAAAGTGGTGTGTTGAAGTCTCCCACTATTATTGTGTGAGGTGCAATGTGTGTTTTGAGCTTTACTAAAGTTTCTTTAATGAATGTGGCTGCCCTTGTATTTTGAGCATAGATATTCAGTATTGAGAGTTGCTCTTGGAGGATTTTACCTTTGATGAGAACGAAGTGCCCCTCCTTGTCTTTTTTGATGACTTTGGGTTGGAAGTCAATCTTATCAGATATTAGGATGGCTACTCCAGCTTGTTTCTTCATAGCATTTTCTTGGAAAATTGTTTTCCAGCCTTTCATTCTGAGGTAGTGTCTTTTTCTCTGAGATGTGTTTCCTGTAAGCAGCAAAATGTTGGGTCTTGCTTGTGTAGCCAGTTTGTTAGTCTATGTCTTTTTATTGGGGAGTTGAGACCATTGATGTTAAGAGATATTAAGGAAAAGTAATTATTGCTTCCTGTTATTTTTGTTGTTAAAGTTGGCATTCTGTTCTTGTGGCTGTCTTCTTTTAGGTTTGTTGAGGGATTACCTTCCTGTTTTTTCTAGGGCGTTGTTCCCGTTCTTGTATTGGTTTTTTTCTGTTATTATCCTTTGAAGAGTTGGATTCATGGAAAGATATTGTGTGAATTTGGTTTTGTCGTGGAATACTTTGGTTTCTCCATCTATGGTAATTGAGAGTTTGGCTGGGTATAGTAGCCTGGGCTGGAATTTGTGTTCTCTTAGTGTCTGTATAACATCTGTCCAGGCTCTTCTGGCTTTCATAGTCTCTGGTGAAAAATCTGGTGTAATTCTGATAGGCTTGCCTTTATATGTTACTTGACCTTTTCCCCTTACTGCTTTTAGTATTCTATCTTTATTTAGTGCATTTGTTGTTCTGATTATTATGTGTCGGGAGGAATTTCTTTTCTGGTCCAGTCTATTTGGAGTTCTGTAGGCTTCTTGTATGTTCATAGGCATCTCTTTCTTTAGATTTGGGAAGTTTTCTTCAATAATTTTGTTGAAGATGTTTGCTGGTCCTTTGAGTTGAAAATCTTCATTCTTATCCACTCCTATTATCCGTAGGTTTGGTCTTCTCATTGTGTCCTGGATTTCCTGGATATTTTGAGTTAGGATCTTTTTGCATTTTCCATTTTCTTTGATTGTTGTGCCGATGTTCTCTATGGAATCTTCTGCACCTGAGATTCTCTCTTCCATCTCTTGTATTCTGTTGCTGATGCTCAAATCTATGGTTCCAGATTTCTTTCCTAGGGTGTCTATCTCCAGTGTTGCCTCACTTTGAGTTTTCTTTATTGTGTCTACTTCCCTTTTTAGGTCTAGTATGGTTTTGTTCATTTCCATCACCTGTTTGTATGTTTTTTCCTCTTTTTCTGTAAGGACTTCTACCTGTTTGATTGTGTTTTCCTGTTTTTCTTTAAGGACTTGTAACTCTTTAGCAGTGTTCTCCTGTATTTCTTTAAGTGATTTATTAAAGTCCTTCTTGATGTCCTCTACCATCATCATGAGATATGCTTTTAAATCTAGGTCTAGGTTTTCGGGTGTGTTGGGGTGCCCTGGACTGGGCGAAGTGGGAGTGCTGGGTTCTGATGATGGTGAGTGGTCTTGGTTCCTGTTAGTAGGATTCCTACGTTTACCTTTCGCCATCTGGTAATCTCTGGTGTTAATAGTTATAGTTGACTCTGTTTAGAGATTGTTCTTTTGGTGATTCTGTTACCGTCTCTCAGCAGACCTGGGAGACAGATTCTCTCCTCTGAGTTTCAGTGCTCAGAGCACTCTCTGCTGGCAAGCTCTCTTACAGGGAAGGTGCGCAGATATCTTGTTTTTGGACCTCCTCCTGGTCGAAGAAGAAGGCCCAAAACAGGGCCTCTCTCAGAAGCTGTGTTGCTTTGGCAGTTCCCAGAAGCTGTCAGCTTCTGTGGTGCAGACTCTCACCTGTGCAGACTAAATTCCTAAGTTCCAGGGAGTCCTGGAACCAAGATGGCGACCGCTGCTCCTGAGGCTGAGGCCGCCTCCCAAGCCAGGCAGACACCTGTCCTCTGGTCCGGATGGTGGCCGTCTGTCTGCGGCCCGCCAAGGGTGCTGCCTCAGCGGCTCTGTGCTTCCGCCTAACCCAGAAGCTGTCCGGTTCTCTGGCGCACCCTCTCACCTGTTCAGACTAATTTCCTAAGTTCTGCTGAGTCCCAGAACCAAGATGGCGACTGCTGCTGCTGAGACTGAAGCCGTCTACCAAGCCAGGCAGACACCTGTCCTCTGGTCCGGACGGTGGCCGGCTGTCTGCGGCCCGCCAAGGGTGCTGCCTCAGCAGCTCTGTGCTTCTGCCTGTTCCAGAAGCTGTCCGGTTCTCTGGCGCACCCTCTCACCTGTTCAGACTAATTTCCTAAGTTCTGCTGAGTCCTGGAACCAAGATGGCGACCGCTGCTGCTGAGGCTGAGGCCACCTCCCAAGCCAAGCGGACACCTGTCCTCTGGTCCCGGACGGTGGCCGGCTGTCTGCCCTGGTAGAGGATTTTTAAAAACGGCATTAATAACTCACTTAAACAAATATAGAAGAACACTGCGAAACAGGTGGAAGCCCTTAAAGAATAACAGGAAAACACTACTAAACAAGTAGAAGTCCTAAAAGAAGAAACAAAAAAAATCCCTTAAAAAATTACAGGAAATAAAAAACAAAACAGGTGATGGAATTGAACAAAACCATCCAAGATCGAAATATGAAAGTAGAAATAATAAAGAAAACCCAAAAGGAGACAACTCTGGAGATAGAAAACCTAGTAAAGAAATCAGGGACCATAGATGCAAGCATCACCAACAGAATACAAAAGATGGAAGAGAGAATATCAGAATGCAGAAGATTCCATTGAGAACATGGAAACAACAATCAAAGAAAATGCAAAATGCGAGGATCGGTAGGAGCCATCTTGGTTCCGGGACTCGGCCGAAAGTAGTCTGCACAGGTGAGAGTGTGCACTACAGAAGCTAACAGCTTCTGGGAAAGGCGGGAGCCACAGAGCTTCTGAGGCAGCGAACTTTTCGGGCTCCAGACATCCGACCACCTTCCCGGCTGGAGGATAGGTGTCCACCCAGCCCTGGAGGGCTTTGCCTCAGCATCAGCAGAAGACATCTTGGTTCTGAGACTCCTCTGAAAGTAGTCCGCACAGGTAAGAGTGTGGACTACAGAAGCTAAGAGCTACTGTGACAGGCCAAAGCAACACAGCTTCTGGGAAAGGTCCCGTTTTTGGCCTTCATCCTCGGCCAGGAGGGAGGTCCGAACACCAGATATCTGTGCACCTTCCCTGTAAGAGGACAGCTTGCCTGCAGAGAGTGCTCTGACCACTGAAACTCAGAGGAGAGAGCTAGTCTCCCAGGTCTGCTCATAGAGGGTAACAGAATCACCAGAGGAACAATCTCTAAACAGAGAAAACTATAACAACTAACTCCAGAGATTACAATATGGAGAAAGGTAAACGTAAGAATCTAACAAAAGCCAAGACCACTCACCATCATCAGAACCCAGCACTCCTACTTCACCCAGTCCAGGGCACCCCAACACACTCGAAAAGCTAGACCCGTATTTAAAAGCATATCTCAAGATGATGGTAGAGGACATCAAGAAGGACTTTAATAACTCAATTAAAGAAATACAGAAGAACACTACTAAACAGGTAGAAGATATTAAAGAGGAAGCACAAAAATCCCTTAAAGAATTTCAGGAAAACACAACCAAACAGGTGATGGAATTGAATAAAACCATCCAAGACCTAAAAAGGGAAGTAGACACAATAAAGAAAACCCAAAGTGAGGCAACACTGGAGATAGAAACCCTAGGAAAGAAATCTGGAAACTTAGATGTGAGCATCAGCAACAGGATACAAGAGATGGAAGAGAGAATCTCAGGTGCAGAAGATTCCATAGAGAACATCGGCACAACAATCAAACAAAATAGAAAATGCAAAATGATCATAACTCAAAACATCCAGGAAATCCAAGACACAATGAGAAGACCAAACCTACGGATAATAGGAGTAGATGAGAATAAAGATTTTCAACACAAAGAACCTGCAAATATCTTCAACAAAATTATAGAAGAAAACTTCTCAAACCTAAAGAAAGAGATGCCCATGAACATACAAGAAGCCTACAAAACTCCAAATAGACTGGACCAGAAAGGAAATTCCTCCCAACACATAATAATCAGAACAGCAAATGCACTAAATAAAGATAGAATATTAAAAGCAGTAAGGGAAAAAGGTCAAGTAACATATAAAGGCAAGCCTAACAGAATTACACCAGATTTTTCACCAGAGACTATGAAAGGCAGAAGAGCCTGGACAGATGTTATACAGACACTAAGAGAACACAAATGCCAGCACAGGCTACTATACCCAGCCAAACTCTCAATTACCATAGATGGAGAAACCAAAGTATTCCACGACAAAACCAAATTCACACATTATATTTCAACAAATCCAGCCCTAAAAAGGATAATAATAGAAAAAAACCAATACAAGGACGGAAACCACTTCCTAGAAAAAGCAAGAAGGTAATCCCTCAACAAACCTAAAAAAAGACAGCCACAAGAACAGAGCGCCAACTTTAGGAACAAAAATAATAGGAAGCAACAATTACTTTTCCTTAATATCTCTTACTATCAATGGACGACGCAACTCCCCAATAAAAAGACATAGACTAACAAACTGGCTACACAAGCAAGACCCAACATTTTGCTGCTTACAGGAAACTCATCTCAGAGAAAAACATAGACACTACCTCAGAGTGAAAGGCTGGAAAACAATTATCCAAGCAAATGCTATGAAGAAACAAGCTGGGAGTAGCCATTCTAATATCTAATAAAATTGACTTCCAACCCAAAGTCATCAAAAAAAGACAAGGAGGAGCACTTCATACTCATCAAAAGTAAAATCCTCCAAGAGGAACTCTCAATTCTGAATATCTATGCTCAAAATACAAGGGCAGCCACATTCATTAAAGAAACTTTAGTAAAGCTCAAAACACACATTGCACCTCACACAATAATAGTGGGAGACTTCAACACACCACTTTCACCAATGGACAGATCATGGAAACAGAAACTAAACAGGGACACACTGAAACTAACAGAAGTGATGAAACAAATGGATCTGACAGATATCTACAGAACATTTTATCCTAAAACAAAAGGATATACCTTCTTCTCAGCACCCCATGGTACCTTCTCCAAAATTGTCCACATAATTGGTCACAAAACATGCCTCAACATATACAAAAATATGGAAATTGTCCCATGCATCCTATCAGATCACCATGGACTAAGGCTGATCTTCAATAACAAAATAAATAATAGAAAGCCAACATTCACATGGAACATGAACAACACTCTTCTCAATGATACCTTGGTCAAGGAAGGAATAAAGAAAGAAATTAAGGACTGTTTGGAGTTTAATGAAAATGAAGCCACAACATACCCAAACTTATAGGACACGATGAAAGCATTTCTAAGAGGAAAACTCATAGCTCTGAATGCCTCCAAAAAGAAACTAGAGACAGCACACATTAGCAGCTTGACAACACACCTAAAAGTTCTAGAACAAAAGGAAGCAAATTCACCCAAGAGGAGTAGACGGCAGGAAATAATCAAACTCAGAGGCGAAATCAACCAAGTGGAAACAAGAAGAACTATTCAAAGAATCAACCAAACGAGGAGTTGGTTCTTTGAGAAAATCAACAAGATAGTTAACCCCATAGCCAGACTCACTGGAGGGCACAGGGAAAGCATCCTAATTAACAAAATTAGAAATGAAAAGGGAGACATAACAACAGATCCTGAAGAAATCCAAAACACCATCAGATCCTTCTACAAAAGGCTATACTCAACAAAACTGGAGAACCTAAATGAAATGGACAAGTTTCTAGACAGATACCAGGTACCAAAGTTAAATCAAGATCAGGTTAATGATCTAAACAGCCTTATATCCCCTAAAGAAATAGAAGCAGTCATTAATAGTCTCCCAACCAAAAACAGCCCAGGACCAGATGGATTTAGTGCAGAGTTCTATCAAACCTTCAAAGAAGATCTAAACCCAGTTCTTCACAAACTATTCCACAAAAAAGAAACAGAAGGTACTCTATCCAACTCATTCTATGAAGCCACAATTACTCTGATATCTAAACCACAAAAAGACCCAACAAAGAGAAATTCAGACCAATTTCCCTTATGAATATCGATGCAAAAATCCTCAATAAAGTTCTTGCTAACCAAATCCAAGAACATGTCAAAACAATTATCCATCCTGACCAAGTAGGTTTCATCCCAGGGATGCAGGGATGGTTCAATATATGGAAATCCACCAACGTAATCCAGTACATAAACAAACTCAAATACAAAAACCACATGATCGTCTCATTAAATGCGGAGAAAGCATTTGACAAAATCCAACACCCATTCATGATAAAAGTCTTGGAAAGATCAGGAATTCAAGGCCCATACCTAAACATGATAAAAGCAATCTACAGCAAACCAGTAGCCAACATCAATGTAAATGGTGAGAAGCTGGAAGCAATCTCACTAAAATCAGGGACTAGACAAGGCTGTCCATTCTCTCCATACCTATTCAACATTGTACTTGAAGTCCTAGCCAGAGCAATTCGACAACAAAAGGAGATCAAGGCGATACAAATTGGAAAGGAAGAAGTCAAAATATCACTTTTTGCAGATGATATGATAGTATATATAAGTGACCCTAAAAATTCCACCAGAGAACTCCTAAGCCTGATAAACAGCTTCAATGAAGTAGCTGGATATAAAATTAACTCAAACAAGTCAATGGCCTTTCTGTACACAAAGGATAAACAATCTGAGAAAGAAATTGGGGAAACAACACCCTTCTCAATAGTCACAAATAATATAAAATACCTTGGCATGACTCTAACTAAGGAAGTGAAGATCTGTATGATAAGAACTTCAAGTCTCTGAAGAAAGAAATTAAAGAAGATCTCAGAAGATGGAAAGACCTCCCATGCTCATGGATTGGCAGCATCAACATTGTAAAATGGCTATCTTGCCAAAAGCAATATACAGATTCAATGCAATCCCCATCAAAATTCCAACTCAATTCTTCAACGAATTAGAAAGGGCAATCGGCAGATTCATCTGGAATAACAAAAAACCTAGGATAGCAAAAACTCTTCTCAAGGATAAAAGAACCTCTGGTGGAATCACCATGCCTTACCTAAAGTTGTACTACAGAGCAATTCTGATAAACACTTCATGGTACTCGTATAGCGACAGACAAGTAGACCAATCAAAGAGAATTGAAGACCCAGAAATGAACCCACACACCTATGGTCACTTGATCTTCGACAAGAGAGCTAAAACCATCCAGTGGAAGAAAGACAGGATTTTCAACAAATGGTGCTGGCACAACTGGTTGTTATTATGTAGAAGAATGGGAATTGATCCATTCCTATCTCCTTGTACTAAGGTCAAATCTAAGTGGATCAAGGAACTTCACTTAAAACCAGAGACACTGAAACTTATAGAAGAGAAAGTGGGTAAAGACCTCGAAGATATGGGCACAGAGGAAAAATTCCTGAATAGAACAGCAGTGGCTTGTGCTGTAAGATCAAGAATTGACAAAAGGGACCTCATGAAACTGCAAAGCTTATGCAAGGCAAAAGACACTGTCAATAAGACAAAAAGACCACCAACAGATTAGGAAAGGATTTTTACCTATCCTAAATCATATAGGGGACTAATATCCAATATATATAAAGAACTCAAGAAGGTGGACTCCAGAAAATCAAATAACCCCATTAAAAAATGGGGCTTAGAACTGAACAAAGAATTCTCACCTGAGGAATACTGAATGGCAGAGAAGCACCTGAAAAAATGTTCAACATCCTTAATCATCAAGGAAATGCAAATCAAAACAACCCTGAAATTCCACCTCACACCAGTCAGAATGGCTAAGATCAAAAATTCAGGTGACAGCAGATGCTGGCGAGGATGTGGAGAAAAAGGAACACTCCTCCATTGTTGGTGGGATTGCAAGCTTGTACAACAACTCTCGAAATCAGTCTGGAGTTTCCTTAGAAAATTGGACATAGTACTACTGGAGGATCCAGCAATACCTCTTCTTGGCATATATCCAGAAGATGTCCCAACCGGTAAGAAGGACACATGCTCCACTATGTTCATAGCAGCCTTATTTATAATAGCCAGAGGCTGGAAAGAACCCAGATGCCCCTCAACAGAGGAATGGATACAGAAAATGTGGTACATCTACACAATGGAGTACTACTCAGCTATTAAAAAGAATGAATTTATGCAATTCCTAGGCAAATGGATGAACCTGGAGGGCATCATCCTGAGTGAGGTAACACAATCACAAAGGAACTCACACAATATGTACTCACTGATAAGTGGATATTAGCCCAAAACTTAGGATACCCAAGATATAAGATACAATTTGCTAAATGCATGAAAATAAAAAAGAATGAACACCAAAGTGTGGACACTGTGCCCCTTCTTAGAATTGGGAAGAAAACACCCATGGAAGGAGTTATAGAGACAAAGTTTGGAGCTGTGAAGAAAGGATGGACCTTCTAGAGACTGTGATATCCGGGGATCCATCCCATAATCAGCTTCCAAACACTGACACCATTGAATACACTAGCAAGATTTTGCTGAAAGGACCCAGATATAGCTCTCCCTTGTGTGACTATGTCGGGGCCTAGCAAGCACAGAAGTGGATGCTCACAGTCAGCTATTGGATGGATCACAGGGCCCCCAATGGAGGAGCTAGAGAAAGTACCTAAGGAGCTAAAGGGATCTGCAACCCTATAGGTGGAACAACATTATGAACTAACCAGTACCCCGGAGCTCTTGACTCTAGCTGCATATGTCTCAAAAGATGGCCTAGTCGGCCATCACTGGATAGAGAGGCCCATTGGACTTGCAAACTTTATATGCCCCAGTACAGGGGAAAGCCAGGGCCAAAAAGTGGGAGTTGGTGGGTAGGGGAGTGAGGGGGAGGATATGGAGCAAGTTTGGGATAGCATTGGAAATGTAAATGAGGAAAATACCTAATAAAATTATTAAAAAAGAAAGAAAGGAAATGCAAAATGCAAAAAGATCCTAACAAAACCTCCAGGAAATCCAGGATACAATGAGAAGACCAAACCTAAGTATAGTGGAAATAGATGAGAATGAAGATTTTCAACTTAAAGGGCCAGCAAATATCTTCAACAAAACTATAGGAAAAAAATTCCCAAACTTAAAGAAAGAGATGCCCATGAACACAGATGAAGCTTACAGAACTCCAAATAGACTGACCCAGAAAAGAAATTCTGCCCAAAACACTATAATCAGAACAACAAATGCACTAAATAAGGGTCAGAAGATCCTGGACAGATGTTATGCAAACCCTAAGAGAACACAGATGCCAGCCCAGGCTACTATACCCAGCAAAACTCTCAATTACCATAGATGGAGAAACCAAAGTATTCCATGACAAAACCAAATTCACACAATATCTTACTACAAATCCAGCCCTTCAAAGGATAATAAAGGAAAACACCAATACAAGGAATGTAACTACACCCTAGAAGGAGCAACAAAGTAATCCTTCAACAAACCTAAAGGAAGACAGCTGCAAGAACAGAATCCCAACTTTAACAACAAAAATAACAGGAAGCAACAATTACTTTTCTTAAGTATCTCTTAATATCAATGGACTCAATTCCACAATAAAAAGACATAGAATAATAGACTGGCTACATAAACAGGACCCAACATTTTGCTGCTTACAGGAAACCTAACTCAGGGAAAAAGACAAAAACTAGCTCAGAGTGAAAGGCTGGAAAACAATTTTCCAAACAAATGGTTCAAAGAAACAAACTGGTATAGCCATTCTAATATCGGATAAAATCAACTTCCAACCCAAAGTGATCAAAAAAGAGAAGGAGGTTCCGGGCATGGTGGCACATGCCTTTAATCCCAGCACTCAGGAGGCAGAGGCAGGTGGGTTTCTGAGTTCAAGGCCAGCCTACTCTACAGAGTGAGTTCCAGGACAGGACAGCGAGGGCTACACAGAGAAACCCTGACTTGAAAAACAAAACAAGAAACAAAAACAAAAACAAAAACAAAAAGACAAGGAGGAGCACTTCATACACGTCAAAGGTAAAATCTACCAAGAGGAACACTCAATTCCAAATATCTATGCTCCAAATGGAAGGGCATCCACATTCATTAAAGAAACTTAAGTAAAGCTCCTACAATAATAGTAGGAGACTTTAACACCCCACTCTCATCAATTGACAGATCCTGGAAGCATTAAGTAAACAGAGACACACTGAAATTAAAAGAAGTTATGACAGAAATGGATTTAACATATATCTACAGAACATTTTATCCTAAAACAAAAGTATATACCTTCTTCTTAGCACCTCATGGTACCTCCTCGAAATTTGACCATATAATTGGTCAAAAAATAGGACTCAACAGATACAAAAGTATTGAAATTATCCCATGCATCCTATCTGATCACCACAAACTAAGGCTGATCTTCAATAACAACATAAATAATAGAAAGCCAACATTCACATGGAAACTGAACAACACTCTATTCAATGATACCTTCATCAAGGAAGAAATAAATAAAGAAATTAAAGACTTTTTAGAATTTAATGTAAATGAAGCCACAGCATACCCAAACTTATGGGACACAATGAAGGCAGTCCTAAGAGGAAAATTCATAGCCCTGAGTGCATCCAAAAAGAAACTAGAGAGAGCAGCCTGACAGCACACCTAGAAGCTCTAGAACAAAAGGAAGCAAATTCACCAAAGAGGAGTAGACGGCAGGAAATAATCAAACTTAGGGCTGAAATCAATCAAGTGGAAACAAAAAGAACTATTCAAAGAATCAACCAAACCAGGAGATGGTTCTTTGAGAAAAGCAACAAGATAGATAAACCCTTACCCAATCTAACTAGAGAGCACAGGGACAGTGTCCTAATTAACAAAATCAGAAATGAAAAAGGAGACATAAAAACAGAATCTGAGGAAATCCAAAACATCATCAGATCCTACTACAAAAGTCTATACTCAACAAAACTGGAAAACCTGGATGAAATGGACAATTTCCTAGACAGATATCAGGTACCAATCAGGATCAGAGTAACAAACTAAACAGTCCCATTTCCCCTAAAAAATAGAAGCAGTCATTAATAGTCTCCCAACCAAAAAAAAGCCCAGGACCAGATGGGTTTAGTGCAAAGTTCTATCAGACCTTCATAGAAGACCTAATTCCAACTCCTCAAAATATTCCACAAAATAGAAACAGAAGGTACTCTATTCAATACATTCTAAGAAGCCACAATTACTCTGATACCTAAACCACACAAAGATCCTACAAAGAAAGATAACTTTAGACCAGTTTCCCTTATGAATATCAATGCAAAAATACTCAATAAAATCCTTGCAAACCAAAATCCAAGAACACATCAAAACAATCATCCATCCTGACCAAGTAGGCTTCATCCCAGGGATGCAGGGATGGTTTAATATATGGAAATCCATCAACATAATCAACTTTATAAACAAACTCAAAGACAAAATTTACAAGATCATCTCATTAGATGCGGAGAAAGCATTTGACAAAATCCCACACCCATTTATGATAAACATTTTGGAAAGATCAGGAATTCAAGGCCCATACCTAAACATAATAAAAGCTATATACAGCAAACCAGTAGCCAACATCAAACTAAATGGACAGAAGCTGGAAGCAATCCCACTAAAATGAGTGACTAGAAAAGGCTGCCCACTTTCTCCTTACCTATTTCATATAGTACTTGAAGTCTTAGCCAGAGCAATTTGACAACAAAAGGAGATCAAGGGTATACAAATAGGAAAAGAAAGAAGTCAAAATACCACTATTTGCAGATGATATGATAGTATATATAAGGGACCCTAAAAATTCCACCAGAGAACTTCTAAACCTGATAAACAGCTTCAGTGAAGTAGCTGGATATAAAATTAACTCAGACAAGTCAATGTCCTTTCTCTATACAAAGGATAAACAGGCTGAGGAAGAAATTAGGGAAACAACACCCTTCTCAATAGTCACAAATAATATAAAATACCTTGGTGTGACTCTAACTAAGGAAGTGAAAGATCTGTATGATAAGAACTTCAAGTCTCTGAAGAAAGAAATTGAAGATCTCAGAAGATGGAAAGGCCTCCCATGCTCATGGATTGGCAAGATCAACATTGTAAAAATGGCTATCTTCCCAAAAGCAATCTACAAATTCAATGCAATCCCCATCAAAATTCCAACTCAATTATTCACTGAGTTAGAAAGGGCAATTTGCAAATTCATCTGGAATAAAAAAGAACCTAGCAGAGCAAAAACTATTCTCAACAATAAAAGAACCTCTGGGGAAATCACCATTCCTGACCTCAAGCTTTAGTACAGAGCAATTGTGAGAAAACTGCATGGTACTGGTACAGTGACAGACAGGTTGATCAATGAAATAGAATTGAAGACCCAGATATGAACCCACATGCCTAAGGTCACTTGATCTTTGACAAAGGAGCTAAAACCATCCGGTGGAAAAAAAGACAGCATTTTCAATAAATCGTGCTGGAACAACTGGTGGTTATCATGTAGAAGAATGCAAATTGATCCATTCTTATCTCCTTGTACAAATCTCAAGTCTAAGTGGATCAAAGAACTCCACATAAAACCAGAGACACTGAAATTTATAGATGAGAAAGTGGCAGAAAGCCTCAAATTTATGGGCACAGGGGAAAAATTCCTGAACAGAAGAGTAATGGCCTGTGCTGTAAGATCAAGAATCAACAAATGGAACTTCATAAAATTGCAAAGCTTCTGTAAGGCAAAAGACACTGTCAATAAGACAAAAAGGCCACCAACTGATTGGGAAAGTATTTTTACCAATCCTAAATCAGATAGGGGACTAATATCCAATATATATAAAGAACTCAAGAAGGTGGACTCCAGAAAAATCAAATAACCCCATTAAAACTGGGGTACAGAGCTAAACAATGAATTCTCAACTCTGGAATTCGGAATGGCTGAGTAGCACCTGAAAAAATGTTCCACATCCTTAATCATCAGGGAAATGCAAATCAAAACAACCCTGAGATTCCACCTCACAACAGTCAGAATGGCTAAGATCAAAAATTCAGGTGACAGAAGATGCTGTCAAGGATGTGGAAAAAGAGAAACACTCCTCCATTGCTGGTGGGATTGCAAGCTTGTACAACCATTCTGGAAATCAGTCTGGCAGTTTCTCAGAAAAATTGGACATAGTACTACTGGAAGATCCAGCAATACCTCTCCTGGGCATAGACCCAGAAGATGTTCCAACTGGTAATTAGGGAACATGCTCCACTATGTTCATAGCAGCCTTATTTATAATAGCCGGAAGCTGGAAAGAACCCAGATGCCCTTCAACAGAAGAATGGATCCAGAAAATTTGGCACATTTACACAATGCAGTACTACTCAGCTATTAAAAATAATGAATTTATGAAATTCTTAGGCAAATGGATGGATCTGGAGGATATCATCCTGAGTGAGGTAACCCAATCACAAAAGAACTCACTTGATATGTACTCACTGATAAGTGGATATTAACCCAGAAATTTAGAATACCCAAGATACAATTTGCAAAACACATGAAACTCAAGAAGAAGGAAGACCAACGCATGAATACTTCGTTCCTTCTTAGAATGGGGAACAAAATACCCAGGGAAGGAGTTACAGAGACAAAGTTTGGAGCTAAGATGAAAGGATGGACCATCCAGAAAGGATGGACTGCCCTACCAGGGGATCCACATAATCAGCCACCAAACCCAGACACTATTCCATATGCCAGCAAGATTTTGCTGAAAGGACCCTGATATGGCTATCTCTTGTGAGGCTATGCCAGTGCCCGGCAAATACAGAAGTGGATGCTCACAGTCATCTATTGGATGGAACACAGGGCCCCCAATGGAGGAGCTAGAGAAAGTACCCAAGGAGCTGGAGGGTTCTGCAACCCTATAGGTGGAACAACAATATGAAGTAACCAGTACCCACAGAGCTTGTGTCTCTAGCTGCATATGTAGCAGAAAATGGCCCAATTGGTCATCACTGGAAAGAGAGGCCTCTTGGTCTTGCAAACTTTATATGCCCCAGTACAGTGGAATGCCAGGGCCAAGTGGGAGTGGGTGGGTAGTGGAGCAAGGCGGAGGGAGAGTATTGGGGCCTTTAGGGATAGCACTTGAAATGTAAATGAAGAAAATATCTAATAAAAATGCCAAAAAAAAAACAAATTACAATCTTAAGTATATGCATAACTTGCAATAGCCAAACTCAGAGGCAGGAAATGAATTAGTAATTTCCAGGATGTCACAGTTACAAGGTCGATTGGCAGTGATGGTTTCATAGCATTGTGAATATACTGTACACCATTGAACTGTACACTCGGAAGTAGTTAAACCATTAATTTAACGTTAAGTATAGATTTGTACCACAGTGTTTAAAATATAGAAAGAAATGCTGTTAGTGCCACAAAACAGGTGGAAGCCACCAAGAAAAGTCCTGTGTGCAAGCTTGGTACTCTTTCCTAAAGGCAAGAGCAGGACAGCACCCATGAGGAAATTGGGGTGCGGGTGACAACAGCCCCGACATATCAGTCAAACAATTCAGTTGAAAGTGTCTGGCATCTAATTTACCTCCAGTTTCCCAAGCATCCAGTGCTTCCCCACTTCAGTGTGAACTTTTCATTTCTGTGACTGCTCTGCCTGCGGAGTCTGGGAGATCTTTCCAGCTTCGCTCCAGAGAGGAGATACAGATGGCAATGTTGCTTGTTTCCTTGTCCTCATTCCCTGCCAATCCATATGGCTTCCTCTCCAAGACACCCATGTGTGTGAATTGCACTCCTTTCCAGCCTCTCCGTTCATTACTTTGCATGTTTGAGGCATATGGAGGCTGTGTGTCAGTGTGGGCTCCGTTTCCTGTGTCACTGCCAAAGCTAAAGGCAGCTCCAGAGCCTACGCAATTCACCTTCCACCTGTGGAGCTGACTGGGAAGCTGGATAGAAATCTGAACTAGTAAAATAAAAATGGCATGTGGACAGACTTTAGCCTGCTCAAACCAGAAAAATAACTCAGGACCTATTGGCAAAGACCACACCTTCATTTATATCAATCAGCATTAAAAACATTTTTAAAAACCACCACAAGGATGTTCAATGTAATGTTGGTTGAATCAGGGGAAGATAGATATGTGTCTGTCAATGAGAGACCCACTACGTGTACTGTGGAATACTGAAAGGGGTTGCTGTTAAGTGCCCTTGTGCAAATGGGACAACGGTCATGTCAGAATTGGCAGTGAGCCAATTGCCAAGAGAAGTCATCTCACCTCCTTTTTTGCTGCAGCACTTAATGGTTACTATACCCCCCAGCTCTGACAGCTAGTAAGGGAATGGAGTGATAGAACTAGGTGGGATAGTGGGTTTGTGTTTCTTGAGAAGTTCAGGATTCTCTACCACATGACCCAGCCATGTCAAAAAATATTTTCCCCAAGGAACTTAAAGCATAATTCCATACAAAGATCTAAGAAAAAACGTAGTTACACTGCCACTGTAGTTACAATACTACACACTGGAGAGTTTTGCTTGTATGTATGTTTTCAAGGCTGATTTTGGTATTGGATAACAAACTGATGTACTCTTCTTTGGAGAAGACTATTTCTCCTGCTCTTGGCATTCCTTAGTTGCTTGTAGTTCTTTGTCTGGCATTAAGGCCTCAAGAACTTTTCCCCTTCCACATTAACCTGTCTACTGGTGTAGTCTTTTGTTCAGGCAAAGACTTTGTTTCTTTCCAGTCTTGCTTAGGCAGTCATGTCTATGAGACTTCACAGGTGTAGGTCCTGACAGAGTTATAGGAGACACAATCTCAGAGCAAAGTCCCTTCTCCTTCGGTACAATCTTTCTACCCCTCCTTAAACACTGCCTTTTAGAAAACTGGCACAGATTGTATGGAAATCAGTGTTGAGGCTCCTCAAGAGACCACAATTAGAACTCCACATCTCCCAAAGAAGTCCAAGTGACCATATCACAGAGATACTTCTGTGTTTACTGCTGCTTTGCTCACACTCACAGGACTTCTAATATTTTCCTACTATCATTTCTCAACATCTAATGATCAAATATATGTCCCTTTGGATTAGATTGTGTTCAAATGCTTGATGTTAAAAACTGCCCTTTGATTCTTTGAAACTACATCTTACTCAATGAGAATGGCTGTCAACAAGACAGCAAGTGCTGATGGGTCCTGCAAAGATTTGGGGAAAGAAGCACTCCTATCAATGCTGGAGGGGGGTGTAAGCATGTGTGGCCACCATGAAAGTCAGTATGGATGTTCTTCAGTAAGCTAAAAATAGATCATATGACCCAAATGTACCATCCTGAGATACATGTTATGGGTTCTCTATCAACATGCCACAGGTATGTACTTACTGTGACACTGTATGAAACAGCAAGGAAATGGAACAAGCCTAAAACTCCCTCAACAATGAATGTATAAGGTAAAGTTGGTGTATATACAAGTGAAATATTAGATAGTCATAAAGTACAACCAAAAATTATTATGTTAAGCAAAATAAAATAGGCTCATAAAGAAAATACTACATGTACATCTTACATAAATAAACTAGATTGAAAATTATATGTCTGTATATATGCATATATGTTTATATATGTATTGATATATATGTGCATATTTGTGGGAGTGGAGAGGTCATGAAACTAAAAGGGGGATCATGAGCAGGGAGGTAAGTATTTTAAGGGAGGTGGGAATACAGTAACAAAAAATCAGAAGAGGGGAGCTGGGGAGATGGCTCGGTGGAAAAGTACTTGCCACCTAAGTATGAGACCCTGTGTTCAAATTCCCAGAACCCATGAAAAGCCGGATGTGGCAGTGCCTGCTGTAATCCCAGCACTCCTAAAACAAAATGGGAGACAGAGACATGACTTCAACATCATATTTCAAAGGATGTGACTTTGCATTGATGCAGGGTCATTTTTACAATTAATCTCCCATACCCATTCAGGAGCAGGCATGGCTGCACACTCAACACAGTATTTCATCTGACTAAATCAAATAGGTAGAATCCAAGGTTTGAGGAAAGTCAAAATGGCCTAGACGACAAGACAGTTAAAATGCCCAGAGCCTATCACCCAGCAGTTGCAGGGGTGGGACTCATGCTTCGCTCTGCCTAATTTCAAAGCATCTACTCCCAGTGGCTGTGCATTATCCTCTCCAGTGCTAAAATGTTCTGAGTCCAAGCTTAAACAGCCCTCCGTGTCAGCACCACTTCAGAAGAGGTGCCAGAATTCATTCCGCAAATGGAAAGACCAAATGATTGGGGGGAGGGCACCTTTCTCTAATCTATGAATCAAGCTTTACCCTGGTCGTTAGATTTTAGTCCAGAAATGAAATCTCTCAAACAGTCTGAATATCAATGTCAACAAGACAATCTTGGCTGAGTAGCTAAAATTGCATGTTAAACTCAGGAAGGCTCCACAGAGCGTGAGTAAGATCATCCTGTTGGAGAGATTCATTAAGACTATTTGAACTATTAGGGGTTGATTATTATCATTAGCTCTGTTTGTATCTGCTTGTATAGGCAATTTCTAGGTTGTTAATGGGATCTGTTTTTAAAGTTGGCATGGCAGTCAACAGTTTAGAAGTCTGACTGTATTTTCCCATAGAAATAATACAACAGATGCTTCCAGGGTAGCTTACTAGATCCCATTTAATACACAATAGTTAAAGAACAGTACACAAAAGAAAAGACCGCTTCCCTGCAGTTTTAAAAATAAATGTTTAATAAAATGCCAAGCAAGTTTTAATTCAGAAGTCCATGAAAGGAGTTTGTTCTCTACCTGCACTTCAAAAGCAAAAAAATATAAAAATCCATTTTCCGACAAATATGAATGTTTTCATCTGCCTTACAAGGCAGAATAAACTGTAACTGCATTTAGTTGTAAATAACTGATTTCATCACACATGCAAAGAACAGTTATATAAACCTGTTCATTTTTTATCATCAAAATATTTCTAGTAATGAGATTTTCATTTTTATACTTAGCATAAATGGGTTCTCATACCAAAATATCACGGATTATATGGCTTAAATAACAAAAAAAATCTATTGCCTCCCATTTCTGGAGACTAGATTAAAGTTTTTCAACAGTTTGGTCCTGATGAGAACTCTCTTCCTGGCTTGCATAAAAAGAAGAAAGGCAGGATGGTGAAAGAGGATCAACAAAGAGGGATCTGCCTGTGCACACGCATGTGGAGACCACAGCAACCTTGAGTGTTGTTTCCCCCAGGAAACACTCCTCTGGTTTTTGTGACAGTGTCTCTCAGTGGTGTGGAACTCACCAGACAGGGTAGTCTTGGCTTGCTGTGAAGCCACAGTACCTGCCTGTTTCCATCTCCCAAGGCTAATACTATAAGCAAGCTCCACCAGATCCAGCCTTTTCACATGTCTATGGCATCGCTTGGCTCTTTACACTTTTACAGAACACACTTTAAGAAGCAGCCTATTTCCACAGACCTAAGGAATTTCATCTTTGGTGGCCAAGTTTCTACAGACTTAGGACTCATCCTTACTAAACCCATTTAACATTAATTATCTCCTAAAATGCTGTACCCCAACACACTCACATCTTGAATTAAGTTGTCAAAATCTCATGGAAGAAGGGTATGTGATTCAGTATAGTGCAGAATTTGAAAATAAAAATCAGCTCTAATGGGAATAAGTTACCAAAAATGTTTTCATCCAGTACTGTTTCACACCCTGATATAAGTAGAATTGTCAGATGGTTATAAGTGGGGACATGATCAGCCTGGTCTCCTTATTTGAAGCTGTGGTGTCTATGAAGTTCTATGGAAGCTCATGTTAACTGTCAACTTGAAGCCCAGCAGGCCAGCCTCTAGCAGACCAGTGAGGGATTTTCTAGTAAAGTCGGCCTCTGAGAATGTCCCTAAGGTATTACCAAAATTACATGACTTGAGGAGGGAGGACCAGTGTCAGTTGTGGCTGACACCACTGCTGGGCAGAGCATCCTGGGCTGCCTGAGATGGAAAGGGCAGTCTGAGCTCTAATGTGCCTGTATCACTTCGTTGCCCTTTACTCTTTGGCAGTCCTTTCAAGCTCCTGCCTCAGAATTTCCCTGCCACAATGGTCTGTCATCTGGAACTGTGAGTTGAATAAACTCGTTTTCCCTTAAGTTGTTTTTGTGCAAGTATTTCATCCCAGCAGCAGGAAGAAGCTATGGCACCTTACCTTTCATTTCAGTCTGATCCAGCAGGGGAGGACCTCCTTCCTGTCCCCCAAGCCCCATAAGTACAAAGGCACCACTTTCAGCAGCATCTCATTTAACACCAACAGAGTTCCTTCTGTCCCTTCTGCTACCCTAGCTGTCTACCATCCTTCCTTGTTTAATCGTCAACCACATGATATAACTCACTTGTTATTTCTCTGTCATCTCATCACCCCTGCTGACATGCTAAATCCATAACAGTGGGGATTTTGTCCTTTTGTTCTTTCCAGGAGATGTCACACTTCAGGGGAGATGTCACGCTTCAGGGTTCCAAAACCTGCAAGCTCCAGTTTCACAATCTCTGTATCTACATGTGCATTCTTTAACTAGTATGTTCTTATTGGACTGTCTTTCTTAAGTCTTCTTCATAAATAGAATAGATCCCCCTCTGTCTGACAGACGATTTATCGGAAGATACATAATAGGTCCTCATATCTGTGGATCGAAAATTCGTTGTTCTGACATTTGGCAAGCAGTCTTCCCAGTAGTCCTTGGTTTTCCAGTCATTCCTGTAAAATTCATGTTTCCTGTGTTTCCATGGAGTGGCATAAATCTAGCTAAGGCTGCTCTCTAATCAACACTCATTTGAATTGTGCAATTGGGTAATGTTTTATCACCAAGTAAAATTATATCTGCGGTCAATGATGTATTTATTCATGGGTAACAGGATTGTATTATTTAAAACCCAAAATTATAACTATTATGAAAAAGATCTAGCTCAGTGATTATGATCATTTGATTTCATTGAATTAAGTTTTACTACTTTCTTAAAACTGCTTTTTATCAATTTAAGTTTTAAAAAACACACCATCGTTGTCAAAAATAAATCTCTTTCATTGCTTCCAAGTAGTTCTTAGAGTGGTGCTTCTGTCTTCTGTTGGTGCAGTTTCTGTCATGCAGCTCTACTCAGATGTTGCTGCCTTGAAACCCATTCACTCTGACTTTCAATCAGCTGGACCTGTTCAAACAGGTTTTGTGGCTTCCAAGAAGGATCCTAATGGTGCTAAGGTGATAAATGAGTTTGCAAGACTTGTAACCTGGGAGGTAGAATGTGAAATCAAATTGCTTTTTAACTTGGCTGAGAGCTGAGAGAGAATGCATTGTGTCCTGCCCGTGTTTTCATAGCAAGACTTGCATTTGGCGGGTTCTGCCTGTGCATTACTCAGAATGCAGCCATGAGCTGAACACATTCTCAAGCATACTCCTTTGCAGGATCTGTTTGTTCCTCTGAAATGTTCAACTCCAAATCTAAATAGCACAAGGATACTTTCATATTTAATTAAGTTCTATCACTTGCAGGAAAATAGGTATGACTGGGAGTATCATAGTGAGCAAATTAAGCCAGTTTCTGAAAGAATATACTGGGGGTTTTCTCTTCTTTGTGGGTCTTAGATGTATTTGGGGGGGGAATTATTTCATTTTTATAGTTCAGTTTCCCTCTCCTCCCACTCTGTCTTCCCACAGTTCCTCATCCCATTCTCCCTCCCCTCTGTCTCCAAGAGGATATCCCCTCACCCATGCCAGGCCTCAACACTCTCTGGGGCCTCAAGTCTCACAAGGGTTGGGCACAACTTCGCCCACTCAGGCCAGACCAGGCACTCCTCTGTTGTATATGTGTCTGGCCCCCAGACCAGGTCATAAATGCTGCCTGGTTGGTGGCTTAGTGTCAGAGAGATCTCAAGAGTTCAGGTTAGTTGAAACTGCTGGTCTTCCTATTGGGTTGCCCTCCTCCTCACCTTCTTCCAGCCTTTTTCTAATTCAACCACAGGAGTCCCCAACTTCAGTCCACTGGTTAGGTATAAGTATCTGCATCTGTCACAGTCAGCTGCCTTTTGGGCCTCTGGGAAAGTAGCCATACTAGGCTCCTATCTGTAAACACACCTTAGCATCAGTAATAATGCCAGGCCTTGAAGCCTCCCCTTGAGATGGATTCCAAGTTGGGCTGGTCACTGGACCACCTTTCCCTCAGTCTCTTCTCCATTTTTGTCCCTGAATTCTTTTCAACAGGAACAATTCTGAGACATAGGTTTGACTGTGGGATGGCAACCCCATCTCTACACTTGGTGCCCTATTTTGCTACTGGAGATGGACTCTAAAAGTTCTCTCTCCCCAATGTAGGACATTTCATCTAAGGTTCCTCCCTTTGAGTCCTTAGAGTCTCTGACATCCCAGGTCTCTGGTACTTTCTAGAGTGTTCCCCGAACTCCCACTCCTCACCTCCAGGTTTCATATTTCTGTTCAGTTCATTCTGCTGGCCCTTAGGGCTTCTCTCCAGTCTCCAGCTCCCATACCTGATTAGGTTACCCTTTTCCCCTTTCCCTCCCCTCACCCACCTAGACCCCACCCTTTCTCTGTATCCTGTGACTATTTTCTTTTCCCTACCAAGTGGAATTGAAGCATCCTCACTTGGGCCCTTAAGCTTGTTAACCTTTTTGAGTTCTGTATCCTATGTATTCTGTACTTTTTCTTTGTCTGATATCCACATATTAGTGAGTACATACCATGCATGTCCTTTTGGGTCTGAGTTACCTTATTCAGGATATTTTCTAATTCCATCCATTTTCTGCATAACTCAGGATGTCCTCATTCTTAATAGCTGAATACTATTCCATTGTGTAAATGAACCACATTTTCTGTATCCATTTTTCTGTTGTGGGAAATCTGGGTGGTTTCCAGCTTCTGGCTATCACAGATAAAGCCACTATGAACATAGTGGAACACCTGACCCTGTTGTACCATCTTTTGGGTACTCAAGAGTGGTATAGCTGGGTCTTCAGGTAGATCTATTTCCGATTTTCTGAGGAACCTCCAGATTGATTTCCAGAGTAGATGTACCTGTGTGCAATCCTACCAGCAATGGAGGAGAGTTCCTCTTTCCTCATATCCTCACCCACATGTGATGTCACCTAAGTTTTTGATCTTAGCCATTTATTGGTGACAGGTGGAATCTCGGGGTCATTTTGATTTGTGTTTCCCTGATGACTAAGGACTTTGGACATTTCTTTAAGTGCTTCTTGACCATTCTTGATTCCTCTGTTGTGAACATTCTGTTTAGATCTATACCCCATTTTTTAATTGGGTTGTTTGATTTTTTCTTTTTTTTGGTGGCTAGCTTCTTGAGTTCTTTATATATTTTAGATATTAGCCTTCTATCAAATGTGGGGTTAGTGAAGATTTTTTTCCCCAATCTGTAGGTTGCTGTTTTGTGATATTGAATATGTCTTTTGCCTTACAGATAAAGCTTTTCAGTTTCATGAGGTCCAATTTATCAATTGTTGATCTTAGAGCCTGAGCAATTCAAGTTCTGTTTAAGAAACTGCTCCCTGCTAAAACCATCCAGTGGAAGAAAGACAGCATTTTCAACAAATGGTGCTGGCACAACTGGTGGTTATTATGTAGAAGAATACGAACTGATCCATTCCTATCTCCTTGTACTAAGGTTAAATCTAAGTGGATCAAGGAACTCCACATAAAACCAGAGACACTGAAACTTATAGAGGAGAAAGTGGGGAAAAGCCTTGAAGATATGGGCACAGGGGAAAAATTCCTGAATAGAAGAGCAATGGCTTGTGCTGTAAGATCGAGAATCGGTAAATGGGACCTCATGAAACTGCAAACCTTCTGTAAGGCAAAAGACATCATCAATAAGACAAACAGGCCACTAACAGATTGGAAAAGGATCGTTACCTATCCTAAATCAGATAGGGAACTAATATCCAATATATATAAAGAACTCAAGAAGATGGACTCCAGAAAATCAAATAACCCCATTAAAAAATGGGGCTTAGAACTGAACAAAGAATTCTCACCTGAGGAATACCGAATGGCAGAGAAGCACCTGAAAAAATGCTCAACATCCTTAATCATCAGGGAAATGCAAATCAAAACAACCCTGAGATTCCACCTCACACCAGTCAGAATGGCTAAGATCAAAAATTCAGGTGACAGCAGATGCTGGCGTGGATGTGGAGAAAGAGGAACACTCCTCCATTGTTGGTGGGATTGCAGGCTTGTACAACCACTCTGGAAATCAGTCTGGCGGTTCCTCAGAAAACTGGACATAGTACTACCGGAGGATCCAGCAATACCTCTCCTGGGCATATATCCAGAAGATGCCCCAACAGGTAAGAAGGACACATGCTCCACTATGTTCATAGCAGCCTTATTTATAATAGCCAGAAGCTGGAAGGAACCCAGATGCCCCTCAACAGAGGAATGGATACAGAAAATGTGGTACATCTACACAATGGAGTACTACTCAGCTATTAAAAAGAATGAATTTATGAAATTCCTAGCCAAATGGATGGACCTGGAGGGCATCATCCTGAGTGAGGTAACACATTCACAAAGGAACTCACACAATATGTACTCACTGATAAGTGGATATTAGCCCAAAACCTAAGATACCCAAGATATAAGATACAATTTCCTAAACACATGAAACTCAAGAAAAATGAAGACTGAAGTGTGAACACTATGCCCCTCCTTAGAAGTGGGAACAAAACACCCTTGGAAGGAGTTACAGAGACAAAGTTTGGAGCTGAGATAAAAGGATGGACCATGTAGACACTAGCATATCCGGGGATCCATCCCACAATCAGCTTCCAAATGCTGACACCATTGCATACACTAGCAAGATTATGCTGAAAGGACCCTGATATAGCTGTCTCTTGTCAGAGTATGCCTGGGCCTAGCAAACACAGAAGTGGATGCTCACAGTCGGCTATTGGATGGATCACATGGCCCCCAATGAAGGAGCTAGAGAAAGTACCAAAGAAGCTAAAGGGATCTGCAACCCTATAGGTGGAACAACATTATGAACTAACCAGTACCCCGGAGCTCTTGACTCTAGCTGCATATGCATCAAAAGATGGCCTAGTCGGCCATCACTCGAAAGAGAGGCCCATTGGACACGCAAACTTTATATGCCCCAGTACAGGGGAACGCCAGGGCCATAAAAGGGGAGTGGGTGGGTAGGGGAGAGGGGGTGGGTGGCTATGGGGGACTTTTGGTATAGCATTGCAAATGTAAATGAGCGAAATACCTAATAAAAAATGGAAAAAAAAAATAAAAAAAAAACAGCAAAAAAAAAAAAAAATGGGGCTCAGAGCTAAACAAAGAATTCTCACCTGAGGAATACCGAATGGCTGAGAAACACCTGAAAAAATGCTCAGCATCCTTAATCATCAGAAAAATGCAAATCAAAACAACCCTGAGATTCCATCTCACACCAGTCAGAATGGCTAAGATAAAAAATTCAGGTGACAGCAGATGCTGGCGTGGATGTGGAGAAAGAGGAACACTCCTTCATTGTTGGTGGGATTGCAAGCCTGTACAACCACTTTGGAAATCAGTCTGGCAGTTCCTCAGAAAATTGGACATAGTACTACCAGAGGATACCGCAATACCTCTCCTGGGCATATATCCAGAAGATGTCCCAACCAGTAAGAAGGACACATGCTCCACTATGTTCATAGCAGCCTTATTTATAATAGCCAGAAGCTGGAAAGAACCCAGATGCCCCTCAACAGAGGAATGGATACAAAAAATTGTGGTACATTTACACAATGGAGTACTACTCAGCTATTAAAAAGAATGAATTTATGAAATTCCTAGGCAAATAGATGGACCTGGAGGGCATCATCCTGAGTGAGGTAACACAATCACAAAAGAACTCAAATGATATGTACTCACTGATAAGTGGATATTAGCCCAGAAACTTAGTATACCTGAGATATAAGAGACAATTTCTAAAACACATGAAACTGAAGAAGAACGAAGACCAAAGTGTGGACACTTTGCCCCTTCTTAGAATTGGAAACAATCACCCATGGAAGGAGTTACAGAGACAAAGTTTGGAGCTGAGTCAAAAGGATGGACCATCTAGAGACTGTCATATCCAGGGATCCATCCCATAATTAGCCTCCAAAGATGACACCATTGCATACACTAGCAAGTGTTTGTTGCAAGGCCCCTGATATAGCTGTCTCTTGTGAGACTAGGCTGGGGCCTAGAAAACACATAAGTGGATGCTCATAGTCAGCTATTGAAGGGATCACAGGGCCCCCAATGTAGGAGCTAGAGAAAGTAACCAAGGACCTAAAGAGATCTGCAACCCTGTAGGTGCAATAACATTATGAACTAACCAGTACCCCGGAGCTCTTGACTCTAGCTGCATATGTATCAAAAGATGGCCTAGTCGGCCATCACTGGAAAGAGAGGCCCATTGGACACACAAACTTCATATGCCCCAGTACAGGGGAACGCCAGGGCCAAAAAGTGGGAATGGGTGGGTAGGGGAGTGGGGGGGGGGGGTATGGGGGACTTTTGGGATAGCATTGGAAATGTAATTGAGGAAAATACGTAATAAAAAATATATTAAAAAAAAAAGAAAAGAAAAGAAATTGCTCCCTGACCCCTGACCCCTGCCCCTGCCCAGTCCCAATGAGTTCAAGGATCTTTCCCACTTTTTTTTTCTATTAAATTCAGGGTGTCTGGTTTTATGTTGAGCTCCTTGATCCACTTGGACTTGAGCTTTGTGCAAAGTGACAAATATGGGTCTATTTTCATTTTTCGACATACAGACTGCCAGTTAGACCAGCACCATTTATTGAAGATGCTTTTTCCCCCATTGTATATTTTTTGGCTTCTTTATCAAAGATCAAGTGTCCATAAATGTGTGGTTTTATTTCTGAGTCTTCAATTCTATTCCATTGATCAACCTGTATGTCTCTGTACCAATAACATGCAGTTTTTATTACTATTGCTTTGTAGTATAGGTTGAGGTCAGGGATGATGATTCCTCCAGAAGATCTTTTATTGTTAAGAATTGTTTTCGTTATCTTGGGTTTTTTTGTTTTTCCATATTAAATTGAGAATTACTCTTTCCATGTCTTTGAAGAATTGTGTTGGGGTTTTGATGGGGATTGCATTGAATCTGCCAATTGTAAATTGTAATCTGCCTTTGGTAAAATTTTCATTTTTATTATGTGAATTCTGCCAATCCATGAGTATGGGAGATCTCATTTTCTGAGGTCTTATTTGATTTCTTTCTTGAGAGACTTGAAGTTCTTTTCAGACAGATCTTTTATTTCTTGGATAGAGTTGCCTCAAGATATGTTATATTATTTGTGACTATTGTCAAGAGTGTTGTTTTCCTAATGTCTTTCTCGGCCCATTTATCATTTGTGTAAAGGAAAGCTATTGATTTGTTTAAGTTGATTTTATATCCAGCCACTTTGCTGAAGTTGTTTATTAGCTGTAGGACTTCGCTGATGGAATTTTTAGGGTCACTTAACTATATTATCATATCATCTACATATAGTGATATTTTGACTTTTTCCTTTCCAATTTATATCCTTTTGACCTCCTTTTGTTGTCTAATTGCTCTGGCTAGGACTTTGAGTACTATATTGAATAGGTAGGGAGAGAGTGGGCAGCCTTGTCTAGGCCCTGATTTTAGTGATATTGCTTCAAGTTTCTCTCCATTTAGTTTGATGTTGGCTGCTGGTTTGCTGTGTATTGCTTTACTTTGTTTAGTTATGAGCCTTGAATTCCTGATCTTTCCAAAACTTTTACCATGAAGAGGTGTTGAATTTTGTCAAATGCTTTCTCAGGTGTTTATCATATGGTTTGTTTATGTAGTGGTAAATTACATTGATGGATGTATGAGCATAATTGTGGCTCATAGAATGAATTTGGTAGGGTCCCTTCTGTTTCTTTTCTGAAATAGTTTGAAGAGTATTGGTATTATGTTTTCTTTGAAGTTCTAATAGAATTCTGCACTAAAACCATTTGGTCCTAGGCTTTTTTTGGTTGAGAGACTTTTAAGGACTGCTTCTATTTCTTTAGGGGCTATGGGACTATTTAGATGGTTTATCTGATTCCAATTTAACTTTGGCACCTGATATTTGCCTAGAAAATTGTCTATTTAATCCAGATTTTCTTTACCAGGGCACTTAGTGCTATTAATTTTTCTCTTAGCACTGTTTCTTTACCAAGGCACTTAGTGCTATTAATTTTCCTCTTAGCACTGCTTTCATTGTGTCTGTAATTTTGGGTATTCTGTGTCATCATTTTTCTTGAATTCCAAGAAGTCTTTAATTTTTTTCTTTATTTCATCCCTGACCAAGTTATCATTGAATAGAGAGTTGTTCAGTTTCCATGACTATGTGGTTTTCTGTTGTTTTGGTTTTTATTAAAGTCTAACCTTATTTTGTGGTGATCTAATAGAACGCATAGCATTATTTCAGTCTTCTTCTATCTGTTGAAGCTTGTTATGGTTAGTTTTAGAGAAAGTACCATAAGGGATGAGAAAAAGGTAGATTCTTTTGTTTTAGGGTGAAATGTTCTGTATATATCTGTTAAACCTGTATGGTTCATAACCTCTATTAGTTTCATTGTGCCTTTGTTTAGTTTCTGTTTCAATGACCTCTCTATTGGTGAGAGTGGAGTGTTGAAGTCTCCCACCATTATTATGTGGAGTTCAGTGTGTGTTTTGAGCTTTAGTAAAGTTTCTTTTATGAATGAGGGTGGCCTTGCATTTGGGGCATACATGTTCATAATTGAGACTTTCTATTAGTGGATTTTTCCTTTGATGAATATGAAGTGTCTTTCCTCTTCACACTTTGTGACTTTTGGTTGAAGATCTATTTTATTGGATATTAGAATGGCAACTCCAGCTTGTTACTTGGAACCATTTGCTTGGAAGATTTTTTCCAGCCTTTTACTATGAGATGGTGTCTGTCTTTATCATTGAGGCGTGTTTCTTGTATGCAGCAAAATTGTGGATCCTGCTTGTGTATTCCATCTGTCTTTTTAATAGGGAATTGAGTCTGTTCATATTGAGAGATATTATAGACAAATAATTGTTAGTTCCTGTTATGTTTGTTGTTGTAAGCAGCAGTATGCGTATGTGATGCTTTCCTTTTGTTTTTTTGTGAGATGATTAATTTCTTGTTTTTTCTTTGGTATAAGTAAATTTAAAACACAGTACAACTTGAGAAATGATTCTAGGCAACAATCATTCAATTCCATGTTCACAATAAGGCTTAAGGTATGACTATATAAAAGCTCCTGTACAAAGTATATGTGACTATGAGGTTGAGTTCCATAGATAAAAGACCTAGAATCTAATGTGATTTCTGACAGATAGCATAGAGATCAGCAGGCAATAAAGTACATGTGATGTCTCCCCTAAGGATGGGTAACAGTCTAGGAAGAGAAGAATCTGCATAATTATTCTGGGAATTTGGGTAAGGTCTGCCTCTATAGCAAAAAGTGGTGAAGTCTCTCTCCAAATGCAGAAAAAACAGTCACCCACTCATTAACAAAATCTACTCCATCTTCTAGGTGGGCAAATGAGTATTTTAACTCTTCCACTGAGAAGTGGCCTCTGTGTGTTTAACATCCCTGGTTTCCTTAGTGATCTGTGAACACAAGGAGCTTTGTGCCCCCAATATCTCCTCTTTTCCAATGTTTTTTAAAGAAAAAAATAGTGACTGTAGTAGAGGTCATGGCAGAATTCATTGCCTCCATGACTAGTTTAATTAGTATAGGCAAGCATAAAAGAATTATAAAACTAGATAAGAGAAGACCAAGGAAAGGGAAAAGCCATCCTCGGTTCACACACCTCTTAATTTTCACTAATATTTTTGCTATAATCAAATGAGTATAATACTGCCAATTCCACAGAAATTTTTATAAACAACTCTTAGCATGACAATATCATACTGTCTTCTGACACAGGTGTGTCTTTTATCTCCCCTGACAAAATGCATTTGGATTCTGCATTGCTGAGAATTAACATGCAGTATGGTCATTAGTGTACATGACAACATTTTGGGATCAGTCTTCATTGTATCCCCAAAGTCTCAGCTTGATAAATTAAAGTCCTAATGTCTCCCCAAGTTTTCAGCTTACTCCTCCTCTTTGGGATGTTTCCTTTTGATGGATTTGTTGTCTGCCTTCAGATATTTCATTGGTCCAGTGGTCTCTGTATGTCCTGGTTGGATGTAGCTGATCAGGAGCTTTCTGGGACTCAGTTCATTTTCTGGGAATATATAAGCATAACCTCATCCAAATAGTAACATTGAGTCTTTCATGGTTGATTTCCAGATAATTTCATTTAACATATACTTCAGATTGCATTTCCTTTATAACAAAATTCACTTGAAGAGCAGAAAAAGCATTATCTGTAGTGACATTTTTTGGAGTTTTGGTTTCTTTGAAAAACACAGAAGTATGGGAATGGGCTTTCATTTTAATCCCAGTGTGGGACATAGGGCTGCTTCAGATTGTTGTCAGCAGCTATTATTTGCCTAGTGCTCTAGCAGGAAGTAGTCTATTGATAACTAATGAGCTATTACTCCAACAGTATGATGAGTATTACTCTGGCAAAATGTGCCAATTCAAGCCAGATTAGAGTATATAAAGGTAAGTTTATGAACAGCTTCCTTGGTCCCAAGGCATGAATCTAGGGATGTTGCCATAGGGAAGGAGATAGAGGCACTGTGAAGAGAAAGAAAGTGCCCTCAGAGAGAAAGGAGGGAAGAGTAGGAGGAAGAGGAAGAGGAGAAGAGAGAAAGAGATGGAGGAAGGAGAAAGAGAGAGAGAGGGAGGAGAAAGAGAACAAAATGTCTGGATTTTATAGGAAAATGCCTCTGAGGGAGGAGAAGCCAAGCACCTGGCTGGAAAGTTCAGAGTAGAGGACAGGGTATGCCAGGTAGTGACTGAGGAATGCTAGGAGAACCTGGAGGCCAGATCCACTTGGCAACATTAAATATGCACTTCACTGTTTGTCCCAGATCTGAGTCCCAACATTTCAGCCTTTTGTTGATAATAAATGAATAAGGAGCAATAAAATAGCAACTACTCCCTGCTGATAATGACATCATCTTTGCAGATTCTACGAAAATTGAGATGCTGGTCAAGACCTGGGAGAGCTGGCAGTTTCACTGCTGTCCAGGCCATAGGACCATCTGGGAGTATGAGTGTGCAGGTCCAGTTGAAAGAGTCTGTGGGGTTGGAGCAAAGCACTGGTGGGTAACTGCTTTGGAGCTGTCCTGGATGCATATTTTAAGTAAACATGTGCTATTAACAGGATACTGGAACAGAAGCATAAAGTGGCAAAAGATAAAGTTAAATTGGTTAGGTAGAATTTTTTTCTTAGGTGTGCATGTGAAACTTTTAGGACCATGGTCTTGGTAGATGGGGGAGTGGGAACCCCAGAAACAGGGAAAGAGGAACAAATCCCATCTCATAAATAGGCAGATGGGGAGGGAAACAAGATGTTGGTTGGCAGTACTTATCTAGAGTCCATTTGACCTGTGAGAGGTGGATTCAAGTGAATGCCCTGATGCTTATAAGAATCTTTTAAGTTTACAAAGAGAGATAAATTTTACATGCATCAGTATTACCCCTACTTAATGTTAAAGCTTTAACTTCTGAACTTTGAAGTCTCAATACAACAGTAGCACAGTGAGGAGAAGAAATCAGAAACATTTTTCATTCCTCCCATGTATCTTAAATCACTTTCAGTCAAGTTTTTCACAACTTCTAACATTTATAATTTGCATTTTCCAACCTCAAAAACACCTCAAATACTTTCTCAGATCCTCAAACACTTTCTTAGAAGCTTTCATATCCTCAGACCTTACATTAACTTTAACCTTTACACATTTTCCAATTGAACTGTGATGATTTGATTATGCTTGGCCCAGGAAGTGGCACTATAGGAGGTATGGCCTTGTTGGAGGAAGTATATCATTGTAGGCATGGGCTTTAAGACCCTCATCCTAGCTCCCAGGAAGTCAGTCTTCTCCTAGCTGCCTTCAGAACAAGAAGTAGAACTCTCAACGCTTTCAGTCCCATGCCCACCTGGATGTTGCCATGCTCTAACCTTGATAATGGACTGAATCTCCGAACCTGTAAGCCAGACCCAGTTAAATGTTATACTCATTAAGAGTTGCATTGGTCATGATATCTGTTCACAGCAGTAAAGCCCTAATGAAGACACCAACTAGTCACCATGAGACACAGGTGGTTGATCACTGGGAGCAATCATTGTAAAGTGAGTTCCTTTAGAAAAAGAAATAGTAAAAATTACTTCTTTCATGAGTCTTTAAAACCCTTAGAGACCTGAGAAAGATGAATTTTACCTGGAAAAGCAGGAAGTATAATCCAAATGGCCTGTGTATAAATTAAAATGACAAACATCCATCACCTATATGGGTTCCAGTAGTGTTGATGGCTTAGTTAGGGACACAGATCTCAGGGTAGAATCAGGCTTCAGCTGTCAGGCCTAGCAAATCTGAGAGACCTCCTTGTAGAGAAGGGACTTGGAAGGCTGACCTTGAGGCAGGTCCAGTGTCCTGTTTGTCCACAGTTCGTGCAGGGTCCTGACAGCAGGAAAGACACTGGGACAGTATTCCCAATGCTAATCATACGGCAATCTAGTGAAGTCCTTTCTCATTGTGCCTATATCTTCTTGGAGACCTAGTTGGGGGAGGGGGTGTCACTGTTAGAATTTGAGACTCTGTCTGTTCTGATAAGTTTAAGCATCTTAGATGCCATACTCTGAATGTCTTTAATTACCTGAGGACTGTTATACCTAGATTGTGGAGACCCCAAAGACCACCAAGGAGCTGATTCTGATGTAAATCACACAAGGGTCTTTTATTACAAGCTCAAGCAGGGACGATCACCATCACAAACTCAGTGGATCTGAAATGAGAGCCCCGAGCTCAGGGGAATTATAGATCTTGTAGGGAACACTGCACATTGAGTAATTTTCCATATAAATAGGTTTCTGATTGGTTAGCATTTCAAACTTGTTTTTGTGCTGAAAAGGATGGAACAGTTTTACAAAGTGGTTAAAAGTGTTAGCCCTCATGAGTGTTGAGTCATTTATCAGCCAGGCCACCTGGCCTCCTTAGAAAAACACAGGTTCCTCCTGATTGGCTGTTGCTATGGGAGATGGCCCTGACCTCTTGCTCAGGCTTTGTCTATGGCCTTTTCCCTGGGACTAGGAAGCTGGATTGGAGGTTGGTACTACAGGGGCCTACATTCCAGAACTAGGTGAAAAGTTTGAACATGTAGGGACATGCATTCCAAATTAAACAGTTGCTTAGGTCTCACAAGGACCACCTATCTATCTATCTATCTATCTATCTATCTATCTATCTATCTATCTATCTATCTGAAGTATATTTGAATAAACAAACTTTGCTTGTTTCTAGTTACCCATCCTAGGTTTAACCTTGAAAACATATCATATGTGGGTAAATAAAATTTGAGATTATCTACTATAAACTGTACCTGTAATATTAAAATAAAGTACCTTTTAAGAGTGAAGATGTAGAACATAACAATAATTTTCAAATACAGAAGTGGATGCTCACAGTCATCCACTGGATGGATCACAGGGCCCCCAATGAAGGAGCTAGAGAAAGTACCCAAGGAGTTAAAGGGGTCTGCAACCCTATAGATGGAACAACATTATGAACTAACCAGTACCCCCCAGAGCTTGTGTCTCTAGTTGCATATGTAGCAGAGAATGGCCTAGTAGGCCATCAGTGGGAGGAGAGGCCCTTGGTCTTTCAAAGACTATATGCCCCAGTATAGGGGAATGCCAGGGCCAGGAAGGGGGAGTGGGTGGGTTGAGGAGCAGAGCAGGGGGAGGAGGGTATAGGGGACTTTCTGGATAGCATTTGAAATGTAAATGAAGAAAATATCTAATAAAAAAAGAAAAAGGAAAATTTAAAATGTATATATATATGTATATATATACATATACACATATATACATATATAAAAATTATGGGACATTTTAAAACTTATTAAATAAGTAAAATGCCTGTGTTGTGTAATGGTTGCAATAAAAGCTTTATTAGACAACAATAATCAGATTATAAACCTATGGGGAGAGACAATCTTGATGGAAAATGCTCAAGCAGTCTCTATGAAGATAGTTATGGATCTGATGATAAAAATAACAAATATATTAAAGAAAACATTCTTGACAGAAAAAAATGAAGAGTTGTCAGGAAAACTGCAAGTTACTTAGAGACAGTGATTCCAAATGCATTAAAAAAACTGTAAAAAAAAAAGCCTCAGAAAAAACAATGATCCATATTCAGAAAATGTACTGCAGCTTAAACAGAAATCCTTATTGTTCAGGGCTGTCATAGCCACAGTTTGCAAAAGAAAAAAAAATACAGCTATTGATTGATGCACTATGATATCAACTAAATATATATTCCTGGGTTTTTAATTTGAGTAGCTTTGTCTTTTTCTAACATGAAGTATATATTGCTCTGTAAATTATAATACCAGAAATGAAAATTAAATAAAAGGATAATTTAAAAACTACTAAAAGATCAAAACATTAAAGTTAAAAATCACTTCCTCTTAAAATCTACCCACTCTTTTCAGTTTGCCTGAGCTCTGGCGAGGTTCCCGAGCTGTCTTGATACTGGTTTCAGCTTTAACTTAACTATATGGAAAATGATTATGTTCTGCTTCGTAAGTCTCCTTATGGAGTATGTTTTGGGGGTTAAAAAGTTTTATTTTAATACTAGAAGAACTTCAATTCAAAAATAACCTTTAAGGCTCAAACTTAGAAGAAATTGATTGTCAGGCCAAACACAGATACAGTTAATGACAAGACTAAGCTTTATTTAGTCTCCTGGTTTTTGTTTGCCAGTTACAGTTTAGAATAGATAATTAAAAAAACAATTGTTTAGCTCAGATGTGCTATGTAGGTACTGACCCTCAAACCAATCCGAGATCCACTGAATATGGCATTTAATGTGGTTAAACTTACTATAACTGAAATAGACTCTCAAATCCTACTAATGCCCCCTCCCAAGGTCTCCAAGAAAAAGAGGCACAACAAAAAGGATACCCACCACCAGCATTGTGGTATGCTAACCACTAGGAAAACTGCCCCAATGCCTTGTCCAGTGCCAGGGTCTAGTCTGAATCTGTAGACAAAAAGAGGACACCCAGAGAATTGATCAACAAGTTGAGGTCATCTTTCCCAAGTCCCTACTTCTCAGGAAGACCTCTCAAAATTGCCAAGCCCAACACCTGAATATTGGCCCTACATTGAGACATTTATCTCCAATAAAGCCATTGAAATCATAGGAACCTAGTAGGGTGACCATCTTGATAATGGGTAAATCTGTCATTTTAATTGATGTATAGTGAGTTTATTACAATTTATCTTTCTTCAAGTTCTCTGGTTGCATCGACAGCTACTTGTACCTTAAGAGATAAACAACAAGCAACTAGCTCCTTACATTAAAGTAATCCACTACTGTATTAGTTGACTGGTTAATTTAAACGCACTGTCAGACAGGAGGTATGGGGGACTTTCTGGATAGCATTTGAAATGAAGAAAATATCTAATAAAAATTGTTTAAAATTTTTAAAAAGTCAAACAGGTTTGCTTTACTAATGGGCTTCAAACAAAATATAAACAGGAATCAGATGTAGCTTTTAACTATTCCTTTTTTAAAATTCCTTTGCAATAACTGTTCTCAGTAACAACTACTCATGTTTCTGATAAAAGATTAGATGAAAAAGGATTCAAAATGTATGCAAGTGTCTAATGTTCTAAGGCATATAACAGTCTGAGCGGGCAAAAGCTTAGGCAAATTCTGAGGGCCTAAAAATTATCTACGGTGTGTAACTGCAAATTGTAGAGATATTAAAAAAGTAATTTAAGGTATCTAAAAAACTGTTTCAGATTTCTTTCCCTCACTTGTGCCATTGTTACACTAAGATTTCAAATGTATGCTGGCGAGATGGCTTAGAGGTTAAGAGCACTGACTGTTCTTCCAGAGGTCCTGAGTTCAATTCCCAGTAACTACATGGTGGCTTGCAACCATCTGTAATGGGGTCTGATACACTCTTCTGGTGTAGTAAGAATAGATAAATCTTTAAAAAAAAAAGATTTCAAATGTTTGAAATTTTACTATTGATCAATGGAATTCTGATAAGCAAATCAAGCACTGGCTGCCTACAATTCAGTCACAAGCTCAAGGTTTTAAATCCCCTTTTGTTGTCTTCTAAATGTAGACTTAAAGGTGTTAAAAACATCTCTGTACAATCTGTATCTCTATCCCAATGGACTGAAGAAACAAAATGTTCCATTTCTTTTAACAGAAAACTATAGCTTCTACTAGGTGTCAAAGACATGAGTCTACTCCTATTATCTCACAAACATCTGCTCATTGCTTTTTCTAAGATAAGATTTCAATGCAATGATAAATAACCATTGTCTATCTCTTGTAAAGTTCACATAAGCTTCAGAAAATCAAGAGTCCTAAAATTTGAATCTATTTACTACAGCCCAGATGGACTTTAGATGGATATGCCTGCCTATTCTTGAGACTAGGATTTATCCTTTGGTCTTGGTGGTTTTTTCTTACTCTTCCCCAATCACTAGACAAATTTTAATTTATATCCCCAGTCTGCATTTGTCTCAGCAAATTTTCGACTGGCTGACAAACTCTATCCAGGGACCACCAGTGGAGCTGCTGAACTCTAGACTTGCTGAAAGCTGATGTTAAACAGTTCTTTGTAGGGCTGGGATCTTTCCACAATCCCAGCCTTACAAAGGGTGATAGATGGAAAACTCCAACATAAGGGAAACTACACCTTAGAAAAAGCAAGAAAGTAATCTTCTTTCAACAAACCTAAAAGAAGATAGCCACACAAACACAATTCCACCTCTAACAACAAAAATAACAGGAAGCAACAATCACTTTTCCTTAATATCTCTTAGCATCAATGGACTCAATTCTCCAATAGAAAAACATTGACTAAAAGATTGGATATGTAAACAGGACCCAGCATTTTGCTGCATACAAGAAATGCACCTCAGTGACAAAGACAGACACTACCTCAGAGTAAAAGGCTGGAAACAAATTTTCCAAGCAAATGGTCCCAAGGAACAAGCTGGGGTAGCTAATCTGATATAGAATAAAATAGATTTTCAACCAAAAAGTTATCAAAAAAGATAATGAAGGATAGTTCATTCTCATCAAAGGAAAAAAATCTACCGAGATGAACAGTCAATTCTGAACATCTATGCTCCAAATGCCAGGGCAACCACATTCATAAAAAAAAAAAAAAAAAAAAAAAAAAAAAACTTTACTAAAGATCAAAGTATACTTGCACCTCACACAATAATAGTGGGAGACTTCAACATCCCACTCTCAGCAATGGACAGATCATGGGAAACAAAACTAAACAGAGATACAATGAAACTAACAGAGGTTATGAACCAAATGGATTTAACAGATATTTATAGAACATTTCATCCTAAAACAAAGAATATACCTTCTTCTCAGCACCTCGTAGTGCCTTCTCCAAAACTAACCATACAATTGGTCACAAAACAGGCCTTAATAGATAAAAGAAGATTGAAATAATCCCATGCATCCTATCAGGTTACTACAGCCTAAGGCTGTTCTTCAATAACAACCAAAACAATGGGCAGCCCACATACATGTGGAAGCTGAACAACACTCTATCAATGATAATTTGGTCAAAGAAGGAATAAAGAATGAAATTAAAGACTGTCTAGAATTTAATGAAAATGAAGGCATATCATACAAAACTTATGGGACACAATGAAAGCAGTGGTAAGAGGAAAACTCGTAGCCTTTTAGTGTCTCTAAAAAGAACTGGAGAGAGTATATACTAGCAGCTTGAAAGCACACCTGAAAGCTCTAGAGCAAAAAGAAGCAAATACATTCAAGAGGAGTAGATGGCAGGAAATAATCAAACGCAGGGCTGAAATCAACCAAGTAGAAACAAAGAGAGCTATACAAAGAATCAACAAAAGCAGGAGCTGCTATTTTAAGAAAATCAACAACATAGATAAATCTTAGCCAGACTAACCAGAGGGCACAGAAACAATATCCAAATTAATAAAATCAGAAATGAAACGGGAGACAGAACAGAACCTGAGGAAATTCAAAAAATCTTCAGATCCTACTGCAAAAGCTTATACTCAACAAAATTTAAAAATCTGGATGAAATGGACAATTTTCTGGACAGATATAAGATGCCAAAATTAAATTGGGATCAGATAAACTATCTAAACAGTCTCACAACCCTGAAAGAAATAGCCGTGGTCATTAAAAGTCTCCCATCCAAAAAAAAAAAAAAGGAACAAACTAGTACAGAATTCTATTAGAACTTCAAAGAAAACCTAATACCAATACTCTTCAAACTATTCCAGAAAAGAGAAACAGAAGGAACCCTACCCAATTTATTCTATGAAGCCACAATTATACTCATACATCCATCAATGCACTATATAAACAAACTCGAAGAAAATAAAACCGACATGATCATCTCATTAGATGCTGAGAAAGCATTTGACAAAATTCAACACCCCTGCATATTAAAAGTCTTGGAAAGATCAGGAATCCAAGCCCCATACCTAAACTTAATAATAGCAATATACAGCAAATCAGTAGCCAACATCAAACTAAATGGAGAGAAACTAGAAGCAATCCCACTAAAATCAGGGCCTAGACAAGGCTGCCCACTTTCTCCCTACCTATTCAATATAGTACTCAAAGTCCTTATCAGAGCAATTAGACAACTAAAGGAGGTCAAAGGTATACAAATTGGAAAGGAAGAAGTCAAAATATCACTATATGCCGATGATATGATAGTATACTTAAGTGAACCTAAAAATTCCACCAGAGAACTCCTACAGCTGATAAACAGCTTCAGCAAAGTGGATGGATATAAAATCAACTTAAACAAATCAGTAGCCTTCCTTTATATAAATGACAAGTGGGCTGAGAAAGAAAATAGGGAAACAACACCCTTCACAATAGTCACAAACAATATAAAATACCTTGATGCGACTCTAATCAAGCAAGTGAAAGATATGTATGACAAGAACTTCAAGTCTCTGAAGAAAGAAATAGAAGAAGACCTCAGAAGATGGAAAGAACTCCCATGCTCATGGATTGACAGGATTAATATAGTAAAATTGGTCATCTTGCTGAAAGCAATCTACAGAACCAATGCAATTCTCATCAAAATTCCAAGACAGTTCTTTATAGAGTTGGAAGGCACAATTCACAAATTAATTTGGAATAACAAAAAACCTAAGATAGAAAAAACTATTCCCAACAATAAAAGATCTGGGGGAATCACCATCCCTGACCTCAAGCTATATTACAATTCAATAGTGATAAAAAACAAAAACAAAACAAAACAAACAAACAAACAAACAAACAAACAAACAAAAAAACACCAAAATTGTATGGTATTGGTACAGTGACAGGCAGGAGATCAATGGAATAGAATTGATAGAATTGAAGACTCAGAAATAAACCAACACACATGTGGTCACTTGATCTGTGACAAAGGAGCTAAACTATCCATGAGAGGAAAAACAACACTTTTTTTAAAAGTTTATTTTTTTTAACATTTTTATTAGGTATTTTCCTCATTTACATTTCCAATGCTATCCCAAAAGTCCCCCATACCCTCCCCCCCCACTCCCCTACCCACCCACTCCCACTTTTTGGCCCTGGCGTTCCCCTGTACTGGGGCATATAAAGTTTGCAAGTCCAATGGGCCTCTCTTTCCAGTGATGGCTGACTAGGCCATCTTTTGATACATATGCAGCTAGAGTCAAGAGCTCCAGGGTACTGGTTAGTTCATAATGTTGTTCCACCTATAGGGTTGCAGATCCCTTTAGCTCCTTGGGTATTTTCTCTAGCTCCTCCATTGGGGGCCCTGTGATCCATGAGCATCCACTTCTGTGTTTGCTAGGCCCCGGCATAGTCTCACAAGAGACAGCTATATCTGGGTCCTTTCAGCAAAATCTTGCTAGTGTATGCAATGGTGTCAGCATTTGGAAGCTGAGTATGGGATGGATCCCCTGATATGGCAGTCCCCCACCCCCAAACTACCTGACCTCTAAACTCCCTGAGACCTCCATTCTTTTGAGGACTAGGTGTATCATCTCTAAAGGAACACAGACCTGGAAGTCCTCTACTCTGTGTTGGGGGCCTCATATCAGCTGGTATATGCTGCCTGGTTGGTGGTCCAGTGTTTGAGATATCTCAGGGGTCCAGATTAATTGAGACTGCTAGTCCTCAGAATGACTAAGACCAAAACCTCAGATGACAACAGATGTTGGTGAGGATGTTGAGAAAGAGGAACACTCCTCCATTGCTGGTGGGATTGCAAACTGATACAACACTCTAGAAATCAATCTGGAGGTTCTTCAGAAAAGTGGATATAGACATACCTGAGGATCCAGCAATACCACTCTTGGGAATACACCCAAAGATGCCCCACCATGACACAGGGACACCAGTTCCACTATGTTCATAGCAGCCTTATCTGTGATAGCCAGAAGCTGGAAATGACCCAGATGTCCCACAACAGAAGAATGGATACAGAAAATGTGGTTCATTTACACAATGGGATGTTACTCAGCTATTAAGAATGAGGACATCTGGAGTTTTGCAAGAAAATAAATGGAGCTAGAAAATATCATCCTGAGGGAGGTAACTCAGACCCAAAAAAAATGTACATGTTATGTACTCACTAATAAGTGAATATTAGCCCAAAAAAGTACAGAATACCTTGGATATAATCCACAGAACTCGAAAAGGTTAGCAAGCTGAAGGGCATAATTGAAGATGCTTCAGTTCCACTTGGGAGGAAGGAGAAAACAATCACAAGTAGAAATGGAGGGAGGGACCTGGGAGGAAGAGTGGACAGGGAGTTGGGGGGTGGGGGGGGAGGGGGAAGAGCAACCTGATCTGTTACTTGGTGAGGGAAAAGGACTGAAGCCCTGAAGGCCAGCAGAAAGAATGGAAACAGGCAACCTTGGGAGTTAGGAGGTTGGGGGAACCCTCCAGAATGAACTAGAGACCTGGGAGATGAGAGACTCTCAGAAATCAGAAGAAAGGGCCTTAGATGAGATACCTAACAGTAGGAAGAAGGAACTTACAGAGCCCACCTCCTGCAGGAAGACAGGACATTAAGTGAGGAAGCGGGGGTAGGGGGTCACCATCACACAGTAAAAACTCTGACCCATAAATTTTCCTGTCTGAAATAACTACAGGGATGGAAATGGAGAAGAACCTGAGGAAAAGAAAGTCCAAGGACAGGCCCAATGTGGGATCCAGCTCAAGGGGAGATTCCAAGGCCTGACACAATTACTAAAGCTGTGGAGCGCTCACAAAACTGGACTGCACTCTGGAAGATCCAACAAGCAGTTGAGTTAGATGCAGATATTTGTACCCAACCAATGAACAGAAGCTGCTGAACCCTGTGGTTGAATTAGGGAAAGGCCAGAAGAAGCTGGGGAGGAGGGTGACCCTGTAGGAGGAACAGCAGTCTCAATTAACCTGGACCCCTGAGATCTCTCAAAGCCACCAACCAGGCAGCATATACCAGCAGATATGAGGCCCCCAGCACATATACAGCAGAGGAATTCCAGGTCTGCGTTCAGTCAGGAAAGATACCTAACCCTCAAGAGCCTGGAGGCCCCAGGGAGTTTAGAGGTCTGGTTAGGGGTAGGGTGGTAGATGCATCCTTGTGGAGACAGGTGGGTGGAGAGGGGGTATGGGATGTGGAAAAGTCAGAAGGTGGACCGGAGAGAGGAAATAAAATCTGGAGTGTAAAAATAAATAAATAAATAAATAAATAAATAAATAAATAAAGCCAATGAAGAGGGGGACATGACAATAGACATGGAGAAAATCCATGGAATCATTAGGTCTTACTGCAAAGACCTGTACTCTACAAAATTAGAAAATCTAAATGAAATGGATGATTTTCTTGATAAACACCACTTACCAAAATTAAATCAAGTTCAGAAAAACAACCTAAATAGATCTATAATCCCTAAAGAAATAGAAGCAGGCATTGAAAGTCTCCCAACACCCCCTTCTCCCAAAATAACCAGGAACAGATGGTTTTGGTTCAGAATCTTACCAGACTTTCAAAGAAGAGGTAACACCAATACTCTTCAAATTATTCCACAAAGTCGTAACACAAATATTGCCAAATTCATTCTATGAGGGCACAGTCACCCTGATACCTAAACCACACACAAACTCAACAAAAAAGAGAATTTCAGAGCAATTTCACTTATGAACCTTGATGTAAAAGTACTCAATAAAATATTTTCAAATCAAATTCAAGCACACATCAAAAACATAATCTACCATGGCCAAGTAAGCTTCCTAACAGAGATGCAGGGATGATTCAACATACAAAAACTTAACAATACAATCCACCATATAAGCAAACTGGGGAGTAAGGGAACTATATGATCATCTTCTAAGATGCTGAAAAGGCCTTTGACAAAATCGAATACCCCCTTCATATGTCTTAAAGAGATCAGATATATAAGCCACATACCTAATCACAATGACAGAAATATGAAGCAAGCTGATAGCCAACATCAAATTAAATGGAAAGAAACTTAAAAGCAATTCCATTAAAATCAGGAAATTCAGTATAGTACTTGAAGTTCTAGCTATAGCAACAGGACAACAAAAAGAAATCAAGGCAATACAAATTAGAGAGGAAGAAGTCAAAGCATCACATTGGAAGATGATAAGATAAAATACATAAGTGACCCCCAAAACTCAACCAGGGAACACCTACAGCTGATATACATCCAGCAAAGGGGCTAGATAAGAAATTAATTCAAGAAAACTAGTTGCCCTCCTTTATTCCAACAATAACTGGGCTGAGAAAGAAATCAAGGAAACAACACACTTCAAAATAACCACAATAATATAAAAATATCTAACCAAGCAAATGAAAGACCTCTATGACAAGAATTTCAAGTCTTTGACAAAAGAAATTGAAGAAGAAATTGGAAGATGGAAAGATATCCCACACTCATGAATCCTTAGAATTAATGTGGTAAAATTGGCCATGTTACCAAAAGTAGCCTATAGATTCAATGCACTTCTCACCAAAATTCCAACACAATTCTTCACAGGCCTTTATAGAACAATTCTCAAATTCATATGGAAAAGCAAAAAAACTGAGGAAAGCTAAAACAACACTTACAATAAAAAAACTTCTGGGGGTTTAACATCCCTAATCTCAACTGTACTTATAGTAATAAAAACCACATGATAGTGACACAAAAACCAGATAGCTTCACCAATGGAATTGAATTTAAGGCCCAGAAGCAAAGCCATGAAACTATGGAAAATTGATTTTTGGCAAAGACGCTAAAACTCTATAATGAAAAATACAAAGGGTTATTAATAAATGGTGCTGGACTAACTAGATGCCTGCATGTAGAAGAATGCAAATAGATCCATATCTATCATCCTACACAAAACTAAAGTTGAGTGGACCTAGACTTCAGCATAAAACTAGATATACTGAATCTGATAGAAGAGAATGTAGGGATAACATTGAACACATTGGCACAGGAGACAACTTCTGAACTGAATACCAATAGCTCAGGCGCTAAGATCAACAATTAATAAATGGGACCTCACAAAACTGAAAAGCTTCTGTAAGGCAAGGGCACTATCAAAAAAACAAAATGGCAGCCCACGGTTTAAGAAAAGACCTTTACCAACCTTACATTTGAAAAAGGGCTAACATACAAAATATATAAAGAGCTCAAGAAATTAGACATCAACAAGCCAAATAACCTAATTTAAAAAGATCTAAACAGAATTCTCAATAAAGGAATCTCAAATGGCCATAAAGCACTTAAAGAAATGTTCATCATCCTTAGTCATCAGGGAAATGCAATTCAAAATGACTCTCAGGTTCCATCTTACATCTGTCAGAATGGCCCAGATCAAATCATTCAAGCTGTTGAGGATGCAAAGCAAGGGGAACACTCCTCTACTGCTGGTTGGGGTGAAAACTTGTACAGCCATTTTGGAAATTAATCTGGCAGTTTCTCGGAAAATTGGGAATAGTTTTACCTCAATACCTAGCTATACCACTCCTGGGCATATACTCAAAAGATTCTCTACCATACCACAGAGACACTTGATCAACTATGTTCCTAGCATATTTATTCATAATAACGAGAAACTGGAAGCAACCTAGATTCCTCTGAGCTGAAGAATGGATAAAAAAATGTGGTGCATTTACACACAATGGAATATTACTCTGTTATTTAAATAATGACACCATGAAATTTGCAGGCAAATGGATGTAATTAGAAAAAATCACCCTGAGTGAGATAACGCACACCAAGAAAGACAAACATGGTATGTACTAACTTCTAAGTGGATTAAAGGGTTAGATTTTTCAAAACATACTCTTAATTAGGGTTCTCAAATGCTTTGATCCCCCTTCTAGACCACCATCCAAAGGTAGGGAGAAAAGATAATAAATAGAATGAGGAGATGTGGACCTGTTTAGAAGTAGTTATTTTGGACAATTCCAATCTCTGTGTGTCATGATACCAGCAGTCCAGTTCATTAGTGTCACCAGCACAAATCAGCAGTGATGGCACAGCAGAAACTGCTCTATGACTTCATTTTTTAAAAGACACTATTTTAATATTGCAAATATCACTTTAAACCACAAATATAGTCACAAAAAACAAAGGACACACACGCGCACGCGTGTGTGTGTGTGTGTGTGTGTGTATGTAATATGCATATATATCCACTAACACACACATATGTGTGTATGTAGATATAGATATAGATAGATATTAGTCATAAAGTACAGGATAACCATGCTACAATCCACAAACAAGAAGCTAACTACCAAGAAAGTCCCAAAAGGGATCGCTTGAGTCTCACTGAGAAGGGAAAGTAGAGCATACATCAGGCAGATGGATGGAGAGAAGTGGTTGTGGGAGGGGGGGTGGAGGGGAGTAGGATGGATGAAGTGGAAGGAGGTCAGAGGGCTAGAGTACTTAGAGAGGGGACTGGAATTGGTGGGGAGGGGAGCATCTCAGGGACAAGCTAGAAATCTCAATGGAAACTCCTAGAAATCTATGATTGTGACCCAAGCTAAGACTTCTAGCAGTAGGGAATATGGAACCTGAAATAGCCATCTCCTGTAACCAGAAAAGACTTCCAGTGGAGCAACTGAGACACCAAAACAGCCACAAGACAGACCCACAATTTGTCCTGCCTACAAGATGTGTAGGAGTAAAGTTAGAGCAGAAATTGAGGGAATCACTTATCAATGACTGGCCCAGCTTGAGACACATTCCACAAAAGAAAGCCCACCGCTGACACAATTAATGATATTCTGCTGTACGTGCAGAGAAGAGGTTAATATAACTGTCCTATGAGAGTCTTCAACCAGCAACTTATGGAAACTGATACAGAGACTCACAGCCTAAACATTATTTGGAGTTTGGGAATCCTGTGGAAGAGGGTGGGGAAAGCATTGAAGGAGCCAGGGAGGACAAGGACACCACAAAGGAACCTACAGAATCAACTAACTTGGGCCCATAGATGTCCACAGAGCCTGACCTGGCAAGCAGAAAGCATGCATTTGGCACATATGTAACTCTTGTATCCCTCAGTCTTCAAGTGAAACTCCTAAGAGCAGGAGCAGGGAGTGTACCTGACTCTGTGGCCTGCCTTTGGCTACCTTTCCTTCAACTCTGCTGCCTTGCCTAGCTACAATAGGAGAAGATGCACCTAGTCTTACTGCAACTTAATATGACAAAGCAGGTTGATATCCCCTTTTCTGAGAAGAAGGGAAGGACAGGAGGATGGGAGGATGGGAGATGAGAGGGAGGGACTCAGAGGAGAGGAGGAAGAGGACGATGCAATCCTCATACAACAAATTATAAATAAATAAATAGAAAAGTTTAAATTTGGCATAGTTAAGTTGTATGTAAGGATTTAGGTGAGTTTACAGAACAGCTCTATTTACTTACATTTATTTATTTATTTATTTATTTATTTATTTATTTATAATTTTCCAATTAAGTTTAGTGTTACCCAGTGGATAGTAAGGCATTTAAATAACATGACTAATATTAAAATTTTGAAAAACATTTGGTAGCATACTCATGACTATTATAATTTTATTACTTGTAATATTTTGTACTATTATCATTAAAATTAATTATATAATTATAATTAAATTAATTATAATAATTATATTATTATAACACAAGTGGGACATGCAGAAAGAACTCTCGGGCAAATTTAAGTTTCATATATGACACAGTGGTGTTTTTCTGGAGCTTCCAGGGTCCCATGCTCCACCTGGGGCTGTGCTCTGCTCCACCTGGGGCTGTGCTCTGCAGCTGACTCACTAGGAAAGGTACACTGTGCATTCCTGCAGTACACTTTAAGGACATACCTTTACATCCCTAACAGCAGAGACTGTCCCAGACACGGACAGCCACAGAGACAGGTATTTTAAGATGGCAAGCTGATTTCCATTCACTACTAATTATCATTAGAAGTCGGCAATATTGTGTAAAATTTGTCCTTATGCTATATTAAAAAAGAATGCCTTTAATAGGGAAAAGTTCTCATGAACTTCTTTTTTTCTTGACAGATTCTGATCTAGTGTCAGACCAAGGAAAAGCATAGAACTAAATAACAAACAAAAATTATATAATTAACAATGGTCACTAACTTTTAAATTTTTAAATTCAAAGCTTTTATCTTGAGATGTTTGAGTCTTTAAATTTTAGGACAATTTTAATTTTGATCTCAGGCAAACCTTTCTACTAGGTATCAGAACATTTAGAAGTAGCTGAGGAAAAATCACAGAAAATCCTGAAATAGAAAAAAATACTGAATATTCCTAAGTACTCATGAAAGTCCCTATTCAACTGATACTATAAATGAAACAAAATTGTAAATAATATCAAAGCCTAACAGTTTCCTGGTGGAAGAAATTATTGGAAAGCTCTAGGTTTTAATACATTCAGTAGGCAGTTCAGAGAAACAGATTCTCAAGCTGTACCAAAAATAATTTAGGTCAAAACTTCAAAATAATCTTATTTTTTTTTTGATGGTTGTATTTTTGGCTAAATTCTCTTGGCTTCCAAGGGGATTTAAGAAACATATAATTATGTTTGCATATTTTTGACTACTATATTCTTCACAAGAAAAATTTCTTGATTCCAGTTTACTCCTATTTTCTTTCTTATCTCCTTCCCAAGCCTATTTATGTTGATATTTTTAATTTTTTTGTTGTGCTGTACAAAAACATAAATTCAAAAACTGAAGTTTTAGTAATAATGAAGATTCTATTTATTGTTTTATAAATGCTGCTGTAAAGCGTATGAAGTTACAGTTAAATTTCAGCTGGAAATATAATCAAAATAGTCTCTATATTTGTATCAATCCATTAAACACTTTAATGTATTTAAAATACTTCATCAAGATTATCAATCATTAAGCACTTTAAATGCTATGTTCAGTAGATCTCTCAGGATTTTGAAGACCATCTATTAAGTAAACCCGATACTTAAATTACTTATTTGTTTTTAGTTACTTGCTTTATTAGGCTTTAGAGGGTCAAAACTTGTCCTTATGAATGAATTACTATGATTACAAATTTAGTTCTAAAAATTTTAAATAATTTGATCATTTATGAGATAACTGACCATTAGCTTGTATGACTTAATTACCTAAAAGTTTAAAACAACTTAGTAGCTTTTATAAGATTGGGATTTTTATATTTTTTTAATTCAAGTTTGAGCCTTAAAATTTGAATTGAAAAACCATTAGCATCAACATAAAATAGTGTACACATATATTTTAACTCAGTTTTTGCTAGACCGAATAGTCCTTAACAATTTATAAAGTCTTATTTATCAAATATGCCTTATTTATTAAATATATGTAGTTTCTTACTTTAAAATTATAGGCCTAAATTTGAATATTGTTAGCAAAGACAAACGTAGTTAAACATATGTGGTTTTAGGTCAGTTTTGTTATAACCTTACTAATTGATAACCTTACTAATTTATCATCATACAAAATCCATCTTAATCTAAAAAGTCTTAGAGACCTGCTGTTGCCTCCTGTACTGACTAGTTTTGTGTCAACTTGACACAGGCTGGAGTTATCACAGAGAAAGGAGCTTCAGTTGGGGAAATGCCTCCACGAGATCCAGCTGTAAGGCATTTTCTCAATTAGTGATCAAGGGGGGAGGTCCCCTTGTGGGTGATGCCATCTCTGGGCTGGTAGTCTTAGTTCTATAAGAGAGCAGGCTGAGCAAGCCAGTAAGTAATATCCTTCCATGGCCTCTGCATCAGCTCCTGCTTCCTGACCTGCTTGAGTTTCAGTCCTGACATTCTTCGGTGATCAACAGCAATGTGGAAAGTGTAAGCTGAATAAACCCTTCCCTTCCCAACTTGCTTCTTGGTCATGATGTTTTGTCCAGGAATAGAAACCTTGACTAACTAAGACACCTCCTTAATCAAAAAGGAGATACAATAATAAGCAGAGGGCTCAGTAGGGCTAAGAAGTTTTATATATGATGCCCTTTACCAATAATAGCCACAGCTATTCCTGACTTTCCACCTATGTAGGTTTATCCTGCCAGTGTTTTCTAGAGACAGGATTGCCATCATGTTTCAATAAGGCTGAATTTATTTCTTTATATTAATTTTAAACCAAGGAAACTCAGTTGAAGGAGCACACTATACCTTTCCCCATAGCTCATTTCTCTCCCTTTCTTTCATTTCTATCTCCAAACTACTTGTGTCCCACCCATTCCCAACTTTCTGCTTGCTAAGCTCCATCTTCAAGTGCCTTCTTCCAAATATTTCCTTCCATTTTACCCTTTCTACATCCTCAATTCTTCATCCACCTGCAGCATTCCTGCACTTGTATCCTTCATGTGCTAATTTTCATATAATTGTCAGCTAATGTTGAGCCTCAGTTGTCCTTTAGGATACCCACTTTAGGTAAGGATGTGAAAACTGGGTTTCCAAACCTACCCATCATTACTGAAAAATTTATTTTTTCTCAGTTTACCCCCCAACAAACTACCATCCAAATTTAAATAAACAACAGAACCTGCTAAAATAGTTATTAAATGTTCAAAGGAACGTTTAATAAAGCCTAGTCAGCTATAGTAAGTGATTGTTGAGCTGTACAACCAGGGAAGCATGTGGAATTTGTAGAAGATACATCTTTCTTGTCCTTTTAAAGAATCATCTATAAAAGCATAAAAAGTAATCTCCATAGGATTTTTAGATGAAATTTTAGGGAGTACCCATGGGATATTTTCAGAAAATATTAAAAGGTAATATTCTGGATAATTATATAGAGTTTCAAAGTAACATGCTAATGCAACTTGTCAAGTATTACCAATGCTGAACTAATATTACTTTTAATGCATGTATTTGATGGCATATAATCTCTGTAGGAGTAAGTTTACAAGTAACTGGTTTAAGGCATGTCCTAGTTGTATACACTCCTGCACTAGAAGTTGGGCTGTTTTAATTTTTTTCCATGAAGAGACAATTGATATTGAGTTATTCCCATTATGAGGGAAAACAAACATTTAAACAAAAAACAAACTAACTATCTAACTCTGGGGCAATCAAGGTAGTTCATGCTGTAGCAATGGAGGCCTACCAGTCATTCCTTGGAATTCAAGTATTGCCTCTCATTAATGGCAAACTCTGGGCAGAAGGTCTGTCAGGTGGCTAGAGAGCTCTTGAGTTCTATTTACATCATCCTGGAGGGTGAGCCTTGAGTGTGCATGACTGGCTGGGAGGAGTTCATTCTGACAGCTCTACCAAAATATGTACCAGAATATGTGCAGCAACTCTCTCTCTCTCTCTCTCTCTCTCTCTCTCTCTCTCTCTCTCTCCTTTTATAAAAATAATTGACACTCTCATGGGATTTCTTCGTATTAGTTCCTATGTTTATAAAATTGCAGAACTATAGCTTTGAATATGTTATTTTTCTGGATCTTAACAGAAACTCTTGTTTGAATGAAAAATGAGTCAAAACAGAAATAAAGAAATCAGAGACTTTAAAGAACTCAATGAAATGAATATACAACATATTCAAACTTATAAGACACAATGAAAGCAGGGCTAAAAGGAAAGTCTATAGTACTAAGTGCCTACATTTAAAACAATAGAGAGAGATCTCACACTAGCAACATAGGAGCACACCTGGAAGATCTAGGATAAAAAGAGGTAAGCATACTCAAAAGGAGAAGATAGCAAGAAGTAATCAAATTGAGAGCTAATGTTAATAAAATAGAAACAAAGAGGACAATGCAAAGAATTAACAAAACAAAGAGTTGATTCTTTGAGAAAATCAGCAAGATATAAAAGCCTTTATCTAAACTAAGTAACAGAGGAAGGCAAATATTTGTATTAACAAAATCAGAAATGAAAAGAGGGACATAACAACAGACACTGAGGAAATCTATTGAAAGAAAAAGACAGAACCATTCTCGAAATCAATCTGAAGGTTCCTCAGAAAATTAGAAATAGATCTACCTGAAGACCCAGCAATACCACTCTTGGGCATATATCACCATGCCATAGGGGCATGCTCCATTATGTTCATAGAAACCTTATTTGTGAAGCTGGAAACAACCCAGATGTCCCACAACAGAATAATGGATACAGAAAATGTAGTTCATTTACATAATGGAATACTATTCAGCTATGAAGAATGGGGATATTATGAATTGGATAGAACTAAAAAAAAAAAATATCATTCTGAGTAAGGTAAATCAAACCAAAAAAGGAAATGCATGGGATGTACTCACTAATAAGTGGATATTAGCCACAAAAAAAGTACATAGTACTCAGGATACAATCCACAGAACTCAAGAAGATTGGCAAGCTGAAAGGCCTAAGTGAGGATGCTTCATTCACACTAGGGAGGGGGAAGAAAGCAATCAAGGGGGTCAGAGGGAAGAAGGGACCTGCATAGGGGAAGGAAGGGGAAGGGGCAAAGTGGAAGTTGATCAGCTATTGGGGTAGGGGGAATAGGAATGAAGTCCTGAGGGCCAGCAGAATGAATGGAAACAGGCAACCTCAGGATGTCAGAAGTGCAGGGGGGCCCTCTAGAATGTGCCAGAGACTCTCAGGACTCAAAGAGAGAAACCTTAGATGAAATGCCCAACAGTGGGTAGAGGGAACTTGTAGAGTTCACCTTCAGTAGAAAGACAGGGCATCAAGTGGAAGGATGGGGTTGCCATTCCACAGTCAAAACTCTGACCCAGAATTGTTCCTGTCTAAAAGAATTGCAGAAACAAAAATGGAGAAGAGACTAAAGGAAACACGATCCAATGAAGATCCCAACTTGGGATCCATCTCAAAGAGAGGCTCCAAGGCCTGACATTATTACTGAAGTGTTTTCAGATAGGAGCCTAGCATGGCTGCCCTCTGAGAGGCCCAATATGCAGCTGACTAAGACAGATGCAGATACTTACACTCAACCAATGGACTGAAGTTGGGGACTCCTGTGGTTGAATTAGGGAAATACTGGAAGGTAAGGAAGAGGTTGACCCAATAGGAAGACCAGTAGTCTCACCTAACCTGGACCCCCAAGATCTCTCAGACACTAAGCCACCAACCAGGCAGCATACACTAGCTGGTATGAGTCCTATCCCCATCTCCCCTCCCTTACCCCAACAAATATACATCAGAGGACTGCCTGGTCTGGTCTCATTGAGAGATGTACCTAGCTGTCTAGGGACTTGAGGGCCCAGGGAGTGGAGAGGCCTGGCAGGGTGGGATGGGGTGAGGTGGGAGTAGGGACATCCTCCTAGAGACAAGGGTGGGAGGAATTGGATGAAGAACTGTATAAGGAAGGACTGGGGAGGCAGATAATGACTAGACTGAGAAAATAATTATATAATAATAATAATAATAATAATAATAATAATAATAATAATAACAACTCCACCAATGGAAAAATCTACAAGAAGTGGATAATTTTCTTTATAGGTACAACTTTCCAAAGTAGATCAGACAAACTACTTTATCTGATCTATAATTTCTAGTGAAATAGAAGCAGTCATTAAAATTTCCCAACCAAAAAGAGCCCAGGGCTAGACAGTTTTAGTGCAGTATTCTACCAGACTGTCAATGCATAGTTAATGCCACTACTTAAATTATTCCACAAAATAGAAACAGAAGGAATATTGCCAAATTCATTTCATGAGGCTACGGTCATGCTGATACCTAAACCACACAAAAACTCAACAAAGAAAGAATTTCAGACCAATTTCCCTTGTGAAAATAGATGCAAAAATACTCAATAAAATGCTCACAATTGAATCCATAACATATAAAAAGGTAATCTACCATGATCAAATAGGCTGCATCCCAGATGCAGGGATGGCTCAACATACAAATATCAGTAAACGTAATCCATTGCATAAATAAACTGAAAGAAAAAAAGGATTCAATCATTTCTAAAAATGCCTTTGACAAAATTCAGCACTGTTACATGATAAAAGTCCTGGAGAAATTAAAGATACAAGAGACATACCTAAATATAATAAAGGCAATTTATACCAATCACATACCCAAGATCAAATTTAGACAAGACAAACTCAAAGCAATACCACACACACACACACACAAAAAGACAAGGTTGCCCATTCTCTCAGTATTATATCTACTTGATATAATACTTGAAGTTCTAGCTAGACCAATAAGACAAGTGAAAGAGATCTAGGGGATACAAATAGGAAAGGAAGAAGTCAAAGTATCACTATTCGCAGATGATATGACAGTATACTAAGTGGTTCTCAAAATTCCATCAGGAAACTCTGACAGCTGATAAACACTTTCAGCAAAGTAGCTGGACACAAGATCAACTCAAAATAAAATTTAAAAAAAAAAATCTGTAGCCCTCCTATATACAAATGGCAAATGGAATGAAAACGAAATTAGAAAAACAACACATTTCACAATAGCCTCGAATAAAATATTTTGGGCTAGCTCTAACCAAGGTAATGAAAGACCTGTATGATTAAAACTTCAAGTCCGAGAAAGAAATTGAAGAAGACAGCAGAAAGAAAAAAGAATATGCATGCTCATGAATCAGTAGAATTAACATAGTAAAAATGTCCATCCTACTAAAAGCAATTTAGGGATTCAATGCAATCCCCATCAAAATTATAACACAATTTTTTATACACCTTGAAAGGACAGTTTTCAACTTTATATAAAAACAAAAGCAAAAGCAGAATAACAAAAACAATTCCAAACAATAAAAGAAATTTTGATGATTTCACTATCCCTGATGTCATTGTACTACAGATCTACAGTAATAACCCCCCCCACACACACACACACCCACACACACACACATGGTTTTGACATAAAAACAGGAAGGATGGTGGATGGAATTAAATCAATGTGTCAGGCATAAATCAACTCACCTATGACACCTGAATTTTGATAACAAAGCCAGAGATATTCAGTGGGGGAAAAGAAAGTATCTTCAACAGATGATGCTTGTCTAACTTGATGTCTGCATGTAAAAGAATGCAGATAGATTCATTTCTATTACCTGACACAAAATTCAAGTCCAAGTAGATCAAAGATCTCAACATAAAACTATACACACTGAACATCATACCATAAAACAGAAAGTAGGGAAATAGCCTTTAACTCATTGGCAAAGGAGAAGACTTCCCTACACAGAACATTGATAGCACAGGCACTGAGATCAGCAATTAATTGAACCTTGGGAAATTGAAAAGAATCTGTAAAGCAAAGACACCATCAATCAGAATAAGTGGTAGCCAACAGAATGGGATTTTTTTTTAACCAACTCTACACTCAATATAGGGCTAATATCCAAAACATATAAAGACCTCAAAAAACTAGATATTAACAAAGCAAATAATCCATTTTAAACTGGATACAGATCTAAACAAAGAATTCTCAACAGAGGAATATAAAATGGCTGAGGAACAGAGTTCCAGGATAGTCAGGGATACACTGAGAAACCCTATCTGGAGAAACAAAACAAACAAACAAACAAATCAAAGAAATATTTTCTCCCTTCCAGTTTACATCTCTGCCCAGAGCTGACCCTGTGCCATAGCTCTCCATACTTTTTATCCCACTGGGATAGAGCTGGTCTCACAGGAGTGTTAACATACCTGTGAGCACAGGTAGGACCACCACTTCTGCTCTGAGGGACCCTTCTGGAGCCCTCAGGACACAGGAAACAAGAAGCACCTTGGAACAGAACCCTTCCAGTTTCCATCTGTGTCTGCAGATGGCCCTATGCCACAGTTCTCTGTACCCAAATCCCACCAGGAGAGTGCAGGTCTCCCAGGAATGCTGACACACCTGAGAGCATAGCTCTCAATACACAGGTCCTTCCTGGAGAGAGCTGGTCTCCTGAGAGTGCTGACACGCCTGAGAGCACAGATGAGACCACCACTTCTGCTCAAATTCCTGACCCAAGAAGGACCTGTCCAGAGCCATCAGGACAAGGGAACCAAAGAACAGCCTGGGACAGGATCCTTCCAGTCTCTGTTGTGCCCAGAAGCTGACTCTGTATCAGAGTTCTCCATACCCAAATTCCTCCCAGAGAGAACTGGTCACCCAGGAGTGCTGACACACAGGCTTAGAGGAGGGACAAACCACAATTAGAGATAGCAGAACCAGCTAACACCAAAGATAACCAGATGGTAAGGGGCAAGGGCAAAGACATAAGCAACAGAAACCAAAGCTACTAGGCATCATCATAACCCAGTTCTCTCACCACATTAAGCACTGAATACCCAAGACACTGCAAGGCTCTGATTTAAAATTACATCTCATAATGATGAGGACAAAAGAATAACTCCCTTAAAGACATACAGGAGAACACAGGTAAACAGGTAGAAGCCCTTAAAGAGGAAAAACAAAATTCCCTTAAAGAATTACAGAAAAAGCTGTCTGGGCCAGTCCCTGAGCAGACCTTGGGCACAAACTCCGCAGCCAGCACCACAACACCCAGAAGCAGCTCCACTCCCAGGCTCTCCAACATGCCCAAGATCAGACGATCAGAGGTGAGGAGGACACAACATCCGTCCCAAAACCAGGAATACCTGGGGCCAACAGGACCCAGACATGCAGGAACTCCACCAGACCAGTGGCATGGGTTCCTTCCAGTCTGTCTGGGGCAGTGCCGTGAGCAGACCTTGGGCACAAACTCTGCAGCCAGCCCCACAACACCCAGAGGCAGTTCCACTCCTAGGTGCTCTAATATGTCCAGGATCACAGGATCCCAGGATCCCAGGAGCTTGGTCACACCAGTATCTCAGGGTTCCAAAGGCAGCTTGACTCCCAGGAGCTCTGATGCACCAAGGACCTCAGGATCACAGGATCGCAGAATCACAGGATCATAGAGACAGCTTGACTCTGAGGAGTTCTGACACAACCAGGATCACAGGAGGGACAGGCTCCAGTCAGACATAGCTAGGGCAGGTAGCACTAGAGATAACAAGATGGCAGGAAGCAAGTGTTAAGAACATAAGCAATAGAATCCAAGGTTACTCGGCATTATCAGAACCCAATTCTCCCACCATAGCAAGTCCTGGATATCCCCCAACACTCCGGAAAGTCAAGACTCAGATCTAAAATCATTTCTCATGATAATGATAGAGGACATTAAGAAGAACATAAATAACTTCCTTAAAGAAATACGGGAGAACACAGGTAAACAGCCAGAAGCCCTTAAAGATGAAACACAAAAATCCCTTAAAGAGTTACAGGAAAACACAACCAAACAGGCCAAGGAAAGGAACAAAACCATCAAGGATCTAAAAATGGAATTAGAAACAATAAAGAAATCACAAAGGGAGATAACCCTGGAGTTAGAAAACCTAGGAAAGAGATCAGAAGTCATAGATGCAAGCATCACCAAGAGAATACAAGAGATAGAAGAGAGAATCTCAGGTGCAGAAGATACTGTAGAAAACATTGACACAACAGTCAAAGAAAACACAAAAAAACAAAAAGCTCTTAACCCAAAACATCCAGGAAATCCAGGATACAATGAAAAGAATGAACCTAAGGATAATAGGTATAGAAGATAGTGAAGATTCCCAACTTAAAGGGCCAGTAAATATCTTCAACAAAATTAGAGAAGAAAACTTCCCTAACCTAAAGAAAAAGATGTCCATGAACATACAAGAAGCCTACAGAACTCCAAATAGACTCAATCAAAAAAGAAATTTCTCCCTTCACATAATAATCAAAACACCAAATGCACTAAACAAAGAAAGAATTTTAAAAGCTGAAAGGGAAAAAGGTCAAGTAACATATAAAGGCAGACCTATCAGAATTACACCAGACTTCTCACCAGAGACCATGAAAGCTAGAAGATCCTGAGCAGATGTCATACAGGCCCTAAGAGAACACAAATGCCAGCCCAGGCTACTATACCCAGCAAAACTCTCAATTTCCATAGATGAAGAAAACAAGATATTCACTGACAAAACCAAATTTACACAATATCTTTCCACAAATCCAGCCCTACAAAGGATAATAGATAGAAAACACCAACACTAGAAGTGAAACTACACCCTAGAAGAAGCAAGAAAGTAATCTTTCAACAAGCCCACACAAACATAATTCCACCTCCAAAAACAAAAATAACAGGAAGTAACAATCACTTTTCCTTAATATCTCTTAGTATGAAAATTAATATTACCAGCATATCCTACTAGATTGAATTAAAAAATATGAGGAATTAGAAATTTGTCGGCTGTCATCCAGTGGTCTTTCTAATTTGGTAATGGGAGAAATAGGTCCAATAGTGTACAATCCATATACACTTTCTGATTGTTTGTACATGACAGGGTCTTGCAAATGGTCTTACATAATGGTCTTGAAATCATGCTTCTATCTCAGCCTCTCTATTAGTAGGATTGTTTATTTGATGTTTTTACACTATACTATGGTTTTCAGAACAGCTTACATATTTCAAAATTATGTATACAGCCAAAAGAAACATAGACAATTAATTTGGGAAGTGGCTTATAAGAGAACAGCAAAGAGTGAGACTGAAGGCCTTGCTTGGTATTTATAATTACTGTATCAATTTTGAAGAAGAGGACTTTATAAGTTACTCTTGTTCTGAAATGAATGCTTTCCAAAATCATCACAGCCAATGCACCAGACTCTTACCCTCACCTAACGTCTGTGCCACCCTCCAAGCAGAACCATTGTTCATTGAAACAGTTGATGAATGACTTCACTGGGTAGGCCATATTAATACACACACCATTTCTTAAATGAATGTAACCTGTTCCCTGTGGCCTGACAATGACTACAATCACTCAAGTGAAATAGCTTTAAAAATAGCAGGAAATCTGTATCCAAAAATTGTGCTTACAATTCATTCCTCGGCACAGCAGAACTATCAACTCTTAGCTTATCTACGATGGAGGTAAAATCCTTTGGTTGATGTGAGGGACATTGAAGTATAGCCTTATTTCAATGAACTCCAATATCCAAAAAGTGTTCTTATTTATTGTTTGTACCACAGTAAGAGGCAAGGTTTTAAGCTCTACTAAAAACCAAACAAACAAACAAAAGACTTTATCTATTTATGTTCATTAAAAAAACTAATAGTGATATATTATTTTAAAATATCATACAGTTAATATATTTGGAGTTATTTAAAATGTATATTGAGAAAAACATATGCTGTATACAAGCATCTTCATAAGACTGTTCAATTGATTGTTGTTTTATGCCAAACAAATTTTATAATACTCATATTTATTGTTACAATATTTTATAACTTTTAAAGAATATAATAAAAGATAAAAGGCATTGCAGGTTTTGAAGGAGGGGAAGTATCCAGGAGGAGTTGGTGTACAAAAGAAAAGAAGAATATGATGTAAGTCTATTTACTCAAAATAGGTTTTTAAATGTTAACAAATTCAGATAAACTGAAATTATGTATCTTTTCTCATCATAATGCAATAAAATTTAAATTAAAAAATAATTTTAGAAAAACACAACAAGACAGGTGAAGGAATTGAACAAAATCATAGAGGATCTATAAATGGAAATAGAAACAATAAAGAAATCACAAAGGGAGGCAACCCTGGAGATAGAAAACCTAGGAAAGAGATCAGGAAAGAGCAATCACCAGCAGAATGCAAGAGATAGAAGAGAGAATCTCAGGTGTAGACTATATCATAGAAAATATCGACACAATAGTCAAAGAAAATGCAAAATGCAAAAAGCTCCTAACCCAAAACATCCAGGAAATCCAGGACAAAACAAGAAGGCCAAAACTACAAATCATAGGTATAGAAGAGAGTGAAGATTCTCAACTTAAAGGACCAGTAAATATCTTCAACAAACTTATAGAAGAAAACTTCCCTGACCTAAAGAGAGAGATGCCTATGAACATACAAGAAGCCTACAGAACTTCAAATAGACTCGACCAGAAAAGAAATTTCTCCCATCACATGATAATCAAAACACCAACTGCACAAAACAAAGAAAGACTATTAAAAGCAATAAGGGAAAAAAGTCAAGAAACATAAAGAAAGACCTATAAGTATTACACCAGGTTTCTCATCAGAGACTATAAAAGCCAGCAGATCCTAGGAAGATGTTATCCAAACCATAAGAGACCACAAATGCCAGCGCAAGCTACAATACCCAGCAAAACTCTCAGTTAACATAGATGGAGAAACCAAGATATTCCATGACAAAACCAAATTTACACAATATCTTTCTGCAAACCCAGCCCTACAAAGTATGATAGATGGAAAACTCCAACACGAGGGAAACTACACCCTAGAAAAAGCAAGAAAGTGATCTTTCAACAAACCTAAAAGTAGATAGCCGCACAAACATAATCCTACCTCTAACTACAAAAATAACAGGAAGCAACAATCACATTTCTGTCATATCTCTTAGTATCAATGGATTCAATTCCCCAATAAAAACACATAGAATACAGACTGGATATGTAAACAGGACCCACCATTTTGCTGCATACAAGAAATGCACCTCAGTGATAATAGTCACTACCTCAGAGTAAACAGCTGGGAAAAAAGTCCAAGCAGATGGTTTTAAGAAACAAACTAGAGTAGCCATTCTAAACTCTAATAAGATTGACTTTCAACAAAAAGTTATCAAAAAATATAAGGGAAGAAGCTTCATATTCATTGAAGGAAAAAGCTACCAAGGTGAACTTTCAATTCTGAACATCTATGTTCAAAATGCAAGGGTACCCACATTTATAAAAGAAACTGAATGAATGTCGATGCAAAAATACTCAATAAAATTCTTGCAGACAAAATCCAAGAATATATCAAAATGATCATTGACCACAATCAAGTAGGCTTCATCCCAGGGATGCAGGGATAGTTCAATATAGAGAAATCCATCAATGTAATCCACTACATAAACAAAGTCAAAGAAAAAAACCACATGACCATTTCATTAGAAACTGAAAGGACATTTGTCAAAATTCAATAAACCTGCATATTAAAAGTCCTAGAAAGATCAGGAATCCAAGCCCCATTCCTAAACCTAGTAAAAGCGATATACAGCAAATCAGTAGCCAACATCAAACTAAATGGAGAGAAACTTGAAGCAATCCCACTAAAATCATTGACTATACAAGGCTACCCATTCGCTCCCTATCTATTCAGTTTAGTACTTGAAGTTCCAGCTAGAGCAATTAGACAGCAAAGAGAGGTTAAAACGATACAAATTGGAAAGGAATAAGTCCAAATATCACTATATGCAGATGATATGATAGTATACTTAAGTGACACCAAAAATTCCATCAGAGAACTCCTACAACTTCAGCAAAGTAGCTGGATATAAAATTAACTCAAACAAAAGAGTAGCTTTCCTCTACTCAAAAGATAAATTGTCTGAGAAAGAAAATATGGAAATGACACCCTACACAATAGTCACAAACAATATAAAATATCTTGCTGTCACTCTAACCAAGCAAGTGAAATTTTTTTCTGACAAGAACTTCAAGTCTCTCAAGAAAGAAATCGAAGAAGACCTCAAAAGATGGCAAGATGTCCCATGCTCATGGATTGGCAGGATTAATATAGTAAAAATGGACATCTTGCCAAAAGCCATCTACAGATTCAATGAAATCCCCATCAAAATTTCAACACAATTCTTCACAGATTTAGAAGAGCAATTCTCAAATTCATTTAGAATAACAAAAAGACCAGGATAGTGGAAACTATTCTCAACAATAAAGGAATATCTGGCAGAATCACCATCCCTGACCTCAAGCTCTACTACAGAGCAACAATAGTGATTTAAAAAACTGCATGGTACTGGTACAATGACAGGCAGGTAGATCAAAGGAATAGAATTGAAGAACCAGATATGAACCCACAGGCATATTGTCACTTGATCTTTGACAAAGGAGCTAAAAGAATCCAGTGGGAAAAAGACAGCATTTTCAACAAATGATGCTGGTTCAACTGGTGGTCAGAAGAATGCAAATTGATCCATTCTTATCTCCCTGTACAAACTCATGTCTACGTGGATCAAGCACCTCCATATAAAACCAAATAAACTAAATCTAATAGAAGAGAAATTGGGGGAAAGCCTCGAGAACATGGGCATAGGGGAAATTTTTTAAACAGAACACCAATTGCTTTAGGATCAAGAATTGACAAATGGGACCTCACAAAACTTCTGTAAGGCAAAGGATACTCTCAATAGGACAAAATGGCAACCAACAGATTGGGAAAGATCTTTACTAATCCTACATCTGATAGAGGGCTAATATCCAATATACACAAAGAACTCAAGAAGTTAGACTCCAGAGAATCGAATAACCCTATTAAAAAATGGGGTTAGGAGCTAAGCAAAGAATTCTCAACTGAGGAATATCGAATGACTGAGAAGAATCTAAAGAAATGTTCAACATCATTAGTCATCAGGGAAATGCAAATCAAAACAACCCTGAGATTCCACTTCACACCAGTCAGAATGGCTAAGATCAAAAACTCAGGTGACAGCAGATGCTGGTGAGGATGTGAAGGAAGAGGAATACTCCTCCACTGCTGGTGGAATTGCAAGCTGGTACAACCACTCTGGAATCAGTCTGGTGGTACCTCAGAAAATTGGACATAGTACTACTTGAGGATCCAGCTATACCACTCCTGAGCATAAACCCAGAAGATGCTTCAACATGTAATAAGGACACATGCTCCGCTATTTATATTTATATATAATATTATATATAATCATTTTATATATAAATATAATATTATATATACTTATAATAGCCAGAAACTGGAAAGAACCCGGATGTCCCTCAACAGAGGAATGGATACAGAGAAATGTGGCATGTTTACAAAATAGAATACTATTCAGCTATTAAAACAATGAATTCCTGAAATTTGTAGGCAAATGGATGGATCTAGAAAATATCATCCTTAGTGAGGTAACTCAACCTCAAAAGACCACAAATGGTATGTACTCACTGATAAGTGGGTATTAGGCAAAGAGTGTGGAACACCCATGATACAACTCATAAACCACATGAAGCTCAAGAGGAAGGAAGACCAAGGAGTGGATGCTTCAATACTACTTAGAAGGGGGAACAAAATAATCAAGGGAAGTAGAGGGTGGGAGGGACTTGGGAGGATGCGCGGAGGGGGAGAGGAAAAAAAATGGGAAGAATTAGGTCTGAGAGGAGATGGAGATGTACAGAGGATCAGGAATTTGAACAAAGGTGTGTAGCAATGGGGTATGGGGAACTGGGGGTAGCAACCAGAAAGTCCCAGATTCCAGGAAAGCAAGAGCCTCCTAGGACCCCATAGGGATGACATTAGCTGAAATACCCCACAAAGGGTAGGGAGAACCTGTAGAGGCCATATCCAGAGATTAGGCATGGCCCTCCACTTGAGGACTGGGGCCACCCACTCATCTCCAACATTTTAACCCAGAATTACTCCTGTATAAAGGAAATACAAAAACAAAGAGTGGAACAGAGACTGAAGGAAAGGCCATCCAGAGACTGCCATACCTGGGGATCCATTCTACATGCAGACACCAAACCCAGACACTATTGCTGATGCCAAGAAGTGCTTCCTAACAGAAGCCTGATACAGCTGTCTCCTGAGAGGCTCTGCCAGATCCTGAGCAATTCAGATGTGGATGCTCACAGCCATCCATTGGACTGAGCACAGGAACCCTAACTGAAGAATTAGGGGAATGACTGAAGGAACTGAAGCACCCTTATCTGGCATCAATGGGAAGGGAGGCCCTGTAAAGGTTTGATGCCCCAGTGTAGAAGAATGCTAGGGCAGTGTGGCAGGAGTGGGTAGGTAGGTTGGGAAGCACCCTCATAGAAGCAGGGTCGGAGGGGAAGAGAAGGTGTTTTCTTCTTCTCAGGAAACCAGGAAAGGGAATAACATTTGAAATGTAAATAAAATAAAATAAAATAAACATTTAGTGCTGGTTGGTAATATGAAAGTAGTAGAATAGGCAGAGTGGTCATTTTGCCTTAAAACTACTATAAATATATAACTTTTGAAAATTGTCAGAACTGTCACAAGATCAGTCCTCTTACCAATGTAAATAATACAACGTGTAAATCTATGCATGTTTCAACTGAACTGATGATGACTTAGGTCTTTTCTGCACAGCTGAGTTTCTTCATCTCTTTATTTTTCATGAAGAAATTTTCCTTCTCTTGGGTGTACATAAACAGTTTTACATATTTAATGCACATGTTTCCTTTCTAAACTCTTTCTAGGTAATTAGAATGCTTGAAACCCCAGCTAAAGTTTCAAATTTCCTAATTCCTTCTAATCAATGATTCACTCTCTGTCTCCCACACTCTCTTCCTTCTCCTTCCTCTCTCTCCCTATTCTAACCACCTTATCTAATTTAGGATTTTTTGAGGCTAAATACTCTATGGAATTGATGTACTCAGAGATACACAAGTATGTCGCACACACACACTTTTTTTTTCTTGACCCCCAGGCCTACTGAATGACCATCTTTAAGAACAAGATTGTGAGATTTGTCATTTGCCTGCTTAGACCTAAACCCCAAGTCATAGGTGCAATGGTAGTTGAGCACCTTGGTCAGAGACCTAAGTGTTTTAGAGGCAACCACAGTTTTAAGGTGTGTGGGCTATGTGCAGCAGACTTTGTTAAACATAGAGCTATGCATGGCAGACATCAGAACACAGGAAACAACTTGTCACATAAACTTGTGACCCTCTTTTCAAATCAAATATTTATCTTCCTCACCAATGTTCTCTCCATGGAAATTGAAACCACTAGGACAGATTACATGGCTTCTGTGAAATTTTCAAACTGGCTTCTGGTCAACACATGGTAACATCTTTATAATAAATATAACATGGTCACATCTGTATAGTTAATATAACATGTTAACATCTTTATAATAAATATAACATGGTCACATCTGTATAGTTAATATAACATGGTAACATCTTTATAATAAATATAACATGGTCACATCTGTATAGCTAATATAATGTGTTTTTTCTGATTTAAAGACAAGCAAACATGAATTTTGAAAAGCTCAAAAAGTATCTGGAGGAACTTAAAATTCAATGCCAATCATGACTTTCAAAAAAATGTATTTCTTCTCAGTTTCTTTTTCAATTTATGAAGGAACTTTCTGTTTCTGTTGTTGTCTTGGTGATTGTTATTTTCATCAGTATGGATAATTACATAAGCAATTTTAAAACCTACTTTTTTTTACTATTTAAATGATTCTTATTCTGTCAATAATTAACAACTGTATAAAATCAAAAAAGAAATTATTCCTATTGATATTTTACTATACTCATAGATTAGTGCCTTGTCCCGTTATCAGCAGAGAGGCATCCTATGGCAGCAAGTGAAAGTGGGTGCAGAGACCACAGCCAGACACTTTGCAGAGACAGAGAGAGATTGAGAGAGAGAGAGAGAGAGAGAGAGAGAGAGAGAGAGAGAGAGAGAGAGAGTCTCTATTAGGACCCTTCCCTGGGAGCTCAGGGAACTCTTTGGAAGAGGGGAAGGGAAGATCATAGGAGTCAGAGGGGATGAAAAAATACCAGGAGAACATGACCCACAAAATCATCCAAGCAGGGCTCACTCAGACTGAAGGGGCAAGCACCGGGCTTGCACAGGTCTGCATCAGGTCTCTGAGTATATGTTATGGCTGTTAGCTTCATGTTTTTGTGAGACACCTAACAGTGGGAAAGGCTGTATCTCTGATTCCTTTGCCTGTTCTTGGGTCCCTTTTCTTATTGAGTTGCCTTGTCAAGCCTGGATATGAAGGCTTTTGACTTGTTTTATTATATTTTTCTTTGTCCTGTTTGGTTGTTGTGTTTTGGAGTCCTGCTCCTTTCTGAAGTGAAACACATAGAGTAAATCTGGGGAATAAGGAATGTGGAGGGCAGGTAGGAAGAGTAGAAGGAGGGCAGACTCTTTGTAGTCAGGATATACTGAGTTTGAGATGAGTCTGCTTTCAATACAAATAAAATAAATAAATCCTCTAATTAACATATAAAATAGGTTTCATTATGAGATCTTGAAACCTTTTATCTTTATAGCCAAATAAAATATCACCATGTATATTTGCTACATTTTCGTTATATTTATCTGCCCATCATCACCTAGTAGGATAGATGTATGGGCTGTTATGATTGGTGCTACAATAAACATCAATGCCCACAGTTTTTAAAAAAGAAGAAAAACATTCAGATAATCAGCTCAAACTGTGCAAGTTCTCCCTCTAGTTTTCTTATGATTATTTTAAAATACCTATATACATATATAGTCCCCTCATTTATCTTTCTAAGAAAAGTTAAGCTTGTCTTTAACTGTCTAAAACAAAGTTTTACTCATCAAATAAAAGTCACATAATAAAGAGACTATGAATATGTTTGATAAATATTTTAGCATGGCTCACAGTCATCATAATTTTAGAACGGATTACTTTAATCTCTGCATTAAAGTATAAGAGATTGAAGCAAAGCATTAGAATTTTATCTCAGATAATAGGTTAAAAACTAGAGATAAATGGCAGGAAAAGAGCATCAATAAAATCATCTTTAGGGAATATAATGATATTTTTAACTGAATATTTTTACTTAAAAATGATAAAATTCAAATTCTCTTAGTACCAATTTAAAATAACACTAGAAATATTTGGATAATCACTATTAAGTAGTTGCTACTTCCTAGATGAATTTTGTAATAATATAAATGTAAAATATTTGAAATAATATTTAAACTCCATTTTCAAGAGACTTTGTGTCTCTCTGGAGTCTCAAGTTGTCTCCTGAAAGTGCATACAACTTAGTAGCCCTTTATCCATCCGTGTACGCTATTTGACTGGTTATACATTTAGTCATGTGTCCTGAGAATCTGCACTCATTGCAATTTTAGAGATAATTAGCACGTTCTCAGTTCTGCCATGACTGTACATATATATGTAAGAATTCTTTTATATATGTATATATGTGTATATATGTCTAGTCATTGTATATGTGTGTGTATCCTATATATTTTCCATAAATTTATATATATATAAACTCAGTATACTGTGGTAGATAATAAAAGCATTTTACTTATTATCTTCAAGAGTCTATCATAGCTGATCTATTCTTTGATATTACAAGTTAAAGGTAAGATCCCATCAAGATCACAAGTTAGAGATAGATAATATTGTTTCCCACATTGGAAAGATACTACTGGGGAAAGTGGCTTAGTCCTCTTAGCAACCCTTGAGGTAGACATCATATACCACTCAAACAGTAGATAGGATTGGAGCAGAGCTGCCAGAACTGAAGTGTTCTAACTTATGAGTGAGGCATTGTGATCATACATACAGCTAGTTATTGGAAACATTGCAGAAGAGAACCTCAAATTTCATCAACAAGTCATTTAACACTGACTTCTTCTCTTCTGCAGTATCTCTGGTTTTTGAAACTCTGGTCTATAAACTCCTCTATTTACCACCTTCTCAAACCTATCTTTGATGTTTGATCTTCATAATTAATATATTTATGCTTATGCCACCATAATGTATCAAGCAGCCTCTTGGTGGGGTCAAGTTTGTGAGCCATTTTCATGTGTAAATATCCTTGCAATGTCTTTAAGGAGGCAGACCAGTGTCAGAATTTACAAAGGCCCATGTGAAGAGGGTAATAAAAGGCTAAACATAGATTAAAGAAAAAAAAAAGATATAGCAATATACTACAGAAGCAATAGCAAGTGCCCAGTGCCTTTCTCCCCTGAGAGAGAACCACATCAGTCTTTGGCAGCACAGATCATTTCTCTCACATCAGTGAACAAGGTAAGTGAATCGCTGTGGAGGTTACTTACAGCCAGAGGAAGACAATTTAAGACAAGAATAAAATTTCCCTAATCTTTTAACAGGGTCACCCAGATAGTCCTGTGTTGAAGAACAGGAAACAGAATATAAAAATTCAGTATTTAATTTTTCAGAGTTTGTTCCATTTTGAAATTTTATCTGAATGGTTATTTTGTCTACATATATATTTGTACACCCTATATGAGCAGGCCAAAACAGAGTGTGTCAGCTTGTGAGGTGTTATGTGGATGCTAGGACTAAAACCTGGGTACTATGGAAGACCACCCAGTGCTCTTAGCCACTGACTCATCTCTTCAGTCTCTACAAATAACTTTTGCAAATGCATTCTGTTACCTTCTGACAGGGTCTCAATTTGCCACTTATTCTAATTTGTCTGTAACCTACATTCCATCACTCATCCACCTCTGAGTGACCAACACCTCATCCAAAGACAGACAGGATAGGGCATGGAGTAAGAATCCAAGGTTTAATGAGAAACAGGCCACAAGCAAAGCTTGAAGACATAGTAAGATGTAGATTATATGTTGGAAGAGCATGATGTAAAACAGGATAAATCAAAAATTGGAGGACATCTAATATACCTTATTGGAAAACATAATTTCAAAGGTACCTTTAACAATGAGAATGTAAACCCATGCCAACTCAGAAACAGAGTTGCATCTTCTTGATGCCTTTGTGAACACAGACATTTCTTCTGGAATATGCAGCACAGAGAGAACACCCCATCGTGGGAACAACATAGGATGGTATCAACTAAAGGAGAAGCAGCAGCTCATCCATTTCTCTCTCCAAAAATGGCTTGCACTTACCATTTAAATTACCCAACTAGTACATTTCAACCCTTTGGGAACAGTGGCATTCCACTGTTGGGTTACTTGATTTTACAAAACACCATTTAATTTTCCTTAAAAAGTCTGTGCTATATACCATTGTAAAATGAATGAAAATTGGCTTCAGATTCTTGAGAATTTTGCACCTTGCTTTGAAACTCGTAACAAGGGTGAACTGCTAACTGTGAGGATTCAGTCAATAATGGCAGTTCTTTGGGAATGAGTAGTGTATTAGGTTTTTGTCAACTTGAAAGGGGCTGGAGTCACCTGGGAGAAGGAACCTTAATTGAGAAAATGGTTCCATCAGGATGCCTATAGGAAGTCTATGGAGCATTTTCTTTCTTAATGATTGATGTGGGATGGCTCAGCCCAGTGAGAGTGGCACCACCCCTGATCAGGTGGACCTAGGTTGAATAAGAAATAAAGTTTACAATGTCATAAGGAGCAAGGCAATAAACAGCTTCCTCCATGGTCTCTGCTTCAGTGCCCCACATCCTGATTCCTGCCTTGAGGTTCTGTCCTAACTTCCCTCAGAGATGGATTGTGAGTTAGAAGATGAAATTAATCCTTTCCTCCCCAAAGTGCTTTTGGTCATGGTGTTTTATCAGTGCAGTAAAAACAATTAGATAAAGAAAGATTTCTTCTTTGTTGTATTCTCCATACAACAAATGCTGGCAATCAAAGAATAGAGCAATCAGGAAATACAAGAGAAGAGGAGAGTCAGAAAAATGTGTCCAGTTGCTTAAAAGAAAGAAACATTAGAACTAGAGCAACCAATACGAAGTCAGTATCCATAGAAAACCTGCTCTCCTGAACCCACTTAATACAGATATTTTCTTTTAGGAAAGTCTAAGTTTGTAAGACAGTTTAGCTGAGTGACTAGATATAACATTCAAATTTCCAAAGGTTTCCAAGCCCAGGAAGTCACAGGATAGAGGGGAATTATAGAAATTCAGCTCACCTGACATAATACGTAGTGTTCTTTTATATCTATCCCGGATCCCTCAGAAACTAGTCTGCGCAGGTGAGAGTGTGGACTACAGAAGCTAACAGATTCTGGGACAGGCAGAAGCGACACAGCTTCTGGGGCAGACCCTGTTTCAGGCTCCAGATATCCAGATACCTTCCCTGCCAGAGAAGAGGTATCCGCCCTGCCCAGAGCACCTGGGGAAGCCATCTCTGGTTCGGGATCTCTCAGAGATTAGTATGTGTAGGTGAGAGTGCCGACTACAGAAGCTACACAGCTTCTGGGACAGGCCTTGTTTCAGGTCTTCATCTTCTGCCAGGAGGCAGATATCTATGCACCTTCTCTGCAAGAGAAGAGCTTGCATGCAGAGAGTACTCTGACCACTGAAACTCCCAGGTCTGCTGATAGAGGCTACCAAAATCACAGGAGGAATAAGCTCTAACCAGAGAAAACTATAACAACTAACTCCAGAGATTACCGGATGGTTAAAGACAAATGTAAGAATCTTACTAAGAGAAACCAAGACCACTCACCATCATCAGAACCCAGCACTCCCACCTCAGCCAGTCCTGGACACCCCAACATACCCAAAAAGTTAGACCCAGATTTAAAAGCATATCTCATGATGATGGTAGAGGACATCAAGAAGGACTTTAATAACTCACTAAAGAAATACAGGAGAACACTGATAAAGAGGTACAAGTCCTTAAAGAAAAACAGGAAACACAACTAAACAAGTGATGGAATTGAACAAAACCATACACGACCTAAAAAGGGAAGTAGGAACAATAAAGAAAACCCAAAGTGGGGCAACGCTGGCGATAGAAACCCTAGGAAAGAAATCTGGAACCATAGATGTGAGCATCACCAACAGAATACAAGAGATGGAAGAGAGAATCTCAGGTGCAGAAGATTCCAGAAAGAACATGGGCACAACAATCAAAGAAAATGAAAAATGCAAAAAGATCCTAACTCAAAACATTCAGGAAATCAAGGACACAATGAGGAGACCAAACCTACAGATAATAAGAGTAGATGAGAATGAAGATTTTCAACTTAAAGGGCCAGCAAATATCTTCAACAAAATTATAGAAGAAAACTTCCCAAACCTAAAGAAAGAGATGCCCATGAACATACAAGAAACCTACAAAACTCCAAATAGACTGGACTAGAAAAGAAATTTCTCCTGACACATAATAATCAAAACAACAAATGTACTAAATAAAGATAGAATATTAAAGCAGTAAGGAAAAAAGGTCAAGAACATTTTATCCTAAAACAAAAGGATATACCTTCTTCTCAACACCTCATGGTACCTTCTCCAAAATTAACCATATAATTGGTCACAAAACAGGCCTCAACAGATACAAAAATATTGAAATTGTCCCATGTATCCTATCAGACCACCATGGAGTAAGGCTGATCTTCAATAACAACATAAATAATGGAAAGCCAACATTCACGTGGAAATTCAACAACACTCTTCTCAATGATACCTTGGTCAAGGAAGGAATAAAGAAAGAAATTAAAGACTTTTTACAGTATAATGAAAATGAAGAGCCAGGCAGGGTGGTGCACGCCTTTAATCCCAGCACTCGGGAGGCAGAGGCAGGCAGATTTCTGAGTACAACCACTCTGGAAATCAGTCTGGCGGTTCCTCAGAAAATTGGACATAGTACTACCGCAGGATCCCACAATACCTCTCCTGGGCATATATCCAGAAGATGTCCCAACCGGTAAAAAGGACACATGCTCCACTATGTTCATAGCAGCCTTATTTATAATAGCCAGAATCTGGAAAGAACCCAGATGCCCCTCAACAGAGGAATGGATACAAAAAATGTGGTACATTTGCACAATGGAGTACTACTCAGCTATTAAAAAGAATGAATTTATGAAATTCCTAGGCAAATGGATGGACCTGGAGGGCATCATCCTGAGTGAGGTAACCCAATCACAAAGGAACTCAAACAATATGTACTCACTGATAAGTGGATATTAGCCCAGAAACTTAGGATACCCAAGATATAAGATACAATTTGCTAAACGCATGAAACTCAAGAAGAACGAAGACCAAAGTGTGGACGCTTTGCCCCTTCTTAGAATTCAGAACAAAACGCCCATGGAAGGAGTTACAGAGACAAAGTTTGGAGCTGTGATGAAAGGATGGATCTAGAGACTGCCATATCCAGGGATCCATCCCATAATCAGCTTCCAAACGCTGACACCATTGCACACACTAGCAAGATTTTGCTGAAAGGAACCAGATATAGCTCTCTCTTGTGAGACTATGCTGGTGCCTAGCAAGCACAGAAGTGGATGCTCACAGTCAGCTATTGGATGGATCACAGGGCCCCCAATGGAGGAGCTAGAGAAAGTACCCAAGGAGATAATGGGACCTGCAACCCTATAGGTTAAACAACATTATGAATTATGAACTAACCAGTACCCCGGAGCTCTTGACTCTAGCTGCATATGTATCAAAAGGTGGCCTAGTCAGCCATCACTGGAAAGAGAGGCCCATTGGACTTGCAACCTTTATATGCCCCAGTACAGGAGAATGTCAGGGCCAAAAAGTGGGAGTGAATGGGTAGGGGAGTGGGGGAGAGGGTATGGGAGACTTTTGGGATAGCATTGGAAATGTAAATGAGGAAAATACCTAATAAAAATATTTTTAAAAAAGAAAGAAAATGAAGCCACAACATACCCAAACTTAGGGGACACTATGAAAGCATTTCTAAGAGGGAAACTCATAGCTCTGAGTGCCTGCAAAAAGAAACTAGAGAGAGCACACACTAGCAGCTTGACAAAACACCTAAAAGCTCTAGAAAAAAAAGGAAGCAAATTCACCCAGGGCAGGAAACAATCAAACTCAGGGGAGAAATCTACCAAGTGGAAACAAGAAGAACTGTTCAAACCAAGAACCAGCTCCAAAAGAGGAGCTGGTTCTGTGAGAAAATCAACAAGATAAATAAACCCTTAGCCAGACTCACTAGAGGGCACAGGAACAGCATCCTAATTAACAAAATCAGAAATAAAGAGACATAACAACAGATCCTAAAGAAATCCAAAACACCATCAGATCCTTCTACAAAAGGATATACTCAACAAAACTGGAAAACCTGGATGAAATGGACAAATTTATAGACAGATACCAGGTACCTAAGTTAAATCAAGATCAGATTAATGACCTAAACAGTCCTATATCCCCTAAAGAAATAGATGCAGTCATCAATAGCCTCCCAATCAAAAAAATAAAGGCCAGGACCAGAGGAGTTTAGTGCAGAGTTCTATCAGAACTTCAAAGAAGATCTAATTCCAGTTCTTCACAAACTATTCCACAAAATAGAAGCAGAAGTTACTCTGCCCAATTCATTCTATGAAGCCACAATTACTTTGATACCTAAACCACAAAAAGACCCAACAAAGATAGAGATCTTCAGACCAATTTCCCTTATGAATATCGATGCAAAAATACTCAATAAAATTCTCGCTAACTGAATCCTAGAACACATCAAAACAATCATGGATCCTGACCAAGTAGGTTTCATTCCAGGAATGCAGGGATGGTTTAATATATGAAAATCTACCAACATAATCCACTATATAAACAAACTCAAAGACAAAAACCACATGATCATTTCGTTAGATGCGGAGAAAGCATTTGACAAAACCCAACATCCAATCATGATAAAAGTCTTGGAAAGAGCAGGAATTTGAGGCCCATACCTAAACATGATAAAAGCAATCTACAGCAAATCAGTAGCCAACATCAAAGTAAATGGTGAGAAGCTGGAAGCAATCACACTAAAATCAGGGACTAGACAAGGATGCCCACTTTCTCCCTACCTATTCAATATAGTACCTGAATTCCTAGCCAGAGCAATTCGACAACAAAAGAAGATCAAGGGGATACAAATTGGAAAGGAAGATGTCAAAATATCACTTTTTGCAAATGATATGATAGTATATATAAGTGACCCTAAAAATTCCACCAGAGAACTCTGAAACCTGATAAACACTTCAGTGAAGTAGCTGGATATAAAATTAACTCAATCAAATCAATGGCCTTTCTCCACACAAAGGATAAACGGGCTGAGAAAGAAATTAGGGAGACAACACCCTTCACAATAATCACAAATAATATAAAATACCTTGGCGAGTGTACTGACTAGTTTTGTGTCAACTTGACACAGCTGGAGTTATCACAGAAAAAGGAGCTTCAGTTGATGGAATGCCTCCATGAGATCCAACTGTAAGGCATTTTCTCAATTAATGATCAAGGGGAAAAGGCCCCTTGTGTGTGGGACCATCTCTGGGCTGCTAATCTTGCTTCTATAAGAGAGCAGCCTGAGCAAGCCAGGGGAAGCAAGCCAGTAAGGAACATCCCTCCATGGCCTCTGCATCAGCTCCTGCTTCCTGACCTGCTTAAGTTCCAGTCCTGATTTCCTTGGTAATAAACAACAGTATGGAAGTATATGCCAAATAAACCCTTTCATCCACAACTTGCTTCTTGATCACTCTGTTTGTGCAGTAATAGAAACCCTGACTAAGACAGCATGACTCTAAGGAAGTGAAAGATCTGTATGATTATAACTTCAGGTTTCTCAAGAAAGAAATGAAAGAAGATCTCAGAAGATGGGAAGAACTCCAGTGCTCATGGATTGGCAGGATCAATATTGTAAAAATGGCTATCTTGCCAAAAGCAATCTACAGATTCAATGCAATCCCCATCAAAATTCCAACTCAATTCTTCAATGAATTAGAAGGGCAATTTGCAAATTCATCTGGAATAACAAAAAACCCTAGGATAGCAAAAACTCTTCTCAATGATAAAAGAACCTCTGGTGGAATCACCATGCCTGACCTCAAGCTGTACTACAGAGCAATTGTGATAAAAACTGCATGGTCCTGGTATAGCAACAGACAAGTAGACCAATGGAATAGAATTGAAGACCCAGAAATGAACCACCACACCTATGGTCACTTGATCTTTGGCAAGGGAGCTAAAACCATCCAGTGGAAAAAAGAGACCATTTTCAACAAATGGTGCTGGCACAACTGTCAGTTATCATGTAGAAGAATGCAAATTGATCCATTCCTATCTCCTTGTACTAAGGTCAAATCTAAGTGGATGAAGGAACTCCACATAAAACCAGAGACAGTGAAACTTATAGAGGAGAAAGTGGGGGAAAGCCTCGATATATGGGCACAGGGGAAAAATTCCTGAATAGAACAGCAATGGCTTGTGCAGTAAGATAGAGAATCAACAAATGGGACCTCATAAAATTGCAAAGCTTCTGTAAGGCAAAAGACACTGTCAATAAGACAAAAAGGCCACCAACAGATTGGGAAAGGATCTTTACCAATCCTAAATCAGATAGGGGACTAATATCTAATATATATAAAGAACTCAAGAAGGTAGACTCCAGAAAATCAAATAAACCCATTAAAAAATGGGGCTCAGAGCTAAACAAAGAATTCTCACCTGAAGAGTACCAAATGGCTGAGAAGCACCTGAAAAAATTGTTCAGCATCCTTAATCATCAAGGAAATACAAATCAAAACAACCCTGAGATTCCACCTCACACCATTCAGAATGGCTAAGATCAAAAATTCAGGTGACAGCAGATGCTGGCAAGGATGTGGAGAAAGAGGAACACTCCTCCATTGTTGGTGAGATTGAAAGCTTCTACAACCACTCTGGAAATCAGTCTGGCGGTTCCTCAGAAAATTGGACATAGTACTACTGGAGGATCCTGCTATACCTTTCCTGGGCATATATCCAGAAGATATTCCAACTGGTAAGAAGGATACATGCTCTACTATGTTCATAGCAGCCTTATTTATAATAGCCAGAAGCTGGAAAGAACCCAGATGTCCCTCAACAGAGGAATGGATACAGAAAATGTGGTACATTTACACAATGGAGTACTACACAGCTATTAAAAAGAATGAATTTATGAAATTCCTAGGCAAATGGATGGACCTGGAGGGCATCATCCTGAGTGAGGTAACGCAATCACAAAAGACCTCACAGGATATGTGCCCAGAAACTTATAATACCCAAGATACAAGATACAATTTGCAAAACACATGAAACCCAAGAATAATGAAGACCAAAGTGTGGACACTTTGCCCCTTCTTAGAACTGGGAACAAAACACCCATGAAAGGAGTTACGGAGAAAAAGTTTGGAGCTGAGACGAAAGGATGGACCATCTATAGAGTGCCATACTCAGTAATCCATCCCATAATCAGCCTCCAAACGCTGACACCATTGCATACACCAGCAAGATTTTTCTGAAAGGACCCTGATATAGCTGTCTCTTGTGAGACTATGCCGGGGCCTAGCAAACATAGAAGTGGATGTTCACAGTCAGCTATTGGATGGAGCACAGGGCACCCAATGGAGGAGCTAGAGAAAGCACCCAAGGAGCTAAAGGGGTCTGCAACCCTATAGGTGGAACAACAATATGAACTAACCAGTACCCCGAAGCTCTTGTCTCTAGCTGCATATGTAGCAGAAGATGGCCTAGTCGGCCATCATTGGGAAGAGAGGCCCCTTGGTCTTGCAAACTTTATATGCCTCAGTACAGGGGAATGCCAGGACCAAGAAGTAGGAGTGGGTGGGTAGGGTAGGGTGGGGAGGGTATGGGGAACTTTTGGGATAGCATTTGAAATATAAATGAAGAAAATACCTAATAGACATATTATACATCATCCTGTGAAGCTTGTTCTCTGAATCCAATTATCAAATCTTTGAATTGTTTTCACTCAAAGATTTATTTACTTACTTACTTACTTACTATTTTGGATTTTATTTATTTTATGTATGTGACTACACTGTTGCTATTCTCAGACACACCAGAAGAGGGCATCGGATTCCAATAAAATTAGCTGTGAGCCACTAGATGGTTGCTGAGGATTGAACTCAGGACCTCTGCAAAAGCAGTCAATGCTCTTAACTGCTGAGCCATCTCTCCAGCCACAGGATTTTATTTTTAAATATATAAGACCAGATTAAGGTCAAAATCTGTAGGTGGAATCACAAATGCAGCCACACCATCATAAGTGAAAGTGATACTAAGTAACTAACTATATGAGAAATTTGTTCTGAATACGAAGGTAGATTTTTATTTTAAATCGAGACATGACAGCTAAATGTAATAAATGTAATATGCAAAGATGATCTGCATTTACTTCAGGGTTTGTGAACATTATTTATATTTGTATTATAAGGTATTCATTATAGCATACATAATATATTATGCATATGACATATTATTTCATATGTGTATTATATGTAAAAATCAAATTATTTCATATTGTATTGTGTTCTTCCGAATAACTGAAGCTTATGATAATCTGTGTATATTCAAACCTTCACAATCAGACAATTCTCTCTTTTGATTCCCTGTCATTTTTCTTTTCAGTAGGTGTTTTCCTTCTATGTAATTGGTTTGCATTCATTAACTCTCTTATATTTGATCTGCCCCAAAATATTTCATTAGTATCTCTTTTATAAATTTTCAGAAGTATTCAGTTCTGGAGACATAATTCAGTGGTTAATATTCTTGCTATCTGCTCTTGAAGAGGACCCGAGTTTGAATCCCAACACCACAAAGACAATGACTTATAACTTGAGTTCCAGGGGATATGGCACCTTCTTTTGGCCTCTGCAGGCACCTGCACACACTCACACTTATCCACACACAGACACATGCATACACAGAATAAAAATAAAATAAATCTTTAAGAAAACAGATTTTCAAATGTTGAGGCACTTCACAGTTCTTTAAATGTTAAAACCTTTGAGTATATATGTAAATATTAAAAATATACCCAGGATTTTTAATTCTTCATAAACATGTTTAATTCTTGTAATTGGGTTCAGATATTTAGATTAAGCTTAAAATATATGTTATACATTAAATTTGCCAAAAAAGTTATACAATTTTTTGGTTGACAAGATGGTTTAGCAGACACAGCCCTTACAATACAAATTTGATGATCAGGGTTCTGATGCCCAGGTGGGTGTGGTAGCCTCCATCTCACCATTTGGTAGGCAGATGCAGGCAGATCTCAGTGAGTTTGAAGCCAATTCTACACAGAGTTTCAGGACAGCAACTATGTAATGAGACTATTCTCAGTATTGTCTACCAACATTTATGCTATTAGCTCTTTTTTCATGGGTCACAGAAGCCTCATTTTGGTAATAATATCATAAAAATCACATCCATCACAGTTTTCATTGCTCATCTTTTGATTTATATACATATGAAGGGTTTTATTTAGGCATTTTCATAAGTGTATATCATACTTGGTTATTAAATGTTCTTCCCTCTCTACTTCCTCTGATCCCAATGCTCCCTCCCAAATATTCCTGTCCTGCTTTCATAATGATTTTATTTTATTGCTCAGTTTTGATCACCTTATCCTGTTAGTTTAGACATAGTTCTCCCATTTCATAGTCTGCTTTCAACACACACACAAACACACACACACTTAAACCAGAGCCCACATATAAGAGAAAATATGGGATACTTCCTACTTCCCTGTCTGACTCTGGCTTATTATAATCAACATACAGTTTAATCTATCTTTGACAAATATCACAGTTCCACTTTTTACAATAATAAAATCCCAGTGAAGAACCCTATTCTTCAACATTCATCTCTTGATGGATAGCTAGGTTAGTTCTCTATTTAACTGTAGTGGATAATGTAACAATCCACCTAGTGTACAAGTATCTCAATAGAATGATGGCATTTAATCCTTATGTACTGGTTTGAATAAGAATGGGCCCCAGTAGGCTCGTATTTTAGTGCTTAGTCATTGAGGTGTGGCCTTTTGGAGGAAATATGTCACTGAGGGTGCTCTGTAAGGTTTCAAAAGCCCAAGCCAGGCCCAGAGTCTCTCTCTTTCTGCTGCCTTCAGATCCTGATGTAGAACTCGCAACTACAATGTCTGCCTGCATGTCACCATGCTTCTTGTCATGAGGATAACAAACCAAACTTCTGTAATTGTAAGCAAGTCCTGATTAAATGCTTTCTTTTTATAAAAGTAGCAGTGATGTCTCTTCACAGCAATAGAACACTGACTAAGACAAGGTATATACCCAGAAGTGATACAGCTGGATCATGTAATGACTATATCTTCAGATTTAGATTACTGAGGAACCTCCATGACTGCACTGCTCTACATTTCTATCAGTAATGTTTTAAAAAGTAAAAAGTTTAAAAAAAACATGAGAAATAAAAACCTCTTTTTCCACATCTTCATGAGTATTTGCTGGGTTTGTTTTCATTTTATATTGGCATATAAGAAAATCATTTACTTTTACCACATTGATTTGTTCACCCTGCTACCTTGCTAAAAGGGTCCAAAGTTTTCTGGTAGAGTTTTTAAGGTCTTTTAGGTATAAAGTCGAGTCATCTGAAAATTGGGATTTGGTTTCTATTCCTATAGATGTCAATTTTATTTATTTTTCTTAAGTGCTTTACCTAAGACATTGAACAAAATATTGAACAAGGGCTTAGAGAGTGGGCACCCATGTCTCTCTCCTGATTTTAAAGGAAATGCTTTCTGTTTTCCTCCATTTAGCATAGTGTTGGCTACAGGTCTAGCATAAATAACCTTTATTATGTTGAAGTATGTTTCCACTATTCTAAGTTTCCTTGGGAATCTTATCACAAAGTGATGCTAAACATTGTAAAGGACCTTCCCTCTATCTATTGAAATGATTAGGTCATTTCCTGTCCTTCTTCTATTTACGTGTTGTATTACATTTGCGGATTTGCTTATGTTGAACCAATTTGCATCTCTTAAGTGAAACCTACTTGGCCATGGCTATGATCTTCATGTGTTATTAGATTATTTTGTGAGTATTTTATTGGCAATTTTTGTATCTATTTTCAACAGAGAAAACTGTCTTTCATTTTGGTTCAAGTCTTTAATCACCTTGTAGAACCAAGACAATGCTGTCTTGTAGATTGACTTTGGTTGAGTTATTTCCTGTTCTGGTTTATAAAACAATTTGAGAAGCACTCTATAGTTTTAGGTCTTTTTGAAGGAGTTGGGAAAATTCTGCAGTGAGCCTATCTGGTACTATGCTTTTCTTGGGCAGAAGGCTATGCATTATAGCTTCAATTTCTTGGTTTCTAATAAAGTTGTTTAAGCTGTTCATGTCCATTTGGTTTAATTCTGATGGGTTACATGCATTCAAGAATAAATTAACATATTCTAGGGTTTACACAGATAAGAATATAGGGTTTTGCCAGGCAGTGGTGGCACATGCCTTTTATCCCAGCACTTGGGAAGCAGAGGCAGGCAGATTTCTGAGTTTGGGGCCAGCCTGGTCTACAAAGTGAGTTCCAGAACAGCCAGGGCTATACAGAGAAACCCTGTCTCAAAAAAACAAACAAACAAGCAAACAAACAAAGAATATAGGGTTTCAACATATTCTCCAATGGTTCTCTGAATTTCATTGCAATCTGTAGTAAACTGCAGTTTTATCTCTAATATTATTTATTGTGTATTCTCTATATCTCTCTCATTAAATTGTTGAGGGTTACTCGATTTTGTTTATCTTTTCAAAGAACTAACCCATTTTTTTTTTATTGAATCTTCATGGTTTTCTTTTAGTCTCCATTAAGAAGCCCTGATATTACCTATTTCTTCTTATGTACTGCTTTTGGATTTGGCTTGCTCACATTCTAAGATCTTGAGGTTTACTATAAGATTATTGATTTGAGCCGTCTTGTGTTGAAGATTGGTTCTAGTGCTTTGATTTAATTGGGAATCTGCATGCCCAAACACTGAAGGTCCTTGTCCCCAAAGTTTTTGATAGATCAATAAAGATGCCAGTGGCCAATGGTTGTGCAAAGGGAGACTTGTTGGGATCCTTAGATTTTTGTGGGCTATGGTGCAGGAGAAAGGAGGAGAGACAGACAATCACCATGATCTGGTAGATTTAGAGCAGCAGGAAAGAGAGCCAAGGAGCATGTAAGAATTTGGCTAATAGCTACAGGCCACTTCCCTGATTGGGCCTGGGGTAGCAGGCAGAGGATTAGAACTGCCCAGCATTTCAAACTAATTACAGCAGTTCATTATAAGACTGTGTGTGTGTGTGTGTGTGTGTGTGTGTGTGTGTGTGTGTGTGTGTGTGTCTTTCATTCATGGATCCAAAGAGTTCCTGGACAGGTGGCTGGAAGTGCAGGACCTACCAGGAGAACAAAACAGTGTGGCTCGAATTACTACTACACTCTTATTTTTCAATGTAACCACAAACATCTATGGTCTTTCCTCTTAGAAATATCTGAGCCACATTGCATAGCTTCTGGCGAAGTTGTGATCATATTTTTGTTTGAATCTAGAAGGTTTTCTTTCATTTTTAATTTTCCTCTACTTTTTTCAATAGCTCACTTATCAACATGACTGTATCCCCCAGTCTACAGGTATCTGTGTAGTTAGTAGTTTTGCTATTGAATTATCCCATTGTGACTTGATAAGATACAAGAAAATACTGTGTTTGGGATGGGGTCAGGTGTTGTTGTCCATGTTTGTTAAGATTTGTTTTGTGTCTTATAAATGAGTTCTATTTTAGACAAGGTTGCATGGCCTGTTACAAATAATGTATATTCTATATTTGTTAAGAAGGGATTTTCTATGATATTCAAATCCAGCTACAGTTTGATCTACAGAGTAATTTAATTCTGCAGATCATTTGCTTTTTTGATTTTGATAACTGTTGTGGTTTGAATGAGAAACACTCCCACAGTCTTGGTCATTTGAGTCCTAGATGGAAGGACTGTTGAAGGGTTGTAGAGGGTGTCAGTCACTGAGATGGATGTTGAGGTTAAAAACTTCAGTCTCATGGCCGGGTGGTGGTGGCATATGCCTGTAATCCCAGCACTTAGGAGGCAGAGGCAGGCGGATTTCTGATTTCGAGACTAGCCTGGTCTACAGAGTGAGTTCCAGGACAGCCAGGGCTATACAGAGAAACCCTGTCTCAAAAAACCAAAATAAAAAATAAAATAATAAAAATAATAATAATAATAAAGCTTCAGTCTCTTCCTCTCTCTCTCTCTCTCTCTCTCTCTCCTTGGTTATTATAGTTTACCATGACTACTTCTTATTGCTATGCTTCCAACATCATGTGTTCTCTTTTTTAACCTCCTATACATTATATCTCTATCACAGTATTCCCTTCCCCTTTTCTTCCAGTCCTTCCTTCCTTTCTTCCCACTCCCTCATTCAAATTGCCCCTTTCCCACAGATCCACTTCTCCTCCATTTCCCTTCAGAAAAGAGCAGGCCTCCCATAGATATCAACCAAACACAGCATACCAGGCTGCACTAAGACTAGGCACATCCCCTTATATTAACACTTGATGAGGCAGCCCAGTCAGAGGAAAATGCTCCCCCAAAGCAGGCAAAAAGTTACAGACATCCCCTACTTTCACCGTAGAGAAGTCCCACAAGAACACCAAGTTCCACAACCACAAAATATATGCATCTATGCAGAGGACCTAGTTCAGACTCATGCAGACTCCAATCCCCACTTCAGTTTCCTTGGAGCCCTGTAAGAGCTGCTTAGTTGAATCTCTGGGTTTTGTTGTGCTGTCCTTTGACCGTCCAGCTTCTTAACTCCTTCCTACCCCTCTTCCAAAGTATTCCCCAGGCTCTGCCTAATGTTTTTCTGTGGGTTATTGCAGTTGCTCTCATCAGTTGCTGAATGAAACCTCTCTGAACATGATTACACAGGCTCCTGTCTATAAATGTAGCAGAATATTAGTAGGAATCATTTCCTTTACTGTATCCTTTTTTGTCAGTCCTGTTTGGTTTTAGCTTAGGTCTCTGGGTTATCCAGCTTCTGGTCTCTGACCCTCCAGGCAGTGTCAGGGATGAGCTTGCCCTCTGTGGCATGGTCTCATGTTGGACCAGTCATTGGTGAGCTACTCCCACACATTCTGCATCAACTTTGCCCCAGAATATTGGACCAGCAGGACAAATTGTAGGTCAAAAATGTTGTGGCTGGGTTGGTATGTCAATCTCTCCACTTCAAGCCCTGCCTAGTTACAGAAGATGGCTGGATCAGGCTCCATAGCCCCTACTACTAGGGGTCTTCACTAGGGTTATGCTCATAGATACTGGGGAGTTTCCATTACACTAGATTTCTTTCTTGCCTCTGAAATGCTCCACAATTCCAGTTTTCTCTCCTAGTACCCTCTTCCTCCACACCCTCCCAACCTGATCCCTATTGCTCCCATTGCTACTCTCCCCAAGTCAACCCTTAAAATCTAGTTTATTTCCCCTTTCCAGGGAGATTCATGTGTCTCCCTTGAACAGTTCTTGTTAATTAGCCTCTCTGGGTCTCTAGATTGTAGCACTATTATCCTTTACTTTGAAGCTATTATATACTTATAAGTGAGTCCAATACCATTCTTATATTCCTAGGTCTAGATTACCTTATTCAGGATGATGCTTTCTAGTTTGATTCATTAGTCTCCAAATTTCACGATCTTATTTTTTAAACAGTTGAGTAAATTTACTCTACTGTGTAAATGTACCGCATTTTCTTTAACTATTCTCTGGTTAAGGGACATAGAGTTTGGGTACATGCCTTTGGGTATATGCCCAGGAGGTGTATATCTGGGTAGATCAATTCCCAATTTTCTGAAGAACCACCATATTAATTTCCATAGAAACTGTATAAATTTGCACTCCAACCTGCAATTGAGGAGTGTTCCCCTTGCTCCACATCCTTACCAGCAAGCGTGAGCTGTACCTTGTGTTTTTGATCATAGCCATTCTGACAGGTGTAAGATGGGATCTCAGAGTAATTTTGATTTGCATTTCCTTGAAGGTTAATGATATTGAACACTTCTTTAAGTGTTTCTTGGCCATTTGAGATTCCCCTATTGAGAATTCTCTATTTAGATCTGTATTTCATTTTAAATTGGATTATTTGGTTTGTTGATAACTAGTTTCTTGAGTTCTTCATATATTTTGGAAATTATCCCTCTGTCAGATGTAGAGTTGGTGAAAATCTTTTTCCATTCTATAGGTTGACATTTTGTCCTATTGATGGTGTCCTTTGTCTTACAGAAGCTTTACAATTTTATGAGGTCCCACTCATTAATTGTCAATCTTATTGTCTACGCTATTGCTGCTCTGTTCAGGAAGTTGTGTATTGTGCCAATGCATAAAAAAACAATTCCCCACTTTCTCTTCTATTAGGTTCAGTGTATCTGGTTTCATGTTGAGGTCTTTGATCCACTTGTACCTGAGTTTTGTGCAGGGTGATGGATGTGGATCTGTTTGCATTCTTCTAAATTCAGGCATCCATTTACCAACACCATTTGTTGAAGATGCTTTCTTTCCTTCATTGTATTGTTTTCGCTTCTTTGTCAAAAATCAAGTGTCCATAGGTATGGGGGTTTATTTCTGGGTCACCAATTTGATTATTTTGATCAATCTGTCTTTATGACAATACCATGCAGTTTTATTGCTCTGTAACACAGCTGAAGCTCAAGCATGGTAATACATCCAGAAGTTCTTTTACTATAAAGGATTGTTTTAGCTATACTGGGATTTTTGCTTTTCCATATGAAGTTGAGTACTGTTTTTCAAGCTCTGTAAAGAAGTATGTTGGAATTTTTGTGGAAATTATATTGAATATGTAGATTGACTTGTCATAGAGGTCTTTCACTTGCTAGGTTAGAGTTACCCTCAAGATATTTTACAGTGCCCACTGGCTGCTCCGAAAAGCCATCTTTGCATTGTTCCTGGGTCGTGCTCCGCGCTCGCTGCAGCCACCTTCGCCGCCCACCGCCTCCTCCAGCGCGGACTCCGGCAGCTCTCTCGCCAGAGTCCTCGAACTCGACTTTAATTCCCTCACTCGCGGCATCGGACCACCGGCGTGCCCCACCATGTCAGACGCGGCAGTGGATACCAGCTCCGAGATCACCTGACCAAGGACTTGAAGGAGAAGAAGGAAGTTGTGGAGGAGGCAGAGAATGGAAGAGATGCACCTGCCAATGAGAACGCTCAAAATGAGGAAAATGGGGAGCAGGAGGCTGACAATGAGGTAGATGAAGAAGAGGAAGAAGGTGGGGAGGAAGAGGAGGAGGAGGAAGAAGGTGACGGTGAGGAGGAGGATGGAGATGAAGATGAGGAAGCTGAGGCTCCTACGGGCAAGCGGGTAGCTGAGGATGATGAGGATGACGATGTGGACACCAAGAAGCAGAAGACCGAGGAGGATGACTAGACAGCAAAAGGAAAAATAACCTTACGCACCGTGACCTATTCACCCTCCACTTCCCGTCTCAGAATTTAAACGTGGTCACCTTCGAGTAGAGAAGCAGGCCCCGCCCGCCCACAGCGGGCAATGCCACCCACAGATATGACATGCGCTCTCCACCACCCCTCCAAAACTACAACATGAATTGGCAACATGGGAGGAAAAAAGAACCAGAACTTCCCAGGCCCTACTTTTTTTCTTAAAAATACTTTAAAAGGAAAATTTGTTTGTATTTTTTATTTACATTTTATATTTTTGTACATATTGTTAGGGGTCAGCCATTTTTAATGATAACGGGTGACCAAACCAGCCTTCAGAGCGTTTTCTGTCCTACTTCAGACTTTACTTGTGGTGTGACCATGTTCATTATAATCTCAAAGGAGAAAAAAAAAAACCTTGTAAAAAAAAAAGCAAAAACAACAACAAAAAAACAATCTTATTCCGAGCATTCCAGTAACTTTTGTGTATGTACCTAGCTGTACTATAAGTAGTTGGTTTGTATGAGATGGTTAAAAAGGCCAAAGATAAAAAGATTTTTTTTTCCTTTTCTTTCTGTCTATGAAGTTGCTGTTTATTTTTTTTTTTGGCCTGTTTGATGTATGTGTGAAACAATGTCCAACAATAAACCGGAATTTTATTTTGCTGAGTTGTTCTAACAAAAAAAAAAAAAGATATTTTACAGTGTTTGTGACTATTATGAATGTTATTGCTTTTCTGATTTCTTTCTCAGACTGTTTGTCATTTGTATGTTGTTGTTTTTTTTTTAATTAATCTTGAATCAAGCCACTTTGCTGAAGGTATTTATCTATCCCTGGTACAATTTTGATGGTTGCTATGTATATGATCATATTATCTTTGATTAGCAATAATTTGAATTTTTTTCCTTTCCAATTTGTATCCCCTTGATCTCCTTTAGTTGTCTTATTGCTTTAGCTAGAACTTCAAGTACTGTATTGAATAGATATGGAGAGGATGGACAGTCTGTCTTGTCCCAGATAGGTGAATGCTTTTAGTTTCTCTTCATTTAATTTGATGTCAACTTGTTGTAAATTGCCTTTATTATGTTCATGTATGTCCCTTATATTCCTGATCCTCCAATACTTTTAGCATGCAGGGGTGTTGTATCTTTTCAAGGGCCTCTTCATCATCTAATGAGATAATAATGTGGGTTGGCTTTTTCCTTTTAGCATATTTATATGGTGGATTACCTTAATGGACTTTCATATGGTGTCCCATCCCTGTATCTCTGGGGTGAAGCCTACTTGATCATGTGAATGATTTTTATATGTGTTCTTAGATTTGATTTGTAAGTATATATTGAGTATTTTCACGTCAGTGTTCATTAGAAAAATTGGTCTGTAATTCTCTTTCTTTGTTGAATCTTTGTGTACCTTGGTTATCAGGCTTTCTATGGCCTAATAAGAATGAATTTGGCAATGTTTCTTCTAATTCTGCTTTGTGGAATTATTTGAGGTGTTTTTGCATTAGCTTTTCTTTGAAGAGCTGCAAGAATTCTGTGCTAAAACTGTCTGGCCCTGGGGTTATTTGGTTGGTTGGTTGGTTGGTTGGTTGGTTTGGTTTGGTTTGGTTTGGTTTGGTTTGGTTTGGTTTGGTTTGGTTTTGGTTTGGGGACTTTTAATCATTGTTTCTATTTCCTTAGGAGTTATAAGTCTATTTAAGTAGTTTATCTGATCTCAATTTAACTTCAGTAAGTCCTACATATAGAAAAAATCATACATGTCTTTTGGATTTTTCAATTTTATGGAATTCAGGTTTTTGAAGAATGACTTAATGATCCTTTGGATTTCCTCTTTGTTGTTATGTCCCTTTTAATTTCTTATTTGTTAATTTAGATATTATGTCAATATGCTTTAGTGATTTGGCTAAGGGTTTCTATCTTGTTGATATTCTCAAAGAACCAACTCATTGTTCCATTGATTCTTTGTATTGTTCTCTTTGTTTCTATTTAATTGATGTCAGCCCTAAGCTTAATTAATTTCTTTCATCTACTCCTCTTGGGTATGTTTTCTTCTTCTTCTTCTTCTTCTTCTTCTTCTTCTTCTTCTTCTTCTTCTTCTTCTTCTTCTTCTTTCCTTTCTTCCTTTCTTCCTTTCTTCCTTTCTTCCTTTCTTCCTTTCTTTCTTTCTTTCTTTCTTTCTTTCTTTCTTTCAAGTGTCTTCTTAAGTTGCTATTGTGAGATGTCTCCAATTTCTTTATGAAGGCGCTGAGTACTATGGACTTTCCTCTTAGCACTCTTTCATTGTGCACCATAAGTTTGGGTTTGTTTTGCCTTTTTTCATTGATCTAATAAGTCTTTAATCTTTATTTATGCCTTGACCCAGTGGTCAATTAGTAGAGTGTTTTTCAGTTTCTATAAGTTCGTATGCTTTCTTATTTCTGTTAGTTTTGCAATACAAGTTTAATCAAAGATGGTATGATAGTGTACAAGGGGCTATTTCAATATTTTTAACCTGTTGATACTGCTTTTATGACCTAGTACGTGGTCAATTTTGGAGAAAGTTTCATGAGAAGGAAGTATGTTCTTTTATGTTTGGGTGAAATATTCTGTAGATATTTACTAGGTTCATTTGGTTCACAACATCTGTTAGTTCTATTATTTCTCTGTTTAGTTTTTGCCTAGATGGCATGTGTATTGGTGAGAGTAGGGTATAGATGTCTCCCACTATTAATGTATGAGGTTCTATATGTGATTTAAGCTTTAGTAATATTCCTTTTACAAATGTGGATGCCATTGCATTTAGTGCATAGATGTTAAGGATTGAGATATTATCTTTTTGGGGTTATCCTTTGATGAGTATGCAGTGTCCTTTCCCATCTCGTTTCCCATTTTGGTTGGAAGTCTATTTTGTTAGACATTAGAATAGTTACACCAGCTTGCTTCTTAGGTCCATTTGCTTAAAGAAATCTTTTCCCAACCCTTTACTCTAATATCTATCTTTTATGTTGAGGATATTTCTTGCATGCAGCAAAAGAATGTATACTATTTTGTTTATATCTGTATCTGTTATCCTGTCTTTCTGTTGGGAAAATAAGTCCATTTATATTGAGAGATATTAATGACTAAAAACTATTCTGTCATTTTGTGTATTGACTGAGTTTCTGTCAACTTGTCACAAGCTAGAGTGATCAGAGAAGAAGGAGCCTCAATTGAAAAAATGCCTCTGTGGGATCCAACTATAAGGCATTTCCTCAATTAGTGATCAATGGGGATAGGCCCAGCCCACTGAGGGTGGTCCCATCTCCGGGCTGGTCCTGGGTTCTATGAAAAGCAGACTGAGCAAACCAGGAGAAATGAACTTGTAAGCAGCACCCGTCTGTGATCTCTGCATTAGCACCTGCCTCCAAGTTCCTCCTCTGAGTACCTGTCTTAACTTCCTTCAGTGATGAACAGAAATATGGAAGTGTAAATTGAATAATCCCTTTCCTTCCTTCCAACTTGCTTTTGGTTGTAGCAATGTTTACTCTAAAATATTTTGGTGGTGGTGGTAGTGGTGTTTGTGGTGGTGGTATGTGTGATCCCTTCTTCAGTTTGCTGATGTGAGATCATTTATTTCCTGTGTATTCATAGTTGTAACTAACCTCCTTTGGTTGAAGTTTTTCTTATAGTATCTTCAGTAGGGCTGGGTTTGTAGATAGATATTATTTCAATTTGTCATAGAATATCTTGTTTCCTCCATCTGTGCTAATTAAATATTTGCTGTATATAGTCTTCTGGGATGACATCTGTGGTCTCTTAGAGTCTGCAAGACATCTTCCTAGGCCTTTCTGTCTTTTAGAGTCTCCATTGAGAAGTAGGGTATAATTCTAATAGGTCTGCTGTTATATGTTACTTGGCCTTTTTTCTTTGCAAATTTTAATACTCTTTCTTTGATCTATATGTTTAGTGTTTTTATTATTATATGGTTGTGGAAGGTTTTATTTCTGATCCAACTTTTTTAGTGCTCTGTAAGCTTATTATACATTCATAGACATGCCTTTCTTAAGGTTAGAAAATTTTTCTTCTATGACTTTGTTGAAAATAATTTCTGGGCCTTTCAATATGGAATCTTCTCCATCTTCTACTCCTATTATTCTTGGGTTTAGTCTTTGCATAGTGTTACAGATTTCCTGGATGTTTTGTGTTAGGAATTTCGATTTAATATATTCTTTGACTACTATATCAGTTTCTTCTACACCTGAGATTTTTCTTCCATCTCTTGTATTCTGTTGATGATGCTTGTATCTTTAGTTCTTGTTTGCTTACCTAGATTTTCCATCTCCAGCACTCTCTTTGTTTGTGTTTTCTTTGTTGCTTCTTTTCCCATTTTCAGGTGTTGAACCGTTTTATTCATTTTCTACACCTGTTTGTTTGTTTGTGTGTTTGTTTGTTTGTTTGTTTTATTGGCTTTCTTGACTTTAATGGAATTACTCATTTCCTCTTTAAAAACATCTATCATCTTCATGAAATTGGTTTTAAGGTGGTTTTCCTGTGCTTTAGCTTTGTTGTAATTTTCAGGTCCTCCTCTGGTAGGACAGTTGGGGTCTGGTGGTGCCATATTGCCCTGGCTACTGTTGATTGTATTTTTATACTGGCATCTAGGCATCTAGGTTTGGGATGCCAAACTATAAGTCTAGGTGCTGATTTCTGAGCTTGTCTTCGTTGGGTGGGTATTTTGGTCCTTGTTTTCTGTCTCTTCTTTGGTCTTCTGGTCTTTGTGCTCTGTATTTCTGGCATCCAGTGTTATCTCTGGTCCATCAGGGAGTCTTCATCAAACTTGGAGTTCTAGAAATTGTTGTGGCCTTTGGTCCAACAGGCACTCTGCGTTTTTCTGACTGGAGTGGGCTGCACCTGTTCTAGTTGATATGGCCTGCACCTGAACAGCAGATATATGTTCATGTAGGAGGAGGGATCACAGCATGTTAGAGGACAAACAGTGAACAAAAGGGGGTATCAGCAGTTTGGGTCTTTGGGATCTGAACCAATGATATGGGAGAGCTCAGAGGGAAGGTAGGGCTCTTATCTGTTCTTACTGGCATAGCTTGCAAATGAGCATCAAATATCTACCCAAGAAGGGGTTGAGGGCAGGGAAGCTTAGGTGGACAGGTCTGATGAAGTGGTAGGAAGGGATATCAGCTGAGTAGGTCTTTGAGATCTGAACCAAGGACATGGTCATGATGTGTTCTTAGCCTTGAAAACTAAAAGCCCAAAAAACCTCTTCCATATGATCATTTTGGTCTTTATGTTTTATCACAGGAACAGAAGTGTTCCTGTGATAAATACACTGACCTGTGTAAAGGTGACAGTGATATATTGGCTTCCAATCTCAGACTCAAAGGGTGACTTCATCGAGAAGATGTGTTTCTAAGAGGCACCATATAGTTCAATCTGATTCTTTTCTGCCCCTCCTCTGCTTACTTTTTCTGGTGAGGTGAAACATTTCAAGTTATTGTTGAGAAAAGTTTTCAAATTCCTATTATATATTTGGGTGCTTCTCCAGTTAGCTGAGCTACTGGTTTCTTGTTTATTTTCCTTGTATATTAGTATTTAGGGATTCCATTGTTTTGCTGCACGTGTGTTCCTTTGTCCAACTACTTCTGTCATGAAATGTATTCTTTCCTGTGGTCACTCTCATGAATAAAACTTCCTTCTTTGTATATAGTGCTTTTTTAGTTCTCTAATATTATGCTGACCTGGTGAAAATCATCTGCCTTAACTTGTGCTTCTCTTATTAATTTTTTCAAGTTAATATTTTATGGCTCGATATATTATTCTATGTTTCCCTAGTTTTAGGTTTGCTTGGTAAGAAAACATATTAATTTGATGTGTTTACATTTGTAGTTGGGTTGTGCTTTTTTTCTTGAAACTTTTAATATAGTTTCTTTAATTTGTGTTTTTAACAGTTTGAGTATAATACATCATGAAGAGGTTCTATTCTGGTCATAGCTATTTGAGTTTCTAAATATATGATGGTATGCTTTTACATGCCTGGTTCTTTATATTAGGGAGATTCAGGTAAGTTTTCTACTTTAATTTTTATCTTGGGTATTTGTTTTGCATCGTGAATACTTAAATTTGGTTTCAAGATCATGTCTTCATCATACTGTCAAGATCATGGTTTGTTGGACTTTTTGTTTGTTTGTTTGTTTTATTGGTGTTTAAAGATATTATTTTCTCTCACTTGGCCTACATACCTGGAAGTTTTCCCTTCTGCTTGTTTGATTCTGTTGGTCATGTTTTCCACTGTGGTTTTGTTGGTTTGTTTGTTTGTTTGTTTGGTTGGTTGGTTGGTTGGTTGGTAGGTTTTGTTTTTTATTGTCTTGTCTTGTTTTGTTTTGTTTTGTTATCTATTGTGTTACTCATTTTTATTTATTCTTTATTTTAAAATCTGTTTTAGTGCTGAATTTCTTTCCCATTTTGCAGATTTTTTTTCCTCACACATGTGTTCATTTCTTGCCATTCATTGACTTTCTCCACTATATGGAGGGCCAGCCTCTCCAGACCTGTATTGATTCCCTTATTTCACCTCTCAACTTGTTTGTATTCTCTTTGAGATCATTGATCGCTTGTACTAAAATTATTAAAAAATAATCCTCTGCTCTTTTACTCACTTCAGGAGCTTTGATTTTAGAACTTAAGGAGTTATGACATTTTTGAAGGAGCCATACTGCCTTGAATTTTCTTGTCTTGCACTGTTGTATTTGTGGTACACATCTTTGAAACAAGGCTTATTTTCCTCTATTACCACTGGGAAGCTCTGGGGCTGAGCTGCTTTGATTTGGCTTTCCTGGATTTTTTTCCACACGCAGTTCCGTGTGTCTCTGAACTTTTGAGCCCCTCTATCATAGCATTGTTTATTTCCAAAGCTCCTCCTCTCCCCACATCCCATAATTAAACCTGGTTTTTGTTTCTTTCTTTCTTTTTTTTCCTTTATCTTAGTACTTCCTTCTCACCAGGACACATAAGATATAGCTTCAAATATGTAACCATACATCACAGCTAAATATTGAAGTAATCAGCATAAAGTTTTATTGTGTTGCTTCTCTTCTTTTAATTAAACAATGGTATTACCCTCCAGAAATAAAAGACTGGCAAAGGCAGGATATGGAAAAATTAAATTAAATTAAAAAAAAACACCCCACAACATGGGTGTTAAAAAAAAAGTTTCACTAATTTTCTCTAAATATAACAATCAACAACTCCATAGTAGCACAACTAAACTGAGGTATCGCAGACAAATAGAATTGGCTACCTCCTGCACTTATCACATTGGACTCATAATTTAAACCCAGACATGCCCCAAAGAAGAAGGTACCAGAAACTATAGTAAATAATATGTTTAGAAGTCAAGTTTCATAGGAAGCACATTGAAATAACGCTTAAATAGTCATGTGTTGATAATCAATTCTGAAAATTTGTCTCAGAAGTGAAGCCCTGACCAATTCATCTTATTAGATCCTAGCAAAATGCAGCTATGCTATAAGCCTTCCCTTCCCTGCCATTCACTGCCCTTCCCTGCATTTCCCTGCCCTTTGTTGCCCTTCCCTGCCATTTCCTGCCCTTTCCTGCCCTTCCCTGCCTTTCCCTGCCCTTCCCTGCACTTTCCTTCCCTTTCCCACCCTTTCCTCCCCTTCCTTGTCCTTCCCTTCCCTTCCCTGATCTTTCCTGCACTTCACCACTCTTTTCTACCCTTCCTTGCCCTTCCCTACCCTTTCCTACCCTTTCCTCCCTTTCCCTACCCTTCCCTGTCCTTCCTTGCACTTCCTTACACTTCTCTGCTCTTTCCTGTTTTTCCCTGCTCTTCCCTGCCCTTTACTGCCCTTCCCTGTCCTTTCCCGCCCTTCTCTGTCCTTTTCTGACCTACCCTACACTTCCCTGTCTTTTCCTACCCTTCCCTGCCCTTTCCTCCCCTTCCTTGTCCTTCCCTGACCTTCCCTGATCTCCCCTGTTCTTTCCTACCCTTCCTTGCCCTTCCCTGTCCTTCCTTGCATTTCCCTGCCCTTTCACACCCTTTCCTACCCTTCCTTGTCCTTCCCTGCACTTCCCTGACCTTCCCTACACTTCCCTGCTCTTTCCTACCCTTCCTTGCCCTTCCCTGCCCTTCCTTCCCCTTCCCTGCCCTTTTCTGCCCTTCCTTGTCTTTTCCTGACCTTTCCTGCCCTTTTCTGAGCTTCCCTGCTCTTCCTTGCCTTTTCCTGACCTTCCCTTTTCTTTCCTGACCTTCCCTGCCCTTTCCTGACCTTCCCTGCACTTCCCTGCTCTTTCCTGCCATTCCCTGCCATTCCCTGCCCTTCCCTGTCCTTCCCTGCCCTTCCCTGCATTTTCATCCTCTTTCCTGCCCTTTCCTACCCTTCCCTCCCCTTCCTTGTCCTTCCCTTGTCTTCCCTGCTTTTCCCTGCTCTACACTGTTCTTCTCTCACCTTGTCTACACTCCAGAGGTCTACAAAGAACACCCAGGTCTTTAATTGGAATATTTTCTTTGAACTTTTCATTTATGTTTATGCATGTATAGGGTGTTATGCCAACATATAAGTCTGAACATCAAACCATGTGGGTGCCTGAATTCTGCAGAGAATACAAGAGAGCATCAGATCCCCCTGGGATGGGAGTTACAGATGGGTATAAGCAGTTGTGTGGGTTCTGGAAATCAAACCTGAGTCTTCAAGAGGAGCAGCCAGGCATTTTAACCCCTAAGCCATTTCTTCAGCTCCTTCTTTGAACTTTTACTACTGATGATTTGTGAACATAGTGCATTGCACCAGTCTAATAAATAATTTGTTTTCTAATAAATAATTAGTTCTTTCATGAGTGTATTCATTTTCTAAAATTATGAATCAATTAATTTAAAATATTAATGGTATAAAATTCAGTGTGTATTCATGGTGATTATCTGTGAGGGGATGTCAGATCCCAGGCCCAATTATGTGTACTTACTGAAAACACATTCACAAATGAATAGAACTCAAGATCATAAGTTCTATTAATTTTAATGTTCCCAAGATGAGTCAGAATTTTTAAAGAAAATGGTTCATTTGCTCAGATCTCTAGCTTTGAAAGTTGTTTTAAATTAGTGAAATTGGATGTCCTGAAATGTTTAAGTTGATGTAGACTTTTCTTTCCACTTGTGAGGATTCTTTCAGTGATTAAAGATGTTCTTAATTTTATTTTAGTATTAAATAAAAACTTTCCCTCAACATTTAATATTTTAATTGAATATGTATGCTTCGCCTTGCATTATTCAGTTCAAAATTGTGTTTCAACCATTAAAGAGTGAACTTCATTAATGTTCTAATATCTCTGTGAATTGCTGCATCATTTCCCCAGTGCTCAAACCTAAAATATTATGTGACAATAAATATTTAAGAGGATAGATTCAACAGCAATTTTGGCTGATAACATTCACCATAATGAAGGAAAATATTATAATAAATATGTATTAAGATTCATTTCACCAGAATATTGAATGTTCTCAGTTACCTCTAAATTTTAGTAAGATATCTTGACATGAGAGACACAATCTTGTGCAAATTTATTATGCAGAGAAATAGCCTAAGTCAAATGTAAGTTGGTCTAGACACTCAATATTTCTTAATTCCTAACATTTTTTATTCATAAATAAACTCAATTACATGTGACTATACATCTATGTATCCACCAAGAAAATTGTAGTATGATTTAATGTGGTCTTTATCTGGTTTTATCCTCATATAAGAATTTATATAGAATGAATGAATACACATGGGAACACACACACACACACAAAGACACACACACACATACAGAGAGAGGGAGAGAGAGAGAGAGAGTTTTGATAGTATCTTCCCAGAAGATTAAAGTATTGAAGATTTTGTCCCCAGATGGTATTCTATTGCCAAGTTAATTTCCATCAGTGGATTAATACATTGGAGAGTTCTGCCTTAATTATCTACTAGTATGTACAGCCTAGTTGGAGGGAGTGTTATAATAGCCATGTTTCTTTGAAGAGCATATCTTGCTGATGTCACTTCTTGTCTCTGTTTCTGTGTCAGTCTGTGTCAGTATCTTTGTCTCTCTGTCTTTTGGTCTGTTTTTCTGATTCTCTCTCTCTCTCTCTCTCTCTCTCTCTCTCTCTCTCTCTCTCTCTCTCATATGTACATATGTGTGTTAAATGTATGTTACTGTTCATCATTTTTATTCATCAGAGAAATTCTAATTAAACTTTACTGAGATTCCATCTAATCACATCCTAGTGACTAGCATCAAAAGAACAAGAAAATAATAAATGCAGTTACAGAAGTGTGGAAAGAGGAATCCTTACACACACAATAGGGACTATGATCTTATACAGCTACTATGTAATGAGTATGGAGGTTTCCCAAAAGAATAAAAATAAATCTTCCATATAACCAAACTATACTATTTATAGATACATAGACATTCCTCCGTGCATGAGTCACAATAGTAAGGAAATGGAACCAGCTTGCATGTCCATCAAGAGCTGCAAAAAGGAAATGTGTTACATATACTCAATGGAATTTCATGAATCCATAAAGAAAAAATGAAATCAAGTGCTATGAAGATAGCTCAGTCAGTAGTTGACAAAAGTGCTAACAGAAGTCCTAAATCTGATGCCTAGCACTTCTGTAAAGCAAGAAAACCAAACTGACTGTGTCAATGAATTCTTATAATCCTAAAATTAAGGAGGCAGAGAAGACAGGAGAATCTTTGGAGTCAGCCTCATCAAATTGGCAAACTCCAGATCCAAGGTAGAGAAATTGTCTCAAAAAGTAAGATACAAAGCTTCTGGGAAACAACCTCAATATTAACTTCTGGCCATATGCACACATACACACATATGTACTCACAGTTGCAAACACACATGCACAAAACATACACATACACAGAAAGGAAAAATGAAATTGTGGCCTTTGCAAGGAATTAGATGAAAATAGAACTAATTGTATTCAGTAAAGTAGGCAGATTCAAAAAGGGAAATACCAGGTCCCTCAGAGACCAGTCTGTGCAAGAGAGCATACAAGCTGCAGAAGCAACATAGCTTTTTGGACAGGGTCGCTTTGGGCCTTCATCTTCAGCCAGGAGGCAGAGCTGAACTCCAGACCTCTGTGCACCTTCCCTGCAAGAGAAGAGCTTGCCTGCAAAGACTGATCTGACTACTGAGACTCAGGAGAGAGTTGGACTCCAGAAGTGCTGACAGAGGCTAACAGAATCACAGGAGGAACAAGCTCCAGCCAGACACAGCTATAACAACTAACACCAGAGAATACCAGATGGTGAAAGGAAAAAGTAAGAATCTCACTAACAGAAACCAAGACCACTCAGAATCATTAGAACCCAGCACTCCCACCAGAGCAAATCCTGGATACCCCCCAACACAACTGAAAAGCAAGATTTGGATTTAAAATCATATCTCATGATGCTGGTAGAGGATTTTGAGAAGGAAATTAATAACTCACTTAAAGAAAAACAGGAGAACACTGCTAAACAGGTAAAAGTCCTTAAAGAGGAAGGCCAAAAATCCCTTAAAGAATTACAGGGAAACACAACCAAACAGATGATGGAATTGAACAAAATGATACAAGATCTAAAAATGGAAATAGGAACAATAAAGAAAACCCAAAGGGAGACAACTCTAGAGATCAAAAACCTAGGAAAGAAATCAGGAAACATAGATGCCCAGCATCAGCAACAGAATACAAGAGATGGAAGAGAGAATCTCAGGTACAGAAGATTCCATAGAGAACATGGAAACAACAACTAAGTAAATGCAAAATGGAAAAAGATCCTAAATCAAAACAAAAACCCAAGAAACAATAAGGAGACCAAACCTAAGGATAATGGGTATAGATGAGAATGAAGATTTTTAAATTAAAGGGCCAATAAATATTTTCAACAAAATTATGGAAGAAATCTTCCCTAACCTAAAGAAAGAGATGTCCATGAACATACAAGAAGCCTACAGAACTCCAAATAGACTAGACCAGAAAATAAATTTCTCCTAACACATAATACACAGAACAACAAATGCACTAAATAAAGATAGAATATTAAAAGCAGTAAGGTAAAAAGGTCAAGTAACATGTAAAGGTAGACCTATTAGAATTACACCAGACTTCTCCTAAGAGACTATCAAAGTGAGAAGATCCTGGACAGATGTTATACAGCCCCTAAGAGAACACAAATGTCACCCAAAGCTACTATACCCAGCAAAACTATCAATCACCATAGATGGAGAAACCAAAGTTTTCCATGACAAAACCAAATTCACACAGCATCTTTCCATGAATCCAGCACTTCAAAGGATAATAAAGAGAAAACACCAACACAAGGACAAAAATTACGCCCTAGAAAAAGCAAGAAAGTAATCCTTCAACAAACCTAAAAGAAGACAGCCACAAGAACAGAATCCCAACTCTAGCAACAATTACTTTTCCTTAATATCTCTTAATATCAATGCAGTAAATTCCCCAATAAAAAGACATAGACTAACAGACTGGCTACAAAAACAGTACCCAACATTTTGTGCTTATAGGAAACCCACCTCAAAGAAAAAGACAGTCACTACCTCAGAGTAAAAGGCTAAAAAAACAATTTTCCAAGAAAATGGTTTGAAGAAACAAGCTGGAGTAACCATTCTAATATTGAATAAAATTGACTTCCAACCCAAAGTTATCAAAAAAGACAAGAAGGGGCACTCCATGCTCATCAAAGGTAAAATCATCCAAGATGAATACTCGATTCTGAATATCTATGCTTCAATGCAAGTGCATCCACATTCGTTAAAGAAACTATAGCAAAGCTCAAAGCACACATTACACCTCACACAATAACAGTGGGAGAATTCAACACCCCACTTTCATCAATGGACAGACCCTGGAAACAGATTAAACAAAGACACATTGAAACTAAAAGCAGTTATTTAACAAGTGGATTTAACAGATATCTACAGAAGATTTTATCCTAAAACAAAAGGATAAGACTTCTTCTCAGCACCTCATGGCACCTTCTCCAAAATGGACCATATAATTGGTCACAAAACGGGCCTCAACAGATACAAAAATATTGAAATAACCCCATGCATCCTATCAGATCACCATGGACTAAGGCAGATCTTCAATAACAACATGAATAATAGAAAGCCAATATTCACATGGAAACTGAATAACACTCTACTCAATGATACCTTGGTCAAGGATGAAATAAAGAAAGAAACTGAAGACTTTTTAAGAGTTTAATGAAAATGAATCCACAACATACCCACACTTATGGGACACAATGAAAGGAGTCCTAAGAGGAGAACTCATAGCTCTGAGTGCCTCCAAAAAGAAACTAGAGAGAGCATACACTAGCATCTTGATAGCACACCTAAAAGCTCTAGAACAAAAGGAAGCAAATTCACCCAAGAGGAGTATACAGCAGGAATTAATGAAACACAGTACTGAAATCAACCAAGTGGGAACAAAAAGAGCTATTCAAAGAATCAACCAAACCAGGAGCTGGTTCTTTGAGACATCAACAAGATAGATGAACCTAATTAACAAAATCAGAAATGAAAATGGAGATATAACAACAAAACCTGAGGAAATCAAAACATCATCAGATTCTACTACAAAAGCCTATACTAAGCAAACCTGGAAAACATGGATGAAATGAACAAATTTCTATACAGATACCAAGTACCAAAGTTAAATAAGAATCAGATTAATGATCTAAACAGTCCCATATCCCCTAAAGAAATAGAAGCAGTCATTAATAGTCTCCCAACCAAAAAAAAAGCCCAGGACCAGATGGGTTTAGTGCAGAGTTCTATCAGACCTTTAAAGAAGACCTAATTCCAATTCTCCTCCAACTATTCCACAAAATTGAAACAGAAGGAACTCTACCCAATTCATTCTATGGAGCCACAATTACTCTGATACCTAAATTACAGAAAGACCCATGAAAGAAAGAGAACTTCAGACCAATTTCCCTTATGAATATCAATGCAAAAATACTCAATAAAATTCTTTCTAACCGAATGCAAGGATACTTCAAAACAATCATCAATCATGATCAAGTAGGCTTCATCCCAGGGATGCAGGGATGGTTTAATATACAGAAATCCATCAATATAATCCACTATATAAGCAAACTCAAAGACAAAAACCACATGATCATCTCATTAGATGCTGAGAAAGCATTTGACAAAATCCAACACCCATTCATAATAAAAATCTTGGAAAGAGCAGGAATTCAAGTCCCATACCTAAACATAGTAAAAGCAATATACAGCAAACTGGTAGCCAACATCAAACTAAATGGAGAAAAGCTGGAAGCAATCCGACTAAAATCAGGGACTAGACAAGGCTGCCCACTCTCTCCCTATCTATTCAATATAGTACTAAAAGTCCTAGCAAGAGCAATTAGATAACAAAAGGAGACCAAGGAGATACAAATTAGAAAGGAAGGAGTTAAAATATCACTATTTGCAGATGATATGATAGTATATATAAGTGATCCTAAAACTTCCACCAGAGAACTCATAAACCTGATAAATAGATTCAGTGAAGTAGCTGGATATAAAATTAACTCAAACAAATCAGTGGCCTTTCTCTACACAAAGGATAAACATGTTCAGAAAGAAATTAGGGAAACAACATCCTTCACAATACTCACAAATAACATAAAAAACCTTGGTGTGACTCTAACTAAGGAAGTGAAAGATCTGCATGATAAGAACTTCAAGTCTCTGAAGAAAGAAATCAAAGAAGACCTCAGAAGATGGAAAGATCTCCCATGCTCATGCATTGGCAGGATTAATATAGTCAAAATGGCTATCCTGCCTGAAGCAATCTACAGATTCAATGAAATTCCCATCAAAATTCCAACTCAATTCTTTACCAACTTAGAAAGAGTAATTTGGAAATTCATCTGGAATGGCAAAAAACCTAGGATAGAAAACTTTTCTCAATAATAATAGAATCTCTGGTGGAATCACCATGCCTGACCTAAAGCTGTACTACAGAGCAATTGTGATAAAAACTGCATGGTACTGGTACAGTAACAAACACGTAGATCAATGGAATAGAATTGAAGATCCAGAAATGAACCCACACACCTATGAACACTTGATCTTTGACACAGGATCTAAAACTATCCAGTGGAAAAAAGATAGTATTTTCAACAAATGGTGCTGGCACAACTGGTAGTTATCATGTAGAAAATTGTGAACTGATCCATTCTTCTCTCCTTGTACAAAGCTCAAGTCTAAGTGGATCAAGGAACTCCACATAAAACCAGAGACACTGAAACTTATAGAGGAGGAAGTGGGGGGAAAGCCTCAAAGATATGGGCACAGGGGAAAAGTTCCTGAATGGAATAGCAATGGCTTGTGCTGTAAGATCGAGAATTGATAAATGGGACCTCATAGGATTGTAAAGCTTCTTTAAGGCAAAAGACACTGTCAATAAGACAAAAAGGCCACCAACAGATTGGGAAATGATCTTTACCAATCCTAAATCAAATAGGAGACAAATATGCAATATATATATATATATATATATATATATATATATATATATATATATATATATATATATATAAAGAACTCAAGAAGATGGACTCCAGAAAATCAAATAATCCTATTAAAAAATGGGGTACAGAGCTAAACAAAGAAATCTCAACTGAGGCTGAGAAGCACCTGAAAAAATGTTCAACATCCTTAATCATGAGGAAAATGCAAATCAAAACAACCCTGAGATTCCACTTCACACCAGTCAGGATAGCTAAGATCAAAAATTCAGGTGGCAGCAGATGCTGGCAAGGATGTGGAGAAAGAGGAACACTCCTCCATTGTTGGTGGGATTGCAAGCTTGTACAACCACTCTGGAAATCAGTTTGGCGGTTCCTCAGAAAATTGGACATAGTACTACCGGAAGATCCAGCAATACCTCTCCTATGCATATACCCTGAAGATGTTTCAACTGGTAATAAGGGCACATGCTCCACTATGTTCATAGCAGCCTTATTTATAATAGCCAGAAGCTGGAAAGAACCCAGATGTACCTCAACAGAGGAACAGAAAATGTAGTACATTTACACAATGGAGTACTACTCAGATATTAAAAACAATGAATTTATGAAATTCATAGGCAAATGGATGTATCTGGAGGATATTATCCTGAGTGAAGTAACCCAATCACCAAAGAACTCACATGATATACACTTACTGAGAAGTGGATATTAGTCCAGAAACTTAGAATATCCAAGATACAATTTGCAAAACACATGAAACTCAAGAAGAAGGAAGACCAAAGTGTGGATACTTCGTACCTTCTTAGAATGGGGAACAAAATTTCCATGAAAGGAGTGGCAGAGGTCAGAGCTGAGACAGAAAGAAGGATCATCCAGAAACTGCCTCACCCTGGGATCCATCCCATATACAACCACCAAACCCAGAAACCATTGCATATGTCAGAAAGATGTTTCTGACAGGACTCTGATATAGCTATCTCTTGTGAGGCTATGCCAGTGCCTGGCAAATACAGAAGTGGATGCTCATTGTCATCTATTGGATGGAACACAGGGCCCATAATGTACTAACTAGAGAAAGTACCCAAGGAGCTGAAGGCATCTGCAACCCTACAGGAGGTACAACAATATGAACTAACCAGTACCCCCCCCCATGTCTGTGTCTCTAGTTGCCTATGTAGCAGAGGATGGCCTAGTTGGTCATCAATGGGAAGAGAGGCCCTTGGTCTTGCAAAGATCATATGCTCCAGTACAGGGGAATGCCAGGGCTAGGAAGCAGAAGTGGGTGGGTTGGGGAGCTGGGCAGGAGGAGGGTATAGGGGACTTTTGGGATAGCATTTGAAATGTAAATGAAGAAAATATCTTATAAAAAGGCAAATACCATATTTTCTCTCATATGCAAAATCCAACTTCAAAACAATATAAATTTGTGCACACATGTACCATGCACTCTGTGAGTGTGTGTGTGTGTGTGTGTGTGTGTGTGTGTGTGTGTGTAGAAATTGAAAAGGGAATAATGAGAAAAAGTAGAAAAATTCTTAGGCGCACTGAGGATAATGGTATTTATGTGACATGAAAGTAGAAGGAGGGATAACTTAGAGGAAGGAATGGAACCAGTCAGAGGAACATCAGGAGTACTATGAATGGCAACAAGTAAGAGGGGTGGTGGATTAAAACTAAGGATATGTACGTGTGAAGATTCTTAATAAAACCTATTACTCTGTATGGTAAACTCAGATTCATTAAAAAGTGAAAATAATGGAGAAATAAAAAGAAAATACTTCAAGATAAGCTCAAACTAAAGCAACTTTTGATCACAAGTCAGCCTCACAGAAAATAAAGGAACTAATCCTATATGTATTGCAAGAAGAGTTTCAATCGTGAGAGCACAAGAAGGAATACATTTTATCCATAAAATAGATAAACAAAGGATTTGGAGGAAAGTCTCAATTACATCTACCTCAGTAGACCAACAAATCCTAACATAAACAGAGGAGAGTCAAAGGGACAACAATTACCATACCAACACAGAAAACAGCCAACAAAGGCACAAGAGTAAGTGGTAGCTCTCAATAATAGCCCAAAATTTGTATAGTCATAGGAGTCAAAATTCTCTAATTAAACAATATAGACCTGATGGATGGATTGAAAATCATGGTTCAACAATTTTTTGTCTGAAAGAATTACATTTCTTTATGAAAAACTTACAGATTCAGAGTGAAAATATAGATGTCAATGTATTAAGCAAATGGAATGCCAAACAAAACAGAAGTTACCACAGTTATATCAGATGAAGTAGACTTAATGTCCAAACTAGAAGTGGCAAAGAATGTCACTAGATATTATTAAAGTAAGAAACTCATTGAGAAGTTATGACAATTTTAAGTATATATACACTATCATTGTCATACTCATTTTTATGGAGCAACCACTACTAGACATTAAGGGTCAAATATGTCCAGGTACAATAATAGACAATGGTACCAATACCTCTGTCATCAATAGATAGATCATCCAGACCAAAAATAGAATCATCACAGAAATTTTAGACTTAAATTTAAGCATCAGCCATGTGGAGTTAGCAGAATATTATATCTAGCAACTGCAAAATGCATATCCTTAGCAACTAAAGGAATTTTCTATAAAACAAATAATAAATTAAGCTATAAAGCATCTCTTAAAATGCAAACAAGTCAAAACAACTTTTATCTTAGAAGAGAATAAACTTGGAAGTCAACAACAAGTAAAATGAGAGAAACTATACAAGTATACAGAGAATAAACAATATACACTTGAATGGCCACTGAGTGAATGAAGAAATCAGGGAGTAAATGAATTCATAAAATGAAGTAAAAATATAACTTACTAGAAACTTAGGGATACAGCAAAAGCAGCTCTAATATGAAAGTTTATAACTGTATAGGGAAATTTTGGGATAGCATTTGAAATGTAAATAAAGAAAATATCTAATAAAAAATATGTCAAAAAAAGAAGAAAAACAGAATTGATAGAAATACTGAGAAATAAAAACTCCAGGAGCACAAAAAAGAAAGAAAGAAAGAAAGAAAGAAAGAGAGAGAGAGAGAGAGAGAGAGAGAGAGAGAGAGAGAGAGAGAGAGAAAGAAAGAAAGAAAGAAAGAAAGAAAGAAAGAAAGAAAGAAAGAAAGAAAGAAAGAAAGAAAGAAAGATAGTTTAGAACTATAGGAAGTCATATTAAAACCAGAATATAAATGTAAACATCAATAATTGATATCATTGTTTTATAAAAGCAGAACCAAAGAGGAGACTAGGAGAGATGATACAGGGCAGACATTATTAATAAAATACAAAAGGAAAGAACATGAGAAAAAAGTTGATGAAGCAACTTCTTTATAAAGATAAAAATAAGATTAACCCAGAGGTGCACCTGGAGCACAGCCAGCAAAAATGAGTTGTGTGAGTTCCCCTAACCTTCATCTTCTGGCCAATGGCTTTTCTTCCTGTCCCATGTTGCTTTTTGGGACCAGAGAAACATCCTGAATCTCTGAAGAGGCCTGGGGGTAGGGAGGCAGGAGCATCCATCTTAGACACCTCACCTCCCCAACAAATCACCCATCAATTGAGTCCAATTGGGGCAGAGCCAATAGAAGTGAGCTGTGCGAGATCCCTGGACCTATATCTTCTGGTGCACATCTCTCCCTGTCTTACCATAGGATTCTGTGGGGGTCCCAGGAACAACCAGCTTAGCTTCCTCCCTAGCCAATCCCCTGCCTGCCAGGTCCATCTGAGGCACACCCAGCAGAGGTAAGTTGTGCTGTTACCTAAGATCCATTGTCAGACTCTGCCTGCATCCTTGAGGAGTTCTTCTGAAATCAGGAACATCTAGCTAACACCAGGAACAAAAAAATGGCTAAAGGATAGAACGAGAACAGAATCAACAAGATCCGGGGCAATATGGCATAAGAGCCCAGCTATCCTGCTACAGCAAGCCCTGAACATCCTGCACAATCTAAGCAAAATAAGATGACCTTAAATCCAATCTTATCAAGATAATAGAGGCCTTTAAAGAGGAAATTAGTAAGTCCCTTAAATAAATACAGTAAAATACAATCAAACAAGTGAAAAAAAATGAATAAAACTATTCAAGACCTGACAACAGAAATAGAAGCAATAATGAAAATATAAACTGAGGGAATTCTGCAGATGGGAAACCTAGGTAAGAGAACAAGAAGTACAGATGCAAGCATCACCAAAAGAATACAAGAGATAGAAGAGAAAATTTTAGGAATAGAAGATGAAATTGAAGCAATCTACACATCAGTCAAAGAAAATACTAAATCTAAAAAGTTCATAATGCAAAGCATGCAAGAAATCTGGAACATGAATAAAAGAGCAAACTTAAGAATAATAGGACTAGGAGAAAATTCCAAATTAAAAAGTCCAGAAAATACCTTCAACAAAAATTAAAGAAGAGTACTAAAGAAATATGTGCATATATATATATACATATATATATATATGTATATATATACATATATATATATGTGTGTGTGTGTGTGTGTGTGTGTGTGTGTGTGTATGTACATGAAGCTTACAGAAAATCAAATAGATTGACCTACAAAAGAAAATCCTCCTGCACATAACTAAAACACCAAATGTACAGAACAAAGAAAGAATATTAAAAGCTGCAAAGGAAAGGGTCCAGGTAACATATAAAGTCAGACCTATCAGTTTACACTAGACATTTCAACAGAGACTCTAAAACCCAAAAGGGAGTTCATACTGTGTGTGTTCTTTTGTGATTGAGTTCCCTCACTAGGATGATATTCTCCAGATCCATTCATTTGCCTAAGAATTTCATCAATTCATTGTTTTTAATAGCTGAGTAGTACTACATTGTGTAAATGTACCACATTTTCTGTATCCATTCCTTTGTTGAGGGACATCTGGGTTCTTTCCAGCTTCTGGCTATTATAAATAGAGCTGCTATAAACATAGTAGAGCGTATGTCCTTACTACATGTTGAAACATCTTCTGGGTATATGCCCAGGAGTGGTATTGCTGGGTCCTTAGATAGTACAATGTCCAATTTTCTGAGGAACCGCCAGACTGATTTCTAGAGTAGTTGTACAAGCTTGCACTCCCACCAACAATGGAGGAGTGTTCCTCTTTCACCACATCCTTGTCAGCATCTGCTGTCACCTGAATTTTTGATCTTAGCTATCCTGAGTGGTGTGAAGTGGAATCTCAGGGTTGTTTTTATTTGCATTTCCCTGATGACTAAGGGTGTTAAACATTTCTTTAGGTGCTTCTCAGCCATTCCACATTCCTCATTTGGGAATTCTTGGTTCTGTACCCCATTTTTTAATAGGGCTAATATCCACTTATCAGTGAGTGCATACCATGCATGTTTGATTCTTGTAGTCTAACTTGCTGAGTTCTTTCTATATACAGATATTAGCCCTCTATTGGATGTAGGATTGATAAAGATTTTTTCCCAATCTGTTGATTGTCATTTTGTCCTATTGACAGTGTCCTTTGCCTTCCAAAAGATTTGCAATTTTATGAGGTCCCATTTGTCTATTCTTGATCCAAGAGCATAAGCCATTGGTGTTCTGTTCAGAAATTTTCCCCCGTTCCCATTTGTCAAGGCTTTTCCCCACTTTCTACTCTATTATTTTCAGTGAATCTGGTTTCATATGGAGGTTCTTGATCTACTTGGAACTGAGTTTTGTACAAGGAGATAAGAATGGATCGATTTGCATTCTTCTACATGCAGACCTCTCTGGATACATAAGATACAATTCACAGACCACATGAAGCTCAAGAAGGAAGAACAAAGTTTGGTTGCTTCAGTCCTTCTTAGAAGGAGGAACAAAATACTCATGGAAGCAAATATGGAGACAAAGCGTGGAGCAGAGACTGAAGAAAAGGCCATCCAGAGACTGCCACACCTGGGAATCTGTCCCATATACAGTCTCCAAACCCAGACACTATTGTGGATGCCAAAATGTGCTTGCTGACTGAAGCCTGATACAACTGTCTCATGAGAAGCTCTGCCAGAGTTTGACAAATACAGAGGTGGATACTCACAACCAACCATTGGACTGATAGAGGAGTCCCCAGTGGAGGAGTTAGAGAAAGGATTGAAGGAGCTGAAGGGGTTTGAAACCCCATAGGAAGAACAATAATATCAACCAACCAGACCCCCCAAAGCTCCCAGGGACTAAACCACCAACCAAAGAGTACACATGGAGGGACCCATGGATCTAGCCACATATACCCAACATGGCCTTGTTGGGCATCAATGGGAAGAGAGGTCCTTGGTCCTGTGAAGACTTGATGCCCCAGTGTTGGGGAGTTAGAAGTAGATGGGTTGGTGGGGCAATACCCTCATAGAAGCAGGGGGGAGGGGGATAATATAGGGGTGTTCTGTGTGAAGAATAGGGGAAGGGGATAGTATTTGAAATGTAAATAAAGAAAATATTCAATATAAAGGGGAAAAGAGAGAAAAACTTACTTTGGCTTCTGATTTCAGAAGGAAAAACCCAAATGGGTATGGGCAGAGATCTTACACACTCTTAGACACCACAGATGCTATCCAAGATGACTGTATCCAGCAAAATTTTCAATCACCATAGATGGAAAAAGAAGATATTCCATGACAAAACCAAATTAAACAATATCCCCAACTCCAGCCCTGCCAAAGATACTAGAAGGAAAACCCCAATCAAAGAATGCTAACCATACTCATAGAAACATAGGTAATAAATAATCCCACACCAGCAAACAAAAAAAGGGGCATACACACCATACCACACTATAAGTAATATCAAAATAACAGGAATTAACACTCACTGGTCATTAATATTTCTCAACACTAAATGGATTCAATTTCCCAATAAAAAGACAAAGACTAACAAAGTAGATGTGAAAACAGGATCCATCATTCTGCTGTCTACAAGAAACACACCTCAACTACAAAGATAGGCATTGCCTCAGAGTAAAGGACTATAAAAAGGTTTTCTAAACAATAGGACCCAAGAAGCAAGCTGGAGTAGCCAGTCTAAAATCTAACAAAATAGACTTTGAATCAAAATTAGAGATGGGGGAGGACACTTCATACTCATCAAAGGATGACCTCTTAATTCTAAATTTCTATGCTCCAAATGCAAGGGCACCCAAGAAACATTACTAAAGCTTAAATCACACATTAAACCTCACACATTAATAGTGAGAGATATCAGTAACCAACTTTCACCAATAGATATGTCATCCAGACAGAAACTAAACAGAGAAATAATGGAGATGTTATAAACCAAATGGACCTAACAAATGTTTACAAAATATTTTACCCAAACAGGAAAAAAAAATATACTTCCTTCTCAGCTCATCACCAGAACTGTCTTCAAAGCTGACCACATAAGATGCACAAAAGAAGTCTTAGCAGAAACAAGAAAATTAAAATAATCCCCTGTAACTTATCAGACCACCATTGATTAAAGCTGGAATTCAACAACAGAAACAACAGAAAGCATACAAACACAGGGAAACTGAAAAAATCTCTACTCAATGATCACTAGGTTGGGAAGAAATAAAGAAATAAAGACATTCTAGAATTCAATGAATATGAAGGCATAATATACATATGCTTATTGGACACAATGAAAGCAGTGCTAAGAGGGACATTCATAGCACTAAGTACTTTCATAAAGAAATCGGGGAGATCTCATATTAGCAATTTAAAAGCACACCTAAAAGCTCAAGAACAAAAAGAAGCAAAAACATCCAAGAGGAGTAGATGGCAGGAAATAATCAAACTTAGGACTGAAATCAATAAATTAGAAACAAAGAAAACAACACAACAAATCAATGAAAAGATGAGCTGGTTCTTTGAGAAAATCAACAAGATGGACAAATCTTTAACTAAACTAACCTAATGACAGACAGACAATACCCTAATCATTAAAATCAGAAATGAAGGGGGACATAACAATAAACACTAGGGAAATCCAAAGAATCATTTGGTCTTACTTCAAAAGCCTGTACTCTACAAAATCAGAAAATATAAACAAAATGGATGATTTTCTTGGTAGAGTACACTCACCAAAGTTAAATCAAGATCAGGTAAACAACTTAAATAGTCCTATAACCCCTAAGAAAATAGAGGCACTCATTTAAAGTCTCCCAACCAACAAAAGCCCAGGGCCAGATGGTTTTGTGCAGTCTTTCAAAGAACAGCTAATACCAATACTCTGCAAAATGAAAACAGAAGTAAATTGCAAAAGTCATCCTATGATGCCACAGTCACTCTGATAGCTAAACTACACAAAAATTCAACAAAGAAGGAGAATTTCAGACCAATTTCACTTGTGAACTTTGATGTAAAAGTACTCGATAACATTCCTGCAAACCAATCCAGGAACACATTTAAAAAAAAAAATCATCTACCATGATAGAGTAGGCTTCATCCCAGGGATTTTGGGATGGTTCAACATATGAAAAAAAATCCATCAAAGCTATTAGATGCTGAAAAGACTTTTGATAAAAAGAGCCTCTTCATGTTAAGAGTCTTGGAGAGAACAGGGATACAATGTCTATACCTAAACATAATAAAAGCAATATACAGCAAGCCAAAAGCCAACATCAAATTAAATGGAGAAAATTTTAAATAATTACACTAAAATCAGGGACAAGACAAGGCTTCCCACTCTCTGTTTCTATTTATAATAGTATGTGAAGTTCTAGCTAGAGCAATAAGATCATTAGAGATCAAGGGGATCCATATTGGAAAGGAAGAATTCAAAGTATTGCTATTCTTAGATGATAAGATAGTATTCATAAGTGACCCCAAAAATTCTACAGCAAACATATATAGAAGATAAACACCTCAAATTGGCTGGATTAAAAAAAATCAGGTTTTAAAAATTAGTAGCCTCCTTTATACAAAAGATAAATGGACTGACAAAGAAATTAGGGAAGCAACACCCTTTTTAATACCCACAAGTAATATGAAATATCTTAGTGTAGTATAACTCCACCCAAGCAAAAAACCTGTATGACAGGAACTTCAGGTCTCTGAAGAAAGAAAGTAAAGAACTTATCAGAAGATGGAAAGATCTACCATGATCAGTAATCTGTAGGTTTAACATAGTAAAAATGGCCATCTTACCAAAAGTGATCTACAGATTCAAATCAATTCTCATCAAAATTTCATCACAATTCTTTATAGATCTTGAAAGAGCCAATTTTCAGCCATATAGGAAAACAAAAGACCCAGGATAGATAAATACAATAAAAGAACTTCTGGAGATATCATCATCCCTGATCTCAAGCTGTACTACATAGCAATAATATTAAAACCCCCATTGTATTGGCATAAAAATGAGCAGGTTGATCAATGTAATAGAATCTAAGACCCAGAAGTACTCCTACACACCTACAGAAATGTGGTTTTTGACATAGAAGCCAAACTCATACAATGGGGAAAAAAAGCATTTTCAATAAATAGTGCTGGACTAATTGGATGTCTCAGTGTAGAAAATTGGAAATAGATTCATACTAATTATGCGGCAAAAAAACTTGAGTCTAAGTGGATAAAAGACAACATAAAACTGGACACTAAATCTAATAGAAGAGAAAATGGGGAACTATCTTGAACACATTGGCACAGGAGAAAAATTCCTGAACAGAACACCAATAACTCAAGCACTAAGATCAACAATTAATAAATGAGAACTTATGAAACTGAAAATCTTCTACAAGTCTAAGGACAAACTGGCAGCCTACAGAATGGGAATAGATCTTCATGGACCACACATCTAACAGAGGGCTACTTGTTTGGGACTTGGGACTGAAGTACATATTTTACATATCAAAGAAAGCCAACAAGGCCTCCAGGTTCCCCTAGGATCCCTCAGTCCCTACCTGGCATATCCTGCCTCTAACCTTGAACTTCTAGCCTAGGGGCTCTCTGTACCCTCCTGTTGCTACTGTTACTGCTGCTGCTGCTGCTGCTGCTGCTGCTGCTGGTCCTCCTCCTCCTCCTCCTCCTCCTCCTCCTCCTCCTCCTCCTCCTTCTCTTCTTACTCTGTGCATGTGCCCTTTCTCTCTGTCTTCTCCCTTCCTGGTCTCCCCATAGCAACTCCACTGACCTCAATCTTTGAGGACAGTTAACTCACCCAAAAGCAGTTTCCCAATAAAACTACCTTTGATATATTTTAATCTGGCTTGAGAAAAAAAAAACTATCAGCTAATATCCAACATATGTAAAACTCTCAAGAAATTAGATACCAATAAATCAAATAACCCAATTAAAAATGGGGTACAGAGCTAAACAACAGAAGAATCTCTTAGGGCTGAGAAGCACTGAAAGAAATGTTCATCATCCTTAGTCATTAGGGAAACGCAAATCAGAATGACTCTGAGATTCTGTCTTACACCTGTCAGAATGGCTAAGATTGAAAACTTAAGAGACACCACATGCTGGTAAGAATGTAGAACAACAAGCACACTCCTCCATTGCTGGTGAGAGACCAAACTTGCACACTTTGGAAATCAATTTGGCTGCTTCTGAGAAAATTGGGACTAGTTCTACCCCAAGACTCAGCTATATTGCTCCTGGGTTTGTACCAAAAAGATGCCCCAGAATATCACAAGAATATTTGCTCAACTATGTTCATCTTGGCTTTATTTATAATACACAGAAACTGGAAAAAACCTATATATCCTTCAATAGATGAATGTATAAAGAAAATAAGTTACATCTATACTGTGGAATGTGCTGCTATTAAAAACAATGACTTCATGGAATTTTCAGGCAAATGGATGAAACTAGAAACTATCCTGACTTAAGTAACCCAGATCCAGAAAGAGAGAGACATGGTATGTACTCATAAGTGGAATTAGCCATAAAGTACAGGATAACCATTCTGTAATTTATGGAACCAAAAGAACTAAATAAGGAGGACCCAAGGGAGGAGGCTTGACTATCTCTCAGAATGGGAAATAAAATAGACACTGGAAGCAGATGGATGGAAGGAACTAGGTAGGAGAGGGGTGAGGAGGGGACCAGGGATGGGGATTAGGTGTGAAGAGATGGAGGTGGGCGAGAGAACCAAAATCGGTTGGAGCATCTCTAGGACTAGCTGGAGATCTGGAACTGGGGAGGTGCCTAAGAGTCTATAGGGGTAAATCTAGCTGAGACTCCTAGCAGCAGGGGATATGGAGATTGAAGTGCCACCTCCTGTTGCCAGGTAGGTCTTTCAGTGGAGGAGAGGCAACATCAACTTATCCATAAAACCTTTAATATTTGTCCTGTCTACAAGATGTGCAGGGATAGAGAGGGAGCAGAGATTTCAGGAATGATCAACAAATGACTGGCCCAACTTAAGACCCATCCCAAGTGAGAGAGCCAACCCCTGACACTATTAATGATTCTCTGCTATGCTTCTAGACAAGAGCCTAGCATAAATGTCTTCTGAGGATCTCTATCTCGCAGCAGATGGAAGGAGTGGGAAAAGGGTTTGAGAGAGCCAGAGGAATTAAAGACACCACAGAAAGCCTACAGAGTCAACTAATCTGGACCCATGGGGGCTCACAGAGAATAAACCACCAACCAAAGAACATGCATTAAATGGACCTAGGTCCCTCACAACTTGTAGCAGATCTGTAGTTTGACCTTCATGTGGGTGCCCTAACAATTGGAGCAGGTGTTGTTTCTGACTCTGTTGCCTTACATTGGACCACTTTCCCCTAGGTTCATTACCTGGTTGGGCTTCATTGGGAGAGGATGCACTTAGTCCTGCTCTGACTTGATGTCCCAGGGTGGGGTCATGCCCAAGGAAGGCTTCATTAGTTTCTAAGGAGAAGGCAGGGAGTGATGGGGGAGGGATTTGTGGGGGTAATACAGAGAGAAAAAGAGAGATATATACAGAAAGAAAACTTAGCCCAAGTCATTGATGAATATAAATGCAAAATTATTTATAAAGAACTTGTAAAACAAACTCATTAAATAGTTGTGTGCAAGATCAAATCACTTTCATTTCAGAATACAAGGATGGTTCAACACATGCAATAAATGTAATGCAGCACATAAAATAACTCAGAACGAAGTAAACAAAAATTCTGTGATAAAGTCCAACAACAATTCATTATAACCACCCTAAGACATTACAGATAACATGCCCCAATAAAAAGATTATATTTGACAAATCTATATTCAGCATTATACTAAGTAGGGGACAGCAAAAGGACTTCCTTTGAAAACAGATAAGAAATAATGGTGTCTACTGTCTCCATTCTTACTCACCAGAGTCCTTGAAGTCTAAGTGTGACCAGAATGACAAAAGAAAGAAATAGGGTAAAGAAATGTCCAATTATTTCGTTCTTCAGATGATATGTTTTTGAACCTATAAAAACATAAATACTTTTCCAGAAAACTCCTAGATCTAATAAATACTTTTAGCAAAGCCTCAGGATACAAAATCAACACAAAACTTGTGGCTTTCCTACACATCAATAATGAACTTTATAAGAAAAATCAAAGAGGCATCTAATCCATTATAGATTCAAAAAAGCAATATACTGAAATAAACGTGACCAAGGACATTTAAAAATCTCCACAGAGAAAATCTTAAAAAAAAAAAAATTGAAGACACTAGAGATTGAAAAGGACACCCATGCTTCATGGGTTGAGAGGAACAAGGTTGTAAACTGTCTAAATTACTAGAAGCACTTTACAGCTGCAATGTAAATGTTAATATTAAAACAAATGTGGAAACTCAGAAGTCCCAGGATAACCAAAGCAATTGTACACCTTACATGCAATACTGAAGAAAGTATCATAACACTTTATTCCAATTGTGTTTCCATGAGTATACAGACTACAAGCCAATGAAAACAAATCTACTCCAAAGGGGTAAATAAACCTCTTGGACATTAAAAATTGGATCATTGACTGTAAGAAGAAACAACACAGCAGAATGAGAATGAGAAGGAACAGGAAACAGCCTTTGTCAACAGTAGACCTAAAAGGGGACTAATATCCAAAATATACAAAAACTCAAGAGTAAATGTCAAATACAAAAAAAAAAAAAAAAGACAAATAAATTAGATGAACGGTTCTCTAAAGAAAATTGCAAGTGGAGTCCTCTGTGCACCTTCCCTGCCAAAGGAACGCTTACCTCAAGGGAGTGCTCTGACATCTAGACTCAGGAGAAATCACCATTTTCACTCCGGTAACTCTCTAGGCAGGTCCACTCAGGAGCACATAGTCCACAGAAGCAGCAGAGCAGCTGGGAAAGGTCCTACAGACCTACATCTGCACCCAGGAGCTGGGGCTGTTCTGCAGCCCTCTGTGCACTGGTCTTGCCAGGATAGAGCTGGTCTCCCAGGAGTGTTGACACAGGCTTACAGACTCCCAGGAGGAACAAACTCCAGCAAGACACAGCAAGAATATCTAACACCACAGATTACCAGATGGTGAAAGGCAAACACAGGAATTTTACCAACAGAAAGCAAGAATATATGTCATCATAAGAACTCAGTATTCCCACCAGAGCGAGTCCTGGATACTCCAGCAAACTGGAAAAGTAAGATTAGGGTTTAAAAATCATATCTCATGGTGCTGGCAGAGGATTTTTAAGAAGGACATTAATTACTCCCATAAAGAAATACAGGAGAACACAGCTAAAAAGAAACAGGTAGAAGCCCTTAAAGAGGAAACACAAAATTCCCTTAAAGAATTATGGGAAAGCACAAACAAACAGGTTGAAAGAATTGAACAAAACCATCCAGAATCTTAAAATGGAAGAAAAAACAATAAAGAAATCAGAAAGGGAGACAACTCTGGAGATAGAAAACCTAGGAAAGAAGTCAGGAGCCATAGATATAAGCATCATCAACAGAATACAAGAGATAGAAGACAAAATCTCAGCTGTAGAAGATATCATAGAAAACATGGACTAAACAATCAAAGAAAATGCAAAATGCAAAAAGATTCTAACTCAAAACATCCAGGAAATCCAGGACACAATGAGAAAACAAAATCTAATAGGTATAGATGAGAATGAAGATTTTCAACTTAAAGGGCCAGTAAATATCTTCAACAAAATTATAGAAGAAAACTTCCCTAACCTAAAGAAAGAGATGCCCATGAACATACAAGAAGCCTACAGAACTCCAAAGTATTTGGACCAAAAAAGAAATTACTCTCTTCATATATAATCAAAAAACCAAACAAATAATACAATGAAGGAATATTAAAAGCAGTAAGGTAAATAGGTCAAGTAACATATAAAGGCAGACCTATCAGAATTACACCACACTTCTCACCAGACACTATGAAAGCCAAATGATCCTGGGCAAATATCATACAGACCCTAAGAGAACACAAATGCCATCACAGACAATTATATCCAGCAAAACTTTCAATAACTATATATGTAGAAACCAAGGTATTCCATGACAAAATCAAATTTACACAATATCTTTCCACAAATCCAGCCCTTCAAAGGATAATAAAGGGAAAACTCCAACACAAGGAGGGAAACTAAGCCCTAGAAAAAGCAAGAAAGCAATCCTTCAACAAATCTAAAAGAAGATAGCCACATGAACAGAATTGCAATTCTAACATCAAAAATAACAGAAAGCAACATTTACTTTTCCTTAATATTTCTTAATATCAATGAACTCAATTCCACAATAAAAAGAAATAGGCTAACAGGCTGGCTACATAAACAGGACCCAACATTTTGCTGCATACAGGAAACACACCTCAGTGACAAAGACAGACACTACCTCTGAGAAAAAAGGCTGGAAAACTATTTTCCAAGCAAATGGTCCCAAGAACAAGATGGAGTACCCATCCTAATATCAAATAAAATCAATTTTCAACCTAAAGTTATCAAAAAAGACAAGGAGGGACACTTCATACTCATCAAAGGTAAAATCTACCAAGATAAACTCTCAGTTCTGAACATCTATGCTCCAAATGCAAGGGCATCCACATTCATTAAAGAAACTTTACTAAAGTTCAAAGCACACATTGCACAACATACAATAATAGTGGAAGACTTCAACATCTTCCACTCATCAATGTACATGTCATGGAAACTAAACAGAGACACAGTGAAATGGATGTAACAGATATTTATAGATCATTTTACCCTAAAACAAAAGGATATACTTTCTTCTCACCACCGCATGGTACCTTCTCAAAATTGACCATGTAATTGGTCACAAAACAGGCCTCAACAGATACAAAAAGATTGAATTAATCTCATGCATCCTTTCAGATCACCACAGACTAAGGCTGATCTTCAATAACAACATAAATAATAGAAAGCCCACATGCACGTGGAAGCTAAACAACACTCTACACAATGATAACTTGGTCAAAGAAGAAATAAAGAAAGAAATCTTTTTAGAGCTTAATGAAAATGAAGCAACAACATACCCAAACTTATGGTACACAATGAAAGCAGTCCTAAGAGGAAAATCCATAGCACTGCATGCCTCCAAAAAGAAACTGGCAGCTTGACAGAACACCTGAAACCTCTAGAACAAAAAGAAGAAATTCACTCATGAGGAATAGACTGCAAGAGAAAAATCAAACTGAGGGATAAAATCAACCAAGGAGGAACAAAAAGAACTAGACAAAGAATCAACCAAACCAGGAGTTAGTTCTTTGAGAAAATCAACAAAATAGAAAAACCCTTAGTGAGACTAACTAAAGGGCACAGGGACATTATCCTAATTCACAAAAGCAGACATGAAAAAGGAACAACATAACAACAGAATCTGAGGAAATCCAAAAAATCGTCAAATCCTACTACAGAAGCCTATACTCAACAAACTGGAAAACCCGGATGAAATGGACAGCTTTTTAGACAGATACTAGGTACCAAAGTTAAATCAGGATCAGAATAATGATCTAAACATCCCCATATTCCCCTAAAGAAATAGAAATAGTCATTACTCATCTCCCAACCAAAAAAAGCCCAGGACCAGTTGGGTTTAGTTGAGTTCTTTCAGATCTTCAACAAAGACCCAGTACCAATACTCCTCAAATTATTCCACAATAGAAACAGAAGGCACTCTTCCCAATTCATTCTATGAAGCCACAAATACTCCAATACCTAAACCACACAAAGAACCAACAAAGAAAGAGAACTTCAAACCCATTTTCCTTATGATTATCGATGCAAAAATACTCAATGAAATTCTTGCTAACTGAATCCACGAACACATCAAAATGATCATCCATCATGAACAAGTAGGTTTCATTCTAGGGATGCAGGGGTGGTTCAATATAAGGAAACCCATCAACATAATCCACTATATAAACAAACTCAAAGAAAATAAAAAACATGATCATCTCATTAGATGCTGAGAAAGCATTTGACAAAATCTAACACCAGTTCATGATAAAAGTCCTGGAAAGGTCAGGAATTCAACGCCCATACCCAAACATAATAAAAGCAATATACATCAAACCAGTAGCCAATATCATACTAAATGAATAGAAAGTTTAAACAATCTCACTAAAATTAGGGACTGGACAAAGCTGCCCACTCTATCTATTCAACACAGTACTTGAAGTCCTAGCAGGAGCAATTAGACAACAAAAGGACATCAAGGGGATACAAATTGGAAAGGAAGAAGTCAAAATAACACTATTTGCAGATGATATGATAGTATACTTAACTGACCCCAAAATTTCACCAGAGAGCTCCTAAAACTGATAAAAAAAAAAGTGAGCAAGGTGTCTAGATATAAAATTAACTCAAACAAATCAGTTGCCTTCCTCTACTCAAAGGATAAACAGGCTGAGAAAGAAATTAGAGAAACAACACCCTTCACAATAGTCACAAATAATATAAATACCTTGGTGTGACTCTAAATAAGCAAGAGAAATATCTGTATGATAAGAACTTCAAGTCTCTGAAGGAAGAAATTGAAGAAGATCTCAGAAGATGGAAAGATCTCCCATGATCATGCATTGGCAGGATTAATTTAGTCAAAATGGCTATCCTGCTGAAAGCAATCTACAGATTCAATACAAACCCCATCAAAATTCCAACTCAATTCTTCACTGAGTTAGAAAGGGAAATTTGGAAATTCATCTGGAATAACAAAAAACCTAGGATAGCAAAAACTAGTCTCAACAATAAAAGAATCTCTGGTGGAATCACCATCCCTGACCTCAAGCTGTACTTCAGAGAAATTGTGATTTAAAACTGCATGGTACTGGTACAATGACAGACAGGTAGATCAATGGAATAGAATTGAAGACCCAAAAATGAACCCACACACCTATGGTCACTTCATCTTTGACAAAGGAGCTAAGACCATTCAGAGGAAAAAGACAGCATTTTTAACAAATGGTTCTGGGTCAACTGGTGGTTAGCATGTAGGAGAATTTGAATTGGTCCATTATCATATCCTTGTACAAAGCTCAAGACTAAGTGGATCAAGGACCTCAATATAAAACCAGAGACACTGAAACTTATAGATGAAAAAGTGGGGGAAAGCCTCAAACATGTAGGCACAGGAGAAAAATTATTAAACAGAACAGCAATGGCTTGTGCTGTAAGATCAAGAATGAACAAGTGGAGCCGGGCATGGTGGCACATGCCTTTAATCTCAGCACTTGGGAGGCAGAGGCAGGTGGATTTCTGAGTTCGAGGCCAGCCTGGTCTACAAAATGAGTTCCAGGATAGCCAGAGCTATACAGAGAAACCCTGTCTAAAAAGAAGAAGAAGAAGAAGAAGAAGAAGAAGAAGAAGAAGAAGAAGAAGAAGAAGAAGAAGAAGAAGAAGAAGAAGAAGAAGAAGAAGAAGAAGAAGAATGAGCAAGTGGGACCTCATAAAGTTTCAAAGCTTCTGTAAGGCAAAGGACACTGTCAATAAGACAAAAAAGCAACCAACAGATGGGGAAAATAACTTTACTAATCCTCCATGTAATAGAGGGCTAATATCCAATATATACAAAGAACTCAAGAAGTCAGACTCCAAAGAACCAAATAACCCTATTAAAAATACAGGAAAACACAGGTAAACAGGTAAAGGAATTGAATAAAGAGATCCACGACCTAAAGTAGAAGTAGAAACAATAAAGAAAACACAAATGGAGGCAAACCTGGAAATGGAAAACCTACAAAAGGGGTCAGGAATTACAGATGTAACTATCACCAACACAATACAAGAGATAAAAGAGAGAGTCTCAGGTGTCTCAGATACTGTGGAAGAGATTGACACAAATGTCAAAGAAAATTCAAAACATAAAAAGCTCCTAACCCAAAGCATCCAAGAAATTCAGGACACAATGAAAAGAGAAAATCTAAGAATAATTAGAATAGAGGTGAAGGAAGATTCCTAGCTCAAAAAAACTGAAAATGTCTTCAACAAAATCATAGAAATAAACTTTGTCAACCTAAAGAAAGAAATGGTCATAAAGGTACAGGAAGCCTATAGAACACCAAATAGATGGGACCAATAAAGAAAATCTTCTTATCACATATTAATCAAAACACTAAATGCACAGAACAAAGAAAGAATATTAAAAGCTGTAAGGGAAAGGGGCCAAGTAACATACAAAGGTAGATCTATCAGAATTACAGCAGACTTCTCAACAGAGACTAGGAAAACCAGAAGAACCTGGACAAAGGTCATGCAGACTCTAAGAGAAGACAAATGTCAGCCCAGGCTATTATACCCAGCAAAACCCTCAATCAACATAGATGGAGAAACTAAAATATTACAGGAAAAAAACAAATTCAGACAGTATCTATATACAAATCCAGTCCTACAGAGAATCCTAGAAGGAAAACTCCAACACAAGAAAGTTACCTGAACCAAAGAAAGGACAAGATATTGAGCATCTCACAACAAAGACAAAAGGAGAGAACCACAAGCACAGAAAGCCACCTACAAAAACAAACATCAGGAACAAAGAGTTATCTCTCTTTAATGTCTCCAAATATCAATGGACTCAACTCACAAAAGACACAAGCTAACAGACAGGATATACAAACAAGATCCAGCATTTTGTTGTATACAAGAAACGCACCTCAATAACAAAGACAGACATTATCTCAGATGGATGGAACACAGGGCCCCCAATGGAGGAGCTAGAGAAAGTACCCAAGGAGCTAAAGGGGTCTGCAACCCTATAGGTGGGACAACAGTATGAACTAACTAGTACCCTCCAGAGCTCGTGTTTCTAGCTGCATATGTAGCAGAAGATGGTCTAGTCGGCCATCATTGGGAAGAGAGACCCCTTGGTCTTGCAAACTTTATATGCCTCAGTATGGGGGAACACCAGGGCCAAGAAGTGGGAGTAGGTGGGTAGGGGAGTGGCAGGGAGGGTCTGGGGTACTTTTGGGAGAGCATTTGAAATGTAAATGAAGAAAATCCCTAATTAAAAAATATATATTTTCAGTAAAAAAAAAAAAAAAACTTCCTGGGGAGCAAGGCTAGATAAAATAAGTGTGTTTATTTAGCTTGAGTATATTTTAGGCATGCACAGACATCGCATCATAATCAAAATAATAAAAAATGAAACATTCCAAAAAAATGGAGTCAGACTAGCACCTGCACTGGACACCAACTGGATAGCAGCCAGACACCCAAGCAACCCCTCAAACTCAAGATCACTTGACCTTGATCATGACCACCTGGTGGTACATTTGGATTCTGGTTCCTTCTCCCAATCTATGTGCCTATCCACCAAACCTGTTACAGCACTAACTGTCTCCTGTCTGTTGGGGTTGGCTGAGGTAGCCACCAGTACCTCTGCTTTGGTCTTACAAGGGAAAAATTATGGCAGTCTAAGGGCAGCCATTGATTTAGATATAGGGAGAATAGAAACTTCCATCAGTCACCTTCAAGAATCATTGACCTCATTATCAGAAGTAGTACCACATACAGAATAGGATGGTTATGTGCTGCCTTAGCCGAGGAGTGTTGCTTTTATATAGACCATTTTGGCCAAGGTGAGAGAAGGGCTAGCCAAGCAGAAGAAAGAAAGAGAACAGAGTAAGGGCTAGTTCGAGTCTTAGTTTAACTCTTCCTCCCTTTGGTTAACCACCCTCATACCCACCTTGTTAGGACCCCTAATTGTTCTCCTGCTACTGTTGACCTTTGGACCCTACATATTGAATAAGCTTCGGCTTTCATAAGAGAGACAATAGGAGCACTGCAGTTGATGAACCTATGCCAACAGTATGAGACCCTAAGGACAGGACCTGAAGAATATGAGTTGGTTAACCAAGACCCCTGAACGTAGCCCCAGGATTGGAGCTTGTACAAGAGAAAGAACAGAATGAGAGACCCTAAGGGATTTTTCCAGCCTCACACCCTCCTTACAGCTTCTCCCTCCTACCTGGGGTCAAGGCCAGACCAAGTTCCATCCTCCACCCACAGAAAATGAGTAAAAAAATTCTTGAGTAAAAAATTCTCAGAATGTACTGACTGATAGTTATCTGACACTCTAGAAAGTCCCAGGTAGAGTTCAAATGCATGTCATGCTCTCTACCCAATAGATTTAAAGGTCAATATGCTTAGCCAATAAGTTTGAACTGTAACCTTGCTGATGTAACCAGTGCCCCTAAAAAGTATAAAAACTGCTTGTAATAGACATTCAGGGTCTTCTTCTCATCCCTCACCTAGAAGGATTGGTTGAGGGTTGACCCTGATGCTCTGGAAAATACACCTCTTGCTTTTGCATCAATAAAAAAGAAAATGTGGAATAGAGCTGAACAGAGCACTCTAAACTGAGGAAATTTGAATGGCTAAGAAGCACCTAAAGAAATGTTCAATATATTTAGTCATCAGGGAAATGCAAATTAAAACAAAATTCCACCTCACACCAGTCAGAATGGCTAAGAAAACTCAGGTGACAGTAGATGCTGGAGAGGATGTGGAGAAAGAAGAACACTCCTCCATTGCTGGTGGAATTGAAAGATGGTACAACTACTCTGGATATCAGTTTGGTGGTTCCACAGAAAATTGGACCTGAAGACCCAGCTATACCACTACTGGGCAAATAGCCAAAAGATGCTCCAGCATGTAATAAGGACACATGTTCCACTATGTTCATAGCCTCCATATTTATAACAGCCAGAAGCTGGAAAGAACCCAAATGTCCCTCAACAGAGGAATGGATTCAGAAAATGTGGTACATTTATACAATGGAATATTAATCAGTTATTAAAAACAATGACTTCATGAAATTTGCAGGCAAATGGATGAAACCTCAAAATATCATCCTGAATGAAGTAACTCAGTCACAAAAGAACACATATGGTATGCACTCACTGATAAGTGGATAGTAGCCCAAAAGTTTTGAATATCCAAGATTCAATTCACAGACCATATGAAGCCCAAGAAGAAGGAAGACCAAAGTATGGATGCTTCAGTGCTTCTTAGAAGGGGGAACAAAATACTCACAGGAGAGAATATGGAAACAAAGTGTGGAGCCATCCAGAGACTGCCCAACTTGGGGATCCATCCCATATACAGTCACCAAACCCAGACACTATTGTGGATGCCAGGAAGTGCTCACTGACAGGAGCCTGATATGGCTGTCTCCTGAAAGGTTCTGCCAGAGCCTGACAAATACAGAGAAGGAGCTCTCACCCAACCATTGGTCTGAGTGCAGGGTCCCTGATGGAGGAGTTGGAGAAGGGACTGAAGGAGCTGAGGGGTTTTGCAGCCCCATGGAGGGAGCAACAGTGTCAACAGGCCAGACCCCCTGGAGCTCCTGGGGACTGGACCAGCAACCAAATAATACAGATGGAGGGACCCATGGCTCCAGCCTCATATGTGGCAGAGGATGGCTGTGGTGAACATCAGTGGGAGGAGAGGACCTTGGGCCTGAGAGTGCTTGATGCCCCAGTGTAGGGGAATGCAAGGGCGGGAAGACTGGAGAGGGTGGGTGGGTGGAGGAACACCCTCATAGAGGTAGGAGGATTAGGGATGGGATAGAGTATTTCTGAAGAGGAGAGCTGGAAAGGGGAAAATGTTTGACATGTAAATAAAGAAAATATCCATTTAAAAAAAAAAGAGGACTATCAATTTATACAAGGACCTGGGTTCAATTCCGGGCATCTACTTGGTTGCTCTCAACCATCTGTAGCTCTAGTCCCAGGGGATTCAGTCCCCTCCTCAGGTGCTTGCAGGCACTGCATGCACATAGTGCACAGGCGTGCATTCAGGTAAAACAGTTACGCACATAAAATAAAAATATATAATATCTCAAAAACTGCTACCTGTGAATTCATACACCTCTTAAAATTCTATGATGCAAAATTATGTTCTACACAAAGACATGAACTATGATTTTTATCTAGACTGTTAGGATCAACATGAGATTCACTTTTTAAAAAGTGAGTAGAAGTAATAGTAGAAAAAAGAAATGATCATTCTTACTTAGAAAATTGGTTAAATATTCAATGAAGTTCTTGACTATAGTAAACATGTAATTTGTTTAGGAGCTACAGATTATATTCAGATATTTTATTATATAAGTCCTTAATTACTAAAGTTTTACAAAATATTATTAGCAAAAAGGAGGGAGAGTTTGAGCTCTAGCTGCAGCAGTGTGTGAACTTCAGTTATGTCAGTATTTCTGACTTCATTCTCAGAGATCCTTCAAACCTTGGTGTCTTCACATATGAAGTCTACTTACTTCATGGTTATTATGAATACTAAATATGAAGTGAAAATGCATGGTGAACCTGTGTTTTAGAAATGTAATATATAGTATTGTATTCATAAACTATCTCGAAGAATTAAAAAAAGGGAAATAGGAATATAGACAGGAGATTTTCAATTTGTAAACATGCCTTGAGTCTGGAGAGAAGAGAGGAAACGAGAATATATTGATGATATCAGAAGGGAGACTTTCTACAATCTCTAAACATAAGAATGTTTAATAGAAGTAAATTATCCTTAAAATAAAAGTTTTTTAATTCTTTCCAAACTATAAATCAGAGATAAATATTTTTCATGTTGTTTTGTCAAGTCTCATTTTTCTAATAATAAATTGTTCTTACGTATTCATTTCTGTATCCACATTTTTTACTTTATGAAACCGGATAGCCAATTAGCAACACAAAATAGACTCTGACTTCTGTTTGCTTCCTAGTGTGTCCATGCTATATGTTCTCATGTCACATCCACACATCCTGATTATAGGAATCCACAGATGTTAGCTGCCTATTCCTTCTCTGTTTTTTCTAAGAATCCTAAGCAAAATATACTTAGGAAACTGAATTGCTTTGGGAATACCTAAGAAACTCACCTATAAATCCTTAGTTAGAACAGTCTTTGAATGTAATACATTACATGAATTTCTGTCTCTAAGACTGCCAATTATTCTGCTTTCTGGCTGAGAAATGTCAATGTTGAGAACAACAACAACAACAACAAAAATCCAGATTTAGAAAAAAAAAAATGAGGTAGCTTTGCTTGGTAAATTAAAGCAGAATGGCTGACAAATTTTTTTCCAAAGACAATCTGGGTCTGGTGGGTGGTTAGAGGATGGAATATAAGTTTAAACTGCTTTTAGTTCCTTCTGCTCAAAGAATCTAGAGAAATATTGTTTCTTGTAATAAATTCTTCATACTCTGGATTTGAGACATTGTAAGGTTGCTAACGATGTTCACACAGACCTAAGCCTTCTGCTTTCTCTATTCTCTAAGCCAGAGTATCCTTACAAAGTTTTAAGAATTGGGTTGAACTTCACAACTCTGCTTCATTTTTCTAGCTCAGGAAATGAAAACGAAAGCTGTTCATGCTGAAAATGAAGATGTACTATAATTAGAAATCCAAGAAAAGCACTAACCTAGTTAAACATATGTCTTTTATTAGGAAGAATCAAGAAAAAAACATAAACTTGTGTTTTCAATATTTCTGGCTTCATTCTCAGAGATACTGACATGAAAATGATATGCCTTTTTACAATGCCAGTTTATAGATGGAAAAGAAGAGGGAGGGAGAGAGCCAACAGTCCTGGGTACTTTTCTCCTGGACACAGTTTCACAAGACAGAGCTTGCCTGAAGTGTCAAGTCTCAGCTACAAATGGCCAGTCCGGCTGAGATTCATGCTTTTCATGCAAATTGTATACTACTTAAGAACTCTGTCATGTCTGCAAACATACCCACCTTCTCCTTTAAGAAAAAGCTACCTCTTTCATCAAGTGCCTCTTAGAATTTCTCTTAGGATAGGATGATATAGTCCCAATTGATATTCCAATGAGTGATATTGGAATGTTGGATAAGAATTCATTGTCCTTGAATATGCAGCTGGGAAAGAGGCTGAAAGGACACAGACTGGGTCTTAACCTTCTCACCTGGCTCCTCACTGTTCATCTCCATGAACATGGCTTCCAGAAAAAAACAGTTCCACATACCATTGTCTTTGTGGATTGTCACCTGCACCATTGTCTGACTATGTTCATAGTCTTGTTCTCAGCTCAAAACACTATTAACTCTTTCTTTGGGCTTAGATTGTTTTTCCCAGATCACCAGATTGAGATAAGAAATCCCAGATTCTCTCTTCTCTCATTAAGGTTGTCCAGTTCACTTTATATATTTATATGATGCATACAGTATCAGAAAAATACTTACATTTGCAACCATAACTCATCATATTATTATAACTAGAATCTTAACTCATCGAGACCTGGACATAGGTGTTTTTTTTTTTTTAATCCCTGATTCATTGAGGAGCATCTGACCATAATGAAGAAGTGTGTGTGTGTGTGTGTGTGTGTGTGTGTGTGTGTGTGTGTGTGTGTGTGCATGAGTGTGTGTGTGTGAGTGTGTGTGTGAGCTTGTGCGTGTGTGTGTGAGTGTGTGTGTGTGTGTATGTGTGTATGTATTCCAAAAGTTATATAATCTCAAAGGAATCTACTTCCACCCTCATACAAATAAAACTACTCAATCCAGTTTAAGTTATAAGAAAACAGTAGGTCCTTAGTGATGGTTCTAGGCACCTAAAAATTAGATTTGTTTCCTGTTCCTCGGAAATAAGAATAGAATGAGGAGAGTAGTTGGAGGAGGAACAGGAAGATAAAGGAGGGAGGACAAAGGGAAGGAGAAGGACAAAAAAGAGGGGGAAGAGGAGGGAGGAAGACAGACAAACAAGGATGAAGAAGAGGAGGAAGTAAAAATTAAAAAACCTTCTAAGGATATGTCATTTTTCTAACTGAATACACAAACCTCAATATAAATCCAGTGTAAATTTTGCACATGAAATATAAGTCATATTATAAGAAAATATGCACTTGAATATTACTAGAATATGTACTTGAACAGGCTTAGTGGAAAATAATTTAATTATTTCAGAGTATTATGATGATATAGTTTAAAATGTAACTATTAACTTACTTCTAACTTAAAATTACTGTTTCTAAAAGAACTGTTTGTCTCCTTGCCAATATACTCAAGGCACTTTCTCTTCTATTAGGTTCAGTGCACCTGGTTTCATGTTGAGGTCTTTGATCCACTTGTACATGAGTTTTGTGCAGGGTGATGGATATGGATCTGTTTGCATTCTTCTACATCCAGACATCCATTTACCAACACCATTTGTTGAAGATGCTTTCTTTTCCCTGCTGTATAATTTTGGCTTCCTTGTCAAATATCAAGTGTGCATAGATGTGTGGGTTTATTCCTGGATCTTCAATTCAATGACATGTCTGGTTTTTGTTGTTGTTGTTGTTGTTTGTTTGTTTGTTTGTTTTGTTTTTTACCAATATCATGGCATATTTATTACTATTGCTCTGTAGTATAGCTTGAAGTCGAGGATGAAGATACCTTCAGAGGTTCTTTTATTGTACAGGATTGTTTTAGCTATTCTGGGTTTTTGTTTTTAAATATGAAGTTGTGAATTAGTCTTCCAAGGTCTGTAAAGAATTGTGTTGGAATTTTGATGGGAATTGTATTGAATCTGTAGATTGCTTTTGGTAAGATAGTGCTTTTACTGTGCTAATCCCCCAGATCCATGAGCACAGTGATTTTGCAATTTTCTTTTTTTTCCTTTGTTTCTTTTTCATTGTTCATGCTCTCCAAGGTGTTTTGTGACACATTTATTGTCTTATCTCCACGCCCCACCCTGTGCTCTAAGCACACACTTTTCATGGATTACCAGCATCTTTGCCTAAAGGCTTCTATTTTTATTGCTGGTCAGACCTCCTTGGTTGGATATTCAACTCTAGCATTATAATGAACTCTCTTTGAATTACTATTACCAAAATAAGAATTGAGAAATACCTTTGGGGATGCATGAGGTAACACAAGCCATTTCTCAGACCAGTATTTGTCTCCCAAGAAGCTCCATTTTCATCTTTAAAATTTAATATTGTCTTATTTATCTGGAGGAAGCGAGTGAAAAATAAGTTTACAGGCTAAGTTAAGCTGTGAAATATAAGCTATAATAAGAAATTATATACTTGGAGTCTGATAAATCATTTGAGCTTTGAAAATAATGTATAGAAAATTGAGATTAGCACAGAGAAAATGTAGATGAAATGAGATTAGAACCAAATAATATTATGTGTAAATAGATTAAGTGGAACAGGACTTGAGCTTAGTGGATTAGAAGCTATTTTGAAAATTAAGATGAAAAAAATTCCACTGTATAAAACAAGAATATTCAAATAAACAAATATGGTGCATACCATGAAAGCTGTGTGGCTACAGGGTCAATGATGTTGACAGTTAAGGGTCTGAGGAACAGAATTCTAATGCTATTCTGTAGAGACTTACCTAACTCTCCTGCGATCATTTCCTAACATCACTGGATTGTTAAGTGTTCCCCATTAGCATCAATCAGACAAGTCAAGTCAAAATCGCGAACTTTATTAGCTTTGTCATATAAAAAAGGCATTGATTTCAATAAGCTTCCTGATGAGCTAAAAAAGAGTTAATAAGGGCCAACACTCACAGAAGAATAAACACGATAGCATGCATTAAAAGACATTTATAGTCTGTAAATTATTAAACATGGAAAATTCATAATAATAGTAGAAGACATTGCAATAAAAAGTATTTGCTTATAGCAAGTGTTATTATCCTGCTTACATATTTTAAATATCTGTGTTTATAAGCACATATTCGAACCCTAGACAAAGTTCTCCAGGCAAGTAAGGAATACTGAGAGCAAGAGAAATAGTCCTCACCAGAGAAGAGCCACCCAGATGCTCTTCCAACACCAAGTCGTCAGCCCAGAGACAATAACATACAAGTAACATTGTATGGACTGAGAAGGGCAGGCTATATTTATATATCTAGGAATATAAATATCTGTACATATACATAAACAATTTTTTTAAAAACAGGCCATGAATTTGAGAGAGTGTGGAGGTACATGGAAGGAACTATAGGGTCTCTCTCTCTCTCTCTCTCTCTCTCTCTCTCTCTCTGTGTGTGTGTGTGTGTGTGTGTGTGTGTGTGTGTGTGTGTGTGTGTGTGTGTATTATATAAAGAGTTAATGAACTAAAAAAGAATTGAAAAGAAAGCTGGTAGTAACAAAATTATTAATTTTCAATGATGCCCATGTAATTAACTGAAAAGAAAATATCCTACAGCATGATTCTATTTCAGTAACAACAAACATTTGTATTTCTATTTCTACTGCTATGGGTATAAAAAACAAGAGCAGGAAGGAGAATGGGCCACATCAAGCTGTGACGCCTCTGAGATGACAAAATGTTACACATGACAGGCAAATATGAGTAATTATATCATTTACTGTTAAATGCAAATACACGTTATTTTTGTAATTTGAAAAACAAATGCAATTTTTGTATTTTGTTCTTGAGACAGTCCTGCCATGAAGCCTAAGCTGGCTTGAAACTGCTTCAGCCTCTGGATTACTGGAATTGTAAACATGTCTTGCAGAAGGTAAAATAAGAGAGCTCTACTTGGTGAGGGGGGTAGAAGGTAGATAAATACAGAAGAAGATAAAATAACAGCAACAATATCTGAAAAAGTCATAAAGAATCATACTATTAAAAATCTACCTAAGCAATATCTATATAATACATCAGTGTATAAATATACACATACAGTTTAAATTAAATTTGCACATCTAGACTGATAATGTTCCCTTCAAAAGCCAAAGACCATCTAACTAAAAACCCCATACCAGGCTTGAGAAGCCCTCTTTTTAGTTGTTGGTCAAGGTCATTAAAGTGAGTCCCAAAATATTGGAGACTGTTACTATTGCCATCTACTGTTCTCCCAGAGGTGTAAGGCTCTTTCTTTCTTCCTTCCTTTCTTTCCTTCTTTCTTTCTTTCTTTCTTTCTTTCTTTCTTTCTTTCTTTCTTTCTTTCTTTCTTTCCTTCCTTCCTTCCTCCCTCCCTCCCTCCCTCCCTCCCTCCCTTCCTTTCTTTCTTTCTTTCTTTCTTTTTTTTTTCCAATTTTTATTAGGTATTTAGCTCATTTACATTTCCAATGCTATACTAAAAGTCCCCCATACCCACCCACCCCCACTCCCCTACCCATCCACTCCCCCTTTTTGGCCCTGGCGTTCCCCTGTACTGGGGCACACAAAGTTTACGTGTCCAATGGGCCTCTCTTTCCAGTGATGGCCGATTAGGCCATCTTTTGTTACATATGCAGCTAGAGTCAAGAGAACCGGGGTACTGGTTAGTTCATAATGTTGTTCCACCTATAGGGTTGCAGATCCCTTTAGCTCCTTGGGTTCTTTCTCTAGCTCCTCCATTGGGAGCCCTGTGATCCATCCATTAGCTGACTGTGAGCATCCACTTCTGTGTTTGCTAGGCCCCGGCATAGTCTCACAAGAGACAGCTACATCTGGGTCCTTTCAATAAAATCTTGCTAGGGTATGCAATGGTGTCAGCGTTTGGATGCTGATTATGGGGTGGATCCCTGGATATGGCAGTCTCTACATGGTCCATCCTTTCATCTCAGCTCCAAACTTTGGCTCTGTAACTCCTTCCATGGGTGTTTTGTTCCCAATTCTAAGGAGGGGCATAGTGTCGACACTTCAGTCTTCATTCTTCTTGAGTTTCATGTGTTTAGCAAGTTGTATCTTATATCTTGGGTATCCTAAGTTTCTGGGCTAATATCCACTTATCAGTGAGTACATATTGTGTGAGTTCCTTTGTGAATGTGTTACCTCAATCAGGATGATGCCCTCCAGGTCCATCCATTTGGCTAGGAATTTCATAAATTCATTCTTTTTAATAGCTGAGTAGTACTCCATTGTGTAGATGTACCACATTTTCTGTATCCATTCCTCTGTTGAGGGGCATCTGGGTTCTTTCCAGCTTCTGGCTATTATAAATAAGGCTGCTATGAACATAGTGGGGCATGTGTCCTTCATACCAGTTGGGGCATCTTCTGGATAAATGCCCAGGAGAGGTATTGCTGGATCCTCCGGTAGTACTATGTCCAATTTTCTGAGGAACCGCCAGACTGATTTCCAGAGTGGTTGTACAAGCCTGCAATCCCACCAAAAATGGAGGAGTGTTCCTCTTTCTCCACATCCACGCCAGCATCTGCTGTCACCTGAATTTTTGATCTTAGCCATTCTGACTGGTGTGAGGTGGAATTTCAGGGTTGTTTTGATTTGCATTTCCCTGATGATTAAGGATGTTGAACATTTTTTCAGGTGCTTCTCTGCCATTCGGTATTCCTCAGGTGAGAATTCTTTATTCAGTTCTGAGCCCCATTTTTTAATGGGGTTGTTCGATTTTCTGAAGTCCACCTTCTTGAGTTCTTTATATATGTTGGATATTAGCCCCCTATCTGATTTAGGATAGGTAAAGATCCTTTCCCAATCTGTTGGTGGTCTTTTTGTCTTGTTGACGGTGTCTTTTGCCTTGCAGAAACTTTGGAGTTTCATTAGGTCCCATTTGTCAATTCTCGATCTTACAGCACATGCCATTGCTGTTCTGTTCAGGAATTTTTCCCCTGTGCCCATATCTTCAAGGCTTTTCCCCACTTTCTCCTCTATAAGTTTCAGTGTCTCTGGTTTTATGTGAAGTTCTTTGATTCACTTAGATTTGACCTTAGTACAAGGAGATAAGTATGGATCGATTCGCATTCTTCTACATGATAACAACCAGTTGTGCCAGCACCAATTGTTGAAAATGCTGTCTTTCTTCCACTGGATGGTTTTAGCTCCCTTGTCGAAGATCAAGTGACCATAGGTGTGTGGGTTCATTTCTGGGTCTTCAATTCTATTCCATTGGTCTACTTGTCTGTTTCTATACCAGTACCATGCAGTTTTTATCACAATTGCTCTGTAGTAAAGCTTTAGGTCAGGCATGGTGATTCCACCAGAGGTTCCTTGAGAAGAGCTTTTGCTATCCTAGGTTTTTTGTTATTCCAGATGAATTTGCAAATTGCTCCTTCTAATTCGTTGAAGAATTGAGTTGAAATTTTGATGGGGATTGCATTGAATCTGTAGATTGCTTTTGGCAAGATAGCCATTTTTACAATGTTGATCCTGCCAATCCATGAGCATGGGAGATCTTTCCATCTTCTGAGATCTTCTTTAATTTCTTTCTTCAGAGATTTGAAGTTTTTATCATACAGATCTTTCACCTCCTTAGTTAGAGTTACGCCAAGATATTTTATACTATTTGTGACTATTGAGAAGGGTGTTGTTTCCCTAATTTCTTTATCAGCCTGTTTATTCTTTGTATAGAGAAAGGCCATTGACTTGTTTGAGTTTATTTTATATCCAGCTACTTCACCGAAGCTGCTTATCAGGTTTAGGAGTTCTCTGGTAGAATTTTTAGGGTCACTTATATATACTATCATATCATCTGCAAAGAGTGATATTTTGACTTCCTCTTTCCCAATTTGTATCCCCTTGATCTCTTTTTGTTGTCGAATTGCTCTGGCTAATACTTCAAGTACTATGTTGAAAAGGTAGGGAGAAAGTGGGCAGCCTTGTCTAGTCCCTGATTTTAGTGGGATTGCTTCCAGCTTCTCTCCATTTACTTTGATGTTGGCTACTGGTTTGCTGTAGATTGGTTTTATCATGTTTAGGTATGGGCCTTGAATTCCTGATCTTTCCAAAACTTTTATCATGAATGGGTGTTGAATCTTGTCAAATGCTTTTTCTGCATCTAACGAGATGATCATGTGGTTTTTGTCTTTGAGTTTGTTTATATAATGGATTACATTGATGGATTTTCGTATATTAAACCATCCCTGCATTCCTGGAATAAAACCTACTTGGTCAGGATGGATGATTGCTTTAATATGTTCTTGGATTCGGTTAGCAAGAATTTTATTGAGGATTTTTGCATCGATATTCATAAGAGAAATTGGTCTGAAGTTCTCTATCTTTGTTGAATCTTTCTGTGGTTTAGGTATCAGAGTAATAGTGGCTTCATAAAATGAGTTGGGTAGAGTACCTTCTACTTCTATTTTTTGAAATAGTTTGTGCAGAACTGGAATTAGATCTTCTTTGAAGGTCTGATAGAACTCTGCACTAAACCCGTCTGGTCCTGGGCTTTTTTTTGACTGGGAGACTATTAATAACTGCTTCTATTTCTTTAGGTGATATGGGACTGTTTAGATGGTCAACTTGATCCTGACTCAACTTTGGTACCTGGTATCTGTCCAGAAATTTGTCCATTTCGTCCAGGTTTTCCAGTTTTGTTGAGTATAACCTTTTGTAGAAGGATCTGATGGTGTTTTGGATTTCTTCAGGATCTGTTGTTATGTCTCCCTTTTCATTTCTGATTTTGTTAATTAGGATTTTGTCCCTGTGCCCTTTAGTAAGTCTAGCTAAGGGTTTATCTATCTTGTTGATTTTCTCAAAGAACCAACTCCTCGTTTGGTTAATTCTTTGAATAGTTCTTCTTGTTTCCACTTGGTTGATTTCACCCCTGAGTTTGATTATTTCCTGCCGTCTACTCCTCTTGGGTGAATTTGCTTCCTTTTTTTCTAGAGCTTTTAGATGTGTTGTCAAGCTGCTAGTATGTGCTCTCTCCCGTTTCTTCTTGGAGGCACTCAGAGCTATGAGTTTCCCTCTTAGAAATGCTTTCATTGTGTCCCAAAGGTTTGGGTACGTTGTGGCTTCATTTTCATTAAACTCTAAAAAGTCTTTAATTTCTTTCTTTATTCCTTCCTTGACCAAGGTATCATTGAGAAGAGTGTTGTTCAGTTTCCACGTGAATGTTGGCTTTCCATTATTTATGTTGTTATTGAAGATCAGTCTTAGGCCATGGTGGTCTGATAGGATACATGGGACAATTTCAATATTTTTGTATCTGTTAAGGCCTGTTTTGTGGCCAATTATATGGTCAATTTTGGAGAAGGTCCTGTGAGGTGCTGAGAAGAAGGTATATCCTTTTGTTTTAGGATAAAATGTTCTGTAGATATCTGTTAGGTCCATTTGTTTCATAACTTCTGTTAGTTTCACTGTGTCCCTGTTTAGTTTCTGTTTCCACTATCTGTCCCTTGATGAAAGTGGTGTGTTGAAGTCTCCCACTATTATTGTGTGAGGTGCAATGTGTGCTTTGAGCTTTACTAAAATGTCTTTAATGAATGTGGCTGCCCTTGCATTTGGAGCGTAGATATTCAGAATTGAGAGTTCCTCTTGGAGGATTTTACCTTTGATGAGTATGAAGTGTCCCTCCTTGTCTTTTTTGATAACTTTGGGTTGGAAGTCGATTTTATCCGATATTAGAATGGCTACTCCAGCTTGTTTCTTCAGACCATTTGCTTGGAAAATTGTTTTCCAGCCTTTCACTCTGAGGTAGTGTCTGTCTTTTTCCCTGAGATGGGTTTCCTGTAAGCAGCAGAATGTTGGGTCCTGTTTGTGTAGCCAGTCTGTTAGTCTATGTCTTTTTATTGGGGAATTGAGTCCATTGATATTAAGAGATATTAAGGAAAAGTAATTGTTGCTTCCTTTTATTTTTGTTGTTAGAGTTGGCATTCTGTTCTTGTGGCTGTCTTCTTTTTGGTTTGTTGAGGGATTACTTTCTTGTTTGTTCTAGGGGGTGATTTCCGTCCTTGTATTGCTTCTTTTCTGTTATTATCCTTTGAAGGGCTGGATTCGTGGAAAGATATTGTGTGAATTTGGTTTTGTCGTGGAATACTTTGGTTTCTCCATCTATGGTAATTGAGAGTTTGGCCGGGTATAGTAGCCTGGGCTGGCATTTGTGTTCTCTTAGTGTCTGTATAACATCTGTCCAGGCTCTTCTGGCTTTCATAGTCTCTGGTGAAAAGTCTGGTGTAATTCTGATAGGCCTTCCTTTATATGTTACTTGACCTTTCTCCCTTACTGCTTTTAATATTCTATCTTTATTTAGTGCATTTGTTGTTCTGATTATTATGTGTCGGGAGGAATTTCTTTTCTGGTCCAGTCTATTTGGAGTTCTGTAGGCTTCTTGTATGATCATGGGCATCTCTTTCTTTATGTTTGGGAAGTTTTCTTCAATTATTTTATTGAAGATGTTTGCTGGTCCTTTGAGTTGAAAATCTTCATTCTCATCCACTCCTATTATGTGTAGGTTTGGTCTTCTCATTGTGTCCTGGATTTCCTGGATGTTTTGACTTAGGATCCTTTTGCATTTTGTATTTTCTTTGACTGTTGTGTCGATGTTCTCTATGGAATCTTCTGCACCTGAGATTCTCTCTTCCATTTCTTGTATTCTGTTGCTGATGCTGGCATCTATGGTTCCATGTAGTCTCCCCTCCCCTAGCCTGAAACCTGCTTGCTCGGGGTGGAGCTTCCTGCTCATTCGTTCTGCCACGCCCACTGCTGGAACCTGAGGAGCCACACACGTGCACCTTTCTACTGGACCAGAGATTATTCGGCGGGAATCGGGTCCCCTCCCCCTTCCTTCATAACTAGTGTCGCAACAATAAAATTTGAGCCTTGATCAGAGTAACTGTCTTGGCTACATTTTTTCTTCCGCCCCGTCTAGATTCCTCTCTTACAGCTCGAGCGGCCTTCTCAGTCGAACCGTTCACGTTGCGAGCTGCTGGCGGCCGCAACATTTTGGCGCCAGAACTGGGACCTGAAGAATGGCAGAGAGATGCTAAGAGGAACGCTGCATTGGAGCTCCACAGGAAAGGATCTTCGTATCGGACATCGGAGCAACGGACAGGTACACATGCTAGCGCTAGCTTAAAATTTCAGTTTTGTAAAGTGTTGCTGAGGATGCGGTAGGATACGAATTAAGCTTGAATCAGTGCTAACCCAACGCTGGTTCTGCTTGGGTCAGCAGCGTGTTAATCGGAACTAGAAACGGAAACAGGCAGGTTAGCCGCAGCTTTTTAGGAAGCTGCTTAGGTGGAAGAAGAAAGGGTTTAAAGTCATGGATCAGGCGGTTGCCAATAGTTTTCAGGAGTTGTTTCAGGCCAGAGGAGTAAGGCTCGAAGTACAATTAGTAAAAAATTTTTTAGGTAAGATAGATAGCTGTTGCCCATGGTTCAAGGAAGAAGAAACACTAGATTGTGGAACCTGGGAGAAAGTTGGTGAGGCCTTAAAAATCACTCAGGCAGATAATTTTACCCTAGGCCTCTGGGCGCTCGTAAATGATGCAATAAAAGATGCCACTTCCCCAGGGCTAAGTTGCCCCCAGGCGGAGCTTGTGGTATCTCAGGAGGAGTGCCTGTCAGAGAGGGCCTCCTCAGAAAAAGATCTTCTTAACTCAAAAATTGATAAATGTGGAAACTCGGATGAAAAACTGATTTTTAACAAAAATCACTCAGATAGAGGAGCTGCCCATTACCTTAATGAGAATTGGTCCTCTTGTGAATCTCCCGCTCCACCTGTAGTCCCCACTTCGGGAGGTGCCACTCATAGGGACACACGACTAAGCGAGTTAGAGTTTGAGATTAAGCTTCAGAGGCTGACTAATGAGCTTCGGGAACTAAAAAAGATGTCAGAAGCGGAGAAGAGTAACTCTTCTGTAGTTCACCAGGTGCCGCTAGAAAAGGTTGTGAGTCAGGCTCGTGGGAAAGGACAGAATATGTCTAATACGCTAGCCTTTCCGGTGGTCGAGGTAGTTGATCAACAAGATACTAGGGGCAGACATTACCAGACCTTAGATTTCAAGTTGATAAAAGAGTTAAAGGCGGCTGTTGTGCAATATGGCCCTTCAGCCCCGTTCACTCAAGCATTACTGGACACAGTTGTGGAGTCACACTTAACCCCTTTAGATTGGAAGACTCTTTCTAAGGCTACCCTGTCAGGAGGAGATTTTTTGCTTTGGGATTCTGAATGGCGAGACGCCAGTAAAAAAACTGCTGCTTCTAACGCTCAGGCTGGTAACTCAGACTGGGATAGCAACATGCTTTTAGGAGAGGGCCCTTATGAGGGACAGACAAATCAGATTGATTTTCCCGTTGCAGTGTACGCGCAAATTGCGACGGCCGCACGCCGTGCTTGGGGAAGGTTGCCAGTCAAAGGAGAGATTGGTGGAAGTTTAGCTAGCATTCGGCAGAGTTCTGATGAACCATATCAGGATTTTGTGGACAGGCTTTTGATTTCAGCTAGTAGAATTCTTGGAAGTCCGGACACGGGAAGTCCTTTCGTTATGCAATTGGCTTATGAGAATGCTAATGCAATTTGCCGAGCTGCGATTCAACCGCATAAGGGAACGACAGATTTGGCGGGATATGTCCGCCTTTGCGCAGACATCGGGCCTTCCTGCGAGACCTTGCAGGGAACCCACGCGCAGGCAATGTTCTCAAGGAAACGAGGGAAAAATGTATGCTTTAAGTGTGGAGGTTTAGATCATTTTAGAATTGATTGTCCTCAGAACAAGGGTGCCGAGGTTAGACAAACAGGCCGTGGCCCAGGAATATGTCCCCGGTGTGGAAAGGGCCGCCACTGGGCGAAAGATTGTAAGCATAAAACGAGGGTTTTGAGCCGCCCGGTGCCGGGAAACGAGGAAAGGGGTCAGCCCCAGGCCCCGAGTTACTCAAAGAAGACAGCTTATGGGGCTATAAATCTGCTGCCCAGCCAACAAGATCAGTTCTTGAGCTTGTCAGGTCAAACCCAGGAAATGCAAGACTGGACCTCTGTTCCACTGTCCATGTAGCATTAACCCCAGAAGTGGGAGTCCAAACTCTGCCTACCGGAGTTTTTGGACCACTACCTGTAGGAACCTGTGGTTTTCTCTTAGGACGAAGCAGTTCTATTGTAGAAGGCCTGCAGATTTATCCAGGTGTTATAAGTAATGATTATGAGGGAGAAATTAAAATCATAGCCGCTTGCCCTCGTGGTGCTATAACTATACCCGCTAATCAGAAAATTGCTCAACTTACTTTGATCCCTTTGCGCTGGTCACTATCTAAATTCTTTGAAAATGAAGAAGGACAGAATAACTTTGACTCCCTTGGCGTAAATTGGGTGAAATCTATCACTAATCAGAGACCTAACCTTAAATTGATTCTTGATGGAAAAAGCTTTGAAGGATTAATAGATACCGGGGCCGATGTAACGATAATTAGAGGGCAGGACTGGCCCTCAAACTGGCCCCTGTCTGTTTCCTTGACTCACCTTCAAGGAATTGGTTATGCCAGTAACCCAAAACGTAGTTCCAAATTGCTAACCTGGAGAGATGAGGATGGAAAATCAGGAAATATTCAGCCGTATGTTATGCCAAATTTGCCTGTAACCCTGTGGGGAAGAGATCTGTTGTCACAGATGGGCGTTATCCTGTGCAGTTCTAAGGAGATGGTGACTGAACAGACGTTCAGGCAGGGACCCCTGCCTGATCGTGGACTAATAAAGAAGGGACAGAAAATTAAGACCTTTGAGGATCTTAAACCCCACTCTAACGTGAGAGGTTTACAGTATTTTCAGTAGCGGCCACTGTCTTGCCTGCATCCCACGCCGAAAAAATTCAATGGCGTAATGATATTCCGGTATGGGTAGATCAGTGGTCCTTGCCTAAAGAGAAAATAGAGGCCGCTTCTTTGCTAGTGCAGGAGCAGTTAGAAGCAGGACATTTGGTGGAGTCTCACTCTCCCTGGAATACACCCATTTTCATTATCAGGAAGAAATCGGGAAAATGGAGACTATTGCAGGATTTAAGAAAGGTTAATGAAACCATGGTACTTATGGGAACTTTACAACCGGGGCTTCCCTCCCCAGTAGCCATTCCTAAGGGATATTATAAGATTGTTATAGATTTGAAAGATTGTTTCTTTACCATCCCTTTGCATCCAAAGGATTGTGAGAGATTTGCTTTTAGTGTTCCTTCTGTAAATTTCAAGGAACCCATGAAAAGATATCATTGGACAGTTCTCCCGCAGGGCATGGCTAATAGTCCCACCTTATGTCAAAGGTTTGTGGCAAAGGCAATTCAGCCTGTTAGACAACAATGGCCAAATATTTACATCATCCATTTCACAGATGATGTCCTGATGGCGGGAAAGGACCCCCAAGATTTGCTTTTGTGTTATGGAGACTTACAAAAGGCCCTGGCTGATAAGGGATTACAAATTGCTTCTGAAAAGATACAAACTCAGGATCCTTATAATTATTTGGGTTTTAGACTCACTGATCAAGCTGTTTTTCCCCAGAAAATTGTTATTCGTAGAGATAACTTAAGGACCTTAAATGATTTTCAAAAATTGTTAGGTGATATAAATTGGCTTCGCCCTTATCTAAAGCTTACTACAGGGGAGTTGAAACCTTTATTTGATATTCTTAAAGGGAGTTCTGATCCCACTTCCCCTAGATCCCTAACCTCAGAAGGGTTGCTGGCCTTACAGCTAGTGGAAAAGGCTATTGAAGAACAGTTTGTCACTTACATAGATTACTCCCTGCCGCTGCACCTGTTAATTTTTAATACGACTCATGTGCCTACGGGATTGCTATGGCAAAAATTTCCTATAATGTGGATACATTCGAGGATTTCTCCCAAACGTAATATCTTGCCATATCACGAAGCAGTGGCTCAGATGATTATCACTGGAAGAAGGCAGGCATTGACTTATTTTGGAAAGGAGCCAGATATCATTGTCCAGCCTTACAGCGTGAGTCAGGACACTTGGCTGAAACAGCATAGTACAGATTGGTTGCTTGCGCAATTAGGGTTTGAAGGAACTCTAGATAGCCACTACCCCCAAGATAGGTTGATAAAATTCTTAAATGTGCATGATATGATATTTCCTAAGATGACTTCCTTACAGCCTTTAAATAATGCTCTGTTGATTTTTACTGATGGCTCCTCTAAAGGGCGAGCTGGATATCTTATTAGTAATCAACAGGTTATCGTAGAGACTCCTGGTCTCTCGGCTCAGCTCGCCGAATTAACAGCAGTACTGAAGGTTTTTCAGTCTGTGCATGAGGCTTTTAATATTTTTACTGACAGTTTATATGTTGCTCAGTCAGTACCCTTACTGGAAACCTGTGGTACGTTTAACTTCAATACGCCGTCAGGATCTTTATTTTCAGAATTACAAAACATCATTCTCGCCCGGAAAAATCCGTTTTATATTGGCCACATACGGTCTCACTCTGGTCTTCCTGGACCTCTGGCAGAGGGTAATGATCGCATTGACAGAGCTCTAATAGGAGAAGCCTTAGTTTCAGATCGGGTTGCTTTGGCCCAACGTGATCACGAAAGGTTTCATCTTTCTAGCCATACCCTAAGGCTCCGACATAAGATCACAAAGGAGCAAGCGAGAATGATCGTAAAACAATGTCCTAAATGTATTACTTTATCTCCAGTGCCGCATCTAGGAGTTAATCCTAGAGGCCTTATGCCTAATCATATTTGGCAAATGGATATAACCCATTATGCAGAATTTGGAAAACTAAAATATATACATGTTTGCATTGATACTTGTTCAGGATTTCTTTTTGCTTCTCTGCATACAGGAGAAGCTTCAAAAAACGTAATTGATCATTGCCTACAAGCATTTAATGCCATGGGATTGCCTAAACTTATTAAGACAGACAATGGGCCATCTTATTCCAGTAAAAACTTTATTTCATTCTGTAAAGAATTCGGTATTAAACATAAAACTGGAATTCCTTACAACCCCATGGGACAAGGAATAGTTGAACGTGCTCATCGCACCTTAAAGAATTGGCTTTTTAAGACAAAAGAGGGTCAGCTATATCCCCCAAGGTCACCAAAGGCCCACCTTGCCTTCACTTTATTTGTCCTAAATTTCTTGCACACCGATATCAAGGGCCAGTCTGCAGCGGATCGCCACTGGCATCCAGTTACTTCTAATTCTTATGCATTGGTAAAATGGAAGGACCCCCTGACTAATGAATGGAAGGGTCCAGATCCAGTTCTAATTTGGGGTAGGGGCTCAGTTTGTGTTTTTTCACGAGATGAAGATGGAGCGCGGTGGCTGCCAGAGAGATTAATTCGTCAGATGAACACAGATTCTGACTCTTCTGGTAAGTATCATTCTAAAGACTAAAATTCCTTTTGTGCTTAAAATTCAGCTGAGAGCAACAGCTCTCAAAGCTGTTTGTGTCTCCAGCTACTCTCTGAACCAGCTCCCGACAGGAGGCCGGAGACTAGCCTCAGCTTTACAATTTGCATTTAAATAAAGTACCTAGACTTCCCCGAAAGAAGTTCTGCTTTCCTACTTTCTCACTGTCTTTCAAGATTTTGTCTTTCAAGCAGGTAAATCAACATTCCCGAGGCGGACCAGCGGATGTGCATCCCCGCCCCCCTAGAGCACACAGGCGGCAGCTGTTACCCCCAGTCTCAGGACATTTCCAGCATGTGGCTTTCAGTCTGAGTTAAAAATTTAGGTTTACCTAGAGGGCTAGAAGAGTAGATATTTCCATATTAATAAAGATTGGTTTTTATTTTGATAGACAGGCTTAGCCCCTTAGCTGACCTCTGGCTTTTCACCCTTGCTGTTACTGCAAGGTGTCCTTAGCTCAATAGGCTGTGGAAAAAACAGGGATGAGGAGGAACGACTTCCAGCTCCTATTTTAGCCACAAATCGTGGTGTTACTAACGACATAATTCTTGCTTAGGCTTTGCTAATTCTGAGGTTGATAATTCTCCTTTAGGAGCTGCACAGCACTCAGAACTGTGCATACTGGTTTGTGATTGTACAAATTCAGTATGGGCACCGCTTGGTGCAGAGATACTTACTGCAAGGGAAGGTCCGGCTTGACCATTTCTGAGTTTCCTGTGAGATAAACCCGGTTTGAAAGAGGTTGGTACCAAATTTTGGTTAAAAATAAAAAATATTCTCCGGCTCTACCTCGCCTCCCCAAAAGGTACCAAGAGCCACATGTGTGGGTTTTACCCACGGGAGGAATCGGGTCCATGTCCACCCAAGCCAAGGTTAAAAGCCCACTCATCTACGGATGAGAAAATCATTTGATCACCTCAGTTAAGCGTTGCCTTATTTAACTTAATTAATAGGGGGGAGAGAGATTGGAGACGTACTATTGAAAGGGCAAGCCTTTCACTGCCTCCCACCCAAATAAAAAAGCCAATTGGCCTTGTACTACAAGAGCCGGTCACTCCTTCTCCCTGTTTCCCACCTATCTTCCAAAAATGTGGAGGAATTCAACTTAGTGTTATTTTCACATCGTTCAGTCAAACTTAGCCAGTCAAACTTAGCCAGAGTTCCAACGCCCTACTTAAAATTCAACTAGAAAGTTACCTACCAAGTACTAATTAGCATTATAAAGTCAGAGTCTGCAGCTCCAGGCCTTTCAGTTAGTTGTTTACTAGAAAGGACAGTCTTAAGCCAGATACAGTTTACCATAAGAAAAGTTAAAGAATCCCAGTGAAGCAAGTTTTTTCTTTAGCCCTAGATTCCAGGCAGAACTATTGAGCATAGATAATTTTCCCCCCTCAGGCCAGCTTTTTCTTTTTTTTTATTTTGTTAATAATAGGGAGGAGATGTAGTCTCCCCTCCCCTAGCCTGAAACCTGCTTGCTCGGGGTGGAGCTTCCTGCTCATTCGTTCTGCCACGCCCACTGCTGGAACCTGAGGAGCCACACACGTGCACCTTTCTACTGGACCAGAGATTATTCGGCGGGAATCGGGTCCCCTCCCCCTTCCTTCATAACTAGTGTCGCAACAATAAAATTTGAGCCTTGATCAGAGTAACTGTCTTGGCTACATTTTTTCTTCCGCCCCGTCTAGATTCCTCTCTTACAGCTCGAGCGGCCTTCTCAGTCGAACCGTTCACGTTGCGAGCTGCTGGCGGCCGCAACAGTTCCAGATCTCTTTCCTAGGGTTTCTATCTCCAGCGTTGCCTCGCTTTGGGTTTTCTTTACTGTGTCTACTTCCCCTTTTAGTTCTATTATGGTTTTGTTCATTTCCATTACCTGTTTGGATGTGTTTTCCTGTTTTTCTTTAAGGACTTCTACCTGTTTGGCTGTTTTCCTGCTTTTCTTTAAGGGCCTGTAACTCTTTAGCAGTGCTCTCCTGTAATTCTTTAAGTGACTTATGAAAGTCCTTCTTGATGTCCTCTATCATCATCATGAAAAATGCTTTTAAATCTGGGTCTAGATTTTCAGTTGTGTTGGGGTGCCCAGGACTAAGTGGGGTGGGAGTGCTGCGTTCTGATGATGGTGAGTGGTCTTGATTTCTGTTAGTAGGATTCTTATGTTTGCCTTTCGCCATCTGGTAATCTCTGAAGCTAGCTGTTATAGTTGTCTCTGTTAAGAGCTTGTACTTCAGGTGACTCTGTTAGCCTCTATAAGCAGACCTGGGAGGGTAGCACTCTCCTTGGTTTCAGTGGGTAGAGTATTCTCTGCAGGAAAGCACTCTTCTTGCAGGGAAGGTACCCAGATATCTGGTGTTCGAACCGGACTCCTGGCAGAAGTTGTGTTCCACTCACTAGAGGTCTTAGGATCCTGTGAGGAATCCTGTGTGGGCCCTTGCGGGTGTCAGGCAACTCCGCTGGCCAGGAAGCCCTGGGCTGGAGTGGAGCGGAAGGGGCTTTTGTCCCGGGTCAGGCCCGGGCAGTCTGCTTCCCTATGTACCGCAGTCTCAGGTTCCGCGCGATTGGATTGGGGCCGGCGCTGTGTTCCACTCACCAGAGGTCTTAGGATCCCGTGGGGAATCATGTGGGGGCCCTTGCGGGTGTCAGGCAACTCCGCTGGCCAGGAAGCCCTGGGCTGGAGTGGAGCGGAAGGGGCTTTTGTCCCGGGTCAGGCCCGGGCAGTCTGCTTCCCTATGTACGGCAGTCTCAGGTTCCGCGCGATTGGATTGGGGCCGGCGCTGTGTTCCACTCACCAGAGGTCTTAGGATCCCGTGGGGAGTCCCGTGTGGGCCCTTGCGGGTGTTGGGCAAGACTCTGCTGGCAAGGTAGCCCTGGGCTCGAGTCGAGCGGAAGGGACTTGTGCCCCAGATCAGGCCCGGGTAGCCTGCTTCCCTATGTACCGCAGTCTCAGGTTCCGCGTGATTGGATTGGGGCAGGCGCTGTGTTCCACTCACCACAGGTCTTAGGATCCCGTGGGGGGTCTCATGTGGGCCCTTGCGGGTGTTGGGCAAGACTCTGCTGGCAAGGTAGCCCGGGGCTCGAGTCGAGCGGAAGGGCTTTCTTTCTTTTTTTGTTAGATATTCTCTTTATTTGTATTTCAAATGTAACCCTTTCCTAGTTTCCCCTCCAAAAACCCACATCCCCTCCTCCCTCCCCCTGCTCACCAACCTACCCACTCCCACTTCCTGGCCCTGGCATTCCCCTATACTGAGGCATAGAACCTTCACTGAACCAAGGGCCTCTCAATCCATTGATGACCACCAAGGCCATCCTCTGCTACATATGAAGCTAGAGTCATGAGTTCTACCATGTGTATTATTTGATTGGTGGTTTAGTCCCAGGGATCTCTGGAGGTACTGGTTAGTTCATATTGCTGTTCCTCCTATGAGGCTGCAAACCCCTTCAGGTCCTTGGGTCATTTCTCTAGCTCCTTCATTGGAGACCCTGTGCTCCATCCAATGGATGGCAGTGAGCATCTACTTCTGTATTTGCCAGGCACTGGCAGGGCCTCTCAGGAGACAGCTATATCAGGTTCCTGTCAGCAAGCTCTTGTTGGAATCCACAATAGTGTCTGGTTTGGTGGTTGTTTATGGGATGCATTCCGAGGTGGGGCAGTCTCTGGATGGTCATTCCTTCAGTCTCTGCTTCATACTTTATCTCTGTAACTCCTTCCATGAGTATTTTGTTCCCTCTTCTAAGAAGGATCAAAGTATCCATATTTTGGTCTTTCTTATTCTTGAATTTCATGTGTTTTGCAAATTGTATCTTGGGTATTCCAAGCTTCTGGGATAATATTCACTTATCAGTGAGTGCATATTATGTGTGCTGCTTTGTGACTGGGTTATCTCACTCCGGAAAAATTCCTGAACAGAACACCAATGGCTTGTGCTGTAAGATCGAGAATTGACAAATAGGACCTCATAAATTTGCAAAGCTTCTATAAGGCAAAAGACACTGTCAATAAGACAAAAAGGCCACCAACAGATTGGGAAAGGAATTTTCCAATCCTAAAACTAATAGGGGACTAATATCCAATATGTACAAAGAACTCAAGAAGCTGGACTCCAGAAAATCAAATATCCCCATTTAAAAAATGGGGTACAGAGCTAAACAAAGAATTCTCAACTGAGGAATACTGAATGGCTGAGAAGCACCTGAAAAAAATGTTCAACATCCTTAATCATCAGGGAAATGGAAATCAAAACTACTCTGGGATTCCACCTCACACCAGTCAGAACGGCTAAGATCAAAAATTCAGGTGACAGCAGATGCTGGCGAGGATGTGGAGAAAGAGAAACACTCCTCCATTGCTGGTGGGATTGCAAGCTTGTACAACCACTCTGGAAATCAGTCTGGTGGTTCCTCAGAAAACTGAACATAGTACTACCAGAGGATCCAGCAATACCTCTCCTGGGAATATACCCAGTTGTTCCAACTGGTAATAAGAACTCATGCTCCACTATGTTCATAGCAGCCTTACTTATAATAGCCAGAAGCTGGAAAGAACTCAGATGTCCCTCAACAGAAGAATGGATACATAAAACGTGGTACATTTACACAATGGAGTATTACTCAGCAATTAAAAACAATGAATTTATGAAAATCTTAGACAAATGGATGTATCTGGAGGGTATCATCCTGAGTGAGGTAACACAATCACAAAAGAACTCACATGATATGCACTCACTGATAAGTGGATATTAGCCCAGAAACTTAGAATACCCAAGATACAATTAGCAAAACACATGAAACTCAAGAAGAAGGAAGACCAACGTGTGGATACTTTGTTTCTCCTTAGAATAGGGATCAAAATACCCATGGAAGGAGTTACAGAGACAAAGTTTAGAGATGAGATGGAAGGAAGGACCATGCAGAGACTGCCCCATTCAGGAATCCATACCATAATCAACCAGTGAACGCAGACACAATTGCATATGCCAGCAAGATTTTGCCGACAGGACCCTGATATAGCTGACTCTAGTAAGGCTATGCCAGTGCCTGGCAAATACAGAAGTGGATGCTCACAGTCATCTATTGGGTGGAACACAGGGTCCCCAATGGAGGAGCTAGAGAAAGTACCCAAGGAGCTGAAGGGGTCTGCAACCCTATAGGTAAGACAACAATATGAACTAACCTGGACCCTCTGACCTAATGTCTCTAGCTACATATGTAACAGAAGATGGCCTAATCTGCCATCATTGGGAGGAGAGGCCCTTGGTCGTGCAAAGATTATATGCCCCAATACAGGGGAATCCCAGGGCCAGGAAGTGGGAGTTGGTAGGTTGGAGAGCAGGGTCGGGGGAGGATATAAGGGACTTTTGGGATAGCATTTGAACTGTAAATGAAAAAAATATCTAATAAAAAAATGTTTAAAAAAAGGAAAAAAAAGAAAAAAAAAGAATTAACAAATGGGACTTCATAAAAGTGCAAAGCTTCTATAAGCCAAAGACACTGTCAATAAGATAAAAAGACAACCAACAGATTAGGAAAAGATCTTTACCAGTCATAAATCTGATAGAGGTCTAATACCCAATATACACAAAGAACTCAAGAAGTTAGACTCTAGAGAACCAAATAACGGTATTTAAAAATGGTGTATAGAGTTAAACAAAGAATTCTCAATTTAGGAATAACAAATGACTGAGAAGCACCTAAAAAAATGTTCAACATCCTTGATCATTAGGGAAATGCAAATCAAAACAACCCTGAGATTCCACCTCACACCAGTCAGAATGGCTAAGATCAGAAACAGAGATGACAGCAGGTGCTGGCAAGGATGTGGAGAAAGAAAAACACTCCTCCATTGCTGGTGGGACTGCAAGCTGGTACAACCACTCTGGAAATCAGTTTGTCGGTTCCTCAGAAAATTGTACTTAGTACTACCAGAGGATCCAGCAATACCACTCTTGGGCATATACCCAGAAGGTGCTCCAACATGTAATAAGGACACATGCTCCAGTATGTTCATAGCAGCCTTATTTATAATAGCCAGAAGCTGGAAAGAACTCAGATGTCCCTCAACAGAGGAATAGATACAGAAAAATGTGGTACATTTACACAATGGAGTACTACTTAGCTATTAAAAGCAATGAATTTAAGAAATTCATAGGCAAATGGATGGATCTGGAGGATACCATCCTGAGTGAGGTAACCCAACCACAAAAGAACACACATGATATGCACTCACTGATAAGTGGATATTAGCCCAGAAGTTCAGAATACCCAAGATACAATTCACACACCACATGAAACTCTAGAAGAAGGAAGATCATAGTGTAGTTACTTCTATCCATCTTAGAAGGGGGAACAAAACACCCATGGGAGGAGTTACAGAGACAAAGTCTGGAGCAAAGACTGAAGGAATGACCATTTAGAGACTGACTCACCTGGGTATCTATCCCATTTACAGTCACCAAACCCAGACACTATTGTGGTTGCCAACAAGTGCTTGCTGACAGGAGCCTGATATAGCTGTCTCCTGAAAAGCTCTGCCAGTGTCTGACAAATACAGAAGTGGAGGCTCACAGCCATCCATTGGACTGAGCATAGGGTCCCCAATGAAGGAGTTAGAGAAAGGACACAAGGAGCTGAAGGGGTTTGCAGCCCCATAAAAGGAACAACAATATGAACTAACTTGTACCCCCAGAGCTCCCAGGGACTAAACCACCAACCAAAAAGTACACATGGTGGGACTCATGGCTCCAGCTGCATATGCAGCAGAGCATCATCAATGGGAGAAGAGGCCCTTGGTCCTATGAAGGCTCCATGCCCCAGTGGGGGGGGGGGGGGTAGAGGGGGGGAATAACAGGGCCAGAAAGTAGGTGTGTTAGTGAGCAGGGGGAGGAGATGGGGGAGGGTGTTTTTTGGAGGTGAAACCTGGAAAGGGGATAACATTTGAAATGTAAATAAAGAAAATATCCAATAAAAAATAAATCACTTAGCACATGAGCAATTTTTATATACATTTGCAGCACATTTAACTTACCCTTGGTCTCTAAATCCAAACAAATAGCTAAATTCAACCTTCTGCTAAAAAATGTCCCCACTATTGTCAAATTATAGGTCTAACCTGAGCTCTGAATCATCTGTGATACCCAGGAACTGATGGTACAAGGAGTAACTTCATTGTATAGTTCAGCCAACTTCAGGTGTACCACAGTTAGCTGGAAGAAATTATTAGTCATTATCTCTTTAAGACCCTTAGAAAATCCACACAAGGGGTACCAATTTTGCACAGGAATGTTGACTAGGCATATAAAACATACAGTTGTACAGATGGCTCCAACTCATGTGACTTAAGAAATCTGCTTTGAATAAGTGTATAACACTTTAGCACTGTTCCTTAATCCATTTGATGGAAATCTGGTGATGTGGAAAGAAAGTATGATTTTTGCCAGGGTAGATATGACAGACATGCTGCATCAAAGAACTTTCTATTAGAGAAATAAGCCCACTGAGAAAGCAGGATTTATTGACCAGCCATGCCTTCTCCAAAGTGTTTGTAAGGGTTCCCAGGTCTTGGGTGGCAGGAAGAGCTTGAGGTAGAAGGAAGCTGCTGATGGAGATGCTTAGTCAACTTGCAGGATAAGCAAAGGCTAAAATGCTGTCACCCACTAGACATGTTTTGATCCCTTTTAGAGTCACATCTTTGAATTTATGGACCCCTTTTTTCTCACTGAGGAGTCTAAGGTAGTGGCAGTTGAGGATGGAACCTAGCTGGGCCCTTTGTTTTTTCACATGTCTTCAAAAAGTGTTCAAACCACAGAGGTACAGCTTTGAAACTGTTGTTCTCCCTGACATGAGAGCTGAGCTAGTGTAGACAGGGGTACTCTTCTCATCTACTTAAACAAACGCTCCAGAAGAGAACCAGTGTTAAACAAAGGATGGCTGCTCTTTGCAGGCAGGTCGTTCCAGCTGTGCCTCAGAACAGGCTCTACATGAAAAGCTCTGGCCCCTACCCATAAAGACATGAACCCAGCAACAGCCTTTTGAAAAAGAAATGTCCCCTGTTGTCCCTCACAGCATTCACTTGACTCTGATTTAACAGTGTTTACAGAGGCCAGGTGGGCCTGGGGCCCTGGGACAAAAAAGGCCCAGCATGAGGAGGCTTAAACACAGTTAAAGCCGGCCTTACCTTCACCTTTGAGGAACAAGAGCAGCGTGAGGAATTCACAGAGCTGCACTCAGAAAACATAAATGTTACACGAAAAAAAAAGTTCAAATAGGAAAAATTCTCCAATTGTAGGGGAAGAAACAAAAGAAAAAGGAGATAGGAGGACCCCTAATTTAAAACATTGAGCAGGTCCAGAGCTGAGCATGCATCAGTAGCACCCACTATTAGAAATGCTGTTCCCCTAAAAACGCATACTCTGTTCCTGGTGGGGATTAGCTTCCTCTCAATCTTACAGACATTCTGGGAAGGAAGAGAAGAAGACGAAGAAGACGAAGACGAAGATGGAGACAGAAGAAGAAGAAGAAGAAGAAGGAGAAGGAGAAGGAGAAGGAGAAGGAGAAGGAGAAGGAGAAGGAGAAGGAGAAGGAGAAGGAGAAGGAGAAGGAGAAGGAGAAGGAGAAGGAGAAGGAGAAGAAGAAGAAGAAGAAGAAGAAGAAGAAGAAGAAGAAGAAGAAGAAGAAGAAGAAGAAGAAGAAGAAGAAAGAAGAGGATGAGGAGGGGGAGGAGAGAGGAGGAGGAGGGGGAGGAGGAAGGAGGAGGAGAGGAGGAGGGGGTAGGGAGGAGGAGGAGGTCATAGCAGAGAAAAACTAACCACAATAATATAAACAATTGAAATATGAACTGCTTTTGTGTTTGAAGAGTAGTGGGATAATTTATTATTTTGTTTATAAAATTATGTTAAAAATAAGAATTTTTTATGGTTTCCATATCTGAAAGAACATTAGAAAAGCTTCGGTTTGTGTGAAGATTGGTGAGACAAGACCAGATGAGCCATAGAGGGGACAAGTTCAAATATGGAGCAGTAATAGGCTACGGAGAATGCAAGAGAAAGAAATTCTTCCGCACTCTGGCAGGGAAAAAAACAACTAATTTTCTTAGTACATAATATGTTGCATCTTTTTATATCACTTACAAAGGAAACGTTCTCTAGTTCCTAGAGTAAAAGCTTCATCTGAAGCTTAGTTGGCTGACTCTGAAAAGCAATGATTATAGAGAGCATAATTAAAATAATTACAAGAGAAATGGGTACAAGTCCTTAAACTTTAAAATGCCATAATTTTTTTTTAGGGAAAATGGAGAAAATAGAGGGTATTCAAGCATACATATTCAGGCCATTTAGACAAACAACTTTTATTGAGTACAAGTTCATTTTAATGTAGCAAGAGGTTAGCAAGCTCAGGAGTGCCACCAATGTATTCTTTCATGATGGATCACTTTGGAACAAGTTCTGAAATCCAGCTTAGTGTGTGGTTTATCATTCTCAAAGGAATGGGAGACACAGAGCTTCCCTACATGAGCCTAGAGGGAGGTATTGCAGATCTGTGCGATGACTGCAGAAGCCTAAATTATGGATGCTTCTCCCTCAAGGTAACAACTCAGTTGTCAGTGAGACTCAGATTGCAGCAAGCGTATGGAAGCCTTTTCCCAATCTACTAGGGAAATGTAGGAGCTCCTGAGAGGTTATAATTTCTTTTACACACGTTACAAAGAGCCTGGGAAAAGAAAGATATTCACTACTGTTATTGGTTAATTAGTTGGGTAACTTGGTTGTTTCTAACCTACTAAATGTCTCTGCTATGTTGAAACTGTGATGATCTTTAACTTGTTTAACCCCAGAAAGCACTTCTTAGCAAATATAACTTTCTGACACAGTGGCTGGGAGATGTCTGTCATGGACTATGTTTCCTTTAGGAACCTTATAGATTAGCTATGATTGGTTCAGACTCTGTCACTTGTACCAACTTGTTCCTTCACAACCCACTTCCTATTGAAAGAAGCCATTTTTTGCATTATATCATAGCTTGGATATGAGAATGATCATTTTGGGCACCAACAAGATTTTCCTTTCATACCTGTGCTCCCATCTCAAAGCTCGGCAAAGATTAATCCAGATTATGTGGAAGCTGATGAAGTACTTCCAGCTTTGATTCCTTTGTCAACATCTAGAGCAGCTTCAAGAATAGTAGATCCCCACTTTGGACTACCTGGGATGGGAGGGGGTAAAAGTAAGAAAAAAAGAAAGGAAGGAAGGAAGGAAGGAAGGAAGGAAGGAAGGAAGGAAGGAAGGAAGGAAGGAAGGAAGGGAGCCATAGGAGGAAGGGTAAGGCCAGTTCAGATAAGCTAACAAGCCCAGAGGGGATAGTAAAAAAAAATAAAGAACAAAGAATATTCTAGAAACTGAGACAATCTGCAGTTAGTTACTAGCAAAACTGTAGATGTTTTCTGGCATTGGAGCATGCTCACATGCCTCCTACAAAGTTACAGAACAGTTAGGAAGGTTGCAGAAACTGTGTGCAGCAAACTGGTAATTTTTAGACAAGCAACCTTCGTGCCCCACATGGCTGTATTCCTGGATCACTACACTGTGGGCTTTTGAGGACGGAATTTTATTAACAGAAAAACAGCATCAACTCCTTTGGGCTACTAAAGGATACTGGGCTGCCTAGGATCCATTTAAATGAGAATAAATGTACATGAATAAGCCGACACGTTAAGAAAGGTGGTCAATGCTAGAAAGTGAAGTAGGGTTTTCATGCTTCCTCCATACCGTTGGAGCCTCTGTGTATAGACAGGAACTCTTTATGCAGCTTTGATGAAACTTCTGATTACCGCAAAGCAGACTGCATCACAGCTGCATTGGAGATTTTGCTGTGTTAGTGGCTCACACAGCATGAGTCACAGGATTGGGAAGAAGTGGTTTCTCCTGATCTCTGATTATTACAACTATTCCAGTCAGCCCCATGGAAAGGATGGAGAAATAATGCAGAGGGATTCTCTTATTATTTGATCTTCAAGCAAGCTTAGATACTTTCTTCTAATGCATGAGGTAGGCAGAACTGTCAGGGAGTGAAGGAGAACATTATTCCTTCATCTCTCTGACTTAACACAGGCATCACGATAGATACTAAGAAGAATGCTGCTTCCTGACCCACAGGATATTACAGTTCAGACAAACAGGAACAGGATGCTCCTGTAGGTTATAGTACCAACATTTTATACTGTGCTTTCAGCAGAGATATGGCATTCTAGGTACCTATGGGCATCATTTATCTTCAGGCTCCCTTAATTAATAAAGGCTTCCAGTCACTCACCCCTTCTTTGTCACTTTCTTGAATTATGCCTTATCTTTTTAAAATTATCTATCTATCTATTTATTTATTTATTTATTATGAATATAATATTCTGCCTACATTGTATGCCTTCAGGCCAGAGAAGGAACCAGATCTCATTGTGGGTGGTTCCACAGGTAGTTCCAGGAGGCTCCTACCTTAGATAGGGAAACCCCTCTGCTTGGAAGTGCATTCCATAAATTTCCTCTCCTCTTACAGCAAGCACCTTCATGCCTCTCCTCCTCCCTGGAGGAATTTCAGTTACTGCCATATGGGACCATTCAACACCTAGAAGGAAGTTTTGTAAATTCCAGCTGTCAACATCTGCTCACAATTTAGGAGCTGTGTTGTTCAACAGACACATCTAATGGCTAAGGTACAGGAATGGAAAGTTCACGCAAGAGAACATAATATAATAAATGAGTGCAAAAATTTGAAGCTTCAAATACAGAGTGATGACACATACTTGGAACACTATTTCCGTCTACCATTTCTTTTTGAAATGCAGAACTAGGGAGTTGAAGAAATAGGTCCATTAGCAAAAAAGCTTGCTACACAAGCATAAGGGCCAAAGTTTGGATGCTAAGCCAGAACCCACATAAAAATCCAAGCACATTGTCAAACACCTGCAGTCCCAGCACTGGGGGAGTGGAAACAGGAAGAAGACCCCTGCACCTTGCAAGCCAGCCCGTCTGGCCTTTCAATGAGCTTCAGATTCAAAGAGAGGATCTGCCTCACAAAATGAAAATTAAGGTGGAGAGCAATTGAGAAAGCATTCCTGGCCTCCATACACATGTGCACTGGCAAGCAAGCTCACTCAAAACACATTTGGACACATATGAACACAAGATAAACAACAGTTAATGATAATGAACTTGAGCTAAAATGAAACTGGTACACTCATCTACTGAAGATTGTCCTTCTCTTTTGGAAATGAGTGAAGAAAGAAGAAAGTGAAGTTAATAGATTTGAATACTTCCTTTTAAATAACACTGAGATAATTCAAAGTATGGCTAATAAGTCTAAAACATTATTTCAATGTACTTATCATTGTAAATATTTAGAAAATGCCTCTTAGAGAATATCTGTGGTACCAAAATTAACAGAAAGTTAGGAAGATATCAAAGACTGATCAAACGAAGTGGGCACTAAAGAGTCTATGATGATCAGAATACAAAATAATATATGGAATATACAGACATTCCCACTTTGAATATCTACATAGAAAGTACCTAGTACATAGCTATATTAGTTCTTTTCTCCTGCTTTGATAAAACACCATTTATTTGGGCTTACAGTTCCAGACAGCTAGGGTTCACAATAGAAGAGACAGCATGGCAGTAGGCCACAGACTTGGTTGCCAAAGCCAGAAGCTGAGGGCTGAGTGCTCACTTCTCAAACTACACACAAGAAGAAAAGAGGAAATTCAGATGCTAAAACTTCAAAACCCACCCCAGTGGCATACTTCCACTTTAGAAGGCCACAGTTTCTAAACCTCCCCAAATAGTACCATCAACTGGGAAGCAAATATTCAAATGCCAAGAGCCTACAGGGGACACTCTAAATGCCAACAACCATAATGCCTGACATTATTTTAAGAGACAGATGAGTTTTCAAAACAAATCTTGTTTTGCATTGAGCTTTTATGTCAGTTGGTAGAGATAGATGATAGACCTATAAGAAAATTAACAGTGGTATCTACCAAGGACATTAGCTTATTACTGTAGCCTCCAAAACTATATCTATAAATGAGAAACGTGAAATGATTTTGCTTGTAACACAAAGCCTTTGCAAAGGTACCATGTCAGACTTCTTAATATCGTAAAAAATGCTGTGTATCTATTTGAGAAAGGTGAAAACCCAAGGAAATTCTAGGTCTCAAAAAGAGATAAGAGCCACTGTACCTTTGCCCATTTTGCATTGGCTATAACTTTACCTGGCTTAATAAAAGCATATTTTACAAAGCTGAAATTCCTATAAACTATATGTAAAGTAAGTTTAGGTTTGTTTACAGCCTTGCTTTTTTCCTGCATAGTTTTTACTATTTTTGATGAGTTCTTTTTTTTTTGTTTGTTTGTTTGGCTTGTTCAGTTCCTTTAGTTTTATCGACACCATAAGGAGGCCAGTCCATGGCAGCAAGGGTCTGGTTTGTCTCATTTGCTATGGTATTCACAGTCAGTACTTAGCAGAGTACTCAACAAAAAACATAATGCTACTTTTGGTTCGCTTTCTTTTTGTTTGTTTGCTGTTTTTTGTTTTTCTTTTTTTAATATTAAAAGCTTTTGTTTCAGCATTTTATGATAATTTCTCTTCTTTCTTCCTTTCTTCTTTTCTTTCTTCCTTTCTTCTTTTCTTTCTTTCTTTCTTTCTTTCTTTCTCCATTTATTTATTCTTTAATTTTTTTTACAGTCCAGACCGGTTCCCCTTCCCAGTCCACCCTCTAACTGTTTCCCATCCCACACCTCCTCCTCCCTTCTCCAAGAGGATGTTCCAACCCCCATCCCCACCCCCACCCCACCAGACCTCCTCACTCTCTAGGGACCCAGGTCTCTCGAAGGGTTAGTTCTCTTTCTTACAACCCATCTCTGTTATGAGCTCTACTTCTAAAATACTTCTAGGAGCTATGAGAGATGAGGAGTTTGCCATATAGATTACAAACTAGCATGTTAATCTGATGCAGATTCATACGTGCTGGCCATGAAACTCTGCTCAAAGATAAACATTTTTATTGCTTATGACATAGCAGTCAACAGTGGCTTCACACTTACATCAAAAACACAAGAAATCCACAGGAAATTATCACTTCACATGACATTCTGATGAGATAGGCTAATTCCATGACTGGCTTCAAATTGGCAGTTCAGGAGATTAGGCCTAAAACCCAGGTTTCAGACAGCTAGTTAGAAACTATCCTGCCACCTGGCCTGAAGCAAGGACAATGGGTCAATAACAGTATCCAGCCCTCACACCCCTGTAATAGTTCCAAAATGTCCAAGAGATAAAGAAAGATAAGGCCTCTTAACCCAGAATTCTAGCCCCCATTCCCTGATGAATGTTCCTAAGAGATAGAGCAAGTAAGGGCACCTACCTCACCTGTTTTGAAATGTCTCTAAGAGATAAAGCAAGATAGAGCACCTACCCCAGAATTCCCATAACCTACTTTAAATCCAGCCTGTGAGCTCACTTGGATGTCCTTCTGCTTGGTAATGGGAGACCCCAGAATGCTGGACTTCTGCATAATAAAACACTCTGCATTTACATACTATTTGAGGAGAGTAGCAGCAGACTAACTTGCTAGTTTGCAATCCATAGGGCAAAATCCCCATCTCTCATAGCTCCTGGTGATCTGTGGCTTCCTGTAAATATAAACCATCATTCACACTGCTTAGCCTCATTCCCTCTTGTGCTTTTCTCTGCATGACCTCAGCTTGCTGACTCCTTCTGGCACAAGAGCTTAAGCTCCATCAGGTAGGGCTTGGCTTTGAAAGAACCTAGTGGGGAAACCCCCACTCAATTTCCGTTCGGAGCGCACCCAAGAATCACGAACAGACGACCATCTTGATGTAAAAGCATGAGGTAGTTTAATGACGGAGCTCCAGGCCAACACATATCTCCCACAGGAGACAGAGATGTCGACCACATGGTGGAGCCATAATGGCGGAGCTCCAGTTTGAAACGTATCTCACTCAGGAGACAGTGGTTTCGACCCCGAGGCTTGGATGCTAGGGACTTTTATAGAAAAGGGGTGGGGCTGGGGGAGGAATTAGCATGGTTTCACATGATTGGTCCATTTAAACATTAACAGACTGTCAGAAGGGCCAGAGATAGGGAGGCACTAGGCCAGTCAGGACATGTAACAACGGGCCTGCCTGGGCATGTCCTGGCCTGTTCTGCTATGTTCTCAGCCCCAGGTTTCAAAGCTCACAAACAACTCTTTGGGCTATTTGACATAAATTACATGAATCACAGGTCTCAAGGTTTATTTCCTTTCAGCTTCATTTTACCTGTATCGCAAATCTGAAACAATTGCCAGAACCATAGTGGTTCTTTGTTACTGCTCTAGTTCAGGTATGAATCTGGGAGAGTAGAGCCCCAAAAGAGGCAAATTAAAGTCTCATAGAATAGCCAACTTTATTCAGGGCACCTGACAATTTATATTTATATATTAAAGGCATTCTGAGGGTTAAGCAAGGTCATGTGAACAAGAGCAAGGTCACATGTGGTTGGGAGATATATATATATATATATATATATATATATATACTCCTGGAAGCAACCCATGCTTGAAGACATCATCTACATAATAATAGTAGAATGATGGATAATCTGTTGTAAATTCACTCCAGTTTACACCTGGGAGGAGCACAAAAGCACATTCTAAGAACAAATCTGTATTTGGAGGAACTGAGGTTACAAGACTGTCTTGTTTACTTGGAGTTTTCTCACAAACTCTGATATCTCCTAATACAGGTTCATTCATGTTCTGACAATTAGTGCATAAGAAATTATTCTTAAATGACTTAGTATGAACTTTTAGTCAAGACAGGGTCAATTTTTCATTTTCTTAGAATTAGATATTATTTAGTACATAATGAATTAGTAACCAATGGTAAGTCATAATTAATATGCTAGCTAATGACATAAGTAATACATTAATATGCAAAGATTGAAAGAACTATGCCTAAGTCGGGTTTCTCTACCATTCCCTTTCTATTCTGACTCTAACTTACCCGGTTGGAGTGAAATGCTTCTTTTATAAAGTGTAGTTCCAGAAACCAGATATACATAAAGTAACAGCAAGTTACATAGCTTCCTTCAGATTTAGGTTCATGATTGTAAATTAAAAAATTGTTTTCTTCCTCATGATTGTTAAGTTGATTGTAAGAAGAATAAATGGAATTGCCTACTAAGTATTTAAATTACTGATACTCTCGCTTACAACTTCAGAGAAATTTTGTTTTTTGGTTTTTGGTTTTTGTTTTTACTTTTTTCCTTTATACTCTAGTTTATTTTGAAAGAATGCAGTGACTTTTCCTAGAGAGACAGGAGTAAATCTCTATTTATCCCAGATAAGGCACCAAAAACAAACCAAAGAAGTGATTCTATCCATGTCTAGCTTGATGAACCAGTGAACTTATTGGGATGACTTATAGGAATGTAGGTTAGGGCATCACTTAGAGGAGCCTGGGTGACTCGGGCTGTTGCATCATTGATAAGCCGATCCAGTGTGTGTGACAAGTCGTCAAGGCTTTGTATCCCCTTGTACAACTTTCAGCCACATCAGAGAGCCAGAGAGGTTGTCTACTGCCCACACAGCCCTGGGGAGGAATCGCATGCATCTTGCTCAGAAGCTGCTTTAACTACTTCCCGCCACGATGAAATGCTTCCATGAAAGGGGAAGACATGTTCAACAGTTCTGGGTGGGGCAGAGCATCATGAAAGCATGTGAAGAGGAAGCCATTCACCTCTTGACACCCTAGAAGAAAAGACTGAGATAGGGACTATCCAAGCCACACCTCCAATGGTTATTACCTCCAGGTATGACCCATCTCCAAGGTTGCCATAAACTTGACAAACAGCACTACCAGCTAGAACCCAAGCATTCCACACATAGGCCTATGAGAAATCTGCAAACCATGGCACTCAACTTTGTGCAAAATGGTAATCACCAGCAATTTTACCATAGTAATATAATTATTATCATTTTGTTGTATTTTCATCCAGATTATTTCCTATGACTATTTTTCAGTTTAATTGCAATGTGCACTCTTTTATACTTTATTTTGATATCTTGATTTTTCACTTGTTACATAGATATAATATGTTCCCACTTTACTATAGTTGTTTTCCAACCATTATTTTTTGATAGCTACATCATTTTGTCAACTAAATATATTATAGTTTACTTGAACTTTTCCAATTATTCGTTACTTGGGTGATTTCTAACTTCATTTCAATAAATGTTTAAAAACCTAAAGAAGAGAGGGTGGGGAATCTAGTTTCCTTTTCTCTCTCCATTCTTTCTTTTCTCCCTGCTCTCTTCTAAACCAAAGCACAGCATGCCTGACCCTTTTGGAGAGAAGGGAACTGAATTCTTCCAGTCCTCACTTGCAAGAGAACACTGCTGAATGATTCATGAGTACATAATGATGAAAGAGATCTACAGCATCTAGCTGATTATTAACATAATACAGCCAAATGAAACATTATCTAAAGACGTCACTTAATTGCAGCTCTGGAAATGAGACTTTGAACATTTAGAAAGAAGTCATATTTGAGATGTAAATAAATACATTTCAAAATTATTTTAAGGCATTGCCTAGTGCAAATTCTTCCTTATAAATGGTAGTTATTGGAAGCTGTTCCCCACCCCTGCCACACACACACACACACACACACACACATTAAATGGGAATGGAAAATCAGCCCTTTCAACTTACTTAGTGAATAATCAAGAGAATAATGTAGTAAATTTTTAAAATTTCTACAAATAAGAGGTAACATAAAATCACCTAGATTTTTGTCTATAAATGTTAGTTTTACTTTTTCATTAGGTGCTATAGGAAACAACCCAAATGAGAGCATAAAAACTATGCTAATTACTTCAAACACTGGTAATGTTTGACTATATAATCCCCTAAAGCAGGATACTTCTTATATCAAAAGTGGAAATGATAACCCAACAAAAGACACAAGCACAAAACATTTACTTTACTTAGAACCTAGAGAAAGGAAAAGCAGGAAGAATGGAGTGAGTGCCAATATCTACACAGACCATGAAGTGCATGAGCAATAGGAAACCTGAGGAGGTATGCCCACTCCAACTGCTTCCCAATCCCTCCCCAGTGGGACTTCTGTTCTGTTTCCTGCTGGCTGCTCACTAGGTCTCCTTGTGTCCTGGGATTTCTGATTTCCCATTGCTTCCCAGAATCAGTGACTTCTTATCATTAGTTCAGCTCTTTATTGTGGTGAAAATAATTCCCCCAGTGACTTCCAAAGAAGGCAAGTGTTTTGAGTACTTCTAGGTCTGAAATTTTTCTTTCTTCTCCCTGTTACTGTACTCCATGATCGACAGTTTGGCTGGGCTCACACTTCTCTTCAGAAGACTATATTCCAATGTGTTTAACAACAGTTCTTGGTTGCAGCTGAGATATCTGCGCCATTCAGACATCACTGTAAAGGAGAGGACCTGGGGAGATGTGTCTGTCAGGTGTCTGAGGTTAAACTAAGAGGGGCAGATGGTGCTGATTATCCTTTTGTTTGGAAAAGTGACTCAGTCTTCATTTCAGTCCTTGCTCCTGTACTTCACTGTGTTTAATGCCACTAAATAGAAGCCTCATGTTCAGACGTGCTACAGTATATAGCTATTATTGAAAGTCAGGCATCCAGAAGAGTTGCTCACTGCCTGAAGAAGTCTGTAAGATCAACTAACTACTCACGTTCCCTGTTGTTTTTTCTGCATATATACCTTAATCCCACTGAAAGACTCCGAAAGGAGCCCCTTGCTCAGGCTTCAGGACAATAGCGGACACCCAAGAACTCACGATAGACCAAGCTTGTTGCAAACCACATGAGGCTTTATTCGGGGAAAGCCAGAGCTCTGGGGATGACTCATATCCCACGCAGGGGTAGAGGAGTCGACCTCGAGGGGAAAGAGGTCCCAGTTTTTATAGGCCCTCAAGGGGGAAAGGAGAAGGGGGAAAGTAGGGTATTTCCAGATCTAAACAATGTCTATTCTCAAGAAATGGGTATGGGAGGGGTACAAGGAAAGAGTCTGGTGCAGGTGTAGCAACTCAGGATTGGCCCGGCTGTGGTTGCTGGGGAGATTTTCTGACTCTTTCACAGAAACCAATATCACAAACACCTGGCAATGGGCTTCATCAGTGGGCACACACCTGGTCAGAACATTGGCAGACACACAGGTTCGAGGAGCGGCCAGAGCATTGTGCACCTCTATTTTTCTAAATCAGTGAAGCTAGTTCTACTAACAATGAAATCTATTTTGCCAATTTCAGGGCTTCTGTGACCTTTTACATTCTGTCAGGATCTTTCACCACTACTGTGATATCTGGTTCTTTTCAAAGTTGGACTGGATCAGAGTATTTTTAGGTTAAGCAGTGTTGTATCAACTTTCAATTTTTTTCAGCCACTCCAATCTCCTATGTACTGTGACCTTGTAAAGTAATATTTTTAGTTACTTATTGATTTCCCTTTAAAGTGTTGAAGAACTGGATAGAAGAGATAGTTATTTGTAATGTAAATAAGGGGAACCTAGATTCCATCCTTGAGGTGGAAGGTCTGTCCTGGGGTAGACCCACAGAGAAAAGTCAGATATAGTGGTGCTCACTTGTAATCCCATTGCTGAATATCTAAAGATAGATTAATCTCTCTTATGAACTAACCACATAACCTAGACCAATTGTCTTGGTCAGGGGTTCCATTGCTGTAAAGGGACACCATGACCATGGCAGTGTTTATAAAGGGAAACATTTTATTGGGCTTGGCTTACAGTTTCAGAGGCTTAGTCCATTAACATCATGGTGGGAAGCATGGTAGCATGCAGCCAGACATGATACTGGAGAAAGAATTGAGAGTTCTACATCTTGAGCCACAGAAAGCAAGGAGAAGACTGGATGTGTTTCACACTGGGTGTAGCTTGAGCATTTAAGACCTCAAAGCCTACCTCCGTGATGATATGCTTCCTCCAAGGACACACCTACTCCAAGAAAGCTACACTTCCTAATAGTGCCACTCCCTATGGGTCAAGCATTCAAATACATTAATCTATGGGGGCCAAACCTCTTTAAACCACCACACCAATAATGGCAAACAATGGTCATAGCTCATGAGGAACAATACCTGAGTTGGGCCTTTGGCCTCTACAGGCTCATGTATACACATACACACACATAGGAAAAGGGGGGAAAGGTTTGAGAAGACAGCATTCTTACTCTTTGTCTTAGTTAGGGTTTTATTTCTGTGAGGAAATACTATGACTATGCCAGATCTTATAAAGGAAAATATTTGATTGGCTCTGGCTTACAGTTCAGAGGTTTAGTCTAAATATCATCATGGTAGAAAGCATGGCAGCATACAGGCAGACATGGTGCTAGAGAAGGACCCAAGTATTCTACATCTGGATCAGCAGAGCAGCATCAAAAGACACTGGACCTGACTTGAGCATCTGAAACCTCAAGACACACCCCCAGTGACACAATTCCTCCAACACAGCCACACTTACTCCAACAAGGCCATGCCTCTTAATAGTTCCACTCCCTATGTGCCTCTGAATATAATTTTCATTCAAACTACTTCAAGCGACGGTCTCCCCAGGAACTTCTTGGTCCTCCAAGTCTACTATTCTATTCCTCCCTCTAAGTTCTTGGAATACTGCAAACACATTTCTACTTTTTATACTGCTTCCTTCTAAAACTACTACACCTACATCCCATATAACACTTTTGAACACTTATGCCTGCTCATTTTGCCTTGCCTTCTATCTCAGGGCTCTTATTGTAAGGACATAGACTACTACTTCTATGTAGCTGCACAGTATCTGAGATAGACAATCTCAGACTTTAATATACTTATAGTTCACTTGACAGACTTGTTTAAAATTCAGAATTAATGACTTCAGCTCAAACAAATTTACAATGACTGTAACAGTGTCTCAAGAACTTGTTATTTAACGTGCACACCTACATGATTTTGACATACATAGTCCTTGGCTGACATAGTTTCATTCCCTATTCCTGTAACAAAAGCAACCCATGGACAAAGGGTTTATTCACGATCACAGTTCAAGGGTACAGTCCACCACAGAGAGGAATTCAAGGCAACTCCTTAACAAAAATAGAATTGAATATTATACAGTGGACTAAAAACAATCAGAAATTTGCAATTCTATAAGGTATTATTAAAAGGAGTAAAACAGGTCTAAACAACCCAAAAGAGACTGATACAAATTTGTAGTTGTCAGACTCCGGACCACATTTAGAATTAGAATTCTGACATTTTAAAGATAAAAGTGATAAAGGTTAAAAAGATAAAGAGAACAACAGAAAATCAACTAACACAATCAGCCCATCTAGTCCCTTGGCAAATGTTTAGGCTTGTCTTTAGGAAATACATCTCAGAGTTCATCTCGGGTAATGATTAGTATCAATTGTCAACTTGATTGTTGACACCTCAGTTGACAGACTGTAGAGTCCCTTCAGATGCCTATGGAAGAGCATTTTGTTTATGTTCATTAGAGTTCGAAGACCTGCCCACTGTGGGTGTCACCATTCCCTGGCTAAGGTCCTGGACTGTATAAGTGGAGAAAGGGAGCTGAGTAGCAGCATACATACATTCACTGCCTATTTTTTGAATGTGGATGCAGTGTCCACTGTATAATGTACAACTCTATTTTGTTGTGTTACCATTATTTATCTCTTACAAGGATTCTATTTGCAAAATTCTTGGAATTGACCAAAGTATTAATCAGTTCAAGCCATGAAAATACCATAGATTAGGTGATTTGAAAATAAAAAGATGTGGGAAAACAGATGGCAGCTGTCACCAACAACTACTACATAGCTCTGAGGCATCTGAAAGATCCATGGAGGCTATGAAGGTGGTATAGCCAAAGAAATAAGGAGCCACAATAGCTCCAGAACAACTAAGTTTAAAAAAAAAAAAGGCAAATCTTATAGAAAGATGCTTTTCTTTTTTTTATTGGATATTTTCTTTAGTTACATTTCAAATGTAACTTTCCCAGTCCCCACCCCACCCCCTGGAAACTCCCTATCCCATCTTCCCTCCCACTGTTTCTATGAAGGTGTTCCTCCATCCACCTACCCACTCCCACCTCCCTGCCCTCAGTTCCCCTACACTGGGACATCTATCAAGCCTTCAGAGGACCAAATGGGACTCTCCTCCCATTGATGCATGGCAAGTCCATCCTCTGCAACATATGTAGTTGGAGCCATGTGCACTCCTTTGTTGATGGCTTAGTCCCTGGGAGCTCTTGGGGGACTGGTTGGTTGAATTTTTGTTCTTCCTGTGGATTTGCAATCCCCTTCAACTCTGTCAGTCCTTTCTCTAACTCTTCTATTGGGGACCCCACGGTCAGTCCAATGGTTGGCTGCAAGCATCTGTCTCTGTAAGGCTCTCTCAGGAGACAGCTATATCAGGCTCCTTTCAGCATGCACTTCTTGGCATCCACAATAGTGTCTGGGTTTGGTAACTGTATATGGGATGAATCCCCAGGTGGGGCAGTCTCTGGATGGCCTTTCCTTCAGTCTCTGCTCTACACTTTATCTCCATATTTATTCCTGTGAGTATTTTGTTCTCCTTCTAAGAAGGACTGAAGCACCCACACTTTGGTCTTCCTTCTCCTTGAGCTTCATATGGTCTATGAATTGTAAGAAAGATGCTTTTTAAAACGTGGACTCATGAAGTTGCAATGGTGGTGGAAGATACCCTTCACCACAGTGTCTCAGTCAGCAGTCATGCCCAAAAAGCAGTGGGCATGGAAATGTACAGCAGCCTGGAGCTTTGGCAGAAACAGGTCATTACTGAACAGACAGTGAACTCAGGACAGCTGCAGTGACACACCTCAGTTTCCATCACCACTACTACAAATGAATATGCAATGGAGAGGTGGGAAAGATGGAGGAATGGAGTGGTCAACACTCGGTGGAGAGAGGCAGAGCTAAAGACTTAAAGGAGGTGGTAGGGAGGGGAGAAGGCTGTAGGGGTGGGCATATGGGGCATTTCCTCACCGAATAGATCCAGAATAGTGTTATGTAGCAGCCCAGAGTTTGCACAGACTCAGCCCCAGAACACACTGTGTAGCCACACAATCTTCCCGGTTCTGAGCAGCAACACGATGATTGAGATGAAGAATGGTTCATTTTCTGAATTGGACTTCCTAGAAAGAACTGCATGGTCCACAGCCCCAGGCTGTGTTGAAACCCGAGGTTTATGTGGATGCCGTGGTTCTACAGCAGCTGGGGATCATGTTGATGTCTGTGGCCCGTGTTACTATCTAAGGCCATACAGATGTCCTTGGGCTGTGTCGCTGATTCAAGCAAAGTTGATGTCTTTGGCTGTATTGCCACTGTGGACTATATCAGTATCTGTAGCCTGTGCTGGGATATAGGGTTATGTTGATGTTTGAGGTCTGTACTGACACGCTAGTTCATGCTGAGGCCAATGTCCCACACTGATGCCGGAGACTATGTGGATGTCTGTTGTCCGTTCTGTTGCCAGAAACCAGGTGAAAGTCCATGATCCTGGCTCCCTCGGACTGTAAAAAGCAAGAACCCTGGCAAAGCAGTGCCTGGCAAATACAGAAGTGGATGCTCACAGCCATCTATTGGATGGAACACAGGGCCCCCAATGAAGGAACTAGAAAAAGTACCCAAGGAGATAAAGGGGTCTGCAACCCTACAGGAGGAACAACAATATGAACTAACTGGTACCCCCCAGAGCTTGTGTCTCTAGTTTCATATGTAGCAGAGGATGGCCTAGTCGGCCATCAATGGGAGGAGAGGCCCTTGGTCTTGGGAAGATTATATACCCCAATACAGGGGATTGCCAGGGCCAGTAAGCAGGAGTGGGTGGATTGGGGAGCAGGGCAGGGGGAGGGTATAGGGGACTTTCAGAAAGGAAACTAGGAAAGGAGATAGCATTTGAAATGTAAATGAAGAAAATATATAATAAAAATTAACATTAAAAAAAAAGAGCAAGAACCTTACCTTTGCAGATTCACAGTTGAGAAAGAGAGACATAGAAGGCCTCTGTGACAATCCTTACTCCTATCCTAACCCCTAAAAAAGTAACAGCCTAAACAGTAAACCATCAAAGAGACCTCTTAAAACTGTGATAAAGATACTGAAGTGTAGTTCTTCATAATTGATAGCTTCTGGCAGGGGTATGGGTGGGGAAGGATTCCGTTTTCTTTAAGGGGCTGGCCACTGGAAGTTTGGACATGTTCCAGTGAATAAGCCACACAAATTGAACTTCATTTCTTTCTGTTTCTTCTTTCGTCTTTCTTCCTTCATCTGCCTCCTCTTCCTCTTTCTCTTCCTCCTCCTCCTTCTTTGTCATGAGGCTGGGTGTGCAGACCTGGGAGGACTGAGAAGTGAGAGTTATTGAAGTTTATGATGTAAAATTCTCAAACAATAAAAATGAAAAAAAAAGCAAAACTCATTTTATCAAAGTTCTGGAAGCTAGAAATTCAACATTTGAATATAATTCTAGCTCAAATAAATGTGTATACATATACAGGACTTCCTCAATAACTTGAATGTAGCAGGTCTTCAATAAACATTTGTTTTGTGAGTAAAATTGCCATCTCCTATAAAACAATTCTATAAGATGCCAAAAAGAAGGCCATGTAGTGTGTTCTGCTTTAGACAAAGTCAACATGAAAATATAGAGGCATGAGTGTTGATGGATTTGTGTTAACAGAGGTCACTAAGACTTCCATTGGCCATAGAAAGCATTGAAATATGTCATTGGCATGTATTTGTTTTCTCAGCAATCTCTATTTAGCACATTGAACTATAAATATCAATGGAGATCAATTCAGATGAACTTAGCAGAAGGAATAAGTAACCACACTTATAATTTGAATAGTCACTTTTCAAATGTTTCAGGAATTTTCAATAGGCTGAAGTAGAGAAAAGTCCTTGGAAGTTAACTATGTGCATTGCATTTCTGTCTCTCTCTGTCTCCCTTATTTCTCTTGCTCTTTCTGTCTCATGTGAGCGTGTATTCACAAAAGTATGAGTGAGGATGCACATATGTGAACATGTGGAAGTTGCTGTAATGTGTCTTCTTTTATCACTCTCTATTTTACTTACTGAAGCAGCATACTACCTGAGCCTAGAGAATTTAATTCAGCTAGTCTAGCAGGGAAGTTTGGCCCAGGGCCACCTTCACCCATGTTAGCCCTCTGGGGGTTACCAGCAGGCTGACTGCCACACCTTTCTGGTTTTGTCTTGCTTTTCTTATGGAAGCTGGAAATCAGAAATCTGGTAGAAGCTACTTTCTTCACTGTGCTATCCCCCAGCACCTCCACCCATCACAGCTCATGGGCCAAATGCAAGTTCCACATTTACATGCAGATATCACAGTTGAAGTGGTCTGCATCCTTCTTATATAAGAGGTTCTTCTTCTATAACTTATATAAGAGGTCCTTCTTATATAACTTAGAATGACTGTGGAAACTGCTTCAACACAGCATTGTTCATGCTCTCCAAGGTTTTTTGTGACACATTTTATGTTTACTTGTGCGTTGTCAACGGTGTTTGATCTCCCTATACAATATAGAAGCAAGAGATGGGCTTAGAGTGTGCTGGCTGCAGTTAGATACACAGCAATTGCCTTTTCATGCCTGTCTGGTGTCTGAGGGGATCTGAAAGACAATTTTGGTCCTTGAGGTTTCAGAATTGATTTGCAGTGAACTAATTAGGGCTTCTTACTCGCCTGGAAAAGCCAGACCTGAATGATGTCCCCAAGGGAAGAGCAGCGTTGAGGAACAGCCCACTCCGAAGAAGGAAGGGGCTGACTCTTACAAATCAGACCATAAGTCTCCCTCAGCAGTTCTTGTCACTGCCTCTTGGAAGAGCTGAGCAGCAAGTTCAATGAAGAGAAATCAGATCCCCCTGCCTGGTGTGCTGCCCACAGAGGAAGGGACAGCCCCTTCTGTGGGACACTCCTCATTCACGAGACAATCACCTTTTCTTCTCTTGGAAAGACTAATGGAGAAAGAAAATCAACAAATGTTGCCATTTACAATCGACCTTGGCTCTTAATTCAAGCATGGATGAAGAAGCCACTTCCTAAAGCCCTGCCCTAGCTGAGAAGCTATTGCTGCAAGGTGGGTGGGGGTAGGGGTACAGACAGTTTCTCTCAGGGATGTGGTTCATGCTAAATTGCCTATGCTCCATTAGATGGCTTACATCTATGGACAAACAAGAAGTCCTTTCTGAAATTTAAAAAGGATAACATGAAGTAAAGAAGGAGATGAGTCTGGGAGGAGTTGGAGTTGGAGAATAAGGAGTAGATATATTCAAAATTCATTCTATACATAGATGAAATTCACAAAGAATAATAAAAATATATTAAAAGACTGAGGAGGCTACTAGAAATATAGCAATAAGGATAATATATTCCATTATATCTTTGCCGTACTGCAGATCTTCTTACTATGATAATGATATTATGTTAATATAGGAAAATATATTTACTCTACATTGATGCAGACTAAAGTATTTGGGAAATAAAGTTTTGTATCTCCAACTTATTTTAAAATTATTCTTAGGCATGCACATGTATGTGCCTTAAGAATAATAATGTGGCTGAATACTAAAATTGACCAAATATGATGATTCTTTTAGTGTATTTTAAATGTTTACTGAAAACTTATTATTATGCATTATTTTCTTTCATTATAGGATCATGTATTTATTTTTGAATAAAGAACAGCTAATTAGAGTTCTGCTTTCAGCATACATAAATCCAATTGTAGTTATAAAGAAATCCATTACTGTAAGATAAAGTAAAATTACTTGCAAAACAATGAGCACAGAGTACTTCTAAATGTATCTCTTTTTTTCTTAATATTTTTATGTCTCCTAGAATCTCCTTTTTATTCACTCTTCCAGGATGTCCCAGATAGATTTTTACAGTACAGGTGACTCTTCTAATACCCACACATCAGTTTTCATGCCATGTACCTAAATATTATAATTGAAACAAGTACAGCTGGTAGTACCAAGTTTGGGAAGCAAGTATAGCTGACTTACTTGTAAATGTCCCAGAAATTTCAAAAGTCTTTGAGGTATAGGAGGGCCACTCCCAATCCCAAGCTTTTGGTGTGCTTTAGCATCATTGAACTTGTAGGTAGTTAAGCTGGTAGTCTTCTGAGTGGAGTTGGGTCAGATAATCTCTACTGTAATCAAGTGTGGGGCAAACAGGATCTAATACTGCTCAGAACCTGTTGAGCTTTTCTTCTACTAACTTTCCATGATTACCCACAAGTTCTTCCATCAAGATGCTGCCAGGGCCTTTTTCTCCAGTGAAGAGGAATCAAAAGGTTCCAGCCTCAGGCTTAATCTTCTACAGCAATTGCAATCACCATGAACTCATGAGTGCAATGACCCTGACATCTAGAAGATGCTGTTTCTCAGCAGTCCTTTCCAACTACTAGTTCTTCCCATCTTTCCATCCTCTCTTCCATGAGGATCTCTGAGCCTTTGGGATAAGCTGTGTGATCTATATTACTGCGGTCATCAGTTTTTCTCTGTACTCCTGTGGATCTCTGCTCTAATCACTACCCATTGCAACAAGAAGCTCTCAGATGAGGCTGAGAGTTGCACTAATCTGCTAGTATAAAACCATGTATTAGAAGGCATTTTGATACAATATCCATTTTACTTTCTCCAATATTAACAATCCAAATAAAAGGCTGAACTCATTCGATCATTAAAGTGCTTGACACACAAGCATGGGTGTCTGAGTTTGATCACCAGAAGCCATGAAAACAAAACAAAAACTCTAGCACCAGGGACAGAGACAGTGAATTCCCAGAGCTCCCTAGTGAGTCCCCCTGGTTAAATACTATCTGTTGTCTCCTGGCCTCCATATCATGTATATACACATCCATGTGCCCCACAACCAACACATACCTCCTATAGACACACTCTTGAACATACAAGAATCCAAATCAAGCCCATTGTATTTCTTTGTTTTCTTGAAGTAGTTTTAAACAAAGATGTCAAGATAACTCAGTGATCAAATTACAGTGTTTCTTTGTTCAACAAACAAAACTATAACTGGATATCCACATAGAACACACTTAAACCTCAATTTTTCTCCACACACAAAATCGGATCATACATTTAAGAGTCCGATTCATCAACTTGTTTTAAAAAATGGGAAGATTTGGTGGTTTGAATAGGAATGGTCCCATAGACTTATGTGTTTGAATGCTTGGACCACAAGTAGTGGCTCTATCAGGAGATGTGGCCCTATTGGAAAAGGTGTGACGTTGTTGGAGGAAGTGTGTCACTATGGGGACAGGCTTTCAGATCTCCTATACTCAAGCTAGGCCTAGTATGGAAGATGTCTGTTGCCTATGGATCATGATGTAGAATTCTCAGCTCCTTCTCTAGGATCATGTCTGCCTGAACACTGCCATGCCTCTTGCCATGGCATAATAGATTAAACCTCTGAATGATAAGCCAACCCTAGTTAATTGTATTTCTTTTAAGAATGGCCATGGTCATGGTGTCTCTTCACAGCAATAAAACCCTATCTAAGACAGAAGGAAATTTAGTTTTCTTCTGATCAGAACATATTTTGTAAATGAATCACAAAAATCTTTACAATAAGAGAAAAGATTGATGAATTTAGGCACAATGAGAGTAAAAAAAAAACTTTTTCAAAATATATGACTAAGAATATGTAACTGCAAGCCACAGACTAATGGAAAGAATTAGAAATAGGAAGTAAGAAAAATACTCAAAAGGATATTTCCAAAAACATTTTTACATCAAGAACATATGCTTACAATGCTATAAGACTGAAAATCCAAAAAAAAATAGATTTGATTTTATTAACAAACTCCATGAGAGACAGTACCCCTACAGAGTGGTCTCCAGTCCAGCTATTGGCTAGTATTTCTTACCCCTTGCTGTATTGTCAAGGGCAAAACATAAAGCTTCATGAATATTTCTGAGGTTGTTTCATTACAAACCTCTCTCCCACCCTATAGTATGCATCAAATTGAGACTTCCTTAAGTATGTTCTTAAAACTGGTTCAACCCTGCTCTGTTAATCATGCTTATCGACTAAATGTTTACATTTGTGTGACTGAAAATAAAGCAAGAAATGGAATAATAGTTCCACCAGCTCTGTGAATCTGCTGTGAGCAGAGCTGACTTAGAAGAAGAAATGTGTTATGACTTGAATTTAAAATGTTTCTTGAAGGTTCATGTGTTTGAACAGTTGGTCCTAGCTCACAGACCTGTTTCCAGATACTGTGAATCTTTTTGGACATGGATACTAACTGGCCTATGTGGATATATACGGGTGGTCCTAGAAAGTTATAGCTGCCCAAGTTGTGGCCAGAAGTTTCTGCTTTCTGGTAAGTTATAGAGAGGTTAGCAGGCTGCTTCACAAACCCACCATGCAGCCCCTATGTCTTCCTTGCCATGATGAAATATTTCCTCTCAATGAGCCAAAATCAACCCACCATCCCTTACCTTGATTATTGAGAGGTATTGGTAGCAGCCATTAGAAAAGCAAAAGGTAACTAACAGAAAAGATAAGCACTGAATATACCTTTAACCATAATTATAGCTCTATTACCAATAATGAATTGGAAAGCAGATCTATGGTGACCTAGGATGTTGGGGGGAAACTAAGAATTAAAGCAGAAGTCCTATCTTATAAAAGATATCCTGACTCACAAAACTACACCAAACCCAACTATAATATGCAAGATATTTAATGCCAGTTCATTCAGGTTTCTATGTATAAGACAAAACAACAAGTAAACAAATGGGAAAAGTTGAAGGTGCCCTACTCAGCTACCACAGTTAAACCATGACATAATTCCCACAGGACTCTTCATCTCCATCCTGCACAATGCTCTTCTTCTATGTCTCAGCGTTGGGACACAGGAGTCCTTTGTACATACAAATACATACTCTGCTCCCTTCTACCACAGGTCTTTTGTGAATATGTGTCTATTCTTCCTGGGTCAACCTTCTCATGTGAAAGATCTGAATAATGCATTAAAAATAACAGCTTACAATCAATTATGGCATCAGAAAGCCTTTTTTGACCACCAGACCAAAGGTGTCAACCTCCTACCACAAGGTCGCTGGCACAATGCACCTTAACTCCACTTTAAGCCACCATCATAGCATGCTTGCTTTGGGGGTTGTAAAAAAGTCTGTTTGAAGTCTTTATACTCTATCTTATGCCAAGTTATAAGTTCAGTTAGGGCGCAAAACCATTTTTTTGGTCTTGATGCAACTTTGACCATTGAAACTTTTTAGTAAATTCTCACCACTAAATCGTTAAATAAGTAATAGGAAAAGGCTCTCCCATGTAACAGAATTTTAATAGTTTGTATAGTTGTTCTGCCCTCAAGCAGGGCTGTGCAATGCCCATGTTCATCTTTGCTCCCATTTCCTTTATTCTCTAGATGCCACTGTCAGGGGTAAGGGAGCAGAGACTTGATTTCATACTGTCATCCTCAGCAGCCTTAGGAACTTCCTTAATATTTCAAGGACCCCCAAACCCAAGATTCATGGCTTCAATGCAGAAAAGACTTTCAGCATTAGCTAGTATAAAGCAGAATTGGAGATTTTATTAAAGATATTTTAATATGGTCTTTATGCATGAGGGTTGGAACGAAAGAGAGGTACTCAGTAGAAAAGAATTACCAAGTTGGGTACAGACTCCTCAAGAGGAAGTTACAATTAAGTGTCTTGCTCCTATATAAGATTTTGCTAGCTCTTAAGTTTTAGCTCAAGAGATTGCTAAAACCCCTTTCTCTCACTTCCTCTGCTCTGTTTTAATAATTGAGATTACAGGATAGCTCCAGAGGTCCCTAGGGTGGATTATAATCACCGCAAGTTAAAAAAACAGGAGTCACAAGGGACATGAAATTCCTAGAAAAGTTCAAATTTACAGCTGGAAGGGGAGAAAGTCCTAGAATCCACGCTCAGGACATTTCCAACAACTACTTTCAATTCTAGGTTTTAGCTTCAAATGTATTTGCTCAGTCATCAGTTATCCTCCAAACTATAAATATGTGTATATATTTTCCCTTGTCACTGGACTTTTCAAATCTAATGTTCTCTGTGATGAGTCACTTCCTTTTCTCCTCCAAATACCCTCTGTTCTCCATCCCTGTGCATGAGAGCACGCTATATTCAGCTACTCCAGACTAAACCTCAGATACCATACCTGATTCTCCTTTCTCATATACTATACATCTAGACTCAAATCTTCCCCCTGTTCAGAACCCTATAGTGGCTCCACTAATTCTTAGAATAAGATTCCAAATTATAATATAACCTTCAGATAGACCATGGTGCAACTGTGCAGCAGAGATCCCAGGTTGGAACAGAGAGTAAGCTGAGGCTTTGGTGACCAAGAGACACACCTCTCAAAAAGAAACTGCTAGGCTGCTGACAGCCAAACTCAAACCGAAATCTACATCTGCATATTTTCTGGCTGTCTGTTTGTTGTATAGTATTAATATGTACAGGAAAAGAAGAGAAAATTTAAGATTTTTTTCCCTATCTCTAGAACTGTCCAAAAGAGTGAATATCACTCTCCTGCCCCAACCTCTGTTACCAATTTAAATGTCCATCTCACAATATAGTGGTCCTTTGTCACTTCCTCTGTCTAATTTCTTCCATTGCTCCCTCTTTGATAATTCAGCTGTTCTATCAACCTTACTATATCTCAAAGATACACATAACCGCTGCAAAATTTTTTGCACTTCTTTTTTGTGCCCCAAAGGCATCCTTCTCCCAGACACTTCCCTTCCTCAACCTTTATGTCTTTCAGAGCACATCATAGCCAAGCACACTTGTATACAACTATAATCCAAGCACTGAGAATATGAAGGGAGAAAGATAATGAGTTTCAGGGCAATGCAGCCAGCATAATAAGATTCTTTCTGAATTTAAAAATAAAAAATTCATCTTTACTGAAATAGAAGGCCTTTCCTCATCATGATCTCAGACAGCTCCTATTTCTCTACTGCTTATTATCATTCGTGTGCTTCTAACGGCACTTATCACTAAGAGCGTTGTGATGCACGTTTGTTCATTTATGCTTTGCTACTATATTGTGAGCTCTTAGAGGTCTGCCTATGTGGCTAAGCATCTAGACACTCAATAATTACCCCATGAATTAATGAATAAATGAATGTATATGAGTGCCAGTGTCAACTATGTTGAATTATCTGACAGTTTGGACTTTTAAGTTCATTTGAATTTGAATAGGAAGTTAATAACTAAGACTTAAAGGGATAGCAATGCAAAAATACAATTTAAAAATGATTAGCTCAGAATGATTGCCAATCTCTTCAAACTGCTTATGATAAATAAAAGTTTTATTGTTGTCATTTTCTAATTGATTTAAGAAACTGCAGGATCAGACAGATTATTTCTTTTACAGTTTCCCTTTAGACTTTCTCTGAAAAGACTGCCATCAGCTTCTAATCTGACAGCATTATAGCAATGACTTTATGTGTCAATGCAAAAAATGGTGTCATTCGTGAGGGAAAACAGCAGCACAGAAAGCATAATACTGTTAAATGATTCACCCTGGATTATTGACAGGTAGAATATGAGATGTGGACAGAAAGTTAGTGTCGGCTTTTCTCTGTTGTATTACCGTTAGAAACAGACACTTAATTTCTGAGTTAAGCAATAACAAAACAAAACTGAAGGCAAAGGGACCCTGTGGTCTCTATCTTAGCTAATGCATACTTTACAGTCACATTTCCAGGATGGCACAGGAGATCTGAAAGAATTATCATACATGCCCACCTCCATTTCTTTAAAGTTGGAGTGAGACTGCTCACCTACACTCTATTCTGTCCTCTTCTACATCTGGTCAACCAGAGGCAATGCATTTTATCTGCTATGTAAGTCTCAAAGTCATCAACTTGGAGCACTTGATAGTTACTGCCTATCTTGTTAAATTACAAAATAACTCCCTGAAAATTCTTCCTACAGTCAGCTTTTCTTCCTTCTGGCCCACTCTGAACTACACAGTATTGATATTAGACTATGTACACTTAATAATGCCCTCTATTTATTAAAAGCAGATAGTATCTTCCCTTTGCTCTTAGGAAGATCATTTATGTACTGGTCTCAACAAACTCTCTAGCTCATTTTGAATTACCCTTATTTCTTTATGCAAGAACCATAGTAAGCTCTTACTCCTCCAAATGTCATCAAACTTTATTTAAGCATCATTCTGGTTTTAGATCAAAGGTTGTTTCACTGTGAAAACATCTCAGTACCATCAAACTAAAAGTTCCTCCTCTCATCCTCATAGCTGTGAACACTTTCATCCTAACTTGTGTTACACTGGCAGATCAAATGTGCTCGATATGTACAGTATTTGTCATCTAAATCACAGTGTACACATTCCGAAAATAGCTATCTGCATAGTATTCTTCACTACTATCCTCCAACATTCAAGATAAAGTTTAGCAAAAAGTAAAAATGTACTAAATATTTATGATGCAATTACATGAGAATATATAGACAACTGATGATGGGGAATTTAGACTACCTGTAAAAGAATTTTCTGTACAGCAACTAACATTGGGTAGGGATATAAGAAAAAAAATGTAAACTCTTGTAAAAATAGAATATATTTATATCTGTCTAGATCTTCACTGCCCAATCCTGTAGCCAATGGCTACATAAGCCTATTGATGTTTTAGAATGTGGCTAGTCTTGATTGAGACATCCATTTACAGAGATTTAGTTAAAATAAATAAATCAATCACTTCATTAAAACTCTTAAATTGTATATTGGTTATTTGTTGAGATAACATTTTGAGTACATTCAATGACAGATGTTGCTAAAATTGTTCTTACTTTTATTATTTTACCTTTTTAACATTACTGTGAATTTAAGATGCATAGGGAACATCTTATGTTAGCTTTCTACAAGACCTTAGTATTCAACAATTTGAATATTTTATGTCTTCTCTTAAATGTGGACTGAAACTTAATCCCTCATTATAAGAGATGGGACTTTTAGGAGTTCTTGAGTCACGAAGATCCCACTCTCGGTGAAGAATAAAGGCCTCATTAAAGAGTCACAGACCACTTTCTGCCATGGGAAAGAAATCTCTCTGATCTTGAGGACATTAAAACAAAATACCACCCTGACAGTAGAAATTTGGAAACATACCAGATGCCAAAGATGTTGATGCCTTGATCTTGGATTTGCCAACCTCCAAAATGTCTAGAAATAAATTTCTGCTTACTCTAAGTAACACATTTCACTTTGTAACAGCATTAGGTTCAAGGATAAGAGTGACCCTGCCTAAAGGTAAGAATGCATTACAGGACAAACTATAGTCATGTGTGAGATGACCAAGGAGCTGGAAGGAGCTTCTTGTGTTGACATCTGTGGCAGCCTGCAGCTACACAAACAGGGTTACTGAAAAGAAGGCTGGTACTGTATGGAAAGAGACTGCTAGAGAAATACGAGACCAAGACAAAGATACTGATCAAGGCCCAAAGTTTACTTAAGAGTCTGAGCTTATAAAGGGGGAGGCCCATCCCCCACCACACCAGGCTCTTGATGCTTTGTCGCCAGGCTCTCCTCACTCTGTAGCCAGGCTGTTGCTTATTCAGGATCACCTTAGGAAGACAGATTCAGCCTCTCTGCGGGCAGCATCTTGGAGAAAACTGCAGAGGTGGCAGAACAATAGATCTATCTAAGTAGGAAGACTCCACCCCAGGAGGACTAGCTGTCAGTGGCAGAACAGGTCTGAGCCAGCCTGCTCAAGACTGAGGGAGACTACAATTCCTCCATAATTATTTAATAAAAATTAGCTGGAATGGGGCATAAAATTTACTTATGCTCCACGGTCCTGCCTGAGAATTATGGTGGCTGGTGGCCACGCCTGTCCTAGGACAGAATCTATTGGACTTATTCTTATTTGTCCTGGAGAACACATGCAGCTTGTTTGTGTTTATTTGCACAAACATGACTCTATGATGTTATTATGAACAAGCCACGGCCTCTTGGCACACACCTCTGTCTTAGATTGAAATAAGCCATAGACCCAGTGGCCTGTCCTTGGCTGCCAGCCCTCAGTGCACACCTTTTTCCCAATCAGACCAAAGCCACAATATACACTCAATGCATCTCCTCATATCTATGAATTTCTTCCATCTGCACTTGCTGAAGGTGAGCCTGCATGGAGTTAACTGACCTGCTTAAAATACAAAGCCAAAAGTTGAAAAGCAACAGGATTAAGGTTGTCTGTGGGGAAGTCCAGGTACTCTATTCAGTTGCAAATTAGCAACAATCAAGCCCAAGCTCTGGTCTCCGGGTGTGGGGGGATGGCTTTAGGAATCAACAGGAAAGCTGTTAATTCTCAGGAAATAGTGGAGGCTGTGCTCCAAATTAACTCTTCTGGCTAAATAAAGATTTTTAGCCATCATCAAGATTAGACTCATACTTACTAGAAGATTCAGAGTCTGTGTCCACTTGACAAACAATTCTTTCAGGCAAACATCATGCTCCATCTTTTTTGTGAAAAAAACAAACAGAACCTCTTCCCATATTAAAACAGGGTCTGGACCATTCCATGTATAAGTTAGGGGATCCCGCCATTTAACCATGGCATATGAACTGGAAGTAACTGGATGCCAGTGGCAATCTGCTGCAGACTGACCTTTAATATCAGTTTGCAAAAAATTTAAAACAAATAAGACAAAAGTGAGATGTGCTTTTGGTGTTCTTGGGTGGGGTGGGGTGGTGTATAATTGCCCTTGTTTTGTTTTAACAGCCAGTGTTTCAGAGTGTGATGAGCACGTTCAACAATTCCTTGTCGCATTGGCTTATAAGAAATTGCAGTTTTATGTTCAATACCAAATTCCTTACAAAATGAAATAAAATTGTTGCCAGTATGGGATGGCCCATTGCCTTAATGACTTTAGGCAATCCCATAACATTAAAGATTTATAAACAATGATCAATTACATTTCTAGAGGCTTGTTCCATATGTAGAGAAGCAAAAAGAAATCCTGAACAAGTGTCAATACAAACATGTATATATTTCAATTTTCAAAATTCTGCATAATGAATTACATCCATTTACCAAATATGATTGGGCATAAGACCTCGTGGATTAACCCCTAAATGCGGAACTGGAGATAATGAAAGACAGCGCATTGCTTTACAAACATTCTTGCCTGCTCCTTAGTGATCTTATGTCGGAGCCTTAAGATATGGCTAGAAAGATGAAATTTGTCATGATCACATCTAGTCAATGCAAAAGGATCTGAAACTAAGGCCTCTCCTATTAGAGCTCTGTCAGTGCAATCATTGCCTGCAGGTAAAGGTCCAGGAAGACCAGAATGAGCTCATATATGACCAATATAAAACGGATTTTTTTTCAAGCAAGAATGATGTTTTGCAATTGTGAAAACAGAGATCCTGCTGGCGTGTTAAAATTAAATGTACCACAACATTCCAGCAAAGGAATTGATTGGGCAACATATAAACTATCAGGAAAAATATTAACAGCATCATTCACAGACTGAAAAACACTCAGTACTGCTGTCAGCTCTACTAACTGAGCTGAGAGCCCAAGAGTCACTATGACTACCTGTTGATTATTTATAAGATATCCAGCTCATCCTTTAGAGGAGCCATCATTTAAACTTAAAACAGCATTATACAAAGGCTGTAAAGATGCCATATTAGGAAATATCACCTTATGTACAATTAAAAATTTTATCAACCTATCTTGAGAATAATGATTATCTATAGTTCCTCTAAATCCTATTTGAGCAAGCAACCAATCCATACTGTGCTGCTTCAGCCAAGTATCTTGATCTACACTATAAGGCTGAACAATGATACCTGGCTCTTTGCCAAAATAAGTTAGCATCTGCTTCCTTCCAAGTATAATCATCTGGGCTACTGTCTCATAATATGGAAGGATATTATGTTTTGGAGATATCCTCAAATGTATCCACATTAGAGGAGCCCTTTGCCACAACAATCCAGTAGGCATATGAGTCATATTAAAAATTAACAGATGTAAAGGCAAAGAGTAATCTATATAAGTAACAAATTGTTCTTCAATAGCTCTTTCTACTTGTTGTAAGGCCAACAATCCTTCTGAGGTTAAAGATCTAGGGGATGTAGGATCTGGACTCCCTTTAAGAATATCAAATAAAGGTTTCAATTCTCCTGTAGTGAAAGACCCACATTTCGGGGAGACCCTCGCTCAAGTCCCAGGATGAGCCAAGGCCCCAATAACTCGAGAGAAACCATTCTTGATGCAATATCGCATGAGGTTTATTCGGGAATCAGCATGCTGAGGCCAAGCTCCTAACCTGCACAGGGGCAGAGAAGATCGACCCCCAGCAGTTGCAGTCAAGGGTTTTTAAAGAATAAACTGCAAAGTGAGGGAGGATAAGACCACAAAGAATGGAGAAGTTGAGTAAACATCATAAGAATGGGGATGGTGAATTACATCTCATCTCTCACGGATAGGTTACAGGCTATCTTTGGCAAACATTCTTGGTCCCTTACACTATGGGTCAGGTGTCTGGGTGGGTCACTCAGTGGTCATCATTCTCTGAAGAAGAAAAGGCTGAAGGTGAAAGAACAAAGAACTCCATGATGGGCTTCGTTTCTAGAGGTCTAAGAAACACATTGAGTTGGGTGGGGTCTTACAGTAGTAAGCTTTAAATAGGGGCGAAGCCAATTGATATCACCTAACAGTTTTTGAAAATCATTTAAAGTTTTTAAGATGTCCCTGAAAATAACTAACTTCTGGGGTGGGGGGGGGAGATTGATCTGTAAGTCTAAAACCCAAATAATTATAAGATTCCTGAGTCTGTACCTTTTCTGGAGCTATTTTCAGACCTTTACCAGCTGAGGCTTCTTGTAAATCTCTATAACATAAAAGCAAGTCCTGAGGATCTTTTCCCGCTAATAAGACATCATCTGTGTAATAAATGATGTATATCATTGGCCATTGCTGTCTTACATGCTGAACGGCTTGTGCCACAAACTTTTGACATAGGACTATTGGCCATGCCCTGAGGAAGAACTGCCCATTGATATCTTTTCATAGATTCCTTAAAATTAATAGAAGTACACTGAAAGCAAATCTTTCACATTCCTCAGGGTGCAAAGGAATAGTAAAGAAACAATCTTTCAAATCTACCACAATTTTATATTATCCTTTAGGAATGGCTACTGGAGATGGAAGCCCAGGTTATAAAGCTCCCATAGGTACCATGGTTTCATTAACCTTTCTTAGATCTTGTAATAATCTCCATTTACTGAATTTTTTCTTCATAACAAATATTGAAGCATTCCAAGGAGACTGAGATTCTATTAAATGCCCTGCCTCTAATTGCTCCTGCACTAGCAAAGAGGCGGCTTCTATATTTTCTTTAGATAAAGACCACTGATCAACCCACACCGGAATATTATTAAGCCATTGAATTTTATCACCATGGATGCAGGCAAGATCATGGCCATTACGGAAAATACCCCAAGCCTCTTGTGTTAGAGTGAGGCTTAGGACTTCCAAAAGTATTAATATCTTGTCCTTCCTTCCCTATCCCCTGACTAGGCAAAAATCATTGTCTTGGCATCTGCTTAGTCACTGCCTCATTAGGACTGCACATTATAAGGCCCATCTGTGACAAGAGATCTCTTCCCCAGAGGGTAACAGGCAAATTTGACATAAGCCTGATTTTGTCCTGAATTGCCCTCATCTCTCTAGGTTAGCAATTTAGAGCTTTGTTTTGGGTTATTGGCATAACCAATTCCTTGGAGGTGAGTAAGCATATCAAAGGCCAAGTTGAAGGCCAATCTTGTCCTCTAATAATTGTTACATCAGCTCCAGTATTTATTAATCCTTCAAAGCTTTTTCCTTCAATTATTAATTTAAGGTTAGGTCTCTGACTAGTAATAGATTGAACCTAGTACAAATCAGAGGAACCAAAGACACTCTGTCCTCTCTCACACTTAACAAATCTGGAAGGTAGCAGATGCAAGGGAACTAAAATAAGTTGAGCAATTCTTTGATTAGCAGGTACAGTTATAATACCATGAGGGGAAGCAGCCATAATTTTAATTTCTCCCTCATAATCATTATCTATAACACCTGGATAAATCTGCAGATCTTTTACAGTAGAACTGCTTCATCCTAAAAGGAATCCCCAAGTTTCTGCAGGTAAAGGTACAAAAACTTCTGTAGGCAGAGTTTGATCTCCCATTTCTCAGATGGGTGGTGGAACTGAGGTCCAATCCTGCACTTCCTGGGGTTGCCTTGAAAAGTTCAAAAATTATTTCCTTGACTGGGCACCAGCTTCATGGCCCCGTAAGCTACTTGCTATGGGCGTCTCGGGGCCTGAGGCTGATCCCTCTTCTTGTTTCCAGACACAGGACTGCCCTGAATATCTGTCTTAGTTTTACAGTCTCTGGCCCAGTGGTTACCCTTCCTGCATCGAGGACAAACTCCTGGGGCATAGCCTGATTACCCACTCTCGGCATCTCTATTCCTAGGACATTTTTTAAATGACCCAAACCTCCACATTTAAAACATGCGTTATTGCCTCATTTCTGTGCAAGCATTGCTTGAACAGTGGTTCCTTGCAAAGCAGTGGCCAAGGCCAAGCCCTGATTATATGAAGACCCAATCTCTGCACAAATATGAATATACCCTGCTAAGTCTTTCTGTCCTTTGTGCAGCCGAATAGGGGCACAACATGCGTTAGCATTGTCATAAGCCAATTGTATAACGAAAGGATTTCCCGTTTGAGAATCTCCAAGAATTCTACTAGCTGCTTTTAATAGCCTATCCACAAAATCCTGGAAAAGCTCATCAGGGCCCTGCCAAATACTGGCTCAACTTCCATTGAGATCCCCTTTTGTCAGTAAGTAATTCCAAGTGAGGCAGGCAGTCATTGCAACCTGCGCATACACTCCAACAAGAAACCCAATCTGATTAGCATTGCTTTCATATTGACCTTCTCCTAAAAGCATGTCAGTATCCCAATCTGGGTTACCTGTCTGAGCATTCAAAACAGCAGTTCTCTTACTGGCTTCTTGCCAGTCAGAACTCCAAAGTAAGAAATCTCCTCCTGGCAAAGTAGCATTACATAGAGTCTTCCTATCTTGGGGGGTTAAATTTGACTCCATCACAGTATCCAATAATGCTTGTGTAAAGGGAGCTGTAGGACCATACTGTGCCACAGCTGTTTTTAACTCCTTTATCACCTTGAACTCCAAAATCTGATACTGTTTGACTCTATTGTTCTGCTGGTCAATTACATCAACTACAGGGAAAGCTAGCACATCAGATGTATTGCCCTTTCTCTCAAGCCTGACTCACAGCTCTTTCTAGCAGCAATTGGTTTATCTCAGAATAGCTGTTCTTTCCTGTATTTGACACCTTTTTTTTTAGCTCCTGTACCTCATTAGATAATTTCTGCAACTTAATTTTAAACTCTAATTTACTTAGTTGCATGTTTATTTGACTAGCATCTCCTACAGTAGAGGCCACAGGTGGAGCAGAAGGTTTGTATGGATAATATTTGGTGGCTCCTTTTTCTAAATGATCTTTGTCTAATGTTAGCTCATCATTTGAATCTCTATATATTTCTAAGTTAGGTTTGAGAGGGCCCTTTTCTGAGAAAGTCCTCTCTGGCAGGCATTCTTCCTGAGCTTCTTCAAGCTCTTCCTGAGCACTATCCGACGCCTGTGAGGTCTCTTCATCAATAGCATCTTTTACAAGCGCCCATAAGCAGAGGGTGAAATTATCTGCCTAGGTATTTCTCAGAGCTTCTCTAATTCTCTCCCAGGTTCTCTTATCTAAAGAGTTTTCTCCTCTGAACCATGGTGCAACAAGAATCTATCTGATCTGAAAAAATCTTTTAACAATTGTTCTTAAAACCCTACTCCTCTCACCTAAAGCAGCTCTTGAAGGCTGCGGACAAATGTCTGTTTAGAATTTTCTATTCCCATTTTCCACTGTCAACCCCTAAGTGGAATCAGCGCCAGGTCAATGCTGTCCCAACTTAGCCCATATCCTTTTGCACCTATTTTTGCACAATTTTAAAAAGATGAAGTTTAAAGCCAGTGCTAGCATGAATACAAAACGTTGCTTACCGTGCCAGATACCATCTTCTTACTTTTCCTGTGGAGCTCTACCAAGACAGTGTTCCCTCAGTTGGTCCTTTCATATTCAGACCCCACATTAGGCACCACCTATAGCCACCCACAGTTGCATGAACCAGGTTCCTGAAAGGGAGGCCAGGGCTATATGGAAAGAGATGGTGAGAGAAATACAAGACCAAGACAAAGATACTGATCAAGACCCAAAGTTTACTTAAGAGTCTGAGCTTATAAAGGGGGAAGCCCATCCCCCACCATGCCAGGCTCTTGATGCTTTGTCACCAGACTCTCCTCACTCTGTAGCCAGGCTGTTGCTTATTCAGGATCACCTCAGGAAGACAGGTTCAGCCTCTCTGTGGGCAGCAGCATCTTGGAGAAAACTGCAGAGGTGGCAGGTCAGAAGACTCCACCCCAGGTGGGCTAGCTGTCAGTGGCAGAACAGGTCTGAGCCAGCCTGCTCGAGGCTGGGGGAGGCTACAGACATCTTGCTTTTGCTTCCCAGGCATCTCCCTGTGCTGTTTCTCTACATAGACAAATGCTTTCTCAATATATCAACTTATTTGGCCACATAGTCTCTACAAACTGAGTTTCAAAGGCTACCCCATGCTTTTCTTTAACCAATATCCTACTTTGCAGAGTTCAACTTTCTTATTTTCCTGAAATATAAATGGTTAGTCTATTGAGAGAAGGAAGGCTTGGGACAAATCTTGGTAAGTCATTTCTTCCAAAGTAACTAGAAATAAACATCACAAGTGGCAACTGTGTTTAACAATACACACAGTTTTATGAATTTTCTGTTTTTCTAAAAATTTCACACCAATATTCAAGAATGGGTACATATCGACTCACAAACACAGACACGTGCTTCTTTGGTATTCCTATGGAAGGTTGGCCATTTTTACACATTGCTCAGAAGACCCCAATAAAGTGACCACAAGATCCATCTTGATTCCTTAGCATCCTAACACAACACAGTCTTTGGCATAATGGAAACACTCCACAAGTCTTTTTCTTGAATTCACTGCATAAACATTACTTTCTCTATTCCTTATTCATTATTTCTTTATTCTAGCATTTCCTACCTCTAACACTATGGTTGTTTGAAAAAAATAACCCCCATAGGCTCATAGGGAATATCACTATCAGGACCATTAGGGTCAGCTTCTTCTCCAACACCATGTCAGTCTGCACATTACCATGCTTCTCACCATGACAATAATGGACTAAACATCTGGAACTGTAAACCATCCCCAGCTAATTGTACTTGTTATAGGAGTTGCCATGGTCATGGTGTCTCTTCACAGGAAAAGAAACCCTAAGACACTTCCTATCAGTTCAATTATAGGACTGTACTTAATGAATGATTACCCAGGGTTTTATTTAACACCATTTCATGTGTATGTATTCTGACTGGCTAAATCAAAGATAGTCTTGAACTTCTTTTTGATGCCTAGAATTATTAGGTAAGCACTTCACAATTCCTACATATAATGAGCCAACAAATTGTAATCCTTAAGCGAAACACTATTCCTTCGTGCACATGTTATTAATAAATTCCATCTTGAGCAACAGGACACGTTTATATGTAAAATCATTATTCACAGAACTTAGTGAATTCACTTCCCAAACCTAAGCAGTAATTTAGAATAAGCAACTGCTGCTTAAGTACAGAAGCAAAATGACCCATTTAATCATGAATTCTATAGTTATAAGTATAATTTTTAAATTACATCAAAACTATGTACTGCAACTTTTTTCTTATTTAATTAGATTTAGATGAGCAGAGAAACAAATAGCTGTGAGAACATGATGTGCTTATATGAATGAACAACCTTCATGTTTGACCAGCCCCAGCCAAGTCCTTACTTCTATGTGAGGACACTCACTGAGGGGCACTGCAGCATACCTACTGACTGCCAAAACTCAACAAGAGGAGACAGACAGGTAACCTTGAGACCTTTGAGCTCCTGGGAGTGCCTTTGTTTCAAGGCAAGCATCAGGCAATATTAACAGTTGAATGGCACAGAAGCAAGCAGCATGAGTCTGGATACTTTGGCTAATCTGAGAGCAAAATGTACCACTGGGCTAGGTCCAAGATCTGTATAAAATCTGAACGTTAACTCCTCAGGTACAAGCTGGAACTTCAGTTTGGGGGATTTTTAATTGGATGATTCTCACCAAGGAGTCCCAATATCAAGTCAGAAGTTGTTTTGTTTCACAGCATGCTTTTCTTTGATATTGGTAACCCAGACAGTCATGCCCTCCGCATGATGCAGCTTCATCATAAAGAGTAAACCTGTATATTTTATAAACTTCAATATTCAACCAGCATTTGTACATATATACTGCTAATTCGACCCATTGACACAGCCATTACTATTTTTATACCTTGTGGCTACAGACTTCCTTGTCAACATTCTATAGAAAATATGAATCAAAAATTACTGTCCTGTTTCAGTAACTGGAGGTGGGTTGTAGGCATCATGGCAGTCACCTCTAGCCATTACATATCCCTATAAACAAAAGAACTGCCAGTTGAAGCAGATTCTACCAGTTTATAACAATTATCTCTTCAGTTAAATCACTTTCTTTTTAAGAACTGTAATTTAAGAGCTGGGTGGTGATGGAGCATGCCTTTAATCCCAGAACTTGGGAGGCAGCGGCAGGTGAATCTCTGAGTTGGAGTACAGCCTGGGCTACCAAAAAAGTTCCCAGACAGCCCTGGCTATACAGAAAATCTCTGTCTAGAAAAATAACAACAAAAATAACTGCAATTTACCTTGAATCAAGTAATCAATGTTTGCAAAGAGGTCCCACCCTTATGAGTAACCCACTGTGTGATGCTACAGAGGAACAGAATGAGAGCTAGAGCAGGAAGAACCAGGGAAGCAAGGTGGGATTCCAGCGGGCGTTAACAATGGTAACACTTCAAGACTTATAAATTAATTTAGGATATTTTATAAATTAATTAGCTATTGACTGCCTGAGGATCCTATGCACATTTGTAATAATGTGTTTCCATAAGAAGTGTGATCTAAACGATATTCTGGAATAAATTCTGAGTTAACTCACTTTTTTTTTTCTTAGAAAAAAATGAAAATGAATGGTAGAAGACATAAGGTTTGCCTATCTCTTGAAAATTCAGGAAATGTATGGATTCACACATTCAGTAATGCTCTTTAAGTAGACAGTCAAATGAATACAGCATTTGGGCTGCTGAGGACTTTAACAGAATGTAAGACACCTGTGTATAAAAGAGCCATTTCATTATCCTGATTCACCCAAGAAATTGCTAAGGGAGGCAGGCATGAAAAAAATGATTTGAAAACTGTAAGAAGTTGAGGGATGGACAATTTTCTATGCAGAAATAAATGAAATAGTCTAGTAAAAATTTTGGTTTCTTAAAAAAAACAGTTATGTTATGTAAATGTGTTTTTGTTTTAATCTCAGGTACAGAAAAAGAGGCTGCTTCACCTAAGGTCATTATGATTTGCCTCATGCACTCATGGGGGCCTGATTTTTGCCAGGAGCAGATATTTTAATTCTGGGCATTCAGGAGAGGATATAAATGGGAAAGCCCTGAGAGTGTTTGTGGCAGCTGCTACTCCCCCTGTTGCTGCTGGTCCCTGCTGCTATCTCTGATGCTCCTGGTCCCTGCTGCTCCTGGTGACTGCTCCTGCTGGTGGTTTCTGCTGTTGCATCTGCTAGACTTTTCGTTTACTATTGCTGGATTTCTGGATATTGTGACAAAGATTGGACTTTCCCCTCCGTACCTGATACCCCTAATCAGTAGGAAGTAGTCTAAAGAGTTCTATGACCCCTTTTCCTTCTAACCTTCTGTTTCTCCTATCTAGTGTTGGGGCATTGGAAGGGATTAGGTTGGAAAAAGGGTTGGAACTGTGAGAGATATAAGAAACCAATAAAATAGCTAGAAAGAAAATATGCCAACAAAGTAGTATTTCTTGAGGCAGGAAAAAATACGATTTTAGAAGAACCAAGAAGACAGACAACAGATGACACCTCATTAGTAACCTGAGCTCTGGTGGGCCTTGTGAGGTCACATTAGGACTTTGTGGTTTAGCCTGAAGAAACTGGAACCAATGAAGGGAGGGATTGCTTCTCATTTGCATTGGATCTCATTGGAAATCTCATCCAAATAGCATGTGGAAAGTTAGAGGACACAGCAGAGGTGTAGAATACCAGTAAAATCACAATTCTGATAAGAGAAAGACGGTTTGGAGCACAGCAACATAAATATAAGGCCTTGAGAGTTATTGTAGAAATGAAGGAAATAGTACAAAGAGCCAAGGAACGTAAGAACTGGTTCTTTGAAAAGAAAAACAAGATCATCAGACTCTTACTCCAACTCAGCAGAAGGAAACAGAAGACTCAAATTAACAGAATCAGAGATGAACAGGGAAAAACGATAACAAACACCAAAGAAGTTCTAACATTATAAGGAATACTTCAAAAACTGTAGTTTCAAAAGAGGCCATGAATTTGAAGGAGAATGAGGAGGGATATACAGGGGAGATCAGAAGGAGGTAATCAAAGGAAGAAATGTTGTAAGCATATTATACTCTCAACAAAACAAACAAACAAACAAACAATCAATCAAACAAAACCTATGCTCCATTAGGTTATAGAAATATCTAAAAGGAACCTGGTAAGTTTCTATATTCAACTGAACCACCAAAGTTAAACCAAGAAAGGGTCAACAACCTAAACAACCAGACATTGAAATAGTTATAAAACATTAAAAAAACCTCTACCAAGTAAAAAAGCTCAGGACCAGATGGATTCACAGCAGAATTATACCAGACTTTCAAAAAACTACAGCTAATACTTCTCAATTTATCTTTTCAAAGAAAGAAACAGAACAAGCACTTCCAACTTCTACAAAGCCAGTATTACTCAAATACCAGTGCCAGGTAAAGCAAGACAACAAAGGAGAAGTAAAATGAGCAGTTTCTACTTTAAGCTCCATATAAGTCATGGTATCACTCACCAAGTCAAGGTTAGAGAGAGATGGAGTCATGTCCGGGCAGCAGATGCATAGTTTAATGTGGATGCATGAGTTGGGGGTTACCCAAGGAGCACACAAAGACTGATAAACAGATAGTTATTTGTGACTGAGACTCATGTAAGATAATTAGGGTTTTAAGTAGAGGCTTTCTCAGCCATTCAAGATTCCTTGTTGTGAATTCCCTGTTTAGTTCTATACTCCATTTTTTTAAATTGGGTTGTTCAGTTTCTTAGTGGTTAGCTTCTTGAGTTCTTTGTATGTTTTGAATATTTGCCCTATATAGGATGTGGAGTTAGTGAAGACTTTTTCCCAATCTGTAGGTTGCCAATTTATTCTATTGACTATGTCCTTTGCCTTACAGAGCTTTCCAGTTCCATGAGGTTGCGTTTATCAATTCTTGGTCTTAGAGCATGATCCATTGGAGTTCTGTTTAGGAAAATTTCCCCAGTGCCAATGAGTTCAAGGATCTTTCCCACTTTCTCTTCTATTAGATTCACTGTATCTTGTTTTTTGTTGAGGTCCTTGATCCACTTGGACTTGACTTTTGTGCAAGGTGACAAATATGGATGTTTTCATTTTTCTACATACAGATTGCCAATTAGATCAACACCATTTATTGAAGATGTTTTCTTTTTTCCATTATATATTTTTTGGGTTCTTTGTCAAAGATCAAGTGTCCATAAGTGTGTGGTTTTATTTCTGGGTCTTCAATTCTATTCCAATGATCTACCTGCCTGTCTCTGTACCAATACCATGCAGTTTTTATCACTATTGCTCTGTGGGATGTTGATTCCCCCAGAAGTTCTTTTATTGTTAAGAATTGTTTTCACTATTCTGAATGTTTTATTTTTTCATATGAATTTAAGAATTGCTCATTCCCTGTCTTTGAAGAATTGTATAGGGATTTTAATGGGGATTGTGTTGAATCTGTAGATTGTTTTTGGTAGGATGGACATTTTTACTATGTTAATTCTGCCAAACCATGAGCATGGGAGATCTCTCCATTTTCTGAGCTTATCTTCGACTTAAAGAAATGTCCAAAGTCCTTAGTGATCAGGAAAATGCAAATCAAAACAACCCTGAGATTCCACCTTATACCAATCAGAATGGCTAAGATCAAAAACTCAGGTGACAACACATGTTGGGGAGGATTTAGAGAAAGAGGAATACTCCTCCATTGCTGGTAAAAACCACTCTGGAAATCAATCTGGAGGTTCCTCAGAAAATTGGAAATATACCTGAAGACCCAGCTATACCACTCTTGGAAATATACCCAAAAGATGCCCCACCGTGCCACAGGGACACATGCTCCACTATAATCATAGAAGCCTTATTTATGATACCAGAAGCTGGAAACAACCCAGATGTCTCACAACAGAAGAATGGATACAGAAAATGTGGTTCATTTACACAATGGAATACTATTCAGCCATTAAGAACAAGGACATCCTGAGTTTTGCAGGCAAATGGATGGAACTAGAAAATATCATTCTGAGTGAATTAACTGAGATCCAAAAGGATATGCATGGTATGTACCTACCACCACCACCAAAGTACACAATTCCCAGGATACAATCCATAGAACTCAAGAAGGCTAACAAGCTGAAGGGCCCAAGTTAGGATGCCTCAATCCCACTTAAGAGGGAGAAGAAAGCAATCACAGGAGGGGGGGGGAGGGAGTGAACTCAATGGGAAAGGTAACAGGGAGGAGAAGTAGGGAACATGATCAGATATGGGCTGGGGAACAGGACTGAAGCCTTGAGGGCCAGCAGAAAGAATTGAAACAGGCAACCTCAGGAGGTAGGAGGTGGGTGGGGGACCCTCTAGAAAGTACCAGAAACCTAGGAGGTCAGAGACTCTCAGGACTCAAAGGAGGGACTTTAGATGAAATGCCCTACAGTGGGGAAAGGAAACTTGTAGGCTCCATCTACAGTAGAAAGACAGGGCATTGAGTGGAGTGATGGGGTTGCCATCCCACAGTCAAAAACTCTGACCCAGAATTGTTCCTGTCTGAGAGAACTGCAGGAACAGAAATGGAGAAGAGCCTGAGGTAAAGGAGGTTCAGTGATTGGCCCAAATTGGGATCCAGCTCAGTGGGAGGCCCCAAGGCCTGACACTATTACTGAGGCTATTGTGTGCTTACAAACAGGGGCCTATCATGACTGCCCTACAAAAATCCCAACAAGCAGCTGAAAGTCAGATGGAGATATTTGCACCCAACTAGTGGACAGAAGCTGCTGACTCCTGTGGTTCAATTAGGAAAAAACTGGAAGAAGCTGAGGAGGAAGGCAACCCTATAGGAAGACCAGCATCCTCAACTACCTGGACCTCTGGTATCTTTCAGACACTGAGCCCACCAACCAGGAAGCATACACCAGCTGATATGAGGCCCCCAACACATATACAGCAGAGGACTGCGTGTCTGGCCTCAGTGAGAGAGAATGTATCTAACCCTTGAGAGACTTGGTGCCTCAGGGAGTGGGGAGGTCTGGGGGGGGGTGGACATCCTCTTGGAGATGGGGGTAGGAGGTGTTGGATGTGAAATAGTCAGAGGGTGGACTGGAAAGGGGATAAAATGTGGACTGTAAAAAAAGATTAAAGAATAAATTTAAAAAATTTAAAGTACAGGCCTTCAAGCCACAGAGATAGTAGTTGGAAGCCTAGAAGAGAACAAATTCCTGTCCGAAATGCATGAGATGAAATATGATCAGAATGCTGAAGAGTAAAGAGTAAATGGCCGAATGGTTGTAGAAAAAGAAATAGTGTCAGTGTCATTGATATAAAGTAAAAGGATTTCACAAAGGAGAAAGTGGTCAACAAGGGTGATCAACTAAGATGAAGACTGATAAATATCCACAGGAGTGAGCCCCTTGACAGGAACTGGCTATGTTGGGAAAAGAGATATGGTGTACTAGTGTATGGGAGATCTGAACTGTAACAGCATACAATGCAGATGACAGTTGAGTAGATGATGCTTAAAACGTGTGTCTCTTAAGGGGCCAATAAGGGGAATGCATGCAATGAGGATACCCAGGGATTCAGGTGGGAGAGGGTCTGCTTTATTTGCCCAGGTTAAGCAGACAACAAGGAAAAGAAGAAAGAAAATTTGAAGAAATAGGGGAAAACATCTCAAGTAACCCAAAAATGAGAAGAGGTAGAAAGGAGCCCAGGGATTCAATGGTCAGGTAGAGCTTTGTCTTTGATAAGAGGAACAAAAGAAAGGAGAGAAGGCAATCCCTTCGCTGCTGGAGTCGGGAATATTCCTGCTTATTGTTTCCATAGTGTCTGTACCACCACAGAAATAGGCCCATCAGCTGAGAGGAGGAAGGTTGATAAAGTGTCATAGGAGTTGATAGTAAACACAGGTACTAATGCTGTTGGATGAGTTGTTCACAAAGCATGGAAGACATCATGCATGATGGTACAACTGCAAAGGAAAAACCAAGGAGTGAACATCCTTATTTCACAGCCAGAAAGTGTTGATGAAGTAGATATGGCAATCCCTGAAGCTTAGAGAGTGGAATACTCTTGGAACAAGACAGCAGAGGGGGTGATGAGTGTTGCTGGATGGCATAAGGCTCATGGAGCAGGACTGCTCAGGAAGGTGAAGGAGGAATGGATTAGAACTGCAAGGTGGTTGAGTAGAAAATGCCAAACTACTACCTCAGTGCTAGATTTGTTTGTTTTGATATTTGCTTTGTTTGCTTTGATGTTATTGCTATGTCTAGAGATTGAGTCTGAACTGAACGTGTTCTTTGCATTTGGCAATGATCTGATTCAGGCATTATGTGGTCTCGTGGTTCTGACTGGGAGGGTTATCTATCCTTGAAATCTCTCCGTATCAATCAGCTCCCATTCATTATTCATGACAAAGTCTGTAGCCCTTGTGGAAAAGGTTTTATATGTGATCTGAGGAGCTAAGGGATGCCACATCCTAAGTTCTTCAGGATGATGGACACATTTAAAATTTAATTAAAAGACACATTTCCACTATTACTTCTAGAGTTTTCTTACCATTGACTGCCTCATGTCAAAGGGAAAGTTTCACTATACCACATTCTAAAAGATGTGTATTTGTTGTGGCTATGTGCCAGCTCCCAGCCATAGCATAGTCATACCACGAACCAAGGGAGATGCAGCAACAGCGTGAGCAAAGGTACACAGGGCACGCTTCGCTCATTACAAACAACAGAACAACTTGAGGGCATTAATATTGATCACAATGCACTAAAACAGAAAAGAAAGCCCTGAACTTCACACTTGATCAGTCTCACAAGTGTAACTAAAATTAAAATGCAATGGAGAGAGGCTCTTGAGAGGTAGATGAGAGGATAGATGGGTGAAGCATAGAAGAGTGGGAGAAAAGATAGACCGATAGACAGAATGTCTGCATCGGAAGCTTCAATTAATATCCATTAAATTGTGTTCATTAAAAATGGAGCAATCTAAAATATATTTGAATATTTAAATAACATCAGAAAAGTGTGATCAAACAATTAAACGGTTTATTCTGTGCTTGTCTTTAGTGAAGCCTAACACGCTTTATATGTAAGGCCAGACCCAGCATCAGAGGATTAAATTGGAGAATCATGAATAGATAAATTAATCTGTTCAAAATTACCAAGGAGGGAAGCCTGGACCAATTAAATCTTAGTGTTTCACCCAGCATGAAAGCATGTTGAGACTGTCCTAAGAGAGATTTAAAAAATATTTTTAAGTATTAAAAAATTATAAACTAGACAACACAGAAAAATGAAGAAGAAAGGCTTAGATGTTTTTCATCTTAGACAGACTCTTACTTATTACAAATACTTTAGCAATCACATTCAGTTTCCTAGTAACTGTTTCTGGGTGGAATGAATGCAGTATTCTGAGACAATTGAAAATTCAAGCGAGGCTCAATATGTGTACCAAATGGTAGTCCTGATCGATAATCTTTAATGGTTTCAAGGTTAAGGAACCACGTAAGGTATAAAGGGAAGAAAAACTGATTGGAAGAGACCAAGGAAGCACAGTGACTAAATCCAATGTGGATCTGAGTGGGAAAATCAATGATTCTGGTCAAATCAATACATATGTATGAGCAATTTTACTATGATAGTATTTAATAACTAATCTTCTAAAGTTAACATTGAGACACATACATAAAGAACTGCACATACATTAGAAAGATAGGCAATTTTTTCACATGCTTCAACTAATTTGAATGCTCAGTTGAGAAAAAACTCAGTCTCTCAGATGCATAACCAAATATCATCTAAAGTGTTTCATAGCAATGTTAAACTTCATTATGCAACCATTTTTGCTCCCCCCCTTTTTTTTCTTCTTTCACATATCAATTTTTGAGAAGATATCCCAAACTCTCTGAAAATAATGTGGTGGCCTCTGATTTGGACACTAAACAAATTACTAGTCCTAACTTGTGAAGTATCTCATATCCAAACATCCTGAGACTTGATAATGTACAATTCACTTAACACAGTTTTATTGAATAGCTCTGCTCTGTCTGCCTGTCACCAATTTGCAACAGTTATGATTCTAATCACACAGACTCTCAGTTCTGTTTGCTAGGAAGCACCCATGAAGGACTATGATCTGATGCTGAGACTCTGCATTCCTTGTATACTGCAGAAGAAAAAGTTTGGCCAAGTTTGGGCCTATGGTGGGTTACAATGGAAATTAGCATAAGAGTAGTTTCAGATGGGCCAGAAAGATGTTTCATTAGGCAAAGTCTCTTGTAGCAAAGCCTGATGACCTAGCTAAGATCTTCAGATCCCATGTGATGAAAGAAAAAAAAATGACTCCCACAAGTTGTCTACAGACATCTATATGCATGCTATGGAACATATACATGAATATACAGAAACACACACCAAAATAAATAAATAATAGATAGGTAGGTAGACGATAGATAGATAGATAGATAGATAGATAGATAGATAGATAGATAGATAGATAGATAGACCTCTCAAATGAATTAAGTTCTCAGGAACATTAGGGGAAGAAGGAAGGATTACCAGCTGTCTCGGTGATGTCTCAGCCTTAGTACAGACACACTTCACCTGCTGGTCTTTTAGTCTACATATTATTTGTTCCTTCTTCCAAGACTATGCGAATAAAAGTAAATGAGTATTCCTAGTTTATATAGTATAAAACTCTTGGGGTAGATCTGACTTTAGACTGAAGGATTCAAATCCATCTGTTGTAGTTTGAATATAGTTTTCCATGGGTTTGCATATTTGAATAATTGTATACAAGCTGTTTGGAGAGGCTGTGGTACCTTCTGGAAGTGGGGCCTAACTAGAAGACGTGGGTTTCCATATAGTGGACCTTTAGGACTATGGTGTCTTCAAGTGCTCTATAACAGAAAACTCCCATACACCCTTACTGCCATTGCCACCAGCTAGTTTCACCACCATCCCTGCTTCCAATATGATAGGCTAATATCCCCGAACCATGAAATAAGTCCCTCTTCATTTAAATTGTTTCTGTCAGGAGTTTAGTCCCAGCAATGAAACTAGTGATTAATTATCCCTGTCTAGCTGTTCTCTCTCCATCTTAGGAAAGATAGAGTTGGTGTATCCTACAGTGGGCTTGAGATGGGTTCTTAGAGATCCCATGTTTTTCCCATTCATACTCCATCTTTCCTCATCCATGTCTGTTAGAAAACAACAACAGCTCTTTCCTCATGACTGACAGAGTTGAAGATTAACTACTGGCCCCAATCTGATCATGTGATTTTTCTCTAACCAAATGATTATGATATATGGCCAACCAAGTGTTAAAGTAACATTACTTCAGAGGCTGAAGGTAAAATGATATTGTTATTGGGAGAAGAGAAAATAGATCACTTTGGTAGTTAGTCTTGTTTGTCAACTTGATTGGAATGAAAAATACTTAGTAGATTAGTTAAGCACATGTCTGGGTGAAGCCAGGCGTGGTGGCGCAGGCCTTTAATCTCAGCACTTGGGAGGCAGAGGCAGGCGGATTTCTGAGTTCGAGGTCAACCTGGTCTACAAAGTGAGTTCCAGGACAGTCAGGGATACACAGAGAAACCCTGTCTCTAAAAAACAAAAACCAAAAAACAAACAAACAAACCAAAAAACAAACAAACAAACAAAAAAAACCAAAAAACAAAAAATCCATGTCTGGGTGAGTCTCTAAGGACTTTTCCAGGAAAGATTATGTCATCAAGGCTCTGACTTACACAATGTTGATAGAGTAAAAATCTGAACAGTCTGTTGGGAGCTGGTAGAAACTGAAGGATGGAGCCTGTTTAAAAGAGCTGAGTTGGGGGTGGAGCTTTGAAGACATCTGACAGTAGCCACTCTGTGCCTCACTCTGCTTTCTGTTCACTATGAATGAAGTGCAGCATCTTCTTGTCTCCAAGATGCTCCATCGCATCCCATGCTCCATTTAAACACAACCAAGGATTACAAACTCAAACCTCTAGGGATTTTGTCACAACGAAGGTAAAAGATCCTTGTGAAGGAAATAAACTTCAACAGTACTACACCAACATATCAGTAACTCTGGTTCACGTTAAAAGTAAGGAACTCTGCTAATCTGTAAAGACCAACATGATACCCACCCATGTCCTAACGTCTTCCTCTCACTGAAGATGAGGAGTCAACGTCAGCACTGAATCAAGAGCACTTGTAAATGTAAAGAAGAAAACCAAAGCTCCTATGATGAGGATGTTCTTACCAGGAAGATGTATTAATCTGTGAAGAGCCAGACTCATAAACCACTAACCTCATGCTTGCAAATGGAGAACCAACCAATCAAAGCTGTGATCTCAAAAGGATTTAGCTGCTCACTGAAAAGCTCTGAGAAATTAAAAGGGAATTTATACAGAGACACAAAAATAGAATTATAACAATTATAACGTGGTACATTGAATACTGTTTATATTAAAATAAAGCAGCTTGCTACTGTTGACAGAACTGGATGTGGAAGCCTGATAAGCTTGGGCAGCTATCCGAAAGGGCCCATCCAGAGAACGGAACAATTTCTGGAAAGACAAACCCTCGGCATGGACTTTCTTCAAAGGGTCAATAGAAACCAGCAGGGCCAGGAGTTAATCATAAGGCTTGGTGGGGGATTGGGAGGGAGGGAGCCAATTTTTTTTTTTTTTTTTTTTTTTTTTTTTTTTAGTTCCTACTCAGGGAACACTAGTGATATTCTCTATCAACTATGCTAAATGTGTAGCATTATAAATTAACAGGTAAGCTCAATGATATGAAATCAGTGATAACAAAGGGGTTAAATTTCCCTCACTGTTTATGGAACTCACTGAACTGTGTCTGCTAGATCAGTAGTAGTACCATTACCCCTTTATACTGCTGTGAATGAATAGAAGCATGCAAGAATGGATTGAACTAATGCATGGTGAACTTTAGTTTTCACGTAAGTTTAACCTTCTCTTTTAAACTTGTGTACCAATAAAACATGGAGTGTTTCCATATTCTTTGAAAACATATTTATGTACTTCATTTTTAAAAACTGTGTGAATATCTTCATGAGTTTGTTTGCACTATCTAAGTGTGGGTGCTCATAGCGGCCTCAGAGCTTCAAATCCCTGGAACGAGTTTCAGGCTGCTGGAGCCGCCTGACACAAGTTCTGGGAGTCAAACCCAGGTCCGCCACAAGATCAAGAATTGCTCTTAACCTCTAAGCCATTTCTCTAGCTCAAGGCTCGTGTGTGTGTGTGTGTGTGTGTGTGTGTGTGTGTGTGTGTGTGTGTGTGTATGTGTGAAATACCTATACCATAGCCATCCTCACCTAAAAGGGTCTTTGAACAATTTAGAAAAGGAGTCCATTTAGAATGGGTCTTCCCCACAATACACGCAATTTAGTGAAAAGAAATTTTTGCACAAAGATAAAAGCTGTTCTCTTTTCTGGAAGTCTTGAAGTGGTTAAGGTGGATGAAGTCAGATTCTCTTTCCTTTCCAGATTAGTTATGATTAAGTAAAGAAGAGGGTTTTTTTTTGCTCATGGTTCAAGGGCAATACATAAGTTAAGACAGCAGGAACTTAAAGTCCCTGGTTGTGTTGCATCCATAATGAGAAGAGGCAGTGCATGCCTGTGGCTCACTTTCCTCTTACATAGTCTAGGATCCCAGCTCAGAGAAGAGTGCCTCCTATAGTGGGAGGGGTTTACAACCCAGTCAAGAAAAACCTCCCACAGGCATCCCAGGAAGCCCTTGTCCAGGGGATTCTAAAAGTCGTGACACTGAAAGCTGAGATTAACTATCAGATCCTGTCCACCCCAATGCTGTCCAAAAGTTAACTGTTAGAATTTTGTTTCATCCCAGAGAACACAGAATAATTACAAAGAGCAAGGCAGCAATTATCTTTCTTAATTTTTTGAAGACACATTTCCCTATGGTCAGGATATAGTCACACAAGATTCTATTAATGTAATTAGCAGCTGTGATAACCACTTAACACAATGTCTTTGTTAAAAATTAAGATATTCCTCAAATAATTTTCAACTCAATCTTTTCCACTAATATGTGCCTTCCTATGGAGGCTAGGTGACATAAAATTATTCTAATGGGAGTAAAAAAAAACATAATTTGTATATGGCCACAAAGATTCTCCAATCTAATCTGATGAAAATTTTCTAATTCAATTATTATTACACTATTGTATCAGTGAAAGTTAATTTTGTTTCTTTTCCCAACAACTTCCCAATGGCTATTTTTTTATTGGTTATTTTATTTATTTACATTTCAAATGTTAACCCCCTTCTCAGTTTACCCTATGTAAACCCCCATCTCATCCCCCTCCTCCCCGCTGCTGCTTCCATGAAGATCCTCCCCCACCCACCCACTCATTCCAGCCTCACCACCCTGGTCCCAATGGCTATTGTGTTCAACCAAAGTCTCCCATTCTAATTCTAAGAGCTGAGAAGAACTGGGAGCAAGAAAAATGGAAAGAGAGAAAAAAAAATCAATGATGGGGAAATAAGAATCTCTTTAATCCTGAAGCAAATATAAAATGAATTCAATTTCCACAATAGTATGCTGACTTGCAGCCAAAGACCAAAGACTGTGTTTATATTTCATTAGGAATGTATACAGGCCACATTCTCTTCTGGCTCACTAGAAGCCATGAAATAAGCTTGCTCCTCTCAGCTGTTAGACTCTGCAAGCTGAGGCTTGTTCTGTGCATTGAAGTGAACAGAAGTAGTCTGTGAGCCAGTTTTGAGTTTCGGCTTTTGAACAGTTATCCTTATTCTTGGCAGAATTCTTGGGTAAGGTGGAGGAATTTGCTTATAGCAAAAATAACAGCTGTCATTTATTGACAGCCTACTACATATCTAACACTAGATAGGCATTCATAATTAATTTTCATATCACAATTATCCTAAACCAGTGAGATAGGTGATTGTATATTAAAGAAGCTAAAGCTTGAAAACAGCAAATAACTTAGTTGTATCCTAGAGAGGTACAAGTGTCAGGATGGGATTGGATCAGAGGTCTCAAAAGTCAGTCTTTGGTGGCTCCTTGCATATTTACAAGGTGACTGAAAACTAATCAGTGATACCGAGTGGACATATCTACAGTTTTGTTTTTTTTAATTTAACTAAATATGTTAATTCTAGAAGTATTATACTGAGTTCTGTAAACATGTCAGTTGCAAGCAGGACTGCTCTCAATGAGTAAGATGTAGACTTGAGGACTGTGGATTGCCAAATTCATTGGTGTTCACATTTCTCAGTATTAACTCAGATTTGGGCGAGCAGGGGTTACATACACTTTATTGAGAATGGTTTCCTCAGTAAATGAATCTGTGTTCTGAAGCTCTGTGGCATCCAGATTTTGCTTCCTGCTCCACAGGTTTCAGATGACACTGAGTGACCAACTCCCCAGTTCTATTGAGATCCAGATTTTGCTTCCTGCTCCACAGGTTTCAGATGACACTGAGTGACCAACTCCCCAGTTCTATTGAGGCATAGGCTGGATATGTTCTCTTCTGTGGGAAGTCCCTGTGGTAGCTTCAGGGGCTGGATGCATATCACACGTTTAACCTCTTTCACCTTTGCATTGGCAACAGGATGTTCTTGTGAATTTGAGGGCTGTGTGCCTTCTATAGTCTGGGCATCTTGATCGTAGACTTTTCTCAGTATGGATGCCTTTTTGTATTTCTTATTTTTGTAAGGATGTGCAGTTTATGAGGGTTCTGGGTATTCCAACCATATTTTTCATGATCTTCAGGTATAGGCTAAAACAATTTATCTGGAATTCTTGATCTGGTAAATTTGTGAGGAATCCAAACTCTACTAATGAGAGACTCCACACCCATTTTCACAATCTGTAGTCTGGCTGGAGCCCTTTGAAATCCTGAGCTCAAAACCCTAAGCATACATGTAGTAATTCTTCTCGTTAGAGGCCACAAGTGACAGCTGTGTCCAGTCTGAATATCTCTTCATCTGGAAGGAATAGAACCAACTCAATTTTTTTACACAAATTTTACTTTTCTTAAGAATTATCCAGAAGCAAAGAAAATGCCTCAAACTAGAAAAGTGATTCCAAAAAATTCCAGAAGTGGTTGGAAAAAAATGATAGCACCTGAGTAGTTCCTAAAAGATCTACATTAAGAAGCTTTGTTAGTATATTCATTTTTCTAAAATCTATCAGAGGATTTCACAGCTGCTTAGATGTATAGTGACTACTTAATTTATTCACCCATCTATTTAACAGCATGGACACCGGCAATACAGCAACAACCAAGGTAAATATAGTCCCTGTCCTTGGAGGACATATGTAGAAAAAGAAAATAAATAAGTAAGACAATAAACAAAATAGCCACAGATCAGGGTGAAGGAAATACTTCTATGAAACAATCACTAAAAGAGGTATTCCATCTTATTTGTCAGGGGAAGCTTTATTGAAAATTGAAGGATAAAAAGAAGTTAAATATGAAAGATCCAGGACTACAAAGGCAGCAAAATAACAAAACTGAACAAGTTTCGGAACTGTGTAAGCTGTGGTAGAAGAAACTAAGGGTGAAAATCCAGAGCAATAGGAAGACCCCCCCCCCCCCTTGCTGAAGACACAACTTCCTATGTCACTGACATGGAGAAATGAAGCTGGTGCTCAGGTGGAAGTTTCAACCCTGCTGACTAGCACTCATGATGGAGGTACTTTGGAAGTCACTGGGGAAAAAAGTAATCAATACCTCCCAGCCGTAAACTCTGCAAGTTATACTGGGACAACAGCGGCAAAAATGTTATAGGAAAACCAACCACTTTTTGATCCAATACATGAGATGGACTCCATATCTAACACTGCTAAAGAGGTCAAGAATCTAAGACTAGATAGGACAAGGGCTCTCTAAGAAACCTACTACTAAGGAAACAGCAGTAATTGTGAGTTGCCCTGATGATGCTTGTATTCTGATGTTAATTCTGCTCCCTTGAGAGGTGTTGCCCCTATGAGCAGTCAATCACCTATTCAGGTGATCTCATGTGAACTTTCTCCCCATTATAACTGGTCAGTAAAGGCTAGCACCTGTGATTGGGCAGTAGAGGGGAAAGATGGGACAAGAGGTCTGGGAAAGTCAGGGGAGAGAAGGAGCAGGGATTAGAAGAGTAGAAGGAGAAAGCCATGATGGAGCATGGCCAAGGAAAACCCCAAGTAGCAAAGGGTCTTATAGCTGGGGAATAAGTTAGTATAGCATGAGATCTGGCCAATCTAGGCACATAGTTTATAATTATAATAAGTGGATTGTGTGGTTTTTATACGGGCTTGTTGAGATTGGAAATTACTGCAACAAATAATAGTTGTTCCTAGTAATGTATTCCTGTACTCATAGATCAGAGTTAACAGTCAGTCCTCATTAGAGAAGCTCCTTCTTGCAGTAGGTGATAATGAACTAAGCAACCAGCAACTAGACAGTGTGCAGAGATTGAGACACTATGGGACATTAAGTCCTAAATGGTGTGTCTTTATGAGACCCCTCCTCTCAAAGCTCAAGGTCTGTTCTGAAGAAGGGACAGAGAGATTATAAGAGTCAGAGGTGATGGATGATTCCAAAGAGAAACAGTGTCTTCTGGACACAACTGGTACTCATATGAACTCACAAAATTGTGACAACTTGATAAATTCTGCACAGGTTCAAACCAGACAACATTCCAGCACTGAGAAATGGACATGGACACAAAGCCCACACCTAAGAAGCTATTTGCAACTGATACCTACTAAAAAAAATAAAAACGAACTTTCTTCAATGAAGCATCACTGGATACATTAACCCAACTTACAGCTACTATCTACTTAATACTGAATGACTTAAAGTGTCAGTGGAGTTGTTAGGGTCAGAGCCTGTGGCCCTGCCAGTTCTAACATGCTACCCACCCATCCTCAACAGGGCAACTAAAGTGACAACTGGAAGTGAATAACAGGGAAAAAATCCAATATAGCTGTATTGGAAAGAGCAACAAATAAATAGATTTAATGATTAACACTTACTCAGATCATCGCTGGGGTCCTGACATGAGGCTTAGACGGTAAAAGAAGACAAAAGGGTATACAGAGATGAGCAGTCTTGGATAAGATGGGGGATAGTCAGTAACAGCCCATCATTGTCTACCTCCAGTTTCTTCTGAATGTTTGATGATTCCTCAATGTTATATGAAATCTCTTTCTAGGGTACAAGTTGCTCCTTTCCAGGGAACCAAAGCCCCAGCCTTTTTCTTTTCCCAAGCTGAGATCATTATGAACATGCCAGTCTTTGGTGTACATTGTTTCAGTACTCTGAGAGTCAAAAGGAGGCATAGATGTGTCTTTTTAAGATAGTTCATTCCTGTAGGGATAGTTATCAAAGTTTTTGTTTTGTTTTGTTTTGTTTTGTTTTTAAAAATAAACAAGGATTAGAGCAATTCGCTATGTTTACTATCGGTTTGTTATATATAGCCTTTACCGGAGGTATGCTTGCTCCATCACTTGCCTTTCCATTATTTTTTTCAAGAAGGAGTGTTAGATTTTGTCAAAGACATTTTCTGTGCCTTTGAGATAATCAAGGGATTTATGTCTTTGAGAACCTTTCTGTGATACATTACATTGATTTACATATATCAGATCGTTCCTAAATCTCTCTTGATCATGATGAATGATCTTTTTCATTGTTCATCTTAAACTTGGTTAACAAGTATTGTAATGGGAATTTTGCATTTCTATTCATAGAAGAAATTGCTCTGTGATTTTTGTTGTATCTATCTGGTTTTGACATCAGGATAATACTGGTTTTATTAAAAGACTTTGAAAGTTTTCAATTTTGTGAAATAATTCAAGTGGCTTAGGCTTGTATCTTTCAAAACCTACTTTTAATAAGGGTTCTTAAATGTTTTAACCTCCCTTCTAGGCCACCACCCACCACAGGTAGTGGAAAGGAAACATTAATAGAGCAAAGGAGGATGTGGACCTGTTTAGAAATAGTTCTTTGGATCAAATCTAACCTGGGTTGTCAGGATATTAGCAGTTCAGTTCCCAGGAATCAGCAGTGGCAGTTGATCCACTAGCAAACACCATTCATGAATCAGCAATAGCAGTTTGATTCAGAAGAAACCATGAAGCTCTGCCAATTGTCTGGAGTCCACAGAAGCGGCAAGAAGCTGCCAGAACACCACCAGAAGTTCTGGGATCCACAGAAGGGACGGGAAGCTTCCGGAAAAACCAGAAGTTCTTTGGTAGTGTTTCTCTTTATGAAATCATGACAAAAAATGACCAGCAAAGAGTGGCAAGGTGATCCAATATCACAAAGCCTGGTCAGTGAAGACCAGCATCAGCAAAGCCCAACAAAGACCAGCAAAGAATGACAAGGTAAACCAATACCACCCAGCATCATCCATTGTCCATTGGGCTATATTTATATCCCAACATCACATGTTCTCTCAATCATTGCTTCTAGCAAAACATCGCATGCCCCTTTTCTAGGCTGCCTCTAGAAAAACACCAAGTGTATACTTCAAGAGAAAAAAAAAATCTTCTCTTAAGACAGTTTCCAGAAAGATCACATAACACAGATAGGTCTCTAAAGAATCCAGAAATTTCCATTTCAAGCGACACTGGTGTTAGTTCTTTGAAGATCTAATACAATTCTGCAGTGAATCCATGAACTAGTATTTTTTAAGTTGAGACATTTTCAATCTAATTGATAATTTATAGATTTGTTTAAATGATTGGTTTTATCTTGGTGTAAATCTGTATGTCATATGTATCTAAAAACTCACCCATTTATTTTATATCTTCTAATCTGATGGAAAACAGGTTTTAAAAATATGAGCTTATTATTTTCTGAATTTTGTTGGTACCTGCTATAATCTCTATCTCTTTATGATTTCATTAATTTGTGTCTTCTCTTTTTTGTTAAATTGACTAAGGCTTTGTCAATCTTGATAATCTTTTGAAAGAGTTAGCTCTTTGTAGTATTGATTCTTTGTATTTTTGTTGTTGATCCTATTTCCTATTTCATTGATTTCTCTTCTGACTTAATTATTTCTATCCACTCTTTGATTTATTCTTGTTTTTCCAAGTTCTTAAGGTATCTCATAAAGTTTTGGGTTTTTTGGTTTTTTGTTTGTTTGTTTTTGTTTTTTTTTTTTTTTTTTTTTGGTTTGGTTTGGGTTTTGGGGGGGTTGTTTTGTTTTTTGACATTTCACTGACTTTTTCATAGAGGCACTTTAGCTGTAAAATTCTCTTGGAACTGCCATAATAGTACACCATATACTGTGCTTTCATTTTCATTCAGGATTATACAGGTTTCTCTTCTTAACTCCTTCAGTGACTCATTCATTGTTCATCAGTATTCTCTTTCATCTCCATGAATTTGTATACTTTCTGTAGTTACTCACACTGTTGATATATAGCTTTATTTGTTGGGGTCAGAGAGAATACAGGATATTTCAATTTTCCTAAACTTGCTGAGAATTGCCGTGTGCCCTAATAGGTGGTCTATTCTTGAGAAATTAATATGAGCTTGTAATAAGAATAAGTATTTGTTAGTGTTTGGGTGGAGTGTTCTATATCTGCCTATTAGCTCCATTTGATGTAGAACTTTATTTAACTTCAATGCTTCTGTTTACTTTTTGTCTTTGATGACCTGTCTAGTAGTGAGAGTGGAATATTGAAATCTAATTACTGTGTTCAGGCTCATCTCTGACTTTAGTGTTTGTTTTATGAAATTGAGTGGACCTGTGTTTGGTGTATGTATTTACAATTATAATAGCCTCTTGACATATTGTTTCCATAAGGAATATGAAGTGGCCTTTTAAAGTCTCTTCTGACTAATTTTGGCTTAAAGTTTATTTTTGTCTTATAGTGGATACCTGTGCCTGCTTGTTCCATTTCTTTCTCCCATTCTTTCACATCCCGGAGTAGTGTCTTATCCTCAACGGTTAAGTGTATTGCTTAGAAAAAAAATCAAGGACAGATTCTCTTCTCTAGTTCTATCTGCTAGTTTATGTCTTTTTATTGCTGAGTTGAGACCAATTCAGAGTAATTACTGAAAGATGTGTACTGTTTAAGCCATTTAGTTGATTCTGTAATGTTTTTCTTCCCATTAACTGTCCTGATACTGTTTAACCTCCCCCCTACTGTGACCTCATGGGTATGTTTATCCTTCTTTTCTGTATAAAGTATTTCTTCCAGTATTCTCTGTGGACCTGGCTTAGTGGTTGTATATTTCATTAGGCTGTTTTTTATCATGGATAGTTTGTATTTCTCCAATTATAATAGGTAGTTTAGCAGATGATAGTTTAGGTTGGTAGGCTTGATCTTTCAGAACTTGGAATAGATCTTTACAATCCCTCTGCCTACTATCCTCACTAGCTTAAAGTATGTCAAAGAGACGTAAATCTTCAAATTTTTTCTTTCTGAATTGAAATCTAGCATAGGATGTGTTAAGCATCTTTCCACTACTGGGACAAAATGCTCAAGAAGCAGCAGGTTAAAATAGAAAGGTTTATTTCGACTCTAGTTCATGGTCTTTTGGAAATAACATAGATGTTGACTACAATGTAAGGTACATCTACCAATTCTATACAGTTCTGTTTTCTGTCAGGCTCTAGCCATGTTCTCCATCTAGGATCTTAGGTTGGGAACAGGAATGTGGAATAAACACTTTTATTTTATTGAATCCTAATTCTAGTAGCCTAATGCAACTAAGGAGAATAGAAGTGTTTTTTCCAAATGTCTACTGTTGCTTCAACACAAAGAATTACATTGAAACAAGTAATGTAGAATTCATGTTTCTTACATAATAAGGAATTGAACAGGATTTTACAACACAGAACCCAGGCTGAAATAATTGTGAATCTGGTTTGTATATGTTAGCTGGAACTTAAAATTAATAACCCAAGGTAATAGGAAAAAAATCTATGTGGATTATCATAAGACCCACTTCAAAGTAATGAGATACTCATTGTAAATAACCAGCACCTGGTATGCATGAGTAGTTGAACTTCAATTGAAAGAGGTAGTGAACAGCTAGTGCTAAGGTTCAGTTAATGCTAAATTTAATTAACTTTTTTTGATTCAAATCAATGTACAAGTTTCAATAAAGACCCCTTTTCTCTTCACCTTAAACTTGAACAGCTTCTTCCAAAAAAAAAAAAAATGAAAGCTTAATTACTATGTTCATATAAATCCTACATACTGACATGGGCCACTTAAGATATGCACACAGAATGAGTAACCCAGGTGAATGACCTTAGAGAGTTGAGATCAAATTGCCTGATGCATTGGCAGGAAAATACACAGGTCATAATCTTGTCCCCATCAGGATTTTTGTCTTCTGGTAAGAAAGGTATGGCAAAACTCTGACCCATCCAGCGGGTCCAGTTATTCGAGGGCCTTGAGGGGACCTTCTCCTAAGAACCAAATGGGGGGAGGGAGAGACGGACACCAAGTGCGACGAACAACACATTGGGAGGAGACCAGTCTGATTAGCATCAAGGTGTCGCTGTATTCAGAAAGGCTCAAGGCTTAAATGCACAAGCAAAAGGGAAAGTACTTTTCAGCAGGAGGGGTGGGGCAGTAGAAATGCACAAGTAAAAGGGGAAGTACAAGTACTTCTCAGCAGGAGGGGTGGGGCAGTGGAATTGCACAAGCAAAAAGGGAAGTACAAGTTCTCAGCAGGAGGGGTGGGGAAGTGGAAATTTTTCTTTTGGCAGCTACATGGGGAAGCAGGAACTTGGTGGTATCAGGGTGTGGTCAGGACATCTGGCGCTGACTTAGGGCTGGAACATTCTGTGGTTGTTCTCCAAACAGTGCGTAGGTGGCCCGCTTTTGACCCTCTTTTCTTCTTGCAGGGAGGGGGAGAGGCCCAATTCAGAGGTCAGGACAATAGTGTTGTCTTAATAGCTCCCAACAAAATTTCAGGCCTTGTTGTATGACACAGGAAAACAAAATTTCCCTCTGTTCTGTTTAGAGCCTAGCCACGGCTCACATGGACCAGGTATACCTGGGTGGCAGGCTGGGGCTGAAAGACAGAAACTATGCGATTGAGAGAAAAATGGAGCTAAGTCAAGATTCCTGATCAAAGCTTGAATGTTTAATAGCAAATGTGCTTATAAAAGGGGGTAGGCCCATTCCCGCCAATCCATTCTTGGTACCTGGAACCAGCTGCAGGTGACAGGGTGTAGGACAGGGTGTAGTCTCCGGAATAGCTCTGGGGCCTCTCAGCAGGTAGCAGTGTCTTGTAGGAGAACAGGGGCAGGGGCTGAGTCATCTAGGCAGGAAGGCTCTACCCTAGGCAATGTCCTTAGTGGCAGCAAGGTCAAAGTTGGATCAGCCAGTTTCAGGCTGGGGAGGTGTGGGAGGGTGGGGTTACACTGTTCCTTCGTATGGCCCAGCATATGTGCTGGTTCATAGCACTCTCATGTTCAATAAGTTGAACAAACTTACCAGGTTGAACCACATGAATTTCTTGTTTTTATAGATTCAAAATGGCTGATTTGCAATAACTTCAGATTATTCCATCTAATAGCTATACTTCCTATTCATAGGGTTAAAGATATTTACTTTAATAATGTAAAAACAAACAAACAAACAACAACAAAAACAAAAACAAAACAACCCAAAACCCAAAACCCAAAAACCAAAAACCAAAACCAAAAACAAAAACAAAAACAAAAACAAAAACAAAAACAAAACAAATGTGAAGTCTGAAAGTTGGTGTCATGTAGTCAGGTTAAAGCCAGAATTCAAGTTTCCTAATGCTTAGTGCTGTAGGTATTCATGATGTTAGCGTGTTTTATGGTAGAATTTCTTATGCTCTTGCTGGCCATTATTGCATTTTTACTTTTTTATTAATTAACCAATATAATTAAAAGATGAGGTTTCTCATCAAAGTCTAAATTGTCATTTCTCTTGTAAAATGAGGATGTATTCGCACTGCATCCAGGGCCAGTATTAGGATGAAGAAGAATGGATATTTTGTATAAAATGTCAAACTATGCAAAAAGAATCTCAATAATCAAGGAAAACAACCTTTTGGTGTGGTACTTGAATAATCAGAGTTAGTGCAGACAAACCTATGGAGTAAAACATCAGAGACTAAATGAAGAGAAACCACTGTTTGCCTCTTCTTGTTCCTCCCTTCCTATACCCTGGGAGTAGTCATTGAAGCTAACTTTCTGCTCTGGCATCAACTGCCCATCAACTCTTAACATTGGCCAACGTAGTAAAAGTTGAAAACGATACAAATCAGATTGGGCAATAGAGTTATTTCTTTTTTCTTTCCACGTGTATTTGTATGTGGTGTGTGCATGTGCGTGTGTGCATGCATGAATGTGTGTATGTATATACATATGTGTATATAGGTGCACATTCACGAGTTTGTGTGTTCCAGGGGTCCAAGGTTGATTTGAGAATCTTATTCCTTAGTCTTTGAGGCAGAATCTCTCATCCAAATCCAGAACTTGGCATTCAGTTACTCTTGTTAACAGATTTGTTCTGGTGGTTTCTCGTCTTTCCATTCTGAGGCTAGAAATTGTAGGTGGACTGCCACACCCATTGAGCATTTACACAGGTTCTGATGATCCAAACTCTAGTCTTCTTGCTTATATGACAAGAACTTTAACCACTGAGCAACTTGTCTAGCCTCAAAGTGGAGATTTTCTATATAACAATATTATAATAAGGCTTTAGATAACTTTTCTACATAGTGAAATTATATTTAATGGATTATATAATTATCACATATTTATTTATATTATAATTATATGTTAACATATCATACAGATATAAATTATTTATAATTGTATTTTTAACTCTTTGTTGATTCTTTATGTCACATCATGAACCCCCATTCCACTCATCTCTCTCTGTCCCATTTTTTTCTCTTCTCTACTGCTACCTCGATGGAATATGTGTCCTTCCTTTTCTAAATAAGCCAAAGCCTTTAGGTTGGTGTTTTGGTGTTACCTCCATTGCCTGTCACATTCAATTTTATATTTGTCAGCCATGCTTATGTTTCCTAAGATACATCAGGATGAATATGGGAACTGATACCTGTAATCTCAGCACCCAGAAATCTGAAGGAGCAAGACTGTGAGTTCCAAGCAAACCTTGACTAGACATCAAGATTCAGCCTTAAAATCCAAACAATATCTGTGTCTGCCTGTCTGTCTGTCTGTCTGTCTGTCTGTCTCTCTCTCTGTGTGATATTATTCTATATCTTCCTCTACTCTCAAACATTATTTTCCTGGCATTTTCTCTCAATTCCATTAAAATCCATCCTTTTTATTGTAACCTACAAACCACGTACTCTAGTACTAAAGTGTCCTATTCTCGTGAACACTCCACACACAATCACTCCTGAAGTTCTTTTCTATTGGTCAGAAATGGTGGCGCTCGCCTTCAATCCCAGCACTCAAGAGGCAGAGGCAGGCAGATTTCTGAGTTTGAGGCCAGCATGGTCTACAAAGTGAGTTCCAGGACAGCCAGGGCTATACAGAGAAACCCTGTCTCAAAAAACAAAACAAAAAAAAAAAAAAAAGAAAAAGAAAAAGAAAAGAAAGAAATGATATTTTCCAGTTTCTCAAAGGAAATGTTGTGTGTCACCTGTCTGATATGAGCTTACTTGCAACTCGAACAGTTTTCTCTCATCACTGTTCAAAAGTGTTCCATTGGCCAGTCTTGGAAAATTACCTTGCTAATTTCTTTTTTTCCACTTATATGATATTCTCAGATATATTCTTAGCAAGAAGAGTTATTCAATAGATATTTACTGAGTGAAGCTCAAGATCTATGAATAAGTGCCAGTTAGCAACATTCAGCCCTTAGCTTTTTATCACAGAAAGGCCTTTGTTGGGAGGTCTATTGTTCTTAGACACAAGTTAACTATGCAAATTAATTTTCAAGCCAGAAAATCTTGGGCTTTGTTTTTTTAAAAAGTTATTTCCATCCCCCTCATTGTCCAGCAAGATATTTTAATTTAAGAGAACACAAATATCTTTATTGTAAAACCAAACTGGAGCAATATCTGCATCCTGAAAATCAACCTTAGGAGGAAAAGTTTAGGATCAAAAAGAACCACAAGAATCTATGTGACAGATAAAGAAGCTGACAACTGGAATCCCGGTGAGATTTAGAGAGTAGAAGAGGCTGCTGAAGCTTTCAGAGAATAAGAAAATGCCCTAAATGCACTTCAAAAAAAGCTTCTTATTATTAGTGTTTAGATAGCAACGGCTTAAATCCACATTTAAGTTGCCAGTGATGGAGACTCAGCCATCTCATTGTGATTCCTCTGCAGACAGCAAAATGAAGTAGCATTTTCAGTCATTACTTCTCATCTTCTTATGTTTTGGCATGTGACTCCTTTAAATGATACTTATCAAGTTTAAAGAATAGTGCAATAATTTCCATAAATAAGCATTCAAACATTCCACTTTCCCCAAAAGATTCTTCAAATCCATTACAGTTCCCTCCATATTTCAAGTCCAAATTCAGGCATGACCCTGCTCTCAACATACAAATTAATTGAATCATATAGTATGAGTTTACAATCATCCAATACACATACTCCTTTTGTTTAGCCTATCACTGGAATGTAGACACTATCATCAGCTCATTCTTTGGGTTCATGAATAATATATCACTATAGATCTATCACAAATGTCTACTGAGTAGCTGATAGACATTTGGGTTGTTTCAGTTTCAGCTGTGATAAGTAGTGTTGCTGTGAATTTTCAAAGTATCTTTGTATAGAGGTTTGCACCTCTTTTGAGTAGATGCCTACAGGTAAAGTTGATAGCTGACATTAACACTTTGATATTTAACTTTTTGAGAAACTTCCAAACTGTTTGTGAAGATGACTAAGACATTTTACATTCTTACTAGAAATATACCAATATTTCTGTTTCTCAACATTTCCTTACCTTTGTAATTAACGTACTATAAAGATTACAGTGGGCATGAACTGTTTTTCAATGTGGTTTTAATTTTCATTTTATCTAATGCCAAATGATGTTGAGAATCCTTACATAAACTCAATAGTCATTCCTGTTACTGTGCTTTCTTCATTTTGTTTTATTTTTCTTTTCTCTCCTCCATGTTATTTATGACAAAGTCCTACTCTATAGTCTAGGCTAGCCTAAAACTTGCTATGTAGGCCAGGCTGGCTTTGAATTTATGGCACTCCTACCTCAGCCTCCCAAGTGCTGAGATTACAAACATGAACTTCCCTACCTGGCCATCTCCAACTCTTATTTAATGAAACACCTGCTCACTTTTCATTTAAGACTGATTTTATGAATATCTACAGATAAAGAAAGAAGTACATTGTTTTGATATTCAATTGCTCCAATACTATTTATTGAAGATGCTATCCTTTCTCTAATGAATTTCCTTGACATATTTGTCAAATACAAATTCACTACAAAGTTCATTTTCCCCTCTCTCTGTTGTATTCTGTTAAGACATCTTTATGCCAATACAACACTGTCTTGAAAATTATTAGTTTTTAAATTAGGAATAAAAGTCTTTCAACTGTTTCTTTTCTAAAAATCATTTTGTTTATTCAAGGTGCTTTTTATTTTCATATACTTGTAAAACATAATTTTAATCTATGCAAAAACATAGCCAGAATTTTATAAAAGTCCCTATAAGGAATTGCATTAAATGCTGCTGGAAAGTTTTTGTCTTGAATCTTCTATCCAAAAGCATGGACAAATCCTGGGGACAGCATACTATGACATAAATGGCATCTGGGACCCTGAGAAGCAGGAGACACATCCCTCCAGGGGACCCACCATCTAAAATAAGGAACTACCTGCAGCATGCCTAGTTGGAGACATCTCAGAAGCCCGTGGGCAGCTCTTTGTAAAAAAGTTGTTCTCATTTCTCCTAAGCTTAGCCCTGGACAATGGTTGCATAGAATTCATTTGTGTGCGACTGCTTTTCAGTTGGCCTTGGTGTGCATAATTATTCTATTCTATCTGACTTTCCTATTTCTTATAGTCCTAATGGCCCAGGTGCATGCTGTGCACACTCATCTTGGAAACAATGTAATAACTGCACAACAGCAGTTTCAGACTAATGTTTGACTTTCAAAGAAAGTTTGAAGAAGTTATTAGATAAATGAAGCAGAGACAATATTGGGACCCAGAGAAAGGAAAAAGCTGTTGAAGTTATGAAATGAGTTTTGCACAACATTAAAGAGTGGTTCCTGGTCTCCTTTGGAAATGTATAGAAAATATAGAATACATAAAATTTTATACTAGTAAAGCTAAGCCAAAACACTGGGACTCTTAAGAGAGTCATCTTATGCAATGTGCAGAGGCAGAAAGCTATTGGAACTGCTGAGTGAAGGGTTAATTTGACTCATTTTGGCCACTGCCTGACAACTTTGCCCATGTCATTTATTATTAGAGCCTCACAAGAAACCACATATAGCTAATGTTGGAGCTCTGAGTTTTCTACCTGCTTTTTGGAATAACAATAAAAGACTGGGGCAAGATAAAGGCAAGGAGAGAGTGTGAGGAGAGAGTGTGTGGAGAGTGTGAGTGAAAAGAGAAAGTATAAGATATGTGGGGGTAGTGGGAGAAAAGGAAAGCACACAGGAGAGTGTGGAAAGTGCGCAGGAGAGTGCAGAGTGCCTGCAGCCTCAAGCTGGAAGAGAACAAGTGAGAGGGATGGGGAGAGGGGAGGGGGAAGGAGAGGGATGGGGAGGGGGAGTGGGGGAGAGGAGGGGGAGGAGGGGGAGGGGCAGGGGAGGGGGAGAAGGGAAGGAGAAGAGGAAGAGGAAGGAGAGGAGAGGAGAGGAGAAGGGATAGGAGGAGGGAGAGGGAGAGGAGGAGGGAGAAGGGGAGGGGGAAAGAGGAGGAGGGGAGGAAGAGGGAAAGTGGGAGGGAGATGGAAGGATGGGGGAGGGAGAGCGAGAGGGGGAGGGAGAGGGGGAGGGAGAGGGAGAGAGAAAGAGAGAGAGAGAGAGAGAGAGAGAACATCTTCAAGCCTTGAAACTTGTCTGTCAGCTTACACTCAAGAGTTGTCTGTGTTTATTTATTATATGCCTCCCAGATATCCCTGCTTCCAGTTAAGAATCCAGGTCCTTTGTTGAGGCTGGCAGAAAAATCTTTCCATTCATAGCTTAGATGTTCCATACCTACCATCATGAAAGAATGCAAATAGTATAAAGTCCTTGCTTATTTTACTAATTTTGTGCTAGAAATGTTTTCTTTTTTCTTTTTTTTTTTGTTTGTTTGTAGTTTATTAGATGGTTGGCATCTGACCATGTCTGACATCAGGCAGGCAGGCATGGTGCTGGAAAGATAGCTGAGAGCTTACATCTTGACCCACAAGCACAAGGCAGAGAGAGCAAACTGGGAATGGTGTGGGCTTTTAAAAACTCAAAGAAATGTTCATTCTTATAAACAGATATCCAGTGAATTTTTTTTTTTTTGGGTCTTTTCGTGACAGGGTTTCTCTGTGTAGCCCTGGCTGTCCTGGAACTTCACTCTGTACACTAGGCTGGCCTCGAACTCAGAAATCCACCTGCCTCTGCCTCCCAGGTGCTGGGATTAAAGGCGTGCACCACCACTCCTGTGAAATTTCTAAATGTATTGTTCATTCCAAAGAAATGTTTCAATTGTATATACATCATGCAGATTTTTGGCTTGTTTTGGTAAAAACTTCATGTACATTCAAATACAATGGTTATTATTGATTCGCAGAGTTGTGCAACCATCATGAATATTAACTCTCAGAGCCTCTTCCTCACCATCCAGAGAATACCTGCTCCCATAAACAGCCAGTGCCATTCTCCTCCACCTGTAGAATATGACTACCACTCATCTAATTTCTGACTCTATAAAATAAGACCTAGACATACAATGTACATAAAAGCATATCATTTGATGGTGATTTTCACTTACTATAATGGTTTCATGATCCATCTTGTTGTACCGTGTATCAATGCCTGATTTATTTTTATTGGCAAATATTCAATCATATAGATATATCATTTGTCACTCTTCAAATGTTTATTAGATATTTGTTCCCTCCCATTTTTTAGTTTTATGAGTAGAGAATATTTTACATAGCAAAGAGAATAATGTAAAAGGTAGTGTTATAATAAGAGAGTGACAGGTTATATTATTGTTGAATATATTTAGTGCTTTTCCATGTGAAACAAGTGTCATTCCTGCCCATGACATCAGCTTTTGCCATGCAACTTAGATTTTAGTCACTAAAATACAGGAAACCCTTACAAATAAAACCCCCAGTCCAGGATGGGTTACTTCTTTTGGAGCTTCTGAGCAGTGAGGCCTCCCAAACCTCTAAATATTATGAGCCATTGTCACTTCTCTCAGTAACTCTTCAGAACTTTCCAGTGAGACCTTATCTCTGAAGACAGCACATACTTGAGTTATAGAATATGGAAAAATCAAATTTCCCAGAGACTTCTTCTATACTGGTTAGCTCTCCTAGTGCTGAAAGATGCTGAGTACACTGGAGGAAGGAAAAAAAAAAAAAACAAAAAAAAACATCAGTTATACCCAGATGTGAGTGAGCACTGTGAGCTACAGTGATCACTGGCCTGGTGAGACATGCTCACTGGTGCACTCCTGGCAGGAACTTCCTGAAAGGAGCCTAGTCCTTTCTGATTGGATTTAAGTCCTACTTCACAAGTTAAAACCTGTACCTAGAGCCATTATCAGGCCAAAAACTACAGCTAGGCAGGTCATAGACCCTAAGGGAGAGTCTACTTTTATTATTCTGTTAAATGGACATCGTAGTAAATGGACTCCCAAAATTTATCATTATACCCACAGATCAATCAGCCCTCATCTGAGAAGCTTCTGTTTTCAGTCCATTGTGAGTAACCCCGAGACCCACAGCTGGTTAAGTTACAGAGAATAAGAAACTATGCACCCCTAAAGAGATGCTCAACTCTGAATGAAACACAGTGTGCCTCCTCCTCCTCCAAAGGTCTAAAGATTTCTGTGGAAGAGAAAGAGGCAAGAGGCAGAAGCAATGGATGACTTCAAGGAGACAGGGTGTGCTGGGTGTGGCAGAGCAACAGTACAGAGGTTGTAACAGCACAGATAATACCTATGTAAGCCAATGTAAGCCAAAGCCAGAGGGTAGAGATGGGAATGAGACTCAGAGTGGACCTCTACTGTGGAGCTCTTGGCCATTGTTAGCTGCCAGGGGAGGGAGAGAGACAGTGTTCTCTGACCATGCTCCAGCAGAAGACCTCACTTCCCAGAGCTGGCAGCACACGCTGTTTTGAAGGATTCAAAGTGGGAGAGAAACAAAGCAAAGTTGGTGAGTAGGAAATAAGAGTGGGTGGTGAATATGATCAAAATACATTATGTGAAACTGGCTAATAACTGATAAAACGTTTAAAATAAAGTCAAGAAACCACTCCTGCCAGTTTTGGTCAGAAGTACTCAGAGCCCTTGCATTGTTTTCTACTTTGCTTGTGTTCCATTATTCAATACGGCAACACTCAAGGTAGGGATTGATCTGGTAATGTTGCAAGACGGCATTACATGGCATGCAGTTAACCGATGGAAAATCAGGAAATAAACCTTCATTCTTTTGAGCTTCCGAGTCCGGGGGGACGTTTGTGCCTGTAGACTAAATCTCCTCAGCTGACTGAAACAATGACTGCTGACCTTTTGTTCTGAAGTATGCTGTAAAAGGTCATGATATCTAAATTAAAAACTGTTTCCTTAGATTTAATTCAAAAGTCTAAAAAGTTAGAAAAAGATTTTTTTCTACAAAAAGGCTTGTCACAATTCTCACCTGTCCATCTAAATCTACATAAATTAGTGACACCCTTCTTACATGAAACTGTTTCCAACATCTGAATAAATGATGCTACTGCTGGGCGTGGTGGCGCACACCTTTGATCCCAGCACTCGGGAGGCAGAGGCAGGCGGATTTCTGAGTTCAAGGCCAGCCTGGTCTACAAAGTGAGTTCCAGGACAGCCAGGGTTATACAGAGAAACCCTGTCTCGAAAAAACAAAAAACAAACAAACGAAAAAAAGATGCTACTGTGTGAATATTCAGCTAGAGAACTTACAATTCCAACAGTCTGAGAACACCCTCCTGATAGCTAGGCTGGTTAGGGTCTCCCCTCTAGGAGTTAATACCTTTTTATACTGCTGGAGAGAGACAGTTGAGAATCTCCCAAGTTTCCACTCCTGAGGACCAGTGATCTTTTGTTTTTCTCCTGAGGCTCATGAGCATCATCCCCCTCTCTCTTGGAAGTAATGTTTCAATTCAGAATAAAATAAATTTCCATATAATGGGAAGGAAGAAAGGTGAAGGAGAAAGATAGTCTTCTAAAAATTTGCCACCACAGATATTGGCAATGCTAGTTCAACTAGACAATTAAATTAAAATCTGTATACAGCCTGGCTTTGGAAAAGGAATGACATTATCTCTCAGCAGCCCCTAGTCTGTTGTAGCCCTGTTGAGAAGGGGCCTGTTGTCTGACTTCGTGATACCCTAGGGTCAGAAACTCTAAAAACTCCTGTTGCTGGGACCCATAAGCATTCCAAATATTCCACTGCACTGGCTCATGAATAGCTGCTGCCCCTGGAGCCAAAGAGCCCAGTATCACGGCTGACACTATAGGGACCTGGTGTTGTAACAAGAGGGGAAAAGAAAGTGCAGGTGTGTCTAGTGGAATATGAAGTATGTGATTTCACTCCAGTGTAGGAGGAAGACAGCCACCCACGTGGCTCCTACCTCCTTCAGGGCCACAGTGGAGCCAACGAAGAGATGTCTGATTGTTGGTATTTGAATGTGTTCTCTTGAGTGACCCCCTCATTGTTTCTGCCTAAATATGATATTTTAGAATTTTGTTGTTATAGTGGATATTTATCTGCTTTTGGCTGCTCAGTATGAATTCTTCTTCCTTATAAAGGACCCCAGAGTTTCCTCAATACCTAGATACATTCAATTAATTTAATCTTTTCTAAAATGCATTCTGCAAGTCTATTCATTTTCTTAAGCCTAAATGTTTGCAATTCCATAAGCTACTTTAGGAAAGTATTCTCAGTTTAACATTCAGCGCCTGGAGTACTGCCGGCCGTTACCTAAGACAGCCTTCGGGCTGGATCTGGGAACCTCGAGGTTCTGCATAAGTTTTGGAACCCTCGGTTATGTTAAGGTAGGGAACCATTTGCATACATCTTGCTGAACAGAGTCCTCTGAAAAGAAAACCTAAAAACAGTACAAACATCAAAAAACATGCGGTGTTATACCGTCTTGCCAAAGGACACATTACTTCTGTCAGATCACTAGTCAAACAGATACCTTGGGTATCACTAATTTTTCTCAATAGCAACTTGCTTAGGACTATGAAACCGATACAGCTCAAACATATTTTATGATTATTAGAATGATTATTACTCCTACAGTCAATCACAATGTGGAAAAATCTAAACTTCTCAAGTTTTAAACACTCTAAAGTTATTGTGAAGCATAACAAATTCTGATAACAAAACTAATGGTTTTATTCTGCTTATGATGAATAAACTATGAGCCAAAGCCAAAATATAGACTAGATTGTGGTAGAAGCAGTATATTCTTAGTTCAAAAAGTAGTTACCAAGTTGAGACTCATAGACATTTAACTGAAATAGGTACTTTGGCAAACAAAGATTCTGCCACCTTGAACAGCTGTTTCTGGCCTATTCTGTTTTAAATGCCATCCCATATCCTTTAATAATATTAATATACCACAAAATTACTTTCCACAGAGAACAAAAATGAACATTTTAAAGCTTGTAAAGTGACTAATTCTTAATGTTGTCAAATTAAGTTAAGCAATTTAATGCAATTACTAAATGTACTGACTTAAAAAATTATAGCAATTAAAGAAACAGTTTCACTGTCTTTTATAACATACATAAATAGCTTGTTTAAGCCAAGTTATTGGAGGAGGCTGGCTTTTTCTCTCTCATACAGTGCTGGTAGATGTTCTTGAAGTCATACGCAAATCCAAGATTTTGCATATAGCTAGCATTCATCTAAATAAAAGAAAAGCAATTGCTATTATAAGATTGGATTTTGTCCCATCTCCGGTTTTAAGCTCATATCTTTAAAGAACTATATATGGTTATTTTGCTTTATAGCCCACCACCACTGTGAGTGTTAAGGGCAGCTCTCACTGTATGTCAGCTGATCTGAGTAAGGCAGCTTTCAGACTTAACCATTGTCTGAATGGGCCTATACCAAACTTGCAAATGAAAATACAACTGTCAGTGTCTTCAATGTGCTAGGAGCTCAGAGGGTTAGGAGCTGGTTGTTGGCCTTGTAGCAAGTGATCCTATATTCTTACAGTCTTAAATTGAAGAAATAAGTAATAAAAGCAAAACTACTTGAGAAATAACACTCAGAGATATACAGTGATTATCATGTTTGGCTCTGTCATTTTTTTTCATAAAAATTGAAGTTATTGTTTCGAAACATAGAGCCATAGGCATAAGTGCTTACACCTGAGCTCAACCTCTGAGATGCTTGTGGTTGAACTGCTTCATTCAGGTTGTCCTGTGACCTCCTTGCATGCATGTGCATGTGTGCACATGTGTGCACATGCATGCACAAACACACACAAATAAAGTATATTAACTAAGTTGATTTTTAACTGGGGTTATTAATTTATCCTTAATAAGTAAACTCTTAACCATAAAGGCTTGCAATGAAAGGGAACATGTCAAACATGATCATGAATTTTAAAAAAGTACTCAATGTGCTTGGAAGGAAAGCAGGGTGGGTAAATAGGCAGGCTGGAATTGGAGAGGAGGTGGAGGCTCAATTTTACAGCACCAACACAGGCTCTGAAGTCATGAAAGGATGAGAAGGAGAAAATTGGTGTGGCTGGATTCACTTTGGGTTTTTGTTTTGTGTGTGTGTTTACTGCGTGTGTGTGTGTGTGTGTGTTTACTGTGTGTGTGTGTGATGTGTGGCATCTGTACACGTTCATTTGGTGTGTGCACATGTGCATGTGGATCTGGGAGGAGAGCAGAGGTTGACATCCATCAAGTCTCTTTCTCCATCACTCTTCATTTTATTTCTGGACAGGGTTTGTCACCAAACCTGGAGCTCCCCAATTCCACCAGAGTGGCTGGCCAATGCATCTCCGAGATGGCCCTGTCTCCATTCTCTGCCTCCTCTGGATCTGGGACGACAGATGCACTGTCTTTTCCATGGGCACTGGGGATTAAACTCGGGTCTCAATGCTTGTATGGTAGGTAGTGGACTGACTAAACTGACGTCCCAGCCCTGGGATTTGCATTTTATAAAGATATTCTCACCACACCATAAAGTGTTATCAACAGAGTATTATAGGAGGGTCTTATCATAGCTTGGGGAAGAGAAAATGATCTAGCAATCAAAAGCTAAGTCAAAGTAGAGACTACAACGAAGGGCAGATGAGTCGATTTAAGCAGTATTTAGATCGAATGTTTACGTAGTGGATTAAACAGAATGGGCTGGTTATTTGCTATTGCATAAAACTTAACCCAATTCAGTCGTTCCCAATACTTACCATATAAAAAAATCTATGAATTTGGAGTGTTCTCTGACTCAGTCAAAGGGAGGTGATCAATGCTGACTAAGGTGGTTTGAACTATATGAATGGCCTCTGTGGCTGGATTTAGAATCACCAGAGGGACAGACCTCTGGGTGTGTCTGAGGGTGTAAATCCACCCTGAACATGGATACATGGATAGTACCACCCCAGGGGCTGGGATCCTAGACTAAATAAAATGGAGAAAGGTCTGAGTCAGTAGCCATCTCTGCGTTCTGACTACGGATGCAACGCGATCTCATGTTCTTGTCACCGTGCCTTTCTTGTGCTAATCCAGAAATTCACTGCAGAAAAAGCAATTCCGTCATTTTGGGCCCAGTCTGAGGCAAGCTTTATTAGATATTCAATACTGTCCAAGAGATGGCTTTTGGTCAGGACCAATACCTGGAATTTCCCTAGTGAGTGGCCCTGAGACAAGTGTTGCAGAGGGTTTGTAGAGACCAACCTATATAGGTCACCATACTTTTCCATGAAGCTAGTCTTATATTCAAAGAAGTATAACTCCCAGCATCCCAGGAGGTTACCTGGTCACTGAGGATGTGGGCCTTACAAGTTAAATTACACTTGCCATGTCAGGTATTTTGTGACAGTAACGGAAAAAGTAACTAATAAAGGCTTTGCCTGTCTTCACATGCATTCTCATTAGAGACTATAAAGTCGACACACAGGGGAGAGAGGGTGACAGAATGGTGAGCTGTAGCCAAGGGATGGCAATTACCAAAAGGATTCTCCTCAGGTCTCCAGAAGGAATGCAGCCCCGCTGAATCCTTCGTTTTGTATTTCCAACTTTCTGAACTACAAGAGAATAAATTTCTCTCATTCTCAAGACACTTTTGTGATAACTTTTTACAATATCCACAGCAAACTAAAACTCTCTTCCAGGGCTGCTCCCTATCTGTGTTCAAGGCATTCAGCCCAAGTCGAGATTATTTTCACATTCATTTAAACACTGCCTTCCTTCCTTAACACACCGTGTAACCCGGGTGCAGGTAGGACCTAAGGTTTCACAGCTAGCCTCTCAGCGTGGTATCTGGAGCACTCACCTCCGCGTGCATCACTTTGATTAAAGAAGTCTTACCCTTTGAAGGGAGGGGTTCAACGACTTTGAATAAACACCCTCATTTCCTAGCTATTCCCAAACTAACATTTTGTTATTTCTCAAAGAACCCAAGTATGGGAGGATAGGAATCAAAGACCACCTTACCAAACAGCAGTTACCAGAGTTACTACTTAGAGGCGATGTGAAGATACAAGATCTGAGTGAGACCCTGGCTTAAGGAACCCTACACCTTTTGGGCTGGTGAGTTACCAGCTGTTACAGGTGGACAAGCCCCTCAGTTGCCTGGGCAACGGCTCAGCAGCCAGAGGGAAAGCACTCTGAAGGGCTCAGTGCGCAGGCGCCTCCGGGGAGCCAATGGGCGCAGTAGCAAAGCCCCGGAGCGGGCTGCGCGGTTCCCGCGGGCGCGGTCGGTTTGTGCCCGGAGGTAGCTGCAGGGCGGTCACGTAGGTTACACGCAGTCACTCGGCGGAGCCCGCAGGCCGCTGTGCCACCCCCTGCCGCGGCGCCCCGGGCGGGGACCAGAATGGCGCGGGTCGGCGGCTGGAGGCTCAGCTGACTGCAGGCGCGAGGTGCGGAGGCGAGCCCGAGCCAGCGGGGCCCAGAGCCGGCTCTGCCTGTCCTTCTTCAGCCAGCAAACTCTGTGCCTGCCAAACACAGGGCCCTCTGCGGGAATGTTCAAAAATGAGTACCAGGTAACCCAAAAGGACTTCCACACTGGCTTTCTCCTCCGGGGTGAGCTCGCCGGTGTTCTGGTGTGAATCTTCCACTCCGGGGATGAAAAATAGTGGATAAGTTGTCATGACCTTGAGGTGTGCACGCTCCAGCTCAGTGCTTTCCTGTGCAGAATCAATGGTTCTGATTAAAAAGCAGGTCATGACCCTCTTCCATTCCACACACCCGGAATCAGAATCTCCAGCACAGGACCCAGAAATCCTGAGTTGTTAAACACCTGGGGTTTTCACTCTTGATGCCCTCTGGTATCTCAGAGCTAAGTAGAAAAGTAAATGAATTCCAGAATGAGTCCTTTTAAACCCAGAATTAAAGTAAGCACGAGTTATTTTTCCTGTTTGTGACTGCAGCCTGGGGTGCATCAAGATTAGTTGGGGAGTACTTACAGAAGTACAGATTTCCTGGCCCTCCCTCTAGATCTGGAGAAAGAAGATGTGTAGGTGGGGTTTGCCGGTCTACTTTTTAGAGCAACTCCCAAGCTAGTCTGATCCAAGTATTGCATTTGGACAGGCTGCTTTTGAGAGAGAGTTCAGTCACCTTGTCCAATGAAAGGCTTCCTGCACCAGCTCTTCTGCCCTAGGTCTTCTTTACTCATCTCGAAATGAGCGTTCCTTCAGTAACTGTTCCACCCTTTTCTCTGTAACTCCTTCCGTGGATGCTTTGTTCCCCCTTCTAAGAAGGATTGAAGTATCCACACTTTGGTCTTCCTTCTTCTTGACTTTCATGTGGCTTGTGAATTGTATCTTGGGTATCCCGAGTTTTGGGGCTAATATCCACTTATCAAAAAAACAAAAAAAAATAATAACAATAATAATAATATCCACTTATCAGTGAGTGCATATTATGTGTGTTCTTTTGTGATTGGGTTACCTCACTCAGGATGATATTCTCCAGATGCATCCATTTGCCTAAGAATTTCATGAATTCATTGTTTTTAATAGCTGAGTAGTACTCCATTGTGTAAATGTACCACATTTTCTGTATCCATTCCTCTCTTGAGGGACATCTAGGTTCTTTCCAGCTTTTGGCTATTATAAATAAGGCTGCTATGAACACAATGGAGCATGTGTTCTTATTACCAGTTGGAACATCTTCTGGGTATATGCCCAGGAATGGTAATGCTGGGTCTTCAGGTAATACTATGTCCAGTTTTCTGAGGAACCACCAAACTGATTTAAGAGTGGTTGTACCAGTTTGTAATCTCACCAGCAATGGAGGAGTGTTCCTCTTTCTTCATATCCTCAGCAGCATCTGCTGTCACCTGTGTTTTTGATCTTAGGCATGCTGACTTGTATGAGGTGGAATCTCAGGGTTGTTTTGATTTGCATTTCCCTGATAACTAAGGATGTTGAACATTTTTTTCAGGTGCTTCTCAGCCATTTGGTATTCCTCAGTTGATAATCTTTGTTTAGCTCTGTACCCCATTTTTAATAGGGATATTTGGTTTTCTGGAGTCTAACTTCTTGAGTTCTTTGTATATATTTGTTATTTGCCCTCTGTTTGATGTAGGATTGGTAAAGATCTTTTCCCAATCTGTTGGTTGCTGTTTTGCCTTATTGACAGTGTCCTTTGTCTTATAGAAGCTTTGCAGTTTTCTGAGGTCCCATTTGTTGATTCTTGATCCTGCCCCACCTGGGGATTCATCCCATATACAATCACTAAACCCAGACACTATTGTGGATTCCAACAAGTGATTGCTGACAGGAGCCTGATATAGCTGTTTCCTGACTGGCTCTGCCAGTGCCTGGTAAATACACAAGTGGATGCTCACAGCCATCCATTGCTGAGCACAGGGCACCCAATGAAGGAGCTAGAGAAAGGATCCAAGGAGTTGAGGGGGTTTACAGCCCCATAGGAAGAACAACAATATGAACTAACCAGTACGCCCAGAGCTCCCAGGACCTAAACCACCAACCAAAGAGTTTACATGGTGGGACTCATGGCTCTAGCTGCATATGTAGCAGAGGATGGCGTAGTTGGACATCACTGGGAGAAGAGGCTCTTGGCTCCTGTGAAGGCTCGATGCTCCAGTGTGGGGAATGCTAGGGCCAGGAAGCAGGAGTGGGTGGGTTGGGGAGCAGGGGGAGAATGTACGACGCTTTTGGAGGGAAAACCAGGAAAGGGGATAACATTTGAAATGTAAATAAAGAAAATATCCAATAAAGAAAAAAGAAAAGAAAAGAAATTAGCAGTCCCTATAGCATCTTCACTTTGCTGTTAGAGTGTTGTCAGAGTGCCCAGTGGCCCATCCCCCAGGCACCCCCTCCTTGTTGGTTACTTGTCCTTTAAGCACTGTGTGCAGTTCTTTTGCCTCATTTTAGGAATGTATTCTATGGTTTAAAATAAACTTCGTTTAATCTCACTTCATGTAGATAAAGTATAGAGTTATGAAATAACAGATGCCTACTGTGGGCAATTTGGAAAACAGAGGGAAAGAAGTGGGGGGAAAGATTGGCTGGGTTATAAACCCAGGTGACTAAAACTTCAAATTTATAGCAAAAATGCCCTGCCCTTAGAAGCAGTACCATATACAGTTTTACACATAATAAGAAGGAAGAAGGTGTCTGGCTGTCAGAGGCAAAAATATGCGCTTGAGGGGAAAAGGTAGTAAGTTTTCACCAAAAGTCAAGAGGATCTTTTTCATGTGCTGCTTGTAATTCAAGCCATATTTATTCTTCATTTCAGCTTCTCAAATTTTGCAATAAATTCTTCCTTGGAGATAATGATTTAATTCCCCCATTTTTATGAGCAGAGTATATGGGTAGTTAGTAATATCTTTAGCATTTTTTACATTAGTATGACTTTGTGGTCTTGAGTTTATAGAAGGTAACAAGCACTCGATAGGAAATATTCATATTCCTTTTGTTCTTCCTATTTGCCTACAGTTTTATTTGCTTAAAAGATATGGCAGAGATGTTTAGTAAGAACCCCTCTGATTTACCCCAATCCTTCCTGGGTCTTATGAAGATGGGTCTGAGCTAGGTTTCCCCTTCATTGAATAGTCTTGGATGGCACTATTAAGCCTTTGCTGTATCCCAGGTATTGCCCTTGATTTATGTTTGCTAGCCTATGTGATCCAACACAGATGGATCATCAAACATCATTTGACAGATGGAAAAAAAATCAAGGCATTAACTCCAAAATCAGAAAGTTAAAAAGAAAGTATGGATTGAGCCCAGTCAGTATATTATATTCACACATAATAATAAGAATATATTGGCTTAGTTCACAAATTGAGGTTGAGCCCTTTAGTCTGGTATTTGTAGGATCCTTGGCAGATCTGATCTGCACTGTACATGTCAGGTAAGTGAGCACCATCTGTAATGTTTCTGTGGCTCAGTTGATGCTTGCCATGTTTCTAAAAGTGGGTTCCCTACTAATTCACTACTAAGATGACCCAGATCACAATGGTTGTGGCTTTTATACAGCCAAGGTATAAAATAGGCATAAAATCGGGGATAATGTTTCTTCCTGCACCTGTTAACTGACAGATGGCTGGGACACTGGTTTCAAATAGACGACTCCTTATGGTGGATACAATTTCTCCCATAGCATTGTATTTTACTCTGCATTTCTTGTTCTTATTTTCTAGGGAGGTGCATTTGTTGAAATTTTTAGCGCTCAGGGGAAAAATCCTGGAGCAAAATGGAAGATCTTGGGCAGTCCGTCTGTGATTTGGAAAGTAAGTATTAGAAATTAAGAGTCGACCCCTGGGAGAAATAAGAGGGAAGGTTATAGAGCAAAGAGGCCTCTCTCAGACTTCAGAACTGATTTTCTTGTTCTTTTACCCTCAAAGGCCTTCATGTTGTTGGCTCCTTAGCTAGTTAAGACTGTCACATGGTGTGTAACTGCTTCGTGTCTTTTGGGTCCTGCTTCATCATTTTAGGTTACTTTGATGTCTGGAGAAAATCTCTTGAAGCCCTGGGCTTCTTGGCTTCCTGATTTCATCATGTCTAACACCTCCTCCATTCTGCTGTTGCCTTGCCCTTCCCATCCCAGCCTCTGCCTCATCACCACAAACAGCAGGACCTCTGAAATTACCAAGGGAGACACAGACATCCTTCTCTGACCCCAGTCTTTGATTCTTAAGGTCACTTGTTCAGGTCAACCCCCCCCCCCCCCCCCCGTGTTTGTTCTTCAGCCTGATGGGGACCTTCAGGCCACAGACTCTGTTTCCTTCATGTCAGGTGTCAGGTTTAGTTACTTTCTCTGAGTTCTCTCTTTCTTTCCACTGCAGACACTAATGTGTTTCACTCATTTTCCAGTAAGGACCTTGAATGCCTTTGCTTTTAGCCTATCATGGCACTGGCCTAGCTAGTCCCTGTCAGATACCTAGTCATTCTTTTGCCTCTGTCTAGGTGTCTCAATATGCTGGGAGAAAATACCAATGGCCTTTCAGATTGACAGCACTATAAAGCCAACCCCAACAGTCCAGAAAATGATCCTGTTATGTTCTTGTCAATCTCCAAAATGAGCTTTTCTTGTTATCTTTGCTTTCCAACCACCAAACTGCTGATTTTCAATCCCATCCCACAACCAGGGCATGCCCCTCTCAGTCAACAGAAACTGACACCCCCACTTCCTAGGGAAATCAGGTGGAAGCCAGTCCTGCCTGCTGCAACTATACGTAAAATCCTGTCTCCATCCATATCCTTTTCTCTCATTTAAAAGCAAGAGACCAATGTCTTCAAGAGAAGAATACCTACTGATGAAACTTAAAGCTACCACTAAGTGTTTAATATTTATTAAGCATAACATTAAACACATTGCACAATGTTCTATAAGGTAAATAACTTAGTGAGAAGATAGCTACATGCCCCTCTGATAGGTGGAAACATTAAAGCATGGAAGGACAAGGGTGAAAATTGTTTAGTTGGTACCCTGAATGAGGGAGAAGGGCTATTCATCGAGTATGCACCAGCGAAGTCGGGGGAGCCTTTCCCAGGTAAACCAAGCACTGAGCTCTGCTGTGGTTTGAAGATAAATGTATCCCGCAGGCTCCTAAGTTTGAATACTTGGTCTCAACCTGGTGCTGTTTGGAGAAGTTGTAGAAGCTTTGGGAAATGGGGCCCAGATCTAGGAAGTAGGCCACAGGGTTGGGCGTTTGAAGGTTGCCCTTGACCCCAGGCCTTCATTTCTTACCCTGCCTCCTGTCTGCCATGAAGAAGCTCTTTCACCAAAATGCCACCACTACAATAGTTTGCCCAGGCTCATGGGCCCAAGGAACTGTGGATTAAAACCTTTGAAACCCTGACCTTAAGATAAATACTGCTTAGCTTTCAGGTGTTTGTTTTGGATATGTCATTACAACTGCCCAGAATAGCTAACACAAGGGCTAAGAGTCAGCCAGGCATCAAGTGAGACTGGGGCACAGAAGAGCATTCCAAGCAGAGGGAGAAGTCCAAATGGAATCCTTGTAACAGGCACTGAAAGCTGCTGGTGCCAATAGGAAGTCATTACATTTGAAGAGTTGGGTACAGACCAGCATATAAGTGCTTTGTGGCTGTGTTGAAAGTTTGAGTAAACTGTTGAAAAAAATTTAAATACAGGCCCAACATGTACATAAGTAAAATTAATAATACGCTTGGCCCATGTGTATTCATTGCAAATGCTTAGGGGATTCTATTACAGTAGACACTACATGGACTTTTTATTACAGAATTCTTTTTAAAGGAGATTTATTTTGTGTGTGTGTGTGTGTGTGTGTGTGTGTGTGTGTGTGTGCCACTGGTCTGCATGTGCTAGTGGAGGCAGAGAAGACAGCATCTGATCCCCTGGAGGCATAGGTGGTTGTGAGCTGTCCAGCATGGGTGCTAGAAACTGAACTTGGGTCCTCTAGAAGAGCAACGAGTGCTCTCCACTGCTTAGCCATTTCTCTAGCCCTTTTGCTTAACTTTTTAGATAGCCTTAATTGTTACATTTTAATTTATATTGAATTTAAATAAATTATATTTAGAATTTTCAGAGTTACAGGAGATGTGAATAATAATTAATTCCATTTGAGCTAGTCCTGAAAGCAGAGAAGGTGTAGTGTCAATTTAGCACAGGTTAGGTACTTTTGCTGCTGTGGTATGGGGTGGTAATCAGCCGTGTACCTAGACAGAGATGTGCACAGGGAGCAAGAAGCAGCTCTCCCCCAAACCAGATGAGTGACTTTGGAATCCCTGACATTAAAGAACTTTTTCTTTTTTTTTTCATTTGAAGGGATGATATTTTCACACAACCAGAAATTAGCCATGTGGTTAGTGTGGTTTTATGTTCCGTCCCCAGCAAGTCTCAGGAAGAAAGCATCATCAAAGTTTGAGTCTACTTTTAAGTCTCCTGGGTGAGGGAGGGGGAGGGGGAGGGAAGGGGGAGAGGGAGGGAGAGAGACCGAGACTTTCCTATTGATTTGCAGTTCCAATTTTATAGAAGAAGCCAATTAAGCCAATTACTACTGCTTCCATTTTGTTCCATAGGAATTTGATAAAGAAGTTAAAAGTTTTGTATTTGTCCTGGAAGGCAGCAGCCAAACCAACAGAATCCAGTTACCGAAGGAGAATAAGCAAATCCGTGAGTAAGACTTCTAATATTGCACCTTAATGTTTGAGAGAGCTAGGTTTTGTGTCTTAGAAGCAGGCACACTGGTAAGACTTCTGTGGCAGTGGCCGGTGTGAAGTCATGTGATAATTTTAATGTGGAAATAAGCCGTATGTCATGCACTTTAGAACAAAGCCTGCTCCATTATCTTGTTGAAATTCAAAACTATTCCAAGACCTAGAAGTTTATTTGAATAGACACTTAGTAAAATAATATTTGTGGAGCCTAACTCTGCCTGAGGAATTTTCACAATACTGCTTTACAGCTGAGCTAATAAACATGGGGTTCTTATTAGAAAATCAGGGTTAAAGTGAAATTTTGACATGAATTCAGGAGTTTTCTATATGTTACAAGGACTTTGGTTTTTTAAAAGAATTTAAAAATAATAAAAATAATTTATACAAGACATTATTAGTTACAATAATTGACAAAATAGGTATCAATGTTGTTTAACAGACAGTTGCAGTAATTGATTCCAGTGTGAGAATTAACAACATCATTTTAAAGCAGACAGAACATTGGGAAATGTCTTAGGGGTGTGACTCAGAGGGGCAGTTGTTGGCAGTGAGTAGGTTGGAATTTAAGGCTGTCACCAGATTAGGTCTTGCGCGCGCTCGACTGGCCAGGAAGAACGACGCTGCAACATGATCCTTCTGCACACGTTTATTGGGAGAGCTTGATTGTAGAGGCGAAAAGACTTCGAGCCCAGAACTGGTGCTGCTTTTATAGGCCTAGGAGGGGCGTGTCTCACACCCGGATTGGTTATGCACTAAGCCTCATTTGCATGTTCCTCATCTGATTGGCTACTCTCTCTCAGTACCTTACAGAACCTCATTATCATACCTCATTTGCATGTCTCACATCTGATTGGTTATACTCTCAGTACCTTACAGAACCTCATTATCATGCCTGGGCCAGGCAGTGTCTTTACAAAAAACTTTACTGCATATGTACACATTGGTTGTTTGTCCAATCTTATGTGTGGTGGCCAGCAGTAGTCAGTGCCACTCAGCAACGGCACATGTGGCTTCCCACATCTCCCCCTGTTTGTTTTAATAAAATGAGGCTGGACTAGGCCTGTGCAATTATGCCCATCCGCCGTGGCTCCTGTTTTAGGTCGTTCCTCTAATGTCACAGCCTTACCCGTCATAGGGTAACCCTATCGCCACCGGGCCCCATGTCTTAGGTTGGACTGTGCACGAGGAAAGTTGCCCGTCTCTGGATACCGCAGTGCTGTGTGACAATAACTGCTAAATGACCTAGGGCGAACTCTGCAAAAGAGGCCAGCCAAAAAATGAATTAGTGGGGAAATCATGATCACCCTATTGATGAGCAAGGGCTGATCAATGATCGTTGAGTCTCTCTCATCTAATCTCATGCTGACTAATTCTTGAGCATAGATAACCAAATTTCAGGGGAGGAGCCGTTTTCAATAGCTAAAAGTGCCTGAGTTATAATCACCTTGTCACGTTTTTGTTGAGTTCTGAATTTGCATACCAATCAGAGCATGAACACCAGTCCACAGCATATGGCAGCACCAAACAAAATCACTCCCACCCATTCCTTAAAGTAAGAAAAAGCAGAGGTAAGCCAAGAGGTAAAGTCTCCAAGGGTCACTGGTTCCACTCTGGTCCCATTAAGGTTCAGGATCTGCATCTGCAGCCTCGTCTGCAACCTTTCCAGCTCCTGCGACCAGTTCCCCTTCAGGTAATTCGATAGGTCTGTACTTTTAATAAAAGAATTATTAATGTACCTATTGGGAGTAATGCACACATGCAAAGTGGATGCCACACAACTCATTTGTATGACATCCATCATCTGTTCCATGTCATGTTGTAAAATATCCACTCTCTGATTCACTAACATTAACCCTGAGGTGATATGAGAATCCACCCTTTGCAGGGTAAGCAATGCCTCAGATGTTTTTTCTGCTATCTGACTTATAGTGTCAGCAGTATTAATTTGATCTGCCCAATTAGAGATAATCTTTTTCTTAAAAAATATACAGGGTGTAAAAGGTTTATCCACATTATGCACAAAGCATAATGTATAATTTAAATGAAAACTAGTACTCTTATACACCCGTGGCTCTTGAGGAGTTTGTCGTGCATAAGGCACATCCAAAAAACATTCCTTTGCAAAAAACAAAGGCTAGGTAGAAGAATTGGAATGTACCGGTAAAGGTACTGGCCATGATCTTACTATGGCCCATAAAGGTATACTTATCCTGGTTTCAATCATCAGGAGCAGGAGAATCATCTTGGGGTTCATCTTGCTCTTTCAGGGTCCTTGTCAGTCGCGTCGGGACCCAAAGTGGATTTTCTTCACCCTGTGGAAAAACACAAATAGCTCCCCGGGACCTGATTAAGATAGGATCCGGGCCATACCATTTATTATCAAGGACATTTTTCCATTTGACCATTTCATTGGGCGATTGAGGCCATTGTCCATGCCTTTCAGCTGGTGATCTTCCAGCATCATCTAATTTTAGAAAATTAAGAGTAAATATTGCAAGGGATAGAGCCATCTTTGGCGTCATAGCCTCTATTTCCCCTTTCTGTTTTTGCAAATATTGTTTCAGAGTGCGGTGGGCTCTCTCAATGATGCCTTGGCCCTGTGGATTATAGGGCAATCCAGTAATATGTTTTACTTGCATTTGTTTGCAAAATTGGCTAAATTTAGAAGAAGTATATGCAGGACCATTATCTGTCTTTAACACTAGGGGCTTGCCCCATGCAGCCCAAGCCTCTAAGCAGTGAGATATGACATGAACTGCTTTTTCCCCTGTCAAGGGAGAGGCATGTAGGACACCAGAACTGGTATCAATAGATACATGTACATATTGTAATTTCCCAAAAGATGGGATATGCGTGACGTCCATTTGCCAAACATCTAGGGGTCGCAATCCGCGAGGATTAACACCTACGGAAGGTGCATTAATAAATTCTACACATTTACCACACTGTAGGACAATATCTCGGGCTTTTGTTCGTGTGAGCTTAAATTTTTGTCGTAATGTAGAAGCAGGGACATGATAAAGCTGATGAAAATTCTTAGCACTTTCTATAGAACTTTGTGATAGGAAAACCATGTCTCTGGTGGCTGAGTCAGCAATTGCATTTCCCTTAACCATAGGTCCAGGTAATGATGTATGTGCTCTAATATGTTGAATATAAAAGGGATGCTCACGCATCAAAATACAATTTTGTATTTTCCTCAAATTTCAGATACTGGACTAGACTGCTTAAAATTTCCGGCAGTCTCTAATGCTAGAACCGCATTAACTACATAAACAGAATCAGAGATAATATTTATGGGCATAGGAAATCTTTTAAAAACTTCTAAAACCACCAAACATTCTACCAATTGAAGGGCTCCTGGTGTAAATTGCAACCTTACAGCCTTTTCATTGATTACATAACTTCCAATTCCTGTTTTTGATCCATCTGTATAAATATCAATGGCTCCCTTTATAGGGATATTAGCCGTTACCTTTGGAAATATTACTGGATGTAATAACATAAAATGTAATAACGGATGTTTAGGATAATGATTATCAATTAAACCAGAAAAACTGCATCTAAGAATGGCCCATTCATCTATAGTAGCACACAGTATTTGCATTTGTGCGACAGTATAAGGGACAATTATGCTATCAGGCATTTTTCCAAAGTGAGTAATTGAAGTTTTTATCCCTTTGTGGGCCATATTTGCTACCATGGTGGGATAATGCTCTATAGTCTTATTATGGGATATATGTGGATGTATCCATACTAAAGGACCATTTTGCCATAACAAAGCAGTTGGCAAATTGATGGTGCATAATATGCATAGGCACAAAGGTTCTTGCTCATTTATACGAGTTAACTGTGCTGTTTGGATCGCCTTTTCCACTTTCCTAAGAACATCAGAAGCCTCAGGTGTTAATTGTCTCAATGAGGTAATATGTGAGTCTCCTTCTAAAATTTGAAATAAAGGTTTTAATTCCGAAGTAGGGATCCTTAAATAAGGTCTAATCCAATTTATATCTCCTAATAATTTTTGAAAATCATTTAATGTCTTTAGATGATCTTTTCTTATACTAATCTTTTGTGGGGTGACACATCGTAAAGTAATAGTGGCTCCTAAAAAATGACTAACATTAGACTGCTGTACTTTTTCTGGTGCAATAATCAAGCCATTATTTTTTAAAGTTTCATTAAGCAAGCCATAAGCTTGCTGTATACTTTCTTCTTCAGGTCCACAAATCACTATATCGTCCATATAATGACAAATTTTTAAGGAGGGGAAACCATCCCTAACCGGTTGCAAAGCTTTTCCTACATATAACTGACATATTGTAGGGCTATTTGCCATTCCTTGGGGTAATACCCGCCATTGGTACCTTTTATCAGGCTCTATATGATTAATAGAAGGCAAGGTGAATGCAAATCTAGGTTTATCTTTCTTATTTAATGGAATGGAAAAGAAACAATCCTTAATATCTACTACTATAATTCTCCAATCCTTAGGTAGAGCTGAGAGTAGGGGGAGTCCTCTTTGTACAGGACCCATAACTTGCATTTGTGCATTAATGGCTCTTAGGTCATGTAACAATCTCCATTTACCTGACTTCTTCTTTACAACGAAAATAGGGGTGTTCCAGGGTGATTGAGTGAGTTCCACATGTCCCAGGTCTAATTGTTTTTGTACTAATTCTTTAGCTGCTTTTAACTTCTCAGAGGGTAAAGGCCACTGAGGCACCCACACCGTGTCCTCCGTACGCCATGGAATGGGCAAAGGCTCCTCAGTGGCCCCTAGAAAAAACTCAGCCCTTTCTTATCTACTTTTTCTGTGGCTTTAACTGGTGAAATTCTACCTTGTAAGTTTTTTCCAAGACCTAGTCCAGGTATATATCCCATTCCTTTCATCATTTCCTTGCTTTTCTGAGAGTAATCATTAGTCAATATAAAGTTCATGGCTGACAACACATCTCTTCCCCATAAGTTTACAGGTAAAGGGAGTACATAAGGTTGAAAAAGCCCTGTTCTTCCTTCTTTATCTTTCCATTGTAAGGATTTTGCACTTATAGTTGGGGTAGCCTCATATCCTAATCCTTGTAAGCTATGTGACGATTGATTAACAGGCCAAGAAGCGGGCCACCAATTACTGGATATAATGCTTTTATCTGCTCCTGTATCCATTATACCTTGAAAGGTTTTTCCTTCTATTTGTAATTGTAAAGTGGGACGATTATCCAAATCTAAAGATATGTAGGCCACATTCGTTCCTGTAGAACCGAGTCCCTTATCCCCTCGGGAATCCTGGCTACTAGGGAACATGTTATGCAAACTAGGAAGAATCAGTAATTGAGCAATGCGATCTCCAGGAGAAATGGCTACAATACCTCGGGGTGCAGAACACATAATCTTAACTTGTCCCTCATAATCTGAGTCTATAACTCCGGGATGTATCATCAATCCTTTCAAAGCAGAAGAGGACCTACCCAACAGTAGGCCCACTGTATCCTTTGGTAAGGGACCTCTAAAATCTGATGAAATAGGTTGGCACCCCATTTGAGGTGTAAGAATTACTCTGGAGGTGGCACAGATGTCCAATCCTGCTGAACCCGGAGTGGCTCTCCTTGGTCTCTGGGTGGCCTCATGAACACTGTGGTCTGAAATGCCCCATACATTTGGGGGCCCTGGGGATGGGGGCCCCTCACCCCGTTTTTTGGCTGTTGCACTTTAAACTGAGGTATTGGCCTTCCTTTTATATCTCTGACTGATCTACATTCATTTGCCCAATGTTTTCCTTTCCCACATTTTGGGCAAGTACCTGGTTCTGTCTTTTCAAACCTATTCTTTCTACCCTTTGTACACTGCTTTTGCATATGACCTGTTTGTCCACAATTATAGCAGGTTATTTCTTTTGCTTGCGCCATCAAAACTGCGGCAGCCAGCCCTGCATTTGAAAGAGGTCCTCCTATTTCTCTACAGGCTTTCATCCATGCTTGTAGCCCTTTCCCTTTCCATGGTGTGATAGCATTTCTACATTCTTTGGTACATTGCTCATAAACTAATTGTTCAATTAATGGCATTGCGGCCTCAGCATCACCAAATATACGTCCTGCCGCTTCCATCATGCGAGCCACAAATTCAGAGAATGGCTCATTAGTTCCCTGAATAATTTTTGTCAAGTTACCAGATACCTCTCCTCTATTAGGCAATGCTTTCCAAGCTTTCACTGCTGCCTGATTAATTTGATCATAGACCTGCACTGGGTATCCTAATTGATTGTTTGTCCATATACCCTGACCTGTAAGCATTTCAAAGCTCCATGCTTGTTGCCCTGCAGTAGCATTAGCACGGGCCTGACTCAAACACAGATCATGCCATATAGACTTCCAATCTAGATACTGTCCCATCGTAAGACATGCCTTTACCACACTCATCCAGTCAAAAGGAGTCATGGCATTGTGAGCCAATCTATCAATTTGGGACTGAGTAAATGAGGCATTAACTCCATAGGTCCTTACTGACTCTGCTAGCTCTTTTACTTGTTTATGCGATATTGGCTCATAATATCGCTGTTGAGCATGTTCCTGAAAAACAGGAAAAGCCTGACATATTTTTTGCAACCCTTTAGGAGTGCAAAAAGAGTGACCATTGCCAATTGCTTTCTTATCTGCATAAGCGGAGTAGGTGGGGGAAGCACTGAAACTCCTCCCTATTGGACCAGATCTTTCTGCCTCATACTCCGCAGCAGCCTCCTTCAAATCTTCCTCCTCTCCTGTTGATAATTCGGAATCCTCTGAGCTAGACAATTCTAACGACTCAGAGTCCTCAAGAGGAGGGTAAATTGACTTAATTTTCTGCTTTTTACTATTTTTTATACTATTTTTTGTATCTTTACATTTTGGGAGTTGACAATTAAAGCCATGATATAAGATCAAGGCAAGAAAGATAGCAACCCCAGCAACAATTATCAGATCTATTTTGTAGGAGAGCATGCCTCTCACATTAATTTCTTTCTACTTACCGGTACCGCCGTTCCTCAGCTGAAGAGTTCTGAATCCACTCCGGATCCTTCTCAGCAGTCTGTTTTGCAGGAACACTTCATTACCACCGTTCCCCAGCTGAAGAGTTCTGAATCCACGCTGGATCCTTCTCAGCAGTCTGTTTTGCGGGAACCTTTATTAACTGCTCCTTCCCCGTGATGCAGTTCTGAATCCTCCCTGTAGCAGGGGGTCTTCGCTCGTGCCTGGTTTTCGGCACCACTTCTTGCGCGCGCTTGACTGGCCAGGAAGAACGACGCTGCAACAGGATCCTTCTGCACACGTTTATTGGGAGAGCTTGATTGTAGAGGCGAAAAGACTTCGAGCCCAGAACTGGTGTTGCTTTTATAGGCCTAGGAGGGGCGTGTCTCACACCCGGATTGGTTATGCACTAAGCCTCATTTGCATGTTCCTCATCTGATTGGCTACTCTCTCTCAGTACCTTACAGAACCTCATTATCATACCTCATTTGCATGTCTCACATCTGATTGGTTATACTCTCAGTACCTTACAGAACCTCATTATCATGCCTGGGCCAGGCAGTGTCTTTGCAAAAAACTTTACTGCATATGTACACATTGGTTGTTTGTCCAATCTTATGTGTGGTGGCCAGCAGTAGTCAGTGCCACTCAGCAACGGCACATGTGGCTTCCCACAATTAGGCTTTCAATAAAATGATGTAACTTGAGTAATGTAATAATGTATTAATATAACCAGACTTTTCATGAACCATGTCCTATCAGCTAAATATAGATTTCTAATATTTTGTAGAAATAAATAGGCAGTTCTTTTTTGCGCTTACCATTTACCTCATCTTCATTCATTAAGAACATTTATTGAGGGACTTCAGTACAGCTTAGTGACAGAGCACTTACCTATAGGTTCCTGGGCCTGGGCTCAATGCCTGGCAACAGAAAATAAAACGTACTTAAAAAGAACATCTACTGAGCACCTTCCGTGCACCAGGCACTGTGAGAAGACATGCTGTTCTCGCTTGATATCTAATTTTCATTTTCTTTGTAAACTGTACAGATTCTAGGCTTTATGTACCATTTCAAGCACTATGTGACATCCAAAGTTTCTAAGCTTGGAGTCAAGCCATGCAAGTTACAGATGGAAGATGACTTAATTTAAAGACTGGGGCTAGTGTTTCTTTATAAACCAATATAAGAAATTGACCTTGAATGAGAATAGATAATTATTGTTAAGATTTTTAAATTTCATTTAATTTTAACTTGCTGCCATAAGTAAATATAGCTTCCTCATAGTCCCTAGTCAGATTGACAGCAGGTGCTTTGTTGCTGCTGTTTTTCAGATATGTGTGAGTGGAGTGACCTGAGAGAAGTCAGGATGCATGTCTGCAACTGTAGTTTTTTTTCTTAAGAGAGAGAGGCGCAGTTCACCTGTTTCAGGATATCAACTTTATGAAACAGATACATTCTAGGAACTTGGCTGTTTGAAGCTGGAGAGTCTTTTTTGCCATGATTGCTGGGTTTGTAAAGACAATCCGACTGCCCTCTAGTCCCTCTGCATCTATGATCGTGGTATTGATGACATCGTTCAGTCCTAGCAACGTTCTCTTTGGCTCTGAGAAGGAGTCCTCACTTTACCGAATTGACTAAATACAGACTCCCCCTCTGCCCCTTCTCTGTTCTTGTTCAGGGTTTTTGGCTTTTTTTTCCCCTTAATTTCCTCAGAAATCTGGTTTAATGTATTATAATTACCTCTTTAAATGTAACGATGATGGCTTTTAATTAGAAGAAACAGAAGAATCTTCGAATGTATTTCTTATACAATGCCCTGCAATTAAAAATTAATCTGGCATTCCCATAACATGTGCAGCAGTGTAACAAATGAAACAGTTTGCGTGGTCTCCCTAGCACTGATGCCTTTTGCAAGTTTTGATAAGAGAAGTTCACAGTTATTTTTACTTGTATAAAATGACCTTGTGTGTGAGGTGGGTATGGTTAAACTGAAATTAGAAAGCATGTCTTGAATAGAGGTGAAGTGGCTTTCAATTAGCATCTAGATTGAGTTCAATTATCATTATGTATTCCTATTTTAAGAATAAACATACACTTTATGCAAACTTGACATTCAATAGTTCACTTGTATTTCTGACAGTATTACAAGAAAGTTTTGTAATGAAATTATGTAAGTTTGCTCCTAAATAGTAATCCTTCCAAATTAAATTGTTCTTGATGATCCCAAAATAAATAAATCCATTGTGTTTTAAGTTTTTATTATATTTATTTATTATTGTGTGAGTATATGCATGCAACACGGTGTGCATGAAGCTCAGAGGAAAACTTGGGGGAATCATTTCTCTCCTTCCATCGTGTGAGTTCTGGGAATGGAACTCAGATATCAGCTTGGCAAGCGGTGTCTATCTACTGAGCCTTCTCTGGAGCCCCGTGGCTTCTTTATAAACTAATATAAGAAACTGAGCATGAAAGAATTATTTTTAAAATTTTTAAAAATTAATTTGCTGTCATAGGTAAATCATGACTTCCTTGTAGTTCACAGTTGAGTGTTGCATAGTGCTTGAAATGGTATATAAAGCCTGGGATCTGTACATTTATAATGAAAATTACAACCTCAAGTCAGGTGCCAACAGCACATCTTTCCACAGTGCCTGATGCACGGAAGGTGCTCGGTAGATGTTCTTTTTAATAGGTTTTGTTTTGTGGGCCAGGGATCAAATCCAGGCCCAGGCACCTGTTAGGTAAATAAAAGCGCCATCAAATAAAGGAGCCTGTGGCACTGACTGTCACACTGTCCACTTCTCCAGGGTGACACTGACTGCCACACTGTCTACTCCTCCAGGGTGACACTGATTATCACACTGTCTATTTCTCCAGGGTGACACTATCACACTGTCCACTTCTCCAGGGTGACACTGACTGTCACACTGTCTACTTCTCCAGGGTGACACTATCACACTGTCTACTACTCCAGGGTGACATGACTATCAAACTGTCCACTTCTCTAGGTGACACTGACTATCACACTGTCTACTTCTCCAGGGTGTGTATTGGCTTCTTTGAGACCTCTAACTCTAACCAAGATGACATGCAATTGATGTTCAATAAGGTTGTTAAATTTGCCACAATAAGAAACTTTGACAGTTCTGTTTCTAGTTTCTAACTGTAAGCATCTGCCCTTGGTAATGACACTTTGGTGTATCATTCACCAGTTAGATAAATCTCCGCCCCCCGTCAGCATGGACTGTGTTCTATGGAGCTGCCCAAGTGAGCAGCATCACTGTTAGACATAAATATCCAGTAGGGACTCAGGATCCAAGAGTTACGTTCAGAGTCATTGGTTTCCCCGCTGAATCATTTGAATCAAATTGTGTGTGTCCGGCCATCTGTATCCCTATAGCCTAAGTTCAGCTGTTCTGAAAGATGAGGATGGCTTCTTGTGCTTCCCCCAGGCCTCCTACTGCTACTTTGCTATTCTTTTTAAATTATGTCTTGCTCCATTTCAAACCCTTAAGTGACTGTGATCTCACCATTGTATTAAACGTTCTTAGCAGAGTGAATGGTCCTCTGTTCCCGAACTAGTGGCAGGTTCTCAGCCCACCTTCACCTCTGGGAGCAACTGAGAGAATTGGGGCCTCCTTGATAGACTTGTCTCGCTTCCTCCCAGGATATCTCAAAGTTTCCTTCTTCCTACCATAGACCAGGCTGTTGATACCCTTTTGTCTTTCCTCTTCTCCTTTCACCTCCCAAATGCCACCGTGCCCTGGACTTGTGTTCAGTCTGTGGCTATATGCTCTCCCTGGTTATCAGCTTCAGTGTCGTGGATTTTTAATGCCATCTAGACTCCAGTCTTGCAGTCAGGTATTTTCTGGTCTATTTTCCTGGACTGCCTAAGAGTAGTGTATATAAAGTGCAGCTCCAGGCCAAGGCTGCACAGAATCCCTCTCCCTGTCTGGGCTGCCTCATTTAAGTTGTTAGTAAATATGTTAGTAAAATGTCTTTTCAACTGAGGAGACCAAAATTTTTCATTAAACCAGCTTCTATTTTCTTTATCCTCTTGTTGAATCCATTGAAAAGATATTGTTGTTTTTGGAGAAAACATTGAACCGGCTTGCTTCTTACCCCTTGGTGCTGCTCACCCCACTCTCTCAGGCATGGATTATTGCAGGTACTCTCTACTAGGGCAATCTACGGTCTGTTACCAAATTAGCCAGAGTAGACCCTTCAGTTATGAGTGACGTGTGCACCATGTTATTCCTCTCCTGAAAACCATCCCATTTCTTAAAAATAATTTCTCTACAGGAATATAAACTATCTGGATTGCTCTTAACTCTCTGGCTTTCTCTCTGATTTCTTTCTCTGACCTGTGTTCCATCCCTTCAAGTCACGTTGTTATTTTGAAATCCAGCAGTCTCCTCTTTCCCAGCCTTTACCAAGGCGTCATCTCTTGAGTGAGGCCCACCTGACGTGTACTCAGGTCACACCTGTGCTTCATACTGCATCTGTGTTTCAGCCCATCTCCACTTCCTGCCCTGCCCTCCTGCCATGAACAACACTGATGATGGTGATGTGTTAGAGCTTTCATTGGTTTTCCAACCACTTTCAGAAAGCAAAGTCTACTGTCAGGAACAGTTTATTTTGTCTCATATACAATCAAGTCAATCTGTATTGAAGAATTTCATAAATGAGTGGCTTTCCACTGGTTTTAGGTTAGCCCGTGTCTTTCCCATGGCCTTCAAGGATCCGAATGATTGGATTTCAGATCTATTCTTTTCCTTCTTTAGCGTTTTATGTCAGCTGACTGAACATTCTGAGGTTCAATCCAGCTGCTATAGTCTTCCCCATGAACATCCTGCCTCCACTGTAAGATGGTCTGCCTCCTCTACAGTCTGTTTCCCTCTCTCCTCACCCCTCCCTTCGCCTGACCAAGGCCTGCGTATTCTTTCAAGCTCAGTTCCTGGGTTGCTACTTGAAGACTACCTTCACTGATCATCCGCATCCCCTCAGGCACTGATAGTTAAATGTTACCATAGAACCCTTGGCCCTCTCATCTGTGAAACCGTATTGCACATTTTAAGAGGCCACAGATTATGCCAGTCTTACTACAAAAACTTCAGCAAGTTTTGTGAACAGTATGTGTGATCAATAATCTTTATTAAATGATAACGGTAACTCATACAAATGATTCTTTGAAGTATAGGTGGAAATTATTAACCCAGTTTTAGGGATGAAAAGGAAATTAAAGATGTGCTAAGGCTGAGTCCGGAACCATGGACTGAGTTCATCCTGAGTTTTCTGGGCAGTGAGAAGGACTAATTGTTGGGGCCTCATCCCACTTCTTGAATGGCATAATCCTTGTAAAATGTATGTGGCATATGCATTCTATCAATTGTTCTACTGTAAAACCACTGCTTAAAACTATCAGTATTTTATAAGTTGAATGTGTTTTTCAGTATTTAAAAGAAAAAGAAATAGGGGCTGTATCCCTTTAACAAGAAATTTCTATTCTATGTACTTGATGGGCTTTTTAAAGGTAGTACGATCTATATTCGGTGTTACTTGGGTGATTTTAAATACAATGCAGACAGGAAGAGTTTAAATTTCCTAGGCCAGGGGAACCTATACTGTGGTGCAGTTTATTTAGCATTGCTGATGTACAGATTCAGCCTGTCAAATAGTATCAAAGCTCTCTTATCTTTGTCAGCCTAACACCACACATGAAAGCCTTTTGGAAACCGGGGCCTTCCTTGGTGTGTGAGAATTTTGAATGGCAGAGTTCCTTGTCTAGAGGAAAGGCATCTTTCCTTTCTAAAAATGCCCTGTTACATGGACCTCTTTGTGTGTGAAGGGAACAATATTGATTCCACGAGCTCTGTGGTATACATTAGGGACCTTTTAAGGGGTGATTTCATTTGATCTGCTGTTCTCCAAGCTCTGCTATAGCTGAGACCACTGTGGAATGGCAAGACACTCAAACAGACCAATCAGTGGGAGAGCCAGAGAGGCTGGCTGGTGGGGCTTATTTGAAGTAACCTCAGTCCCCATTTCACATTGGTTTTGTGGGTCAGAACTCTGGTTGCTACATTGAGTCTGTCCATAAGTGTGGTAGAACACATTCCTAGAGAATTGTCTAGGTTAGAGCCTCTTCTAGGCCTTTCCTCTCCACATTTCTCTTCTGCTTACCTTAGAATTTTCCTCTGAACACATTTATGAGCTTGGGAATTTAAAAGAAGTTATTCTTGTATAAGTGATGGAAATATTAATAAGCATTAGTAAACATATTTGGCCAATTATATTTTTTATAGAAAATATTGGGATAAAACATAGATGTGGCATATATTGCTCAGGAATGTTGTAAAGAGTTTACATCAGGAATCACAAACCAGAAAGTCTTTGTATGAAATGATCAACAATATTGTATTGCTGATGTAAAACATTTAAATTTATTTCATTTACTATTAGAATAAATAAAACATATTATCACCTTAAATTAGTTGCTTTTCTTAGAGTCCTATGTCTGTCTGTCTGTCTGTTGGTCTTTCTTCTCTCTCTTTTTCTGTCTCTCTCTAAGTCTCTCTGTGTCTGTCTCTCTGTGTCTGTCTCTCTCTTTGTCTCCCCCCTCTCTGTGTGTGTATGTGAGTGTGTATGTGTGCACGCACATGCACTAAATCCAGCTTTGTCCACAGTGAGCAAGCGTTCTAGCCAAAGACAGGCTCTGAACCTGAGGGTGATCTTGACTTCCTGCTCTTCCCGCTTCTACTTCCCAACGGCTGGATTGCAGAGGACCACAGTCACACCTGTTCTTCCTTAAAGTCTTTTTCTGACTGAGCTTTTGGGTCATAGACAAAGTTAAAGACATCGCTATGTTCTACACAATCCTTTGTATACACTGCAGATTTGTTCCTAACTTGTCTATTTCAGGAGGGGTGAACCTTGTGGGGTTTGTTGTCATTTTTTCTTTCAACAAGATTTGAACCTAGCTTCTCCTGTGTGCCCTGCCTGCCAAGTTCTTCTACCATCCACCTCTACCAATACCCTAAGAAGGATAGCACTAACACGGCTGCTAAAAGCACAGTCAATTGGGAGACCAATCAGAATTTCAGAACCTTAGAGGGAAGGAATTAAGTGACCTGTTGTAGAACTGAAAAAGTAGACTTTTTTTAAGCAGTTACAGACTTTAGCTATCAAAAGTGCCACATTGGCTGGTTTTTCTCCAAATATTTTTATCCATATGAAACTAGTGATAGGGAATAAAAGCTATCAGTACTCAGTGAGCCTTAATTAAGAGCCTGTTAAGAAAGGACTGTAAGTGAGTCTGTGCTCCTTCACCCAGCTCACTGTGGACACTGTTAGGACCGTATGATCTAGATCTGCTTCACTGCGCCTCCTGCCGTACTCGTCAGAATTCAAATCGCTCTTCTTGAGCTGCTCTTCTTTATTGAGTTGTTTAGTAAGACTATAAAACCTGTCAGTGAATGAAAATAATTGCCACATGTTTTTATGACCACACTGATGACAATCTATATAGTTCAGTTTTATATGTGTGTGTGTGTGTGTGTGTGTGTGCGCGTGCACATGGTCTATGCTCACATTCTCTTATGGCATAGTGAAAGAGTGAATAAAAATCCTGTTTTTGATTTTCATAAAAATTTCACCAGTGCCCCAAGTGGAACTTTAAATGGCAGCATTGGTTGTCCTTTGATTCAGTTGTCCCAGAGTCTTCAGCTTTCAAGTCAGGTTATAAATCACGCATGTGTTACTGCAGGCCTGTCTGCTCCTGCGGTACCAAGCTCTGCAGTGACTGTATGTGTGTTTCTGTGTGCATACAGTGGCCTGAACATTTCACTATGTATTTTTTCTCTCTCTTCTAGTTGGACTGATCCAGAGGTTTCTTGTGCTTCAGATTTACATACCCCTGGGACAGGACTTCTCCACTGAATTACTGTAAGATATACAGGACTGCTTTGAATGTTTTATGTGCATTAGACATTTGATCAATTGAAGCAGTACAAACATTAATTGCAAGTGGCAGGTTTTTTTTTTTCATTAAATAGTAGTGACTTACCAGGTTGACATGAAGTAATTAAGATAATTTAATTGTATTTCTTGGATATCACTGTACGTGTCATTTCTTGGGAGAAAGAAGGCAGGTCTTACCTGTCTCAGAAGATGCGATACATGATGATTTTACGTTGTCCTGTGTCTTAGCAGAACTATAGTTGGCTAGCAGTGATTGAAAGACTTCTTACTACTGTAGTATTAAGTTCTGACATATTGGTTCATTTTGTGAGTGTAGAAACAGCTTGAAGTCTGTTTATTTTCATTGACCTTGCAAGATTGTCTAGTAAGAGCAAAAAAAAAATTACTTTTAGTCAGTTGAACTGTGTGTTGTGTGAGATAACAGTAGTAATACAAATAACATTTAATTTGTAGATTCATACAGAATTGAATGTTTTCTAAGATTTCATTGATGAATTTATGCATAAAAAACCCATTACATGTTTTGCTTTGTTTTTAATTAAAAGCTATATACAGTTTAAGCTTAGGCATTTGTCTTCCATCATGGACAAAAGTGAGTTGCTAATAAACAGCTTTGTTCTAGCTTTATCAGTGCTCAATGCAAACTAAAGGAGAAAGGGGGGGAAGGAGAGAGAGAGAGACAGACAGACAGACAGACAGAGACAGACAGAGAGAGACAGAGAGACAGACAGAGACAGACAGAGAGACAGACAAAGACAGAGAGAGACAGACAGAGAGACAGAGACAGACAGAGAGAGAACACATTCTTAGTTTATGAGAGTTATTAATTATTCCCTGTGCCAGCTAGGGAATTAGTGACTTTTAATTTTGTCCAAGAATCTGACTTTTAGCTTTCAGACAGAGCCTTGTTTCTTGAATAAAACAGATAAATGGAACAGCATTCACTTAGGTTTTACTCAACCTTAAGGCCCTGTGAACTTATAAGATCTTCTTTTATCATCTTCCATAGCCACCACCATTCTTTAAAGTAGTTCTTAGAGAGAGAAGACCAAAGCATCATTTGATGCTCTTATGCACCACTTCCTGGTTTCTGCAGAAAGAGCATTTTCGGGACTCTAAAAGCCCAAAAAGTGCTGCCGAAAGCTTTATTTGCAGCACAAGAGAGTGATTTCTGAATTGAAAGAAAGCAAATTATGTTTCAAACTTGTAAAGCTATTTACATATAGATCCGATTCTTCCTTCCTTTTTACCCAGACCTCACCATCCACACCTTGAGTTTCTTCTAAGCCGTGTTAAAGGTGTTCCTCGGCAGCCTTTTGATCAGAGACCTATGAGTCCCTTGGCTGGACCTTAGAACAGGATTCCTTGTGAATGAGACCTCTTGTTTTCTTGGTAAAATTAAGCTTTATTTGTGCATAAGCACTTGAGCATATCACCCTAGGCTAAGTGGCACGCTGTCTTAGTTAATTTAAATGACAATTAAAGCTTTAATTATTAAGAAGCCAACAGGTGTTTTTAACCGGGTCCTAGCAGGAGAGAAGGCTGTACCTAAGTCAACCCAGCTCTCTGCTGCTGCCGTGCTGCTGGTGCTCGCGCCTGTTTCTGTATGGGAAGCGGTTTTGAGATGAGTCTCGGATTAATGATTAGATTGCAAATATGGTTCATTATGATCATCGATTTCTATGTTCTCATGTCCACATGGAAAGTGAGTTGATTTTCTAAATGATTTTGGTTTTGTAATTTAGGAAAGTAAATTCACCTGGACAAAAAAGTTAAAATTATTCAGTGGCATGGGTGATACCCTCTGACCTGACCATGTGTCCGTTTATCTTATATGGACAGAATTTGTTACCGATAGTCAAAAGAGTTCTGTTTTGTGCAGAAATGACAGGAACCATGTTTTCAACAAAAGGAAGACGGAATGATAGGTATAGACTTTCCTTCTAACACATTTTCCCCCTTGCCTTATATGAAAGGGCTTTCTTTCAGTACCCTTCCTGTTGCAGTGTTCCTAGCAGCGTAGCCCAAGGCTATTTTAAATAATACATTTCTCTAACAAGCTTGGAAAGTCACCTAGCGGAACCATATCTGGCTTCTAAATTTCTCCATTGTCAGATCAGGGGAAGGCATTTTGTTTCACAAAGGTTTTTGTTATACATCAAGAGCTTTTCATAAGTGTAATCTTGCCTGCTAGTTTAGGAGTTTAGCCATCATTTCCTCACCTCTTCCTGTGTCTTTTATGCCGCCCGGATGATTTATTGTGCCCAGGAGGATGTGGTGTGCAGGGACTGGGGGATGCTTTAGAACTGGCAGCTGCTCAGCTTGAGGGCTTCTTCATTCAGTGGGAAATTACTAAAGACCTAGTATTATCTGGCAGTCTGCTGCCCCAGGGATTTGAAATAACTTGAATCTGCGCTGGTCTCCCCACCCTCGCTGCTGTTTTTCTTACTTTCCAAACACCATTACCATTGTCTTGGTTGTTCCAGCTTCCTCTGGACTTCCCAGCTTCCTCCCTCTACTGTGTCCACACTGCCTGCAGTTACTGTGAGCTGTCTCAAGAAGACAAGTGGGAATTTCCACAGGCCAGCCATCGATGAGCGCCTGAGGTTTCACCATGCTCTGTGTGTGTCCTGATTCATCCTTTCCTCTTCTCAGACCCTCTACTTCGAGTGTGTCCTGCTCAGGCACCGTGTCAGGCACCGTGCCTTCCCATCCTCAGGCTCTAGTCCTTTCTCGAAAGCCAGGGGATGTCCCTTTTTTAGATTCTGGTGCACAATTAGTTTCTGTTCCCAACTCTTCCAAGCCAGTCCCTACTCTGAAGAACCTCTTCTTCCAAAAGGCTGTTTGTTAGTCCTCCCCTCAAACTAATTGAGACCCATCTCCTAGGCCTCTTTCTAACACCTCACTTATTTTTTTATTGAAACCCGAAAAGAGCCTAATTATGGACTTGAGCGATAAGAGTTTTGAGTTCCATGAATACAAGACCGTATCTGTTAGACTCAGCACACCATTCTGGCACTTGGCAGTGGTTCTGAAATATGGGTGCATGGGCAAGATGGTGGTTGGTGTACTACTGAGTGAAGACTCTAATCTTCCCTTATCCATTGTACTCTGGGAGCAAATGATCCATTTATTTCTCAATAAATGTTAGGATGACAGAAGAACAAGCTCTACAGGGACTGTGAAGTGTAAGGTAGAAGAAAGGATACCAACAGATCTACAGTGGAACGCTGGGGAACATAGTGGTAGATTATGCAACTTGTCTCACCTATGGAGTGACAGTAATAACCCATCACAGGAACATTATAGATGCTATGTGAAAAATTAATGCAAAGTAGCAATGGTTTCTACTTATTAAACATGATCTATCTAGGAGTTACATCATCATTCTAGATAGTTTGCTTAGCTTAGTAAACATAAAAAATAAGCTGCCTGGCAGGTCATAACTATTAGCCATTTGGTCACTGATGAAGCTGAAGTCTAAAAGATGAAGGGACTGGCTGGTCAGTGCGTATCGTCCTATTCATTCCTGAAGCTAAGTTTATGGTGAGCACCTGTGCTCCTCATCACTGCCCCACGGCCTTACTTGCCACCCTGATGCTTTTCTGACTATGTATATACAGTGATAGTAGATCACTGCAGAAAATCCTCCATTTGAATCTTACCACAAGAGGAAGGTGCAAAGCCCAGTACGTCTTCAGGGGTTTCTTATAACAGTATAATCAGAGAAGGAAAAGGCTTTCTTGCTGGGCTCTTTCCACTTCACTCCTGTGAAGGAAATAGATGATTGACTCGAACTTTTTGCTATTGTTGGTCTTCCCATTAATCTTTTGGAAAAAATCAAGAACACAACCTGTTTGTTGAATCTTTACTTTGGTTTCTGTGTAGACATCTATTTCTTTTAAATATCAAAGAGCGATATCATTCAACATCTTGTACTCACGGCTAAGATGGCTACAGACCATCACACGATTCAGGAGCGTTTCACTGTCCCAGCGCTTGTATTTAGCTCTGTAGCAGCAGGGTCCCTCTTGAACTTTTCAGTATGGGTACCAGCCCACAGTTTTGCTCTCAGCATGTCCCCTACTTTTTAACAAAGGCCATTTTGATTTGCATCATTTGTGGTATTAATTGCAGTTTTCCAAAGTATTTTAGTGTAACTATGCCCAGCTGGCCTGACTAAACAACAGCTTTGTAAAACTTTTCCTTTTTGTAACGTTCTACATTGTATTGTGATGCATTCTTGGCCAGCAGTTGTAGGTGCTGACACCTGGTGCTGCTCAGGAGGAGCACCCCGAACCTGCGCTGTTGGGGAAGATCTAACTGCATCTCGAATAGAAATCCACTGTTGCTCTCCTTCACGCCCTCAGTCATACTGAATGAGTTTGCATTCATTTGAGCAGACACTATTGAGCTGTGTGAGTGCTTTGCTCTGTCCTGATTCTGTCATTATCTCAGTGAATCCTGAGACTTTTTTGTCACCAGTGATTTGATTTTTTTTTTCTTCAGCCAGATCAGCCAGTGCTTTTTTCAGTATGTGGGGTGAAAACGCTGTGAAAGCCCAGGTGTTAGACTTGATGTGGGTAGAAGTTTAGGTTCTCAGCCCACGGGTCTTGGAGGATGTTATTGCTACAAGGCTTCCTATATTAGTCCCTCAGATGTTGAGGGTGTTGCTTGTGAATCTGACAAAGGAAACACTAGGGTTTTTTGTTTTGTTTTGTTTTGTTTTGTTTTGTTTTTTAAAGAAAGATCCCCCAAAGAGTGTGTAGCTTCAGCATCCTTCAATGGTGCACTGCAACAGTCTGACGCTGAAATTGTATCCAATAGAACCTAGAATTAAAGCCGCAATTTATGTTTATTCTAGAATTTTTCTATTGTGTTAGCCATCCCAGGTGCATAGCCTTGGGCCTGATGGCTACAAGTGCATCACTGTTCTTCCTCAGTATGTGGGAATAGGAGATGGTCATAGTTAATTGTAGACAGTGTTTCTCTGCCTTTCCTAAGAAATTTTAGGTCCGTGTAGACTTCAAAGCTGCCTTTCCCAACTCTATATTATAGAAAATTGACACACCCTACCAGATAAAGCTCTCCCCTGAGGCTAACTTCATGAAAGCGTCACTTACATGACCTTGTCTGCTCAGTACTTCGTGAAGCAGACCGAGAAGTCAGAGACACGGTGCTGCTTTTGCCTACCGAGACGAGTCAGAAACAGCAGACCCACCCGCCCGGAGATTCTCTCCTGTTCCCTTCCTATACCTGACATCATTTTGGCTTCTGAAAGCCAGCACAATTGAGAGAATACCTGGGTTTGGTATCTTCAGGTCAGGGTGACATTGGCAAAAGCTTTTGAGATTGTGTCCATTTAACCAAGCACAAGCCATTGTAGGAAATTTGCTTTCTTATCTCTTTGGTCATTTTGACGCCTTCCCTTGAAAAGCATAATGGTCACTGTCTCACTCCCAAGTTACTTGTAAAAAGAGACGGTATTATGTTATGCAATGAAATCCTTTTTTCCTTCTGTGAAATCTTTTCCGTTACCACCTGTAAAGAGCCTCAGACTGGGGAAATGGCGGCAGCAGCAGCAGCAGCTCACTTTGCACAAGTGCTGTCTACTGGAGCAGCAGTGCATGTTTCTTTTTCATTCTGAATGCATCTCAGATCTCATCCCACCTTCTATTTTTTTCTTTTTAAAATCATCAGTATTTAAATCTCATTATTTTAATTATGTCCAATTAAATGTACTTGCATAATCAGTGCACTTTGTTACATGCATTAGTAAAGAGAGCACTTTAAGATGTTTTGCATACTGACTTTCTCAACGTATTAAATTTGCATGCCTTAAAATAGGTTTCATGTAGAAGTTTTAGATAACACATGTGACAGGTATATAAATCAGATGTCATATGCTTTACTTGTTAAACATGCTTGTAAAAGGTCTTTCCTCATGTCTTAATTTAGCTTCCTTTATTTATTTAAATTATTTTGTAGCACCCTTTATGTAACCAAGATATTTGTCCAAAATGAAAATGAAATACCAGCAACAGAAAAATTACACATATGTACATAATTGGAAGAGTTCTTATTCTGAAAAAGTCATAACAAAAGGCTACATATTTTTTAGGCTTTGTGTAGTTAGTAATTGCTTCTTACCAGTAGGCAGGGTGTAAGTCAGGATCCTGTGGTCAGGGCTCCATGAGCTTGAGAGACACTGGCCATTTATTAGCATGGTGATGCTAGGCAAGGCACTGAACCCTCTGGGTATGACCACCTCATCTGCACATCAGGGAAGAGATGAATATCCACTTACTGGGATTTATAACTTTTACATCTCCTTAGATGAGAGTACAGTGATATTTAATATTTAAAGCACTCATCTGAAATACTTTAAGTTGCCTAAGAAAGTTTCATGGCACTAGTTCCTGAAGAGAGAGAGAGACCCCTTAAAGGGTTCTCCTCGGAGGCTTGTGTTACTGCTGACTTGGGGTCCTCTACTAAAAGGAAAAGATTGGCAGGGCAAGGAGAGAGGGGAGCTTTGCTGCTGCAGTGTTGAAGCTGGATATCCACCCACTGGTAGCCAGAGAGCTCATATTATAGTCTTGGTTCTAGCAGAGTCCAGAGGACTACACCAGCTGTGAGACCAACAATTCAGACTCTGAGGGGACACATTGGGGACTGGAAGTTACAGGTGATTGACAAAGCTTTGTTCTCTGACACTTTTGGCTGCTCTTTACCTTCCCTCAGTGGGATCGTTTAGGATGACCTAGCAAGTACACATCTCCCAATTTATCTCTTTTTCTTTTACCTCCTTTCAGGAAACTGAGTCTTCAATAGTTCTATCTGTTTATCATTTATCTGTCTGTCTATCTACCTATCTATTGATTTATCTCATCTATAGATCTACCATCTATATATCGGGAGATATATTCTCAGTGATTTGCATCTCATTTGGTCTCACTGTATTTTATATTTATTTTGATAGTTAATTATAAATATTCAAATAAAAGTAATTTGAAACAGCTACAAAAATATGGGATTTACATAGTCTTACTGATAAAATGTGTGGTCATGCTTAATGTTTCCATTAATGGGACATTCATATATATATATATATATATATATATATATATACCACTTATAACTCTCATAACATGAAGATGCCCTTTGTTAATATATAAGTAATATCATGAAATTTATCTGGCTTTGATTAACTTGGCAAATATAACATACAAGGAAAATTCCTACTATGGGGATATATCATAGCTGTAGTTTTTGATTTTGAAAAAGTTTCTATTAATTATGGGTCTTTAAAAAGAAATGTATTTGTGTGTATGTGTGCATGAGGGTAGGTTCCCTGAAGGCCAGAGGCATTAGGTCTCCAGGAACTGGAGTTACAGGCAGTTGGTGAGCCATCAGACACAGGTACTGGGAATTGAACATGGGTCCTCTACAAGAGCAGTACCCACTCTTAACTGATGATCTGTCTCTAGCCCCTAATAATGGGCATTTGAACATATAGATTGAGATACTTAGAACATTTAGTTGAGTGCATCTTATGATAGCATCTCTGGAACCTTTATGGCATTTATGTCACAGTGGTCATCTTACTTCTGTGCCTCTACAGCCAGCCCCAACTCTAACCAGAACATGAGATATTGGAGAGCCCAGGCATAATGCATTCTGATGAGGCTATCATTAGACTTTGAATTTTTTGATCCTATTTGTAAAAGATACTGCCAAGATATTACAATAGATTGCAGCAGCGCTAGTTGAACCATGTGTTACTTACAGACAGATAACATAGTACCTAATCCACAGCAATCTGTAGATGGCAGACTCCTGTTGTTATCTCTAAATCTTTGAACTCCTTTTGCTGCTTTCGGTTTGTTTATGTTGTATGCTCGGGCAGCAGGGAGGAGGAAAAGTGTGAAGACAAAGGTGGTCCAAAGGTGGTGAGATGGTAATGGTCACACTTAGGGTTCCTTTAATAGAAATAACGTTTCAGAGCTAGGTAAAAGAATGTTTAAAATGATGTGGTAATGATTTTGAAATGGGGCTGTATTACTTCTGTTACTTCAGAAGCAGCCATGTAACTCTCCACTTTCAAATCTTACATACATATTAAGATGAGCATGTTTATATGTTTAGGATGAGTACAGGAGCCAGTGTTTCACCAAAAGGTTGAGATCCACAGGTATAGTTCAATCATCTCTTTAAAGCTGGATAGATAAAACTGAAAATGACATTGCAAGTCTTGGTCACATTCAAATTCTGTTTAAAGTAGCTGGGTATCTGCTTTAATTTAAACAATGATTGGAATCTCTATTTTAAGTTATAGAAGTTGGTCTTGGGCATTCTGAGCTCCATCCAAGCTCACTACAGAGTTGATTGTCACGGGGCATCATGGGCTTTTCTGGGGCTGATCCTAGCTAGCTCTGCCTCCTGAGATTACTCTGTTCCCCATACTTGCTGTAGCCACTTTGGTATTGAATTCCTCATGTACTCTCATGGTGCTGCCTCAAGCTTTCATCCAGTTAGTTTTATTCCTTCATCTTTTACACATTAGCTATGCTCTACGGGCAGATCAGACTGTAGGCTGTGCGTTACTGTTCTGCTGCAATACAAAACCTGACCAAAAGAAAAGGTTTGCTTTGGATCCTGGTTGAGAGGGGCTACAGTCCACCATGGCAGCAAGGCACAGCAGCAGGAGTGTGAGGCCGGGCTGCCGGTAAAGGAACAGAGAAAGCGGGCTGACATTTAACCTCAAAATTCACCCCCAGGAACAGACTTTCACCAACAAGTCCCCACTCCCCAAACAGTGGCACCGACTGAGGACTGAGTGTTCAAACATGAGCCTAGGGGAGGTATTTCTCATTGGGCCATAGATTGATCCTCTCAGGGTATTTCCTGGGTCCTCTGCTTGAGTCATAAGTTTCTGCTTCCTAGGTGTCTCCATAGTTGTAGACATGACTTCTTTGAAGGGAAGGACTACATCTTAGACATTATTTGTGATCTCCATAATACCAAGAATATATGCATGGTGAGTTCTTAACAAGATTGGTTGTATTGTGTTATAGTGAAATGTTTTGATAAACTGTATGTTGCTATAAGTAGTAAAAACAAAGAAAAAAAAAAGGATCACATCAAGAAAGTAGACAAAGATAATTAGGAAAGGGCTCTGGTCAGCTTGCCTCCCTCAGCCCTGTGTTTTCGAAAAACTAATGAGTGGCCGTAATTCCTCCCATGTATGAAGCAAGTTTCTCCTAGCCACACTTCACAGGATGACAACTATATCAACAGGGAAGGTTACATATGGGGAAGGAGAAGTGAATTTTCTCAAAATGGTCGTAAAAGTGATTTCCAAGGCTGGACCGAAGCTATGGAGCACAACGTGTAACTGAGATGAAAACTGTTTCTAAGCCTGTAGTCGAACTCCCTGAAGACTACTTTAATTAAATCCAAGCAGTTTCCCTGTTTATTGGAAGACTTTAGTGATCTTACATTTTCTATCTGTTTCATACTTAAAAGGCTATTACAATAAACGGTTCAAAACAATGACAATGAATTCGCAGTATAGTTAGAGGTGGGCTGCATTTGTCAGCAGTAAATAGAAGCAGCTGCTTTGCTTAGCACACTCTCTTCCCCCTAAGGTTAAATGCTAGTGATTTATAATATGGAAATAAAATATCTGAGCATTATTAAAAGTAGTACATTATTATTGATATGCACAGTGATTTCAAATAAATATACAAATCAGCCATATTGTCGCAAGTGATGTCTTAGCATACATAAAAACTTTTAGCAGCTCAGTTTTCAGTTATAGGCAATTCACAAATCTTACCAGTTTCCTGATTTTCAATAGAGTAAAAATGCTGAGCCCCAAAAAGATTTCTCTTATCCCCTCCCTGTGTGTGTGTGTGTGTGTGTGTGTGTGTGTGTGTGTGTGTGCGCGCGTGCCGTATGCACGTATGTGGGTATATAACCTATGCCACACATATGGAGGTTAATATAAGAAATCAGCCACCTTCCTCTGTCGCCTGCAGTCTTGAGAGTGAGTCTCCTTAACTGGAAGCCTGGAGATTCACCATTTCAGCTAAGCTGTTCACCACTTAAGCTCTCAGGTCCAGCTCTGGCTACAGTGCTCGAACCGCCAGTGCTGGGGTTACACCCGTGCCAGGCTTTTCACATGGGTGCTGAGAAAGCAAACTCAGGTCCTCATGCCCGAGCCATCTCCTCAGCCCACAGTCCTCAGGCTTTTAGTGTCAATGCCAGGTCTAAATCCTAGACTCCTGGCTAACTGACTTTCTACTCTCTTATCCCCGCCCCTCAACACACATACAGGGTTGGGGATTGAACCCAGGATTTCATGCCCAGTAGGCAAGTGTTCTCCCACTGAGTGCAAACCCACAGCCATTCCCTGGGTATCCGTGCTGTCTTTTAGTGCTTGTGCTGCAAAAAGAAGATAAGATAGCCTAACTTCATAATCATGGGTTCTGACATATTTATATGTGCATTTATTTCTGTAGCTGCTTTTGACTCTTTATTGCAAAGGCTTAATTCTGTTACTACAATCCAGGTTTATTTACTCTCTTACTCATTTCTAAAAATTAACAGAAGTAAACTGTTTGAATCACAACTAGCAAGGGAAGTAAAACAAAGAACAAATAACTTTATAACTTTTACATGATCATTCAGTGGACGGTCAGAATTCTATTAAATCATCTCAAGGAGAGATGGCAAATTATCTGAACAAAGGTACGCAGCACTCACCTGCCCCTCAGGAGGAACCAAATGACAGGTGAAGTCAATAGTAAAAATGGAAACATTTTAAGATACAGAAACCTAGGACCAAAGCAATGAAATACACCAGTGCCCACCACTCAGACTCCACAGTGGGTGCTTCTCTATGGGAACACAGAGAAAGAAAGACTTCTAGCAACCTGCTATCATGGAAACTAGTAATGATAGCTAGCTAGCTATTGGAAACTAACAACCTTCCCAGGTGGTAGCCCAACTATATATGTAACTTGAGGTCTGCACAGAAACCTGTCTTTGAAAAGGATTTCACATCATCACAGTGATTCCTCAGTGAGCTGTAGGAACTGTCTTGAGAAAGGACTTATGATCTGAATGTGGACAACTCTAGGAAGACTAACCGGCTGGCATGCCTGAGTTGGAATGACTGACAGTCAGGTGTTTTCTCCTCTCTCCCTTCTCCTGCCTTTAAGGTATAGTATCTCCCAGAGAGAAATCAGGAATGGACTGAGGCTGAATCCACAACGTTCCTCTGAGCTAAAGTGGTTGCAGAACAAGCAAGAGCAAAGGTCCTCCCTATTCCCAGTGCTGTGAGCACACAGATATTCCACTGTGCTAGCTCAGCAAATGGCTGCCACACGGACCAGTGTGGCTCTGTGGGATACTTCTGTAATAAACGTATTGAATGGGAATGGGTACTACAACACAGAGGGAAATAGAGAGTGTCTGCTCAAGGACTGGGGGCATCCAAACACAAGTAATGGCCTATCGTGAGTAGTTAGTTCTCTCTGGGGCCAATAGTGAAAGCACTTACTCACCTGCCATCCCAGTCCTCAGCACCACACACACTGTGATCACTATTAAGGCAGATAGCATATGCCGTGACTCTGTCCCTGCCCCCGTATGCACACATACTCATAAGAGCATGCTTTTTAAAAATCAGAGAGCTTTAACTATAATTCTACTCTAAAAGTGCATAACCTGAGAAGAGGGTGGAGGGAAAGAAACTTTACCCAGTGCCAGCAGTGGCCTCTGTTCTTATTTGTTCTGCAGACACTTTTAGCTGAGAGAATTCTGTGGATCCTGACACAATCCATTGCTGGTTGATCTCTGGGGGCTATTGTAGCTTAAAGGACGGGAGAAAGGAGGAGAGAAGAGACCTGATCATCATTCCTCCTCAGGCGCATGCGCGTGCTGTACCTTTGTGGTGTTTGTTGTCTGTAGGCCCCAGGCTTTGATCAAAAGCAACTGAGATGGCTCAGTGTGATTACCATAAAAAGAGTACTTGGATTTCTAAACCAGCTGTTCCTGTGAAGCGTCTGTGTCTGCACACACTATCTCGTTCTAGAATAAGTGCTTCAGGGCCATTTTCATAATTGTGCAGCTCAGGCTAGTGGCTCTTGACAGATATTAAACTTGGTATAAGCAATGCCTAGTGAAATCTACTATCTCACGATCAGCACTACCACTACAACCACCAGCAGAAGTTATACATGATGTACCCCATCACTGTGTATACCACACATGTCTGAACTGTTAGTGTCTACATTTCTATATGGCTTCTGGAGATTGTGGGTCCCCAACTCCAATATGATATGCAGTGTGCCCACATTGCACTACTCACAGCCAAAGAAGTTACAGAAGTATTACCCTATGGTGCATAACTGGAAATATACTCAGTGCTGCATAACAAACTGATACCATAAAAAGGCACTTTTTAAGAGCAAGTTACTAACCAGAAAGAACTAGCCCATAAAGTGGTGGAGAACGCCGTCCTACCAGGTGTTCAGATATCACCATAGTAACATAAGAAATGTGAAATATCCAGGAATTATTTTACATCCTAAAGATGTTAACTCTAGTAACAGGTCCCCAAAGTACCTAAATAGATGAAATCCCTGATAAAGAATAAAAACGACTTAAAGGAGTTTGCTAAGATTCCGTAGATTCTATGCAAACATTAAACATGGTAAGGAAGACAATGCAGGGTTGAGTGAGAAGTTCACTCGGAAGCTTCACCCACAGACTAGATGAGCAAACAGATGTTGGAGCTTTATACAATTTTCCTTTTTTTTTTTTTTGTATTCTATAAGAGGTAGGGGAGAAATGAAGGGGGCACTCCAGGTCCTCAGGATATGATCACATTAAATGACCAAAATATATTCCCGGCATGCCTAAAAGAAGAGGGGATTGGGATTAAGAACATAGACCGTCTATCGAATTAAATAATAGCAGACAACTTGCCTTATCTTGAAACCATACAGCATACATTCACAGGGGACTTATAAAACCCCAAGTAGACTTGTGACCAGAAAAGAACCTTGCCATAACACACAGACAAGAAGGACAGATTTAAGAGTCCTCAAGAGAAGAGTACTGAGGGAAGTACTGAGTACTCCCTAAGCTAATAGTGGGTTTCTCGGTGGAAACTCTGTAGGCTGGGAACGCATGAGCATTAATGACAAAATGTCCAGCAGAGGCGAGGTAAAAAGCAATCGTTAGTGCTGGAGAGGTGGCTTAGTGCTTAAGAGTACTTATTGGTCTCTCAGTAGCCCAGGGTTCATTTTCCAGCACCCACATGGGAGTTCACAACTATCTCTTAATCCCCTTCTTGGGTCTAATACCCTTTTTTGACCTCCCTGGGTAGTAGGCATACATTTGATGCACGTATAGGCATGCAGGTAAAACACTAATACATATAAAATCTTAAAAAGTGATAGATAGATAGATAGATAGATAGATAGATAGATAATAGATAATAGATAGATAGATGGATAGAGTTTATTTTAGTATATAGTTGGAAGGGATACACTCTATCATGACCAGAAAGGTATAGTGACAGAAATCTGAGGTGACCCCCACAATCAGAAAGCAGAGAGGAGTGCTATGTCTCGATTTGTTTCCTCCTTTTTTCTTGAACAGAATCCTAATCCATGGAATGGTGCTGCCCCATTAAGATTAGGTCTTCCTTTCAATTAAGACTCTTTAGAAGCACTCTCATGGATACAATGGGAAGTGATTCAGTAAAATCATCAATGAAAATTTATCATCACACGTCCACTCCTTGTCACCCTGACACCCAAAACACATGACTTTTCCACTATTACCGGATGGAAGTCCTGAGTGAGAAAATATTTGTCAACTTAAGTTACTGTATCTGTCAAGGCTGCTTTTCAAAAGCAAATAAGTAATGAAGACGTTCCAAGACAAAATCTGAAGGAATTTGTATTTACAAAACCAGCCTTATAAAAGTTGTTTGAGAGATTTGTGAATCCAGAAAGGGAAGGGAGACAGGTTGATAGTTTGTAAAGTATAACTTACTCAAAGAAGAGCTACACAAATGATAAATACAAAACAAAATAGAAATTATCATACATTATCAATAAAGTAAATTACAGTCCACAAGTAAGAAAAGAATCAAAGAATATTCAAAACAACTAGAAGAAAATCAGTAAGATGGCAGGTATAAGTATATACCTTTCAGTAATAATTTTAATCTACATGAAGTCATTAGTGATTCTCTCAGTAAAATATATAGATTGGCTAAATAGTTTAAAAAGCAAGACCAACAATAAACTACAGAACAAGAACTTATTCACCAGCCAGCACATACAGGCTGAGGGTAGAAAAGTATATTAACAGTCAAGTAGAATACTCTAGCAAGCAAAAACAGCACATATGCTTCACATAGTTATATGTGAAAAAATAGAGCATTTAAGATAAACACAGAAGATGTTAAGGGTCACTAAATAATAAAGGTAGCAATTCATCAAGACTATAAAGATTATAAATCTTTATATAGCTCATGTTGGCACACTGAGGTTTATACAGCAAACACTATTAGACCTAAAAGGAGATATGGACTGTAATATAATAGAGGGCATATTAAGACTTTGCTGTCATCAGTAAATAGATCATCTAGACAAGAATAAAGGAAGATCTATATTAAACTGTACTATAAATCAAATGGATTCAGTGGACATTTGCAGAACATTTCATTTGACAGCTGTAGAACACATATTCCTTTTACTGGTACATAGAATGTTCCCTGGAATAAATATATAGTGGGCCATAAAACAAGTTTTTAAGAGCTCAAAGTCATAGCCTGTTGCTTTACTGATCACAGTGGAATGAAAGTTCACAAAAGAAACTTTAGAAATTTTAGAATACATGAAGATATAACTAATTACCTTATTTTTTCTTTTTGTGAAATCAGGTTTAATTTGCTATGCAGCTAGGCTGGTCTAGAATCACAGAGATCTATCTGCCTCTGCCTTCTGAGTGCTGTCATTCAAGATAAGTGCAACCATGTCAATCACATGCCATTTTTGAATGGTCAAGTGGATCACTGAAATCAGAAATCAGAAAGAAAAAAAGAAATCAGAAAGAAAGAAAGAAAGAAAGAAAGAAAGAAAGAAAGAAAGAAAGAAAGAAAGAAAGAAAGAAAGAAAGGTAGGTTTAATTCCTTGAAATACATAAGAAAGGAAACATGGACCTCTCAAATCTATGAGTACAGCAAAAGTGGCAGTAAGTATTTTGTAATATCGAGAACCTACATAAGGAATTAAAATGTTCAAGTAAATAGTCATAGTTGCTTAGAAAAGGAAGAACAAACCAAACCCCAAAGCAGTTGAAGGAGATGACTTATTGAGTAACCTGAGCTTCAATTCCTCGAGCCCACATAAAGCCAGATGCATTTGTACCTGTTTAATCCAGTGCTCCTGGATGGAATATATTTAACATGACACTAAAATGTAGAATCCCATGATCATAGGTTGGAAGGATTAATATTGTCCACACTGCCCAAAGAGAACTACAGGCTTCCCATCAGAACAGCACTAAAGAGAAGCAATTGTGTAATTTATATGGAAGCACAAAAGACCCTGTATTAACCAATACTGCTGCAAACAAAAAGAGCAAAACTCACAATATATTATTTTAGGACACATTTCAGAGCCATAGAAACCACGGCATCCTGTATTGGCATAAAGCCATACAGCCCAGTAGAAAAGACTAGTGGCCGCAGAAGTCAGGCCAAAGATCTACAACCGAGTTAGTTACTCTCTGTCGCTGTGGTAAAATACCGTGAACCAAAAGCAGCTTAGGGAGAAGGGCTTATTTTAGCTTATGGCTCAAGATTGATGGTGTGGCAGTTTGAATGCAGATGGCCCCAGAGGTATTAGGAGTGGGATATTGCTGCCATGGGCCTAACCATGATTTTGTTTGGAGAAATATGAAACACTTTGGGACTCTGGACTCCAAAAGGCAGTTGAACAGTTTACGTGACACTTAATGGACCACCCTAGTAGGAGCATGGAAGACAAGGTGTTGAGGGTGATTTGACCTGTAAAGGACCCGCTTAAGATGTTTTCAGAATGAAAGCATATTGTCCAGAGGCCATTCTTATGACATTTTGGCAAAGAGTGTAGCTGCTTTTTGCTTTTGTCCAAAAATATCTTCCTGTGGCTGAATTGAAGAGTTTTGGATTAGTAGTGATGGCAGAAGAGATGTTGCAACAATCTGATATTGACTATGTTGCCTGGTAGTGACCACTTTTGTGCAGATCTATAATGAAAAGGAACAAACTGAGTAAGGAAAAATGAAAAATACACAGTTTGAGGAGAAAAGGACCCCCAGGAAGTATGCATTGCTCAAGGAGATAAGTGTACAGGAAAGACTGATGGAATAAAGGAAGTGGTGACCTCAGGTCAAGACTTCACTGATGCAAATGGAATGGAAGTAGGGGGCCATGTTCTAGTACTAGCAAGCAGCAGAACTCAGCAGCTTTTAGCCATATGCTTCTAGCCTTCCAGTCAAGGATACAAGAAGAGGGTTTGGAATCTCCCTCCACGGCTAAGAAACGCTGCCAAGGTCAGGCATGTGTCAAGAGAGTGCTTGTATGAGGGCACAGAGAGGCCCTTGAGTGAAGCTTGAAGGTGAAGTCTGGGCTGCCAAGATGTTAGAGATGCCAGAATCATGGGATACTTGCTTAGGAAAGCTGCAGACCTGGTGTGGAAACAGCCCACGATTGAGAAATGTGTTGCACTCAACAAAGCTGAAAGAAGTTGGAGCTATGAAGAGCACTTTGATGTCAGACATGGAGATGCAGAGCTTCGAGTTTATCCAGCTAGTTTTCAGTCTTTGGTCTAGTATTTCCTTGTCTGCTCCCTTTACTCCCTTTTGGAATGGTAATATTTATTTGCCATTATAAGTTAGAAGTATGTGACTTGCTTTTTAATTTTGATTTTACAAGAAAAGATTTTGATCTTTTGACTTTTAAACAGTTTTGTGACTGTGATAGACTAAATGCATTTTGCATTATGATATGACTCCAACCCTTTGATGGTCAGGGAGTGGGATGTAATGGTGTGAACAAGAATGGCCTCCATAGGCTCAGACATTTCAATGCTTGAGAGGGATTAGGAGGTGTGACCTTTCTGGGATAGGCAGAGCCTTGCTGGAGGAAGTATGCCACTGGGATGGGCTCTGAGGCTTCCAAAACCCCAGCTAGTCCTAAGTACCTTTCTTCCTGCTTCCTTCAGGTCTGGATGTAGTACTCTCAACTACTTCTCTAGCACCGTGTCTGACTGAGTACTGCCATGCTTCCTACCATAATGATAATGGACTAAACCTCTGAAAACTAAGAGTTTCCATGGCCACAGCATCCCTTCACAGCAATAGAAAACAGGCTAAGACAGCTAGTGTCCATCAGGGTAGGGAAGGGCAAGCATGGCAGCAGAGGCCAGAAGCCAGATGGTCACATCATCTGCATGTGGGAAGCAGAGAAAGCACAGAAAATAGTGCATTCTAAACTTTGACTGTACAGAGCATAGGCTACCCTGATTAATCCTGGAACTTTGTATATCACTGAGGTAGCCTTAGGATTCCAGGCAACAGAAATACATCACTTAGGACAAGGGTGGTATCACAGAGTGAATCTAATGAAAACTTTGACTACTATTTACTTCTGAATAGCAGTAGAAGTGCTCAGAAATGTCTACAGATGCTACTGGCAGGAGACTTTGCTGTATACTCAGTAAGGAAAGACATTCATTTACATAAACTTTCAAAAGCATTTATCATTGACACAGTACTACGTTGTATGCTATAGACATCCCATCCTTCATAGCCGCTATGGCTGTGGTCCAGGATTACACACATGTCAATGGAGTGGAGTGGTTTCTAGTCTTTCTGTGTCTTCTGCATCAATGACATTTTGTAAAGTACAGGTCAGTTATTTTATAGAATGTCCCTTACTTGATCTGTCTGTTATCTGATTTTAATTAGAGTCCTGGTTTTCATATCTGGCAGGAATTGTATGCAAGTACTATATCCTTCTCAGTAGAGTTCCAGGAGACTGCTGGCATTCATGTGGGATGAAGTTTGAGTCATTTAGTTAAAGTGCTATCCATCACATTATCTCATAGTGAAGTTACTATATAGTTAGTCATTTGGGGGGATACAGTTGGGGACCACATAAATGCTGTGCTCCTTATCCACTTCCTTTAACATAGTGATTTCTGCTAAAATTAATTATTACTATGAGGGCTATACAATAATCTGAATTTTAAGTTATCTTCTAATGACACAAATAAGATCCAAGTGTGGTAGGCTTGGCTGTCTGCCTAGCAAATCTTGTTGAATTTTTCTCTCTCTAAATCACCTGAATTTTGCTTATGTACCTCCCCCATCGGCAATCTAACAAAACTGGTCATATGCAGGTCCTAGAGTGGTGTTTAATTGATAGGTCAGTGAGCCAGTCCTTCTCTTTCTTGTTTGTTCTTGAGGAGTGGGAATCTGACATGCACTCAGTCAGTTTAAGGAAGTTTTAGGGTTTTGTTTGGGATGTTGGACTGGAAGCACCTCTTTGCAACTGGGCTCATTATTTGACAGGATAAAAATCAGTGCTGTGTATCAGAAGGGGACTATCAGAGAAAAGGTGGGTCACTAGGGACTGTTTCCAGCCTGGAAGTCAGTCGGTCTTGAAGTTCTGTGGTGGTCACTGATGTGAGCTGCTTCAACAGTTTTAGATGAGTTTGCTTGTGTTGGTTTAGATTCGTTGCTCCTAGAGGCAAATAAGCACTAATAATCTTTACTTGGCGTTAAAAATATGATAGGAAAGATGGATGAAACCTTTTCAGCAGCCAGCAAAAACTAAGTACCTTTTCTTGTCCTTACCAGCTTGGTGACAGAAGCATAGCTTAAGCTTCGAGGAGGTTTCAGTGGCAGAACAGTATGGAACCCATCTACCCATGGTCCCATCTGCACAGGCACGAATTTTTAGTAGTGACGGCTAAGGCTGTGGAGAAGGGCTGGCTGCAGTTGGACATTTAGTTACCTCACTCATTCCTTCATTCAACACGCTGACTGGAAACAGTGAAACCAGACGCTGGTATGGTATGGCCACATGAAGCTCAGAGAGGTCATCACAGGTGATGCGGTGATTGCAGGCGGATGTGGAAACCAGCATTCAAAAGCTTTGATGCATTCATTCATAAAGTCTCTCCTCTGTCCTTCCCATCTCCCTCTCTCCTGTTCTTTTCCTTCGCCCTCTCTGCTTTCTCCCCCCTACCCCCCCCTTTCCTCCTGTCTCTTTTTTTTTCTCATAGCCTCTTCCATGTTTCTTGTTTATTTCAAGGCTCACCAACCTAATTTTATAATAACTAATTGAGAACATGGTAGTTAATTAAGACATTTAAGCTGCCCACTTGTGTCTATTAGTATACAGATGGCTGCAGTAGACCTATCCCTACAGGTAAGGATTTGGAGCAGGAGTTAGGAGGAATTTTGAAGTTAGCTATTAAAAATAATTATAGTTGCCACAGCCAGCCGAGAGCATCATAGGATGCTTGGCCCATAGTGCCTTTCTTCTTCCCTCTCAGGATGGCCCTCTCAGTATTAGCATGCTTTTTCTCATTTGAATTCTTGCTAAGATGCCAGGTATGATAGCTCCATCCTGAGGGTTGAAGTAACCATTCCCACATTGTTTCTCATTTCATAAAGTGTGATACATCTACCAATGACATTGGATCTGCACGTTCCCATGCCCCATTCCACTACTCAGAAAAAGTAGTCCCAAAACACATATTTGAATAAGTTTTGTAGATGATGCTGATATAACTGAAGTTAAAAAAACAACTATCATCCTGTCCATGCAGAGCTGCCCAGCATCTGTCTTCTTACCATCCTCCATCCCTAGCTATTGTCTGGTGTACGCATGTAGAACCCATTCAAGAATTCCTCACACAGTGCTTCACTAGTGAACCCCGATGTCTGGCTTCTAAAAGTTTAGGTCAGACTTGCATCAGTACAGAGGTTGCACCTCTCGACTTTAGACCTTGTGTCTTAGTTAGGGTTTTACTGCTGTGAAGAGACACCATGACCATGCCAACTCTTTCAAAGGAAAACATTTAATTGATGCTGGCTTACAGTTCAGAGGTTCTGTCCATTATCATCATGACCAGAAGCATGGCAGCCTGCATGCTGGAGAAGGAGCCTAGAGTTCTCCATCTGAATGACCGGCAACAGGAAGTAAATGCCATTTTGTGCATGGCTTGCACTTCTGAAATCTCAAAGCCCACCCTGCAGTGACATACTTCCTACAACAAAGCTGCACCTTCTCCAACAAGGCCACACCTTCTAATAGTGCCACTCCCTATGGCCAAGCATTCAAGCCATACCTATTCAAACCACTACACCCAAGAACAGAGCCCCCAGTGACCAGCATTTTAAAGACATTTTCTTACCTCTTATCTGAAGTTCAAGTGTAGAGGAGGCCACTTGTAATTTATTTAGTATAATGCCATATTTCTACCTTTGTGGGAAGCTTTTTAGGAACAAGACTAACTCCTGAAGCAAGGCAGATGGGAATCAATTGCTGTAAGATTGTGAAGCAAGGCAGATGCAGGCAATCAATTGCCGTAAGATTCGATGAGCTGTTGCTAGGAGCTGACTCTTGCTTCCTAATCCCTCTCCCTGTCCCTGCTCTCCCTCGTGCGTTCTTGCCCAGTTTCTGCCTCTTCCTTACCTTCTGTGTCTTTCCATCCCTTTTACTCTTCATTGCCGTGTGCTTTCTCCTTTCTGTGTGGTCATTTACTGGATCCTCTTGCCTGTCCTCCTCCCTCCTGTCTACTCTTGGGAGGAAACTTACTCAAGGGGACAACATTACCATTTGAGGGCCCAACAAGATGCTAAAGGACATGTCTACCACCCTGGATGCTAACCTCAGACATTTTAAGCCTCCAAAGAAGAGAATCCAGGCTCTGAGACCTCTCTCTCCTTTACTCCCTCAGCACGAAATCAACTTTATGTTCACCAGCTCTCAAGCCTATTGTGCTCAACCCCAACACACACACATACATTTCAGTCCAAACAATGAGTGTATTGCTATGTACTGGGCGATGGGTAGCACTGTCACTTGGGGAGGAGGGACTCTCATGTGTAGCTCTTGCTAATTCCTGTGGTGTAAATTCTCCCACCACAGCTGACTGCAAACTGTTAGCCGGATATCAGCCATGAGGACCTGGATGAAGATACTTACATGGAGTCTCATAAGTCAGTCAGGCCTGTCTCTAGACCACAGTTAAGGAAGGGTCCTCATTTGCACCGTGATTCCATCAGTACACATTTGAGGTTAGCCATCAGTGTGTGCATTGCTGTAATTTAAAACAGCAGATGACTGTTCACACTCCAACAGACTCAACTACCGTGGAAATCATTAACAGCAGCAGTATATGATAATTGTCACAGCACTACCTTTTAGTCTGATTAAGTACAAGCCAATCGCAAACACTGCCAAAAATATTTAAACCTTTCACTAATTTGCAAACTGTTACTCTCTTTCATGTGTCTGAGCTCAGTCAAAATACCACTTAAATTGACATAACTTTTTGAAATATAAATGTCATAAGATTTTTATTAATATTCAGTTAAAAGTATAATATCACTGTTACCTTATTTCTTGTATTTACATTTCACGTCATTTGGGTGGGCTTTTATTATTCTTAGGTAGCTTCGCATTCTGTTTTATGATACATTCTTTCCAGCACGAGCTTTGCATACAGATGGAAATGTTGGGAATCTGGATTGGGCTGATTTTTTTTTTCATTCTGTTATGTGATTGATCTGGTCAGTGAACAAGAAATTCTTCGAGGCCATCCATCACTCCAGGCAGCCGCTGAGCTAAACCTTCTAACTCACTGCTTCCAGTCAGTCATGCAAGATTCGGGTTATAAATATTGAATGCACAAACAACTGTTTAAATTAGCTCTCCTATCTGTTTTATGCAATTTCAGGAGATGAGCAAGCTGATATGTTGTTTAGCAGCAAGAAATAGAAAACAGTGAATTCAGCACCACCCTTCCATACATCACAGAACTCGTCCTGTTGGCAAATATTTGGATCAAATTAATTCTTATTACCTTGAGTTAAATTAGAATTAAGGCCACCAAGCATGGAGTTTATGTAGCATTTTTTTTTTTTTGGATTTTATAGTTGAACAGTAGGACTGTTAGTAAATTTAGCAATCTGTCATATATATAGTAGCCAATTGTTAAATACTTCTGTGAATTTTGTTACCTCGTTACAGTAACAAAAACAGGGCAGTATTTGGAAAATATTTGGGCAGGAAGGGAAATAGCAGCAGCTGGTTTGTCCGCACCGTTGTGGTGAGCATGCAGAGTCCTGGCTTGTGCAGGTGCGTGTGCTTCTGTTGGAGCTGTAGCGAGCTTGCACACTTTCATTGCCAGTGATATGCACAATAGATAAAACACCAACTGTCTGCTTGGACTCCTAAAAGGCTTTTGTATGCAATCAATTTATGTAAACGTCCCAAATCTCCGTGTCTTAAACTTATTATTCAAATTATATTATGCTGAGATAATACAATTTCAAGTCAAAGATGTGTGTCTGCACCTTCTTTAGTAGCAAAAACAAACTGACTCCTGAGGAAGAAATGCTTTTTCTCACTTCCTGAGCTTGCAGGGGTTTCAGCAGTTTGGCAGTAGAATTTCAGCTTCATGGGTTAGAAGGTCAGGCTGCTGTGGCAGACACTGTTCACTGCCAATACTCATTCCCTCTTTTCTTGAAAAGTGTTGGTCTGGATAGCCATGACCCCAGCTGCTTCCGGCCATTGAAATGTAACTGAAGCTTTCTGGGCAGGGCTCGTTGCGTTGCCAGAAGCAGATTGTGTGGCTATCTCTAGCTAGCTACACCAAAGTCACGGAAGGTGAGCTAGTTCAGCTGGGTCTATGGCTGTCCTGGCCAACTCAGCCACTTGCCCCTTTAATCTGATTAGTTTGTTTGATTGGCTTTGCAGCTTTGTTCTTTCCTCCAGAGACCCAGGGCGGAGCTCTGGAACACGGGACCAAACACTAGGAGTCTCCTGCTGTCCTGGAGGCTGCAGACTGCCTTGAACTGCATCTGCCCAGATTTGAGAGAGTCAGCCTCATTCTCATCCCAACTATGATTCCTGATGTTCTTGGAGGCTGACACTTTCCCAAGGATGGACTACTTCTCTTCCACCGTTAATTATCACAGTCTTTTTGATATTGTCCATGTGTTTTCTTTTAAAACACAGCCTACAGTGGAATTTTAAAATCAGAGTTTACCTGTCCTTATGTGGAAATGAGCTAAGCCTTGTCACTTACAAATGAGTACTATGAATTACTAATAAGTATTTATGATGATGAAAATCACATCCGTGGGGAAGTCAGGAAAGTTTCTTCATCTCTGTGGTCTCATCTCTCAAATCTTACTTCTTTTCTTTCTTGGCCCATCCCAGCCTTCCTCACTGTTCAGTGCTCCTAGCCCAGGGAAGGAGACCAGTTTCTAAACAGTGTGGCAACGTGGTTGCTCCAGAGGTATTGCCAAGCAAGCAGAGCTGCTTCATCACTTCCTGGCCTGAACGGTTCCAAGGATCTGTGATGCGGTGCTCTCAGGGTTCTTCAGTCTAGCTCAGATCGTTGTGTCCAGCCAAATCTCCTGCCCACTCCTTTCCCCTATCTGTCTCCTGTAGAGCCCAGACTGTCTATAAGACTGTTGGACTATGAGCTGGACATGGTGGCACATGCCTTTAATCTCAGCACTCCGGAGGCAGAAGCAGGCGGATTTCTGAGTTCGAGGCCAGCCTGGTCTACAGAGTGAGTTCCAGGACAGCCAGGGCTATACAGAGAAACCCTGTCTCAAAAAAAACCAAGAAGGAAAAAAAAAAAAAAGACTGTTGGACTGTTGGGTCCGCAAACTTTATAGCCTCAGGGCTCTCTCCGGCTCCTTCTTCTCTTCTGTAGCCGTTCTCTCCATCTGTGAAATGCCACTGCCTCTTTAAAACTGACTTAGGCTCTTCTTCACCCTGAACCTGGCTCTTCCATTTGAATGCAGATCTAAAGCATCTACTCTGGTTTCTATAGCATTCTCTGTATGTTCTGTAACAGCATTTATTCAGTTGATTCATAGTCATTTACAGGTCTGCCTTTTCTAGTAGACTGTGACATCCACATAGAGATGAACTGTGTTTTAATTTTCTACTCTGGTATCTAAGTCAGCATTTGGAAAAAAATAACTATTCAGAATTTGAAGGATATTTTATTTTCTAACAAGAAAACAAGCTTGTTTGTTTTTCCTTATCTTTTCTTTTTTTCTAGAAATACTTGTTTCAGATTATTGTCTTTTTTTTTGTTTTTAGAAATGCTTGTAGAAATACATTTTTAGAAAAAAGGGAAAGTAATTTTAAGTTGTCATTACTCGTTCACTGAGTACTAAGAGTACGTGATTATTGAATGCTACCCTGAGAATAACATGTACCCTTGTTCATCAGTTACTCAACAGTTGCCCACCCAGGTCACTGCTGCACACACTTTCATCAACCCACCATTGTGGTTTCCTTACATCCATATGTGTTTCAAATGATTCATGTAGCATGCGTGTGCAAAGGTGCCCCAGAGTTCCCACAGGGATTGGTTCTAGGACTCTTCAGATACCAAAATGTGTTTGCATACAACTTGCATGCACCTTTCCGTATATTGTGAATCATCTCTACATCACTTGTAATAGTTAATATAGTATAAGAGCTATGTAAATAGTCATGCTGTCCTGTTGTGTATGTACAATAAAGATGGTATTCCCTGCAAATATTTGAATCCACAGTTGGTCGAATCCTCTGGTATAAAACCTGTAGAGTCAGAGGACTGATCATATAAAGAAAAGTAAAACCTAAGACAAAAGGAGCTCACCTCCAGAAAAAGAATACTCCTTTCTCTTTCAGGCCACGTCTGCTCATGGTTGGGCTGAGCCTGAGCTGTGCCTAGCTTCAGTGTGATCTGGTTCATTGCTGCTTTAGGTCTTTTGAGGAAGAGGTCAGTCAGGTCCATCCCTTTAGCAGACGTAGAACTCTGACTCCAGATAAAACACATTTAACAGATTTACACATGTGTGACAAGCTGTCCAAATGTTAGTGTCTTCCTCTGTTTTACACCTCACACTCCAGGCCCTTGGACCACTGGTACTCTTCGTCCATATCATCAGTACCTGGAGACCCAGATGTCATTGGAATTCTCTGCTGTCCAAGATCCGGTTCTTCCTGGCTGTGCTGGCTAGGTTTTTTTGTCAACTAGACACAAGATACAGTCATTTTGAAAGAGAGATGCTCAATTGAGAAAAATGCCTCCATAAGATTTGCCTTAATCTTACGGAGTTCCTAATTAGTGACTAATTGGTGATTGAAGTGGAGGACTCAGCCCATTGTGGGTGGGCAGTGGCCGTCCTACAGTGAATAAGAAAGCAGAAGAAGGCCAGTAAGCAGCATTCCTCCATGGCCGCCATCAACTCCTCCCTCCAGGCTCTGGGCTTGAGTTCCTGCTCTGATTTTTTCTGGATGATGAATTATGAGCTGTAAGATAAATAAACGCTTTGTGTTGCTCTTGTTCATCATGTTTTATCACAGCAGTAGAAACCCTAACTAAGACACTGGCCCAGAAACAACTGAGAACGGCTTCCCAGTGCTCTGTGAAGACCTAAAATGCTTCAGAGGATATTCAGCTCTCTTGGGACCCCATTGAGCCTTGGTAGCTGAAATCCTAGAACTCAGCAAATAAAATTCTCCCGCCCTCTCGTTGCATCATCAGCACCTGGAGACCCAGGAGGAAGTTGGCAGAAAGGTGCAACTTGCCTTATAGTTACCCTTGTCCTATTAACTTATATCCAAACTACTAAAAGTACTCTTATAGCTGTAGAAATAGTTTCAGCTTTCTTTTTTAAAAAATTTATTCTTCTCTCATAACACTCTGACCAGAGTTTCCTGTCCCTTCTCTCTTCACATTCCTCCCCCACCTTGCCTCTCTTCCATTTTCTTTTAGAAAAGGGCAGGCCTCCTGTGATAGCAGCCACACATGACAATGGGACTAGGTACATCCCTTCGTATCAAGGCTGGTTGAGGCAATTCTCTAGGAGGAAAAGGGGCCCAAAAGCTGGATTAAAAAAAAAGTTAGAGACAGCCAAGAGAAACAGGATTTCTCTTGCTGAAACTGTGCAGTCATCTAATTCGATGTGTGTAGGGTGTTTTTGCAAATGAGAACTTAATACTTTATACTGTCTTTTAGGCCTCATAAACTCTAGAAGTGAGAGTAATCTGAGAGTAATCAATACTTAAATTTTATTAATTCGCAATGCTGTAGTCTGTATTGAAGACTGTATTAAGACTCCGATGATGAAAACATTTAATTGCACTAGTATATTGAAGCTTTTTTGGCAGTAAGACCTAATGACTCAATTCTATCTTTTATCTATGTGGAAATATAGGTGGGAGGTCAAGCAAGATGCCATCAGTCTCACTTCAGGTCAGTTCAATTTATCTAAAGATGATCTATAGAACAACAAAAGGAAGTGCCCAGTTATGTAAGATGCTATGATGTTTGTCAATCTTTTTTAAAAACTTTTTTATTGGTTATTTTATTTACTTACATTTCAAATGTTTTCTCCTTTACAGTTTCCCCTCCACAAATCCCTTCTCCCCCCTCCCCTGCCTCTACGAGGGTGCTCCCCACCAGCCCACCCACTCCTTCTGCAGCATCCTAGCATTCCCCTACACTGGGGCATTGAGCCTTCACAGGATCAAGGGGGTCCCCTCTCATTGATGCCAGATAACGCAATCCTCTGCTATATATCCAGCTGGAGCCATGCTTGCCCCCCCCCCCGTGTACTCTCTAATTGGTGGTTTAGTCCCTGGGAGCTTTGGGGGGGGGGGAGTCTGGTTGGTTGATGTTGTTGTTCTTATGGGGCTGCAAACCCTTCGGCTCCTTCAGTCCTTGCCCTAACTCCTCCATTGGAGTCCCCACGCACAGGCTGATGTTTGACTGCAAGCATCCACATCTGTATTGGTCAGGCTCTGGCAGAGCCTCTCAGGGGACAGCTATACCAGGCTCCTACCTATCAGCACGGGCTTCTTGGCATCAGCAATACTGTCTGGGTTTGGTGTCTGCAGATGGGATGGATCCCTAGGTGGGGCAGTCTCTGCATAACCTTTCCTTCAGTCTCTGCTCCACTCCTTGTCCCTGCATTTTCTTTAGACAGGAGGAAATCTGGATTAATATTTTTGAGGTGGGTGGGTGGCCCCATCCCACACCCTGCGGCAGTGCCTATCCAGTGGATAAGATCTCTACAGGTTCTCTCTCCCCTTTGTTAGGTATTTTAGTTAATGTCCTCCCTGTTGGGTCCTGGGAACCTCTTGGGTCCCTGGCATCTGGGACTTTCTAACTAGTGACTGCCCCCAGTTCCCCCTCCCCCACTGCTACTCACCTCCTTTCAAATTCCTGACCCTCTGTGCTTTTTCCTAGCTCCCCCCTTTTTACCCTCCTCCTCCTCTCTTCCCAGTTCCCTCTCTCCCTCTACTTCCCAAGATTATTTTCTTCCCCCGCTGAGTAGGATTGTAGTATCTACACTTTGGTGTGGTCTTCCTTCTTCCTGGGTTTCATTTGGTCTGTGAGTTGTATCATGGGGACATTTGTCAATCATAAAAGCTAAGTAGAGCCAGGGGTTTACCAGCTTCAACACAGTAATGGCTATTAGTAAAAAATTCTTAAATTATTATGAGAGTCTATCTATACATAAATATGTTTATTCATAAATATACATTATATTTATGAGGTAGGGTGTGTGTGTGTGTGTTGAGATAGAGGCTCACTGTGTTGCCAGTGCTATTCTCCAGCTTGCAGTCCTACTGCCTTAACCTTCTGAGTACTGAAATTACAGCAGGGCCAACCATGCCTATCATAGAACATAAATCTCATATGAACACTTATAAGATTCTTCTTATATTGGCTTTCATATACTTTTCATGCTTCAAGGAAGCATCGAGGATTCTGGGTGGAATAAAGTCTTGCTGTCCCCCATGTGGCTATTAGGTGCCACAAGGAGACCTCTGCTTTTGCCATGCATTTATCAAGTACCTCTACATAGTCCATCAGTACACAAAGCAAAGATCCCTGCTCCCACAAAGTCCATGTTCTCTCTTTGTAGCCTGAGTGCCTTGTCCTAAAACTGCCTGGTCACCATCTTTCTTAGGTTTTACTCAAAATTGTTGGCAGCAGAAGCCCTGTCACGCACCTGTCTCAGGGCCTTTGCTAGGTTAGAAGAGCCAGAGGCAGCAGCGGCAGCACATTTAACAAAGAGACCGTGTCAGTTGATCCAGTGTCTGCCGAATGATCTGCCTGTGCATTGAGTTTGAGCGGTTTTAAAAGAGCCCTCAGGCAGTGCAGGAAATGACGGTGAGTTTAGGAAAGCTTGGTCTTATTGCAGGGTGTGGCTTCCACCCTGTCAGGCTTGGCTTTCTTCCTGAAGGCTAGTTTGGTATCTCTGCTGCCTAGTGCAGTGAGGGTTGAGTTCATCATCCGCCCACAAACATCAGGCCTTCCATTTTCCAGCCAGGAAAGTAGAGAGTAAATGTCTTTAGACTTTTGCCTCAGCTAACTGAGCCTCCATCTCTATGTGACTAGACATCAGACCACTGCTGACACAGTGTCTGTTTTCTATAACTTGGATCTTTGATACCCATGAGCAGCTTTGGTGTGCATCTGTTGGCTTAGAGATATATAGGGCAATAGTATAAATATAACTAAACTCTAAAAGCAATCTATGACTTGCTATTCTGAAAGTTATAACTTGCCAAGTATAGAATCATCATCTGAATCTCAATAAGATTTAAGCTGCAAAATATCTATAAACGGGAGAGCTTTTCTGGCTAATACTTTGTATGGCAAATGCTCCTTTCCTCCCTCACATATTAGAAAACTGTGGCAACTGTTTTCCCTGCCTTCACCCATTATATATGTCGGAGACTGGGGCAGAGTAACGATACTAGACTGTTCTAAGCATAAAGTGAGTGTGTGTTCAGACGACTGAGAACCCTGCTACAGTGTTTCACAATGTTTAAAGCTCTCTATTGTGTTCCTCTTCCCTGAATTGTTTTCAGTGTGATTAAACATTCATTCCCCTCTAATTACTCTTGAAATACTTTAAGAAAAGTCTTTTGATTTGTCACATGACTTTAGGAAGCATCACAGAACTTTAACTCAGAAACCCCCAGTGACTTATACCTGTGTTCTTAACTAAAACCCTGGGTAAGTGACTTAAGTTTCTGAGAACCCAGTTTCTATGTATGTCAAAGGAGAAAATCTCTACTTGATGTGGGGATTACTATAGAATGATTTTTAAAATGTTTTAAGCAAGGCAAATTCTAGGTCTTATTTTAAAATGGTCACAATGTCTTTTTCACATCAACTGTCAATGGCGACCCTCAGGGGAGGGCAAATGGCAAGGAGAAAATCACATCGCATCAAATACTGAGCACATCAGACAGGGCAGGGGAACTGAGTACATCAGACAGGGCAGGGGAACTGAGTACATCAGACAGGGCAGGGGAACTGAGCACATCAGAGAGGGCAGGGGAACTGAGCAGGTCAGACAGGGCAGGGGAACTGAGCAGGTCAGACAGGACAGGGGAACTGAGCACATCAGACAGGGCAGGGGAACTGAGCAGGTCAGACAGGACAGGGGAACTGAGCACATCAGACAGGGCAGGGGAACTGAGCACATCAGACAGGGCAGGGGAACTGAGCACATCAGACAGGGCAGGGGAACTGAGCCTCTAACCCAGGTTCTCTGTAAAATCAGCCTGTGGCTTTTGTTATGGTGATCAGAATACATAGTGTTACTTCTCTGGATTCGCAGTTGTAGCATCTCAGTGGTAGTTCTTAAAGCATTACTAAAGTGACAGGGTTTAGAGATTTTAACTTGAGTGGTAATTTTAATTAATAATCAGTGCAGAGCATGTAAAAGGTGTTCAACTGATTTTATTTTCAAAAATATTCTCCTTATTTAAAGCCATTTTAGTTACGCTGTTCAGGAGCACCCATTTTTTCATGTGACTTTTGTTTAGAAATTACAGCTAGCTGTCATCCACAGCTAATGCTCTCTCTCTTAGAAGGGAGGGAGGGAGAGGCAATGAGAGGGAGGGAGGGAGAGGGAGGGAGGGAGAGGGAGGGAGCTGGCCACTCCTACATTAGCTTACTCTTAACTGGTAGGAGTAGGAGACAGCTCTGCAAGTGAGAAAACCCAAGGCCTGGGGAGTCATCTTGCCCCAGTTCCTCTAAGCAGGTTAACAGAACTGCAGCCCCAGCTCACTTCTGCTGGGCCCTGACAGTCCATGTGCCATGACTTCATTTTTCTGGCTCCCAGATAGGTTAGGACAGTGGCCAGCAAGTACAGGACTGGCCATGAAGCCTGATGACCCAAGCTGAGTTCCTTAGAGTCCCTGTGGTAAAGAAGAGAACTGACTCCTAATAAGTTTTCTTCTGACCTCTGAGAGTGAGGCACATTAATTAACTAATTAACTAATTAATTAATTAATTATCTGTAAACATGGTGGCCTATCAAATAGTATTTTAGGATCTGCTTGGCATTTTAAAATGCCCAGACTTACTTGTTTCATTGTTTGCCGTGTGTCTGAGTCTATTCCTTCTCTTCCGGCCACCCTAATGGCAGAGTCCTTGGGAGTCCCGGGTCCTATAATCACACTGGACCTCCCCTCTACACCGAAGCCAACGGTCGTTGAAGCACAAGCTCCTTAAAGCAATACTAATATAGACATGTAGTTAATAAGACAATTCTTGCGATTTGTACTTTAACTTATATTCAGTTTTCTTTATCACTCCTGTGTCAGAGCTCTTTGTCCCCATTTCACTTTATGAAGGGGTTCATTTTATGGTTGAGGATCTAGTCAGAACCTTCAATTTTCGTTCAGAACTGAGATATTTTTCTCTCATGTGCCTCACCTGAGCCCCATCGGCCTGTGTCCGGAGGCTCTCCCATGGCCATTCTCTCTAGAGACGCACAAAGCCTGTTCTCTCGGGGGAGGTTCTCCTCTCCTCTGCCTGCTCGATGACTCTCCTCACTGTTTCAGGCACTAGCAGGCCTGGAAATGTTTCCGGCTTCCCTCCGGCTTCCCTCCGCTCCTTCCCCAACATTCCTGAATGTCCTTGCTATCAGGCATCACAGTCCCCTGCCCACCTTGGTGAGGACTGTGGTCCCCAATTGTACCATCCAGTTATCCTTCCCTCATTTTAAAAAAGTAATACAAGTGTGTGCGCACTTACCATTTATTATTCTCTCCGACTCTGGCTGTGCTACATTGGTTTTTAAAACATTTTCCCCACACCCTTGTGCAAGCTGGCTGACACAGAAAACTTCTGCAAATATAACTTTAGTAATTTGGGTCGGGGGCAGGGAGAAAAAACAGGAAGTTCAAATGTACTTTTCCTATACCAAATTTCCAAGTTGGAACTTTGTATTTCTGGTGTTTCCCATACTGAATGCAGTGAGATATAAGCCCTAGAACCCTTTTAAGATCCGAGACCATTCTGAGTTAGCTCTAGTGGTTACCAAAACAAGCCCAGTGCAAAGCCCTTTAAATATCCACAGTTTGTATCTCTCAGACCACATGCCATCACTATTATAGGTCCCATGGCTTGAAACTATCGAGTCCACCCACCTCTTTCTCCTTCTATGCAACCAACTCCGTGGACAGAGTCAGTGGACATCCCTGTCTTTTTCACTTTGTTAGCACTGACACTGTTTGCATCCTAACCTAAGTCCCTGTATCAGTCATGGAGCAGCCTCTTCCTGGGACATGCATGCTGAAAGGGAAGCCCTATTTCTGGGACAGCTATTACCAGAGTCAGTACTGCAGTGGGATCTTTGGAAGCTTTTCAGAGGCTCACTCAGTCATGTCTGGGCAGTACCTTACATTATCCAAACAACACAGGAGCAAACACCAGCTGAGTGTTTGCTGGACTCTGGACTCTAACATGCTCAACCCTGTGTTTGGAAAGTAGATTGTACATACTATCCTTACCTTGGCATCTGTGGGAACTGGCTGTCTAAGCTCTTACTGGATCACATTCTCTATACCTTTCTCCCAAGGCAGAAGTCAGATCTTGTAGGAGATCTCTGTGGACATCAGTATTGAGAGAAGTGCCTAGACATTCAGTCATTCACAACTCAATGTGACTAGACTTGTCCTCTCCTGAGCCTTAGGGTTTGAGTATGTCTTTAAAAGAAGTCATTATGGCCTAGAAAGATAGCTTAGTGAAATGCATGACACACAAACCTAAGGACCTTATTTTGATCCATAGCACCCATTAAGAAAGAAAACAACAACAACAAACAAACGGATGTGGTTGCTCATGTCTGTAGCCCAAAGACTGGGGAGGAAAGAAACAGGAGGATCGCTGGGGTTCACTACCCAGGCAGTCTAGTCAGTTGGTGAGTTCTGGCTTTAGTGAGAGATGAGTTGGAGGATGATTACAGAAGCTATCCAATGGCAGCCTCTGGCCTCTAAACGTGCATGTTCGAGCATGCACACACAGACACACTCTTTAACCTCCACTTGCCCAAGGCAAAACATCTTATCTATCGGGTACTTGGGTCACTGGTAATATGTCTGACTTCACAAAGGCGGAGGCCATAGTAATTCTTTACAATGCCTGTCAGCCCAGGGTCCTTCAAGGCTACCAAAGAGAGCAGGCAGGCATAAATTATTTCACTGTCTCTGGGAAACTCGCAGTCTGGGGACATTGCCCCTCCATTCTGAGATGGAGACAATAAAGCCTCTCTCAGTAAGCTGTCGTTAGGATTCACATTTCAAGATCGTATATGAAGTGGTCAATACATTCATCACCCAGACATCAATCATCACCCACTCTCTAGATCACATCCTAGGCCACTGCCAACTGTCTGGAAACACTGTGCTGCAGTTGTTTTCATTGAGAAGGGAGGAGGAGGAGGAGGAGGAGGAGGAAGAGAAGGAGGAGGAGGAAGAGAAGGGGGAGGGAGAGGAGGAGGAGGAAGAGGATGTTGATGATGGCACTGATGATGACGATGATTATGATGACAAATTTCACAAAGGTTTTGAGAGGACTGAATATATTAGTGCAAGTACTGTGTACATAATAAGAGTTCAATAAAACTGATGTATTATAAAAACAAAGTAACACCTGAGAGCTTTTAAAATCAGAGAACAGTGTTGTTCAAAGTGGCCATTGCTGTGAGATAAGGAAGTTGGACCACAGTGTAATACGGTGCTTTTCCTCTGTGAAAGCTTCTGGTAGGAAAAAAAGAGTGTTCTTGGTGAGAAAGCTTATTTACATTCTGGTGCTAGCTTCCTGTCATCTTTGTTGATCAATAATAAACAGCTTCAGACCAGATCTTTGCTGTTGTTTGTTTTCTTGGCACAGGATACAGTAGGCAGTGAGGAGATTCCTTTATACACCTGGCCTGAAAAATCTGTTTAAGATATGTTACTAAGGTAAATAAAAATTTTCTCCATAACAGCTTTTTGCTCATTTGTTGCAGTTAGCATAAACCACAGCTGTCTTTTGTTGTTGTTTGGTTGTTGGTTTGGTACTTAGTTTGTTAGTAGGTGACATGTATTTGTATAAATAAGTTTGGAAATGACACTGCTTGGCAATGAAACAGAATCTGGTGTTATTCAGGAAGGGATGCTCACAAGTAAAGACAGTCTTGATTCATTTATAGCCAAAAGAGTAACATAAAATTAGTAAATATATTATATTACTCTAGGGTGTCCAGAGAAGCATTCCTGGTACCTGTGTTGTGTCTTTCTTCTATGGCTTTGGCTTATGAACGTAGTGCAGTGATGGAGACAGAGAAGTCCCATAATCCATAGGGAGCAGAGTGGAGTGCCTGGAGTGGGTGACTCAGCTCAGACTGAAAGACCTGTCAAGGCGTGACTCCACATCACAAAGGAGAGGACTGCTGCCCCACCCAAAAGCAGGCAGAGAGCATGGTCTCTCCTACACAGTTTCCCTAGGACTGACTAGCTGAGGCCATCAACATCTGGGAGGCAGTCTGTTCTACAAAGCTGTCTAACTTGCACCAACTTTCATCTATATTCCTAGAATAAATATTTAACTAAGGCTGTGATCACTCAGTCGGGATGATACAAAATGAAACGAAACAGAACAAACAAAACAAAAGAAAAGTAATCTTTATAGTCATATTAGATCTTTATCTTTTGTTTGAAGATGAACTTTAGATATTCTTTTTAATTTAAATGTATTATTTTGAGAATTTCATACTAGAGTACTATATTTATAACAGTCCCCTCCCTCTTTATGCTGCAACTCCTCTTATGTCCTTTCCATTCTTTCTCAAATTTCAGATCTATTCTTTATTAGTTACCTACATATGTATACATGCATACTCACTCACATACAAAATCTACTGAATCCATTTAGTGTTGCTTGTATATACAATGTGCTCCAACCACTTGGAATTTGATAACCTATCAGGTAGCTGCTCCCCAGAGAAAGCTGGTTCTCCGTCTCTCATCAACCTTAGACTGCCTATGCCGCTTCATGTAGGAGTGAGGCCTTGCGAGGTTTCCCTACCTGCATCGGCATATTCATTAGTTTTGCCATTATGTGGGTCTTATCTAAGCAGCCATAGCATTGAGATCTCATGGGAACAGACTGCTGTGTCTAGAAGACACAGTCTAGCAGCAGATGAGCTGATCTGCTGGCTCTTACGGTCAGTTATTCCATCTCCTCTGCCATGCTTTTTCCTGAGCCTCAAGTATGGTGCAGCGACTGGCTGTGAGCATCCCATTGTCAGGCACCGCCTTTATTTTGACCAACTGTAGTTCTGAGATAGTCTCTATGTGTCATCAAAAGGAGCTTCCTTGGAAAGGAGTGAGGGCTGCACCTATCTGTGAGTAGAAGGGCGAGTGATCTGAATGCAGCTAGCTTATTCTGGCTTAGTAAAATACCAATAGTTGATTCCCCTAATGGTTCCTAATAAAAATAATACTCTAATTTTAGAAATGTTCTAACTCCTTTTGTTGTTTTAGATAAAAAATTTTTTAAATTTCTATAATAAGGTTTTGATGGGAAATTATTGACAACATTTTCCACAGAATTACAGTTGAAAACATGAAGATTTGGTGGTAGCTGTTTTGGAAAATTTTCAGTCTAAAAAATAGATTCAGTAGATGGAAAAAGTCTCCACAGAGAGACACAGAGAGGCAGGCTGCTTTGTGCAACTATATCTTCTAATTTTCTCTTCTAAGTGCCCCATAAGGCTGTGCAGTGAAGACAGTAACCCTCTGTCGAGGCAGAGAAAAGAGGTGTAGGTACTGTGGCCAGAGGGGTCTCAGAGCACAGAGGAAAAATGTTTCAAAAACCCAGAAAAGGGATCATTTGGAAATGCAAAAGAAAATGGAGATGCTTAGAGTGGATTGGATTTCCTCCTCAGAGGGAGAGGCATCCTGTCACCTCACACGGTACCAGAGCTCCACCTGCTGTACGAGAAAGGCAAAGAGGCAGAGCTGGGGCTGTGAAGGGCTTTCCCCACCCCACAATTAGCAGTTGATATTTTTGATCTTATGTTTCTTTACTCAAACCAAGTTGTTGACTTTCCTTATTCTTTCACTCCACTCATCCCTTGTCTTCCTGCTAATTTCAGTTTGAAAGATTTATGTTATCATTTCAAAAGTTGGCAATTCAAAGAAAACATGATTGGAAAGTATATTTGCTGGTTTGTTGATGTGTCTAGAAATACATATACATAAAGTGCAGTTTAGATGCTTGGTATACCTGCATAAACATAGCATGCCTGTATTAAACATAGCATGCCTGTATGAAACATGGGATGCCTGTATTAAAGGTGTGTAGCAAAGAGTGGAGAAGAGAGAGGCTGTATTGCCGCTGAGGAGAACAGCTCTGGCTTTAAATACTTGTGTTCTCTGACATTAATTTGATTGCCTCCGTGGGAAAGTTATTTAACTTTCTTTGTGAGCTACAGTTTCTCCAATAAAAAAAAAAATCTTAGGATAATGACACTGGCTTTTTTCTGCCTCATAGAATTCTTATCAGATAGAAGCTCAGGTAATGCCCAAGTTATCCAGCCACCACACTCCAGCCTCAGCCATCTGTAATGAAGCTCAGAACCAGAAAAGGGCTGCATGCATGAGAAAGGCTAAGCCCAATGTCTTACACTTGGCTATAAATTAAACCTATGAGCTACAGTACTGCCACAACATAAAGCTGGGATGTAAAGTAAGCACAGTGAGCTGTTTTTGTGTGCACTTGGGTGTGTCCATGTGTCTTCTCTCTATAGTTACATAGAGTTTTTAAAAGGAAGGCAGAAGAGTACAATATGAGTATACTTGAAAATTCATCACACACATAACTGGAGAAGGTGCCCAGAACTTGGGGTAATCAAGTTGAGATTTTAGTCTGCCACAGTACTGTATAAAGCCTTTAGCAAATGTACTCTGAATCATAGTTAGAATGTTCTTTAAAAAAATCTTTTATGTTTGTGTACATGTATATCTGTCTGTGTATGTATGCCATGTGTGGCCAATCCCTAGATCTGGAGTTAAAGTGGGATGTATTTTATTCAATGTAGGTGCCAGGAACCAAATGTAGTTTCTCTGAGTGAGCAGCCAAAGCACTTCACTGCTGAGCAATCTCTCTGTCCCAGAAAGCTCTTTTTATACATAAGTTTACAATGCATTGATAGGGAGGTAGGCCCTGTATACCCTGGCAAACAAGATGGAACCAGTTTATACCTGGGCAACTAGGGTTCTGAGTCTCTTTAAGAGCACCTAAACTCTAAACTCAAAAAGAAGATTAAGGACAATTTTATAAGTGCTTGAGAGCAAAACAAAAGGGTAAGCGAGCTGCAAAACTTAGCAGCTGTGGGGAGGAAGAATAGAGAAGAGGAAGAGATTGTAAAGTTCTGGGAGTAAGCACTCACTTGACAGAAGAGTAGAATAGTTTCAGAGAACAATGGAGAGCCAGGTCCGGGAAAGCACGCCCAGACCTCAGGGCTACATGTTGGAAGCTCTGCAAACAACTACATAGGGGAAAGATTTTCGGAAAGAATATGGATGTAATCCCTTTAAGGGGGACAGTTATTCCTCCCATCACTTAGGTCCGGGTAAGTTAGCTTTATGTGGGGGGCATCTCCTGGCCAGGTTGTCTACAAATCCACCAAGACAGTGTGTGACGTCACCTCTTTGGAGGAGGTGAGAATGTCTCCACCTAGGGCCAGACATAGGCTGCTTTCTTTTGACTTGGGAAAATACTTTTTCCTTAATAGACCTCAAGAAAGCTCAGATTCCTCCTATTACTCCTGTGGTAATTTAAATGCAATGGGTGGTAAAGTTTATAATTACTTTTCTAGTGTTGAGTTCAAAGCTTAAATTACCTCTCAGGCTACCAATCCATGTCTGACTATCTAGCATTTCCCCCTAAAGAGCTGGACCTTAAAATAGTTTAGGAACCAGACCAAGGACAAGAGTTCCCTAGATGGTAGTTACTACTACTACTACTGCTGCTGCTACTACTACTACTACTGCTGCTGCTGCTGCTACTACTACTTCTACTACTGCTACTACTACTACTGCTACTACTACTGCTACTACTACTGCTGCTACTACTACCTGCTACTACTACTGCTGCTACTACTGCTGCTGCTACTACTGCTACTACTACTGCTGCTAAGGAACCACTCCTAAATAACTTTAAAGGTTTATACTAGCAAACAAGAATCATAAAAGTAATGTCTGTGAAGACTATTGACTGAGGTGGGGGTAATCTACTTGCCCAATATGAGTGAAAGCTTGGAACATTCAAGAATATTTAATGTTGAATATTTACTGAACACACCTGTGTACATTCAACCTTTAAAGGTTATAGGGCATGAACCATGTGTCACTGAGTTTCTGTTGGATGTTGTAGCTGAAGAAATCTGACTGGATAAATGTTTGCTTTTTAAGTCACAAAATATTCCAGTCAGGCCCTTAGCTGATGCAATTGGCCTCCAAAACATCATTTAAAATTTATCTTCTTAAGTGACTAGAAATGTAACTCAGTGGTAGAATGTTTGCCTATCAATATAGACCAAGTTTGATCTCTAGCATTGGGGGGTGGAGGGAGGTGGAGTTTTCTGGAAAGAAAACCAAAGTCCTTTAGAAATTATACCTTCTACTGTTGTTAATTTTTTTTTTAATAACAGTTTTCCTCAGAAGCAGCACAGGCCAGCCCTCCTTCCCATAAGGCAATAGCATTATTAGTTCTGCATTTGGGCCCCTGCAGTCCAAGGGGAGTTCTCCAGGAGGCTGTTAATATTTCTTCTGGAAGAACGGATGGATGTTTGGTTCTAGGGACTATGGAGGCTGTGAGTCACCTTTGTACTGAACACACTGTGTACTTTCAGGTATAGAAAGTATTACAGACGTCTTCCCGAGGAGAGACTCCTTCATTTGTGATTATGAAACATTTGCTATGCCTTACATTTGCTAAAGGTATTCAGTACCTACTATATGTCAATTCAGTTGATGAAGAGCAAGACAGATGAAAATCTCTGTATTCTATTAGAGAGAAAACAGGTTAAAAGAAAATTCATGTGAGGAAAGCAAAACCCAAAATCAGTTAAGAAGCAGATACTACGGGAGCACCAAGAAAGCTTGCGTTCAGAAGCACACTGAGGAACAAGACCGTGGAAGGACCCACAGGTCAGAATGAGACCATAGAAAAGCTGAGAAGAGCAGATGACAGCTGTCTCTTGCCCTGTGCAGGCCTTTGTTCCAGGCATTCCCATATGTCCTGTGCAATGCTAGATGCAGTGACCCTACTCCAGCTGTTTAAGATTTATAGCCAGCAGTCAGGCAGATATGGCAGTTTTTGCCACATGAAAACCCAGCACCACTTCATTACCTGTTGTTGGGAAGAAGAGGTTTGGCCGAAGAGCTCTGGCTGTACCCCACATCCTCACAACAGAGGCTGGTGTCGTCTCTGGCAGTAGAGGCACTAAAAGGCATTCTACTTTGATTTACTTTGCCAATACAGATTTCTGTCTCTTTGGAGTTGTTAATTTCTTCATCAACTACAGCCTCCTCCCAGGACCTCTCTGCAGGAGCTGTTCAAGGCTGCTGCTCTGTTTCCAAGGCAGTGTCAGCACTGAGTGCATTCCTTGTACTCTTCTTTATTACATGCTATCATTCAACACCACAGCCTCTCAGCCATCTGAGAATTCCTCCTTATACAAATTACTTTCATTTACTGTAATTTTTATCCTTTATCCATGGGATTTACTAATTTTGAAGCTTGCTCCTTTGTTGGGGGCCATAGTTCTTTCCTGTTCTGCTGTATCTGTCCTGTGCGTTGCTAATAATAAACAAATAAATGGCTCATCCTTTATTCTTTGCCAAATGAAGTTATAGATGGTAAGCATTAATTTTTAAAATACTTTTGTTGGCCAGAAAATTTTGCTGCTATTTATGTTTACATAAACTATAAAAATAATTTGCTTCCACAGTTGAAAAATAATCACTTGTAAAATGCAAAATAAGTCTTGTTTATTTTGTTGACAGTCATGTGCAAGTCAGGCATTCCCATCACAAGCTTATGCTATAGATTCATCATGGAACAGAAATTGATATTTCACAGTTTTATGTTTCTTGAGTAAAGTGGAAATACTTAGAAAAGTGTATTAATGAATCTTAAAAACTTTGGTCGTGAACTTGCAGTGTCCCCATTGCACACTTCAGCAAATCTGAATACATCTTAAGAACAGGAAATGAGGACTGCTGTATCTAGCAAAACTCTAGGAAGAATTTAAAACAGAATCATCATTAGCAAAATTCTAAAAATGGAACGTTTTTCCTTAGTACATTGACTTCCTTGCTATAATGTGTGTGTTTGCTCTCCTTGTGTATAAGATATTCCACTCTTCCTACTATAGAGCTAAAGCCAGTTTTGGGAGAGTGACCTTGATTCTGTGTGACTTAGTTATCATCAACTAGATTTTTCAAATATTTCTCACTCCAGTAAAAGTAACTCTATAGGGCTCTCATGTTGGCAGTATATACACAAAAAATAATTAAATAAAACGTAAACAAAAAGAGTAAATCTAAGAAAGAAAAAAGTAAATTTCTGTTTCTGATTCAAGCCATGAAAGAATTTTAAATGTATATATGCTGAAGTTTTATCCATATTTTCTTATATTTATATAGATTACATTTATTTTACAATCAGTCTTATTAAAATATAATATACTAATCTTATCTGTTACCTTAGTTGGGAAAGATAATTGTAAAATATGAATAATGTAAGTATTTTATGAATGAATATTTTCATAAAGCTTTACAAAAATAAAGTAAGCAAAGTTTAGAAATAATGAAGGCTTAATATTTTACCTGCATGTTTCTTTTAGGTCTAAGCAAAGGTACAGAAACAGTATTTTGCCTAATTAAACTGTTATAAAAATTACCATCAGCTGATTAGCTTATAAACAAATGAATTACATTTGTCACAGTTGAGATGAGAGCATGATTTGACATGTCACTTCATGAGGAAACATTAGAAATTAGTGTCACCACGTCCCATGTCCCATCTCAGTGTTCTCCTGACTATGGAGACATGTGCCAGTCTGGGCCCTGCCTCACTGCAGCAGAAGGTTTCTCCTGCTACTTCCACAGAACATGGAAGCACGAACAAGAACAACATTCGATATTATATTACGGTGAGGTCTGTAAGTCATTATCAGTGTATTCTAGCTAACCCATTGTCACAGACAGAGATTTTAAAATGTGACTCAGTCAGAAGTTAAAGAACATGAGTCTCTAGTTTGCTAAGGCTTATTAGTATTCATGACTGTTTAAGTTTCTTGAGTGATCCTTTCTGTGTTTGAAATGATCAAGTTTTTATTTTAATTTGTTAATTTCAGAATAAAAATGTTCATATCAAATACCATTCCATTGCAGAGAAAATCCTGTAGGTCCTCACAGATAATGAGGTTTTGTTTCATTTTGTTTTTTTGATTGGCCTATGTTCATTGCACACTGAGTTTGATAAAGACATATTTTAGATGAGTAAATCATATATTTTGACCACATCTAGCCCTCTCTCCAAGATTCCCCTTTCTTCCTCCACAGTTCTGCTTTTACTTTCATGTCACCTTTCCCGATGCCCCCTGTGTGTGTGTGTGTGTGTGTGTGCGCGCCCATCTGTCTCTGTGTGTTTGTGATTTATGTTTCTATATAAAATCTAGAAACCACAAATGAGAGAAAACATATAATATTAATCTTTTTGAGTCTGCCTTATTTTACTTAATATGATAATTTACAATTATATCCATATTCCTATGAACAAAATAATTTTATTCTTCTTTATGGCTGAATAAAACTGTATTATCATATTTTCTTCATCTGTTATCTGTTGATGGACACCTAGGCTGATTTCATAGTAGGCTTTTGTGGATAGACTTCGGTAAACATGGATGCACAAGGACTTACATGCCTTCAGGTATATAACCATAAGTCATATCCACACTGATTTCACACTGGCTAATTAACAATTCTAAGCAGCAGCTGATAAAGGCTCCTCTCTCCACTCTTCCCCAGCACCTGCTATTATTTGCTTTCTTGAATTCATTCCAGAGTTCACTCATGTGCTCTGTTTCCTCGGCTATTTTTATAATTGTTGCCTTGCTCTCTTTGTCTGAGTTTTATCTAACTTGCCTTTACTCAAGTCAATGACTGTGCAACTGATCGTTTTCCCTGGGTTGTTGCTGCCCTGGTTTTTTATGTTTTGTGTGTTTCTGCGTTGAGAAATAAATTCTGTTGGATTTAATTTTTAGTATTTTATTTACATGTATGTGTTTGTTGGGAAGTTGACACATGTGTGGAGTCAGAGAATAAGTTGTGCGCATTAACTTTTCTCTTTATACTATGTGAGTCCCAGGAGTAGAACTCAGATCTTCATGTTTGGCAGCACTGGTCTTTACCAATGAGTCATCTCACCAACCCTGAATTTTCTTTTTAACTACCATTTTGTTTCAGTTTAAATATTTGCAACACCCAAAAAGGACGAGTGGATATAGATAGGTATAGGTATAGATAGAGATATAAATGATACACAGGATATATCATATGTTGATGCTAAAGAGGAATTAGTTCTGCTTTCCATCTTTATGGGGGTTATGAAGAATGGTACAGCCATAGACAATGGTATAGAACAATAGAACTCAAGAAAAGAAATGTTAGTACCTATTGGTGTAGAGCAAGCACAGGTCTTGTTTTGGGCTTTTATCAGAGATATATGATAGAATGGGGGATGATCATTCTAAAGAGTCGCATAGAATAAGTAAGCAAATGCTCACAAAAGGTACAGGAGCCATTTATGCATGGATGGGGAAACCGAGTGTAAAGCTTCTCTACCACCAGTGTAAAACATTGGTTGGCTGCAGAAAAAAATAGCAAGAAAAGGCAGTGGTGGCTTAATCTAGAGAAACAGACATAGAATTAGGAGGCTTTACAGCCAAGTAAGGAAGGATAGGTTTTGAACAGCAAGAGAAGTGAAGATTTCAGACTCTCAGAGAAAAATTTCAGAGCTAATATAAACAGAGATGAGGAAAAGCTACAAGGGATCAAAATGGTGTGGAGTAAGGTCACCATCCCAAGCCCCTCCCGAGCCCCATGACCTGGTGCAGGTCTGTAAGATGTGCTAGCTGATGGGGAGATACAGGCACAGGACTACTGTAGCAGCCCAACCTAGGGCTGTCACTAGCTCTGGATTTTGACTCTCTGTAGGGATTTTTAAAAAAATATCTAATCCTTTTGTCATTAGACTTCTCTGTATTATTATAGTGTTATAAAGGGAAATGATAAGCAAGTCAAGAGTCTCCAAATAACTGTAATTTGAAATTTCAAATTACTTCTCAACTGTAAGCTAGTTAAAATTTCAAAAGTTGAAAATGCTTAGTTTCTCTTTCCATGCAACGAGGCTGCATCTGTCTTATGGTGTGTTGAGTTTGCCCCTCTGTATTTTCACAGTCTGCTGATGTCGACCTGTGCATTGATCGGGCAGTAGGAGAAAGGGTAGTGGCCGCCCTCAAACTCTCCAGGAAGACTACCTGAGACACTGCACACAGAATCAGTCATTTTGTTCATAGTTCCATGACAGGGACAAATACAGTGACTTGGGATTTTCTGATATTCAGTGGTACTGTCTATTTTTTTTTTAAAGGAAGGAAGCTAATGGCAGTTATTGATGGTTTACTGCAAGTTCTTTTAGGCTCTTCAGAAAAGATGAGAAGATCTAAGCATGACAGAACGGAATATCTTCACCATTGTCCTCTGACAATGGCATCCTTCCTTTCTTCCACCCAGTCACACTTCTATCCATTTCCCACCCTTAGTCTCAAGACATGATAATTAGCCAAATGAACAGCAACACACAATTACCGTGTTCAGAAATAGCTGAAGTCATGACTCACAGATGTTAAATAAAACTTGAAGAGAGGGTATATGGAAGTGTTTTAAAGGCGTATCCTATAGCCAGACAGCCTTTCTGGTTCCAGCACTTTCTCTGAAACTCATTGCCCATGTGATCCAAGTCTTGTCCCTCAGCTTCCGAATCTATAAAATAGGGGTACTGAAGCCTCTTCCATGGGTTTGAATATTAAATGATAAAGCACGTAGCGGAGGGAAAACCTGATCTTTCCAGTGAACAAACCTTTGAGTAGAAGAAATAAAAAGAGTTTCTCTGGTCCTTGTGTGTAATGGTGTTTACTGTTGAGGTTTTTGTTGTTTTCTTGTTGTTTAAATCTCACGACCACCAATACCAGCCTCCTCCCTCACTACCACTACCCTCCCCCCTCCCACCTCCATCACCACCACCACCTCCACAAGTCAGTCTTCAGCCTAAGTGGTGGCATTGAAGGTATGCAGCCCACACACTGCTTTGAATGAATTCTTCAAACACAGAGACATAGAACTGAACTTAAATCGACTATGGCTTTTATAAAGCTGTTTTTCTTCATTCCATCTGATTTAAGTAATCTAGAAAAATTAAAATGACAGAAAGGCAGATCAAGAGTGGGGTGGGAAAGCAGCAGTAGAGAGGCTTCTCCAGATAAGAGCTGCCTGAAGGCCAGAGCAGACGGGTCAGAAAGCCAACCAGTTGCTGCACTGCCCCACAGATGCCCTCCTAGACAATTTAATGTCTCTTAGACAGTTCCAGAAAGCATTATCCGGAGGAGTGGGACACTTTGTGTGGCCTGCAGCCACATGATGAGCCTTAGTGCCCACTCAGTTGGATGCTGCTCTTCCTCACCCTCAGCGCCTCCTCAGCTCAGACCTTCCTTCATCCACATGTGGGAACTCCTGAGACTCAGCCCAAGCCTCGCCTCTGATCTGACTTGATCTGCTGCACTTTGGAGCATCATCATATCATCACTTTCACCCTTCACAGTCACTCTAAGTAGCTTGTTGGCCAGCCTTCTCTTTAAGTCCTGAGGGGTTATTGACAGAGGAAACCAGGATGAGCATGCTCTAGACTCAGTGGGGAGATGCCTGTAGACTGTACACATTCAGCTAGTGTAGGCTGTGCTTTCTACCAAGGCAATGGCAGATGAGCTACCATACTTCTTCATGGATGCCCCTGTCACATTGCCAGTGAGTCATGGCAGCCTTGGAGTCCTTTTGAACAAAGAGCATCACTTCCAGGCACCTGCTGCTGGGAACTTGGGACCTATTTGCTCTCCAGGATTATGAGTTTTAAAACAGACAGAGTTTTCTTTAAATGCATTTTTTCTAATATTGATTTTCCACAAAAGAAAGAAAGAAAAACCCAAGGACAAGACATTAAATCTCACTTTTGTGGAGGCATTTCTCTTGGGAGCAAATACAATATGACTCAGAATATCAGCATCTCAAGCAGGCCTTTGGCAAGCCAGTTGATAACTGACTTTTTTCACAAGTGGCTGAAATGCTGCCACTTAAGATGGAATCAATAGACTTTAGATACCAATCGGGAAGTGGAGTTGACACTCCCAGAGGGAAGTTCCGAGCCTGGCTTTCAGCCTCGTCATACTGAGAGCTGCCCTTTTCTATTCAAAGCTGGATCTACGTAGACTGGATCCTTAGGAGCTTTGCATCTGTACGAGCACCTGAGGAAATGCTCAGTTCTCCAAAGTTCTGGATATGGACAGAACTGGTCAGTTCTCATTGCTGCACTGAAATGCCCAAGGCATCTAACTTACAAAGAGTTTACAGGCATGTTCTAGTCTGCCTCCAGACACAAACCAACTCTCATCTTTCCTTATTCCGTCTATAACAGGAGTAGGCTCAGCTTTCCCAAGCAAAACGGCACTTTGGTGACTGTTCGCTGTCCTGCCCTCCCTCCCTCTTCCCACATTCCTTGCAGGTTTATATGTGGGGTTCTAACCTTGGTGTCAGTGAGGAATCACTAAGCAGCTCTTCCTTGCCAGGCAGAGCTGGTTTTATATCATTTGCTCCGCTCATCCCGTGTGCTCCCTGCATTCACCCTGTCTGTGTCTTTACCACCCCAGTTACCTGACAAGGGAACAGACTGTCCAAGAATCCGTGCATTCCCAGAGTCTTTCAGAAGGGAGGAAATCCTCAACAAGTAGTTCTTAGGACACTGTTAGGTATAGGATACCCACAGAGGTCAGCACATGTCAGACAGAAATGTCCATCTAGATGTTTTCCGGCATGGCTGATGTCCTGCAGAAGTTACTCTGTGTTGTGTGATTTGGCTCTTAGAAAGCATTTGCCTCAGCTATTTAATTATTCTTCTTAAGTTCTGGGTGTGAGCTGCCACACATTCACACCTATGTTCCCAGCTGAGAAAGAGTGATAGGAAGGAAATTTAGGTATGTGAGTGTGTCCAAGACAGGTTGGCAGCTGGGTTGCTGTTGTCTTTCCAATGGTGCCACCCTGCTTGTTCATGACAGTGGCCCTTACATGACCGGCATTTCCTCCTGACTTGTCAGTGGCACTCTTCTTGCTTTCTCATCCCCTTCACTACTTCCAGAATCAGGGAATCTCCAGGCCTTCCCTTTCCTGCCAACATACAAAAATCACCTTAATTCTGTCTGTGCTTAATGTGGAGGCATTTACAGAGTGGAGTTTAAGTGAACTAGCCCACTTCTTGTGATCATCTTTGAAATACGTGGTATGCAAAGGAAGACAGAATATGCTTCTTATTAAAGGACTGACTACAAAAGCACGGAGCCCTTTCTGTCCAGTTTCCTGAACACTGCCCCTGCTTAGAACTGTGCTGTGAGATCCAGGATCATAGGATGTTCCTCTTGCAGAGGCATGAGAGACACACTTGCAAGTTCAAGTATAGGCTTGTGGAAGTATTATTGCCACTGTATGCAGAATGTCCTTTGCAAGGTCACCGTCACCCCCCTGCCCCACCACTCACCCCCAGTCTAAAACATGCTCCCCAAAGCCAAGTATTCCTGTACTCCAGACTACTCCCTGACCCCTGTACTCTTGTTCTTCAATTAACAAAAGATGTCAAAATGAATATTATTCTAGCACCAAGACCACTACAGACCCAAACAGGTGATATTAAGCTACTTCTCTGGACACATCAGTAGAGGGAATGAGCATCAGCCTTGCCTTCAGACACTTCAGTTGTTCAGTTTTAGAGCACGGGGGACCACAGTAGACATTTTCCTCTTTAGTGAACAGGAAGCAGACCATCCATCACTCATGCAAATCTTCATATGAAGACCTGGTGTTTTCTTAGACAAAATCATGCTATAAGGAAAAAATAAGATTAAGTGGATTTTCTTAAGTGGTGCCTCAGTTTAGAAAAATACAAATTGTTATATTTCTTTAAATACATGATCTCCACAAATGCTATTACAATTCTGGCATATAATCTGGACAACATTATTAAATTGATATAAATGCACACCTTGAATGGCATGCAATTTATACACATTGTCTCTGCCCTAAAATTCTGGAAAAGAAAATAGAAAAATAAATAAGTAAAGTCACTATCGATGGCATCACATGCTCAGAAGGATACAAAAACGAACTGGACAGGCAGTTCTTAGACAGTTCTTGCTTTTTAAAAAATGTATTTATTTTATGTATGTGAGTACACTGTTGCTGTCTTCATGTACACCAGAAGAGGGCATCAGATCTCATTAGCCATGGCTGTAAGCCACCATGTGGTTGCTGGGAACTGATCTCAGGACCTCTGGAAGAGCGGACGTTGCTCTTAACCACTGAGCCATCTCACCAGCCCTCTTAGACTTTTCTTAAGTGTGAAGATTTACATTAAGACTTGAAGGAAAGCCAGGCTCAAAGACACACCTGTGTCCCAGCAGGAGGGAGGAGTGCAGAAGGGTTAGGAGTGCGGGTCACCCTCAGCTACATAGTGAGTTGCCGGTAAGGCTGAACTATATGTGACTCAGTCACAAATCAAAGCAAGACTTAAAGAAACAGGAAGAACTAGTACTGTGGTGAGTGGGTGGCACAGCACTCACACAAAGTAAAGAACTGGGAAGTGTTGCACGAGCTCATCAGGTGTGAATCCAGAGGGCCGAGCGGAAGAGCAGCCGTTCTGCATGTACGCTGAGGTCCCGCTTACCCCCTTACACTCTGCAGCCACTCTCCCATCTGCGCTGAGCCTGGGAGGTGGTCCGCTCCTGCCTCTCATGTCATAGTTAGTGAAACAGATTCTGACCTCAGGACAATGAGATGCTCAGAGGTCAGAGGGCAAGAAGAAGGAAGAGTCGGGAACTTTTTTCTTTCTTTGCTTCAAATTTTCTGTTCATGATCCTTCCGATGAGAACGTGGTACAGTGGTGTAAGTGCCTCCCCTCGTCCCTCCAGACTTGAGAATGGTAATGTTTCCACAGTTGGGATTTGAGGATGCCTCACTGTACTTCCTCATTTTTGCCAACCCGTCCCATACATCTGCGACACATCAGCTCATGAGAACCTCTTCATTTGAACCCTAGGAAGTGAATTCTGTTCCTGCTAGGTTGCTGGCTTTGGAAATGAGGCCTGTTTAGTGAGACTAGGCAATTTATAGGCCCCTGTGAGCTAGGAATTTAGATTCTGATCTCCGGGCAGTGTGAGGCTCACCTACAGTTTCATGCTGTGCTTAGGTAAGATGGCTACTCTGGATGCCAGTAAGGCTAGTGGTTTGAGGGAAGCAGGAATGGGAATGGACAAAGGAAGAGCAGCTGGGAAGTTGTATAGCTGAGAATCCATGGCACCTGGCCTGAGCTAGGGAAATGAGGAAGTCCACCTGGACCAGGCAGACTTGAAGGAGGAGCTAGGAGTCAGAAATGACAGGCTTCTGATTCGAGCTGCTGAGGAGCAGAGACACGGTTCATGAAGGATTTGTTTATTTTAGTGCATTACATTATTTGTAGAAATATCTAGAAAAGATATCAAGAAAACAGTATAGTTCAAGAAGAACTCTTGGCTAGAGATCTAAATCAACTTTATCAACATGCAGATAGCATTTAAAATAAGGCAGGGTAGATATGGTCCCCATGAAAAATGTCTTTTGATTTTGTCGTATAAAAGAGAACTTAGGAGCTCCTAGCATTTAAAGGCTTTTAGAAGCTATTTATGTGCACATTGTTTTGCAGCTTTTGTTTGTTTGTTTAGTTTGGTTTTTTGTTTTTGTCTCTTTGTGGTCCTGATTGTCCTGGAACTCACAATGTAGACCAGACAACCCTCCCTCATCCTCTCCCAAGGACAGGGATTAAAGACATTCAGCACTGCATCCAGCTTGAATTCACACTTTAATTCATCCCAGAATATTGTAAAAAGAGTTTGTAAATCCAGTTTATAGAAAAGGGAAAACAAGAAATCAAACGTAAAGATGCTGTTTTATACTTCAACCATAGAATAAGCGTGCTATCTCACTGAACATTTGGTTAGGAGAACAGCACTTTTGTGCAGTAGAATGCATGGAAACATGATAGCTTTGTGGGGTGTGGGGAGACTTAGAGGTTGGCTGCAGAACTGAAGGACTTAACTGACCTCTACATTTCAAACTTACTGCAGACCAAGAGTCCTGCTCAGCCAGTGAGTTTCCTGCACTGTCTAACCTGACGGGAAGGCGCTTGAGTTGATAAGTTTCCAGCCTAATCCAAATTAAAAGGAAGATTGTCTAATTTCATCTTTCATTTTCTAGAAAACTGTAAAATAAAAGAACATAAAAACGTCAGTGTTACGAGGGACTCCTGGCTCCAGCTGCATATGTAGCAGAGGATGGCCTCGTCGGTCATCAATGGGAGGAGAGGCCCTTGGTCCTGTGAAGGTTCTATGCCCCAGTGTAGGGGAATGCCAGGGCCAGGAAGTGGGAGTGGATGAGTTGGGGAGCAGGGGGAGGGGGTAGAGGATAGGGGATTTTCAGAGGGGAAAATAGGAAAGGGGATTTTAAAAAAATGTCAGTGTTGTATTACCATTAACACAATGTATAACATCCAAAGCAGACAGGAGCCGTGCAGTAAGATAAGTTTCATGGTTTTCTGTAGATTCGCCTCAGATGATCATTTTCTGACTCTGGGGACATATAAATTTTATCATATGGCCTTCCCGTTTGTATATTACAGTGCTGAACTGTCACCCCCAGCATCCATTAGAATGATATTGACAAAATGTCCACTCCTATTGAGCTAAGTACTCAATAAGCCACTGTAAGTAAATTGTTGTGTTCCCAGCTCGAAGGCCAGTTATTGATTCCCACATGGCTGTGGACCTGGTGGAGAAGCCCTTCCTGCGCTTCCCTCCTAGGAGCTACAAAGACTTTTCAAACTCTCAGATAGCAAAGAGCCTTTCTCCAACATTGCTTGTTAATACCCTGTATATCTTTACTGTATTTTATTTTAAATGAATAGTTAAGCATTAATCAATGCTTTGCTCTTAGGGGCTTTAAAAAATCCAACTAATATCATATTGTGTAATAACATACACATGTCTATAATAAGAAAGGTAGAATCTCTTTCCACAAGAACAGGTATTAACATTTCTATGAACAGCTCCAGACATTAAGCATGCATGTCTGTGACACCCCCCAGATCTCCTTTATACCCACAGTAGAATCCTGGCACTCACTCTCCAGCACTTGGCTTGGTGAGTGCGATGGTTTTGCCTCACCTATCTTGGGAATCTTTCCATGTGGCTACATGGTAAACTGCCTCATCTTTTTTAATAGTTGTCATACGTTTCTGGAGTGTGGCATGGGTTAGCTTATTTAGATCCATATGGCAGACCTCTAAGCTTTACCTCTGGTTAATATCAGTGTTACAGTGAATACTCCCATGTGTGTCTGTTTGTGTACTTGTGAAATAGCATCCCCTTAAAGAGGTGTGAGATTATCATGTAAAAATAGAACAAGAGAATGTATAGACTGCCAACTTATAGTGCTATATTCAGGAAAGCAGAAATGGGAAGAAAAATATTTAAACAGTAAATATTCAAGATATTTAAGAACATCTGACAGATTTTTTTCCCCTTTGTTAGAAACTCATTATTTCCACATTTGGGAAGTAGAAACTTTTTCAAGTTTTTTTAAAGCTTGTGACAATTGGGAACCGTTAATAATCGGAGTCTGTGCTGTGCTTTATAGTGACAACTTGGGATGTAACTGTTTGTGCTTTGCGAAAAGTGGACTTGATCACCAGATATCTTTTTTATTATAAATTTGGAAAGTAGTTGTTTAAGGTTTAAACAGAATGGTCAGTGACACGGAAAGGACAACCTCTGGTCCTCCACATGAACAAACAGCTGGAGAGCTGGAAGTTTACTTTCCAAAATAAAGGCTAAGTTCCATGGCAGTCCGTGGCAAACCATGTCTGGAAGGTAAGAGAGTGTGTGGTAGAAATGTCAGGAACCTGAATGCTTTTCTGTCAGAGACAGCTATTTTTTAAGTGCTCAAATTACACACAATTCTAGCTTCTCTAAGGAATTGTGTGCTAGAAAGCTCAGGTTCTGGGATGTTTGCATCAAGACAGAACACATGAATCCTGCTGTCTTTAGTTTCTTAGGACTGTGCTCAGATGCTACCACAAACAAGATCAGTTAAAACAATAGCAACATAGGTTTCAGAAACTAACCCCGCCCTCCCTGCCCAAAGAAAAGATATTGGGAGGATGGGTTTGCTCTGAACATCCTGGGGACTACATTGACAAAAATCTCAATTTATGACAGTCTTATGCAGTATTAACTTAATTTCAGTGGTGTATAAAAACCGATTCTGTTCTCTGTTCCTCCTTTGTGCTATTATTATACAAATTACTTCCTTGTATTCTGTAATCCTAAACGCGGGCGTGTAATTACCGTTTTATGCTTTTCTTTTTTCTATGTAAGAAAAATTTGGTTTTGGTTTGTTTTTGTTTTTGAAGCAGTCTCACTGTGTGACCCAGGCTGGCCTGGAAGTTACTGTAAAGCCCAAGTTCTCCTTCAAGTCTGGATCTTCCCACCTCATCATCATGAGGCCTCAGCCACCACACCCAACGGCTTCTGTTCTTACGGAAGACATGGAGGGGGAAAGTTACAGCAAATATATTTGCAACACTTTTCATGTTTTTCCATTTTCTGACATGCTGTAACTAGTTTGCATGCATGGGAGTTCCTGGGCACTGCCCTTTTGTGTAAGCCAGAAGGACTACTGTCTTGCTTGTTCTCACTGTGGTCACACCTATCAAGGCAGCCTGAGAAGAAAAAGGTTGCTCTTGGCTCAAAGTGTGAAGGACAGTCTTTCATGATGGAGGATTTGCAAAGGAGCACAAGGAGGCAGCGGGTCACACTGTCGAAAGGCAGAAGGCAGAGCACATGAAGCCTACAGTCCAGCTTCCTCTCCCCTTTCTAGTCAGAGTGTGATCCCAACTGGTGAGGTGCCCATCAGATTTAGGGGGAGTCTTCCCACCTCAGTTAACCTAACATAGAAAGCCCCTCACAGACTGCCCTGAGCCTCACAGCCTTGATGGTTCTAAACCTCCCCAAGTCGGCAACCAACCCCATCCCAGATGCTTCCACTATTTGTTCAAGGTGAGCTTGCTAGCAACAAACTCACACAACTTGTGTTTATATTAGAATATCTTAGTTTCTTTTCCACTTCTAAATGATGGGTCGGCTAATTCATAATACTGGGTTGATAGAGTTTCTCTTTAAATATCTTCCTCCCACTTCTGCTGCCACTGGCTTCTGGTGAGAAGTCAGCTATTAGTCCTCATGCAGCTCCTTTCTGCAGAGTGAGTTATTTCCCTCCTGCTACCGCTAGTATGGTCTCTGGCTTTGTCTGGCTCTCCATGGTGGGGTTATGAGCTTTTTGGGTGTTGCTTGCTTTTAGCTCATTATATGTGGAGTTTTCAAGCTTCCTGCATGTAGAGTTGCTAACCCTTCAATCACATGGTTGAGTTTTAGCTGTTACTTCTACACATAGTGTTTCTTCCCAGTGTTTTTCCTCTGTCCCTGTTCTCACTGGTATCTGATGGTTTCATATCCCATTTGTCTCTGTGGCCATGTGTGTTTTCTCCATGATGTTGAAGGTAGATAAACCCTACTGGGAGAAAGAAAGAAGTCTGTACTGTGACCACCTCAAACAGACAGATGAACTGTGACAAAGCCCAACATATATTCTTGATAAAGACTCCAAAAATTAAGATAAGGGAAGGATCGAGGAAGGACTTTGTATATCATACTTGATAGTGAAAGACCAAATGCTTCCTTCCATGCCTTATCTTGCTATCAACTTGACATACTTGGGAAGAAGTAACCTCAGGTGAAGAATTGCCTCCATGAGATTGTGCTATAGGTGTGGGGGAGGGAAGGGAGGCGGCACTTTCTTTACTGCAGAGGTGTAGGAGGGCCCAGGTCACTGTGGACTCTACCATCAGCACAGGGGAACCTGGTCTGTATAAGAAAGGTAGCTAAATGGGAGCCTGGGAGCAAACAAGCAGCATTCCTCACGCTTTGTGCTTAAGCTCCTGCCTTAAATTCTTGCCTTAGCTTCCTCTGATGGAAATAGAAAAAAGAGAAAAGAAGGAACAAAGGCTACATCATGTTCCAGCAAAGCACACAAGGCAGAATTGTTTCTCTTTTCTAAAAAGGGCAAAGAGTGCTCAGTGAGTTTAAACTTCAAGAGAAGTATACAGAGAAAACTGACAAAATAAAAGTCCTCTTGGTAAATGTACAGAATTGGAAGGATCAGATAAAGACAGAACCATTTTGTACTTGCCTTGGAATTTCATTCCATAGCCACATTACTCCAGACTTAAACATGACACTATGTATTTTCTCATGTCATTTTGCAATCTCACTATTTCTGTATGCTTAGGCCTCAAATGTGCATTAAAGTTAGTAATTTTTAGATCATAATAAGGAAAAAAATCATAGTCATCACCACCACTTTGGCTTCAAGGACAAATGATTCTGATAAAGGAATTCAGTCAGTCTTCTGAAGTACAGCATCAGTTCTGTAAGCTCCTCCCGGCCGGCCGAAGCCAACATCCCCCAAAGACTTACACAAAGAGAAGGAAAGTGCAAGGGTGACTCAATAGACAGGACCTCCACCCCTCCTGGAAGGTGGCTGCCATCCACTCAAATTCCTACTGAGCCTGCCAGGGTGAAAAAACTGTCAATCAAAGATGATGATATAAAAATGAACTGAAGATTGAATTGAAAAGTAATTCTCTTTTCAAGTGGTTTGCAAATCTAGCCGTTAAGTTAGAATGAATGTGGCTAATGACCATAGCTGTGAGAGCTATGTACCTGCTGATCACTGGAATATTATTGCACATTAGCTTGAGTTTTCTGTCGTCTCCCCATTCATCTCCCCGACGTGGTCTCATTACCTTTCCTACTGTGCCGCTGACCCTTAGCTATGAGTGCTTGCTTGAGGTTGTCGCAGCGGTTTAACTTACATGTATTTTTTTAATGCATCTTTAGGTACAAGAGGGGTAATGCCTCTGTTTCTTCTTTCTCTTTTTTTGTTAGGTCCCAGGAGGTTTTAAGTGGTGGAAATCAAGCCTGTATTACAAGTAAAGAGCTGCTTTATAAGCAGCCTTCCTTACAGCAACTAAATTGCCCCCAAAAAAGCTTACTCGCATAATGAAGCTTTGAAGTAGTCACACATAGGCATTTATATTCTTTCTCTCATGAATGACTAATTTTATTTTTTTTTTTAAAGTAGCAACTCAGCTTGCTTTCAGAACCATTTAAGCTTAGCACATGATTTTGTTTTCCTCCAAAACCAACGACTCTTGATTATGAGATGAGGAAGGTTTGCATATTGATTTTTGCAGACAGTGGCTAAGCTCCTGTCACATTGAGAGGCCTAGTCCTTAGCTGGGCACGAGATCTTATGAAGATTCTCTCCAATGTCAGAGCCACAGTGGCTAGGTCTAAGAGATCTGTTTTGTGTAGAGTGAACCCTAGCCTCTGGGTGGGGATGCTCATGCTGGACGGAGCCTGTTGTCTACTTCCCAGTGAGCCTCCCAGCTCAGTAAGTCACCTCTCCTGGTACTCCTACAGGATGCATGGAAAGATCTACTGTGGTAGAGAAACAACTCTTTCTTTGTGTTTCCATACAGTTCTATAGAATACTCTATCTGGACTGCCCTTTCCTGTAGATGTGTATGTGTGTGATTCCTGCCTTCAGCTCTGTCCAGTGCCATCTTCTTCAAGATGCCTTACTAACTGACAGATATTTTCCATTCATGTCACTCTCTGTTGTCTATTTTTCATAGCACTTGTTAGGAGATGGATGACACACTCTATAATTGTTTTTATTTCTTACTCTTTCCCCTGTTAGAACACATGCTTTATACATCTGCCTGATGCTTGTCACTGAGGAAGCACTCAGTAAATAGAAGAGCAAACATATAATCTTGGTAGGGTTTTAAAAGAGGAAGCTCACCAAGTAAATTCAGTTAGATTAATTAAAGCTCCCGAATCATCAGTGTAATGACCGTGATAACCAGGTATAGCACTCAGGCACATACAGGAAACACACCGACATGGAAGCCTGTGGTGACATCTACACTCATTTTTTAACCATAAATTCATTGCAGTCGGATCCAAGAATCCATGATTTACAATCCAAGGACTTACAGTCCATGACTCACACTTTTCATTATGGAAGATGGGATTGGTTACTGATAGAGAACTTTGTAGATATGAATGATCCACTTAAACTTAATTATTAGAAAACTTAAAACCCCCAATCCACAGAGCTTATTAAATAACCCACAGAGAAGCAACTCAGTGAAGGTTAGGCCTTGGGAGATTTTCTTTGTCTGGCCACTGCAGGCATCTTTCATATATTCTCTAATGCAGTCCCAACACCTCTCTTATAAATTCTTACCACCATCTACCTTTTACAAGTGAAGAAATTAAAGTATGGAGATTAACTGATTTCCCAGAGTTGTTAAAATAACACATGGTAAAGCAGGATTTGAAGCCAGAAAATCTTGCTTCAAAATGATTAAAAAGAACAAGTATGCAATATTTCTGTGTGTGTATTGTGTATATGCAAATGAGTACATGTGTGTATATATCTACATGTATACATGTGTGTAGAGGCCAGAGATTGATAGTGCATGTCTTCCTCAGTCAGTTTTTTATCACGTATTTTGAGATAAGATCTCGTGGAACCTAGACTGGCTGACCAGCAAGCTCCAGAGATATGCTGATCTCTTCTATTCCCACCTGTGCTAGGATTATAGACACATGACCATACCTTCTGTGGATCCAGAGTCGTGTCGTGTGTTCCTCCTGCAAGCACATTAGTGACTTAAGCCTTTCCATCCCCCAGTGTGACATATTTCTGATACAGTTAGTTGGCAGTAGCTAGTGTGAACTCATAACTGAAAACTAACATGTACAAACTAACTCAAGCCAGTACTGATGACTGAATTGTCTTTCCCCAAAATTGAAGAAGTCTGTCCGACTTATTCTTGAACACTGGGAACTTGACAAATCACTGAGCCCTAAGGACAGATATCTCTGAGGAAGTTAAAGTTAGTGCTTTCTCTAAACTCTAGGATAATGCCAAATTCTATAATCCTATTTAAATTCAATAAAAACATGACTGTCAGATGATAAAACTGAAATGCGTAGAACTGCATGTTACTCACTTACAAAAATACAAAATGTCCATCCTTTTATGGCCTATAAAATTGCTCATGTACTGATGTGTAGATCAGAGGGCAAAATCGAAAAATAGTAATAGAAGTAAAAAGCACACGGTAGCAAGTGAAAAGAGATGTGCTTGTTTTTAATCTGGAAATCTGAGACGTCATCTAGCAGGATATGGCATTTCAAAACAAATTCTGATGAATGATTATAATTCACATTGGCAAAACAAAGAGCAAAGGGGATTTCTCCGAGAAGTGAAGCTGCTGAGGAATGGTGGATGGTGCCATATCATCTGGACTTGCCTCTGCAAAGCAGCTACAGGAATGGTAGACTTTGTTGCAAGCTTGCTTAGGCTGGTTACAGCTGGATGCCAAGGTCCCTGGAAGTGTCCCTTCAACTTTGGGGGCTAGAAAATCTGGCTATGTGCTCCTTCTTCCATCCATTAAAGAAGTGCATCCTGTGGGTCTGATGGATGTGTCTCCAGAGGCCATGGTGGAACAATGTTGGCATTGATAATACTTCTTACCTGTCTCAGAGGCCCTGATAGAATAGTGTTAGCACTGGCAATGTCTTCTTCCACTGAGATTCCCTCCTTGGCTTTTAATCTCCTGATTCCCTTAGTCCTGATTAATGGCATCACTTCTCAAGACGTTCATACACTTTCCTATCTCATATTCTACACTTGGGGGTGTGCTTCTGAAAGAGAGAGCATAACACAGCCACGTTTATGAGAATAGCCCAAAAGATTGGAGTGCCAAAGACTCATAAGAGTGATAGACTTCAGCCAATGTTTACTTATAAGTTGAAGGATGTAAGTGCTAAGACAGAAGAATCTAGTCACTGCTACAACTTTCTAGTCCTTTCTAAATGTACTTTGTTCAGATTTTAAAAAGGACGTCTCCATACAGTACCCCCAGGAGCATCTCTCACCAAAGAGAGATGTCTGCGCATTTATTTATTTGTGCTTAGGTTATATTTTTCAAAAAGTCTATGGATCCTTTGTTTATGGTAAGTGCTTCTAGACAGATCAGAGCACACTCTACAGAAGCACTTCATTAGGATTTTTTCTGTGGTAAATACAGTGTGTTTGTCAGAAGGTCAGTAGTATTTACAGACACCTTTGACCTAGTCGCTCTTGTTTTCTAGAATTCTATAATAGTGAAGGGAAATGAGTACCCACCTGCTGCCTTCTCCCTTCCTCATAAGCACTCAGACTTTCAAAAGCACAAATCCAAGTATCCTGGCTAATTTTATGTCACAAGACACAAGCTAGAGTTATTTGGGAAAAGGGATCTTTAATTGAGCAAATGCCCCACATACGTGTCCTCTGGATGAGTTTCTTAATGGCTGATGTGGATGAGTGGGCCAGCCCATTGTGGGTGGTGCCGCCTCTGGGCAGATGGTTCCTGGAATATATAAGAAAGCGGGCTGAGCAAGCCATGAAGAGCAAGATAGTAAACAGCATTCATCTCTGGCCTCTGTTCCAGTTCCTGCCTCCAGGTTCCTGCCCTGACTTCCTTCATGCTGGACGGTGACAGGGAATTGTAAGATAATAAACCCTTTCTCTTCCAGCATTGCTTTTGGTCATGGTGTTTGGTCAGAGCAATGGGAACTCTAAGGCACCAAGCAACTGCTCTTCTTTGGAATTGTCAAATCGACTCGTAAATAGGTTAGCCTTATTCCTCTTGTCTTGCCCTTTTAGGCTTTAGAATTCCAGGCTCCGACACGTGCTGGCTATGAGACCCTGATCAGATTTTCAGTGTCTCTGAGCCCCTCACTAGTGGTAAGCAGTGAACCCTGAATCTCATTCACAGGACTAGTGGGAGGAGTACATGAGCAGCTCCGTAGAAATGATTGGCAGGTTGTGGCACGTGATAGGAATCTCCATGTTTCTCTTCAGCACCATTCATTCCTGTTTATAGCTGTAGACCTAGAAATTCTCACTCCCGTGTAATAATGAAACAAAATGAAATAAAAAGGCAGAACCAAAGCGTCTTTATACACTGATGACGTGATCACGTGGCAAACCCTCAGGGGTATACAGACAGCAGCTGAGCACACAAATGAATGCAGCAATGTCTACCAACAAGGCCTGCACACCAAAATCAATTGATCTCTCTATACCAGCAGCAAATGGACACAATATTAAATTACAGATATTTCCAATTGTGTAAGAAGTACCAAGTACCCAAAAATCCTTTTTAAAAAGATATATGTAAGTTATAAAATGCAAACTACAAACAATATGAGAAAAATTAGACACGGTCTAAGTAATGCAGATAGATGTATTTCTTATGACTAGATTGGAAAACTCAATATTGTTTTTCCAAAATAAACCTTTAGATTCAATTTAATATAACCAACTAACTAACTTTAAATATGGTAACTAGACAGACAGGAGTTCCTAAAAGTTAGAAGTTGTGCTAATCAAAAGTAGGTACAGAAACAAAGAAAAGATGAAACAAGCCTTAAATAAAACCAAAGACTTACAGTTAATCTATAATAATCAAAAGCATATGTTATTGGCCTAGAAAAAAAAATGAACACTAAAAAAAAATGTTGATTAAGGAATGGTCTAAAAATAGATCCACATAAATGTTTGTGTGATGTCATAGGAGTGTGGCTTTTCCTCTAGCATTCCCTGTATTAGTAGCATAACCCCTCTCTCACCCTAGTGTTTTGAGAGATAGTATGGACCTAAAAGGTAGGGTCTTGTGGGAGGAGCTTAGTCATTGTAAGTGATGCCCAAAAGGATTAAGGCTGTTTTCATGGGACTTTGAGTTTTTGCAAGTGTGAGTTGTTCAAAGAGTGAGTCATAATCTGTTCTCTATCTTCCTCCCTCAAAATGCAGTCTTCCTTCTGATAGTGTGATGTTACCACCATCTGCCATGGGACTCTTACCACAACTGAGCTGATACAGATACCATGCCTCTCAACTCCCATAATTAGTGTAAGCTAAGAGGCCTCACTTAAAATAAAGATACATAAACTTTGATTTAAAATAAACTTACCCAGCTTCAAGCATTCCAAGACAGCAATCGAAAACAGAGTAGAGCAATATGGTCAGCTTATTTTCAACAAAGGACCATGGATTCTCCATGAGGAAAGAAAATTGAAGAAATGTTAATGGGACAACTGAAAAAAAGAAAGAAAGAAAATAATCTCTGCATCACATACAACACAGAGCAACTAATTTGGGATATTTCTTAGAGTAAATGCAAAGTAGTGAGCCTTGAAAGATCTCAAACGAAACAGAAAGGTGTGCTTTCAAGTTTATACTAGACAAGTTTTGGGTTTTTTTAATGTGGAAAATAAAAGTATGTAATTATAGACAGGAGTTCCTAAAAGTTAGAAGTTATGCTGACTAGTATAGCTCTTTGGAGCCTGATATAGCTGTTTCCTGAGAGGCTCTGCCAGTGTCTGACAAATACAGAGATGGATGTTCTCAGCCAACCATTGGACTGAGCACAGGGTCCCCAGTGTAGGAGCTAGAGAAAGGACCCAAGGAGCTGAAGGGGTTTGCAGCCCCATAGGAGGAGCAACAATATGAACCAGCCAGTACACCCAGAGCTCCCAGGGACTAAAGCATCAACCAAAGAATACAGATGGAGGGACCCATGGCTCCAGCCCCATATGTAGCAGAGGATGGCCTACTCAGTCATCAATGAGAGGAGAGGCCCTTGGTCCTGTGAAGGTTTGATGTCCCAGTATAGGGGAAGGCCAGGACAGGGAAGCAGGAATGGGTGGGTTGGTGGGCAGGGGGAGGGAGATGGGACAGGCGATTGTTAGATGGGAAACCAGGAAAGGGGATAACATTTGAAATGTAAATAAAGAAAATATCTAAGAAAAAAAAAGAATTTGTGCTGATGAAAAGCAGGTACAGAAACAAATGCAAAGAGCAGACGTGTCTTCACGTGTGATACTTCAGATGATCTTCCAGGCAAAGTTGTACTTCAAAGACACCAATGAGAAGTAGGAATGAAGGGGCTGGGCTGTGGCAGAGTGACAAGAGTGCCTGCTTAATGTGCACCAGATCCTGGGTTAATCCCCAGCGCACATGCTTTTGTGTGTGTGTGTGTGTGTCTGTGTTTGTGTGTCTGTGTCTGTGTTTGTGTGTCTGTGTATCTGTGTGTGTCGGTGTATGTGATTATTGTGATATATTACATATATATATATACGTATATATATGTGTGTGTGTGTGTGTATATATATATATATATATATATATATATATACATTATACAGATCATTGTGCATATGTTTGAGAACTTTAATAATTGCATAAGGGCAGAGTGGGGCTAGAACAGCTCAGTTGGGAAAGTGCTTGCCACATAAATATGAAGACCTGAGTTAGATCCCCAGTGCCCAGAGAAAAGCCAGTTGAGGTGGTATGCACTTGTAATACCAACACAGATGAAGCAGACAGTGAGGATCAGTGATGTCTGAAAGTCAGCCAGCACATGGTAATCAGTGCATCCTGTATCCCACAAGAGACTCTATCTCATAAACCAAGGTAGACAGCTGAGAAAAACACCCAGGCTTGACCTCTGGCCTCTACATGCATGTACACACACACACACACACACACACACACACAAATGTTCAATATCATTAGTCACAGGGAATTCAAATAAAATCATAGCAAGTGTTTCCCATTGAAGCTGGCTGAAATGTTAAGTTCTAGTGACCTCAAAAAGATGAAAATGTAGAAACCCTGCACTAACTTTAAAGAGATGTTTCTGTCAGCTTAGTGAATCAGTGATCCCATTGCTAGTTATGTACCAAGGAGACATGAGTTCTTGCTCACCAGAAGGTACCGCAGGCATGTCCAAAAGGCTTGAGTTATCAAAACTCAAAACTGTTGATGACAAGTAGCCTTGGTTTCTGTTGCTTCTGTTCTTGCCCTTGCCTTTCGCCATCTGGTTGTCTCTGGTGTTAGCTGGTCTTGCTGTCTCTGAATGTGGCTTGTCCCTCCTGCAAGCCTCTCTGTCAATACTCGTGGGAGACCAGCTTTCTCCGGGAGGAATTTAGGTATGAAGAACTGTGGTACAGGGTCAGCTCTGGGATGAAGATAGAAACCAGAAGGATCCTGTCTCCAGCTGATCTTTGGTTCCTGTGTCCTGATGGCTCTGGAAGGGTCCCTCTTGGGTCAAGAATTTGAAAAGATGTGGTGATCTTACCTGCACTCACAGGCTTGTCTGCACTCCTTGGAGGCCAGCTCTCTTCAGGCGCTATTTGGGTATGGAGCTCTGTGGCAGAGGATCGGCTCCAGGCACAGACAGAAACCGAAGGCTCCTGTCCCAGGCCACTCCTCTGTTCCTGTGTCCTGAGGATTCTGGGCAGGTTCCTGAAGCTGGAAGCAACCCAGATGTCCCTCAATAGAGGAATGGATACAGAAAATGTGGTACATTTACACAATAGAATACTACTCAGCTATTAAAAACAATGACTTCATGAAATTCACAGGCAAATAGATGGAATTTGAGAATATCATCCTGAGTGAGGTGACTCTTTTACAAAGGAACAAACACAGTATGTACTCACTGATAAGTGGATATTAGCCCAAAAGTTCAGAATACCCAAGATTCAATTCATAGACCATATGAAGCCTAAGAAGAAGGAAGACCAAAATGTGGATGATCCAGTGTTTTTTAGAAAGCTGAACAAAATATTCACAGGAGGAGATATGGAGACAAAGTGTGGAACAGAGACTGAAGGAAAGACTATCCAGAGACTGCCCCACCATGGAATCCATATCATATACTGCCACCAAACCCAGACGCTGTTGTGGATGCTGGGAAGTGCTTGCTGATAAGAGCCTGATATGGCTGTTACCTGAGAGGCTCTGCTAGAGCCTGAAAAATACAGAGGAGGAAGCTCGCAGCCAACCATTGGACTGAGTTTGGGGTCCCTGATGGAGGAGTTGGAGAAGGGACTGAAGGAGTTGAGGGGGTTTGTAGCCCCATGGAGGGAGCAACAGTGTCAACAGGCTGGGCCCCCCAGAGCTCCTGGGGACTGGACCACCAACCCGAGAATACACATGGAGTGACCCATGACACTAGCTGCATATGTGGCAGAAGATGGCCTTGTTGGATATCAGTGAGAAGAGAGTCCCTCAGACCTGAGGATGTTTAATGCTACAGTGTAGGGAAATGCCAGGGCAGGAGGATGGGAGTGGGTGCGTGAGGGAGCACCCTCATAGAGGCAAGGGGAGGAGGGATGGGATAGGAGGCTTCCAAAGGGGAGACCTAGAAAGGGGAAAACATTTGAAATGTAAATAAAGAAAATATCCAAGAAAAAAAATGAGGGAAAAAAAAGATAAGGGAGAGTGCTAGGGAATGACTTTGTTTCTATAAAGAATAAAATTTTATTCACAGGGTGTTCCCTGTAGAAATACAAAAATAAAAACAAAAAAATAAATAAATAACAAATAAATAAATAACTCAAAACTGGAACCCACTCAAATACTCATCATAGGAAAATAGATAACCTGGCTGATTCCTAAACTAAACTCAGCAATTTGAATGACCTATTGCAATGAGGATGCATTTTAAAATCTTCATATTAAGTGAAAGAATCAAATGCAAAAGAGTCTGTTGTGCACAGTCCAGCCTGTAAGAAGAGGCCAGCAGAAGGAGCTCATCTAGGACGGAGACCATGGGAAGCAGGCCTAACCCCCCACCGGCCGAGAAGTGTCTCAGAGACCAAGAGGGGACTTCTAGAATAATGGCTATAATTTCTTTGGAGGGGTAATAAAATTAATTTGTACACTTACCAAAAGACACTGAAATTTGTGTCTGGGTGGCACAATGTTACCCTAATAAGGAAGTAATGGTCAGTGGTTAAGAGTACTTGCTGTTCTTGCAGAGAAACAAAGTTTGATTGCCAGCCCCCATGCCAGCCAGTTCACAGTGGTCTCTAACTGCAACCTCAGCAGATCCAGTGCCCTTTTCTGGCCTCTGTGAACACTTCACTCATGTGCACACACACAACACACAATAAATCAAATAATGACAATAAAAATTAAACATGACACCATAACTACTTTATGACTACTTATAGTGAAGGGTAGGGTATAGGTCCTATAATAGCTCCTTACTATTGCATTGTGCCACAATGGCCGTGTGATTGGCTCTTGCCTAAGCCATCTACTTCCTGTTCCTCCTTTACCTCTCCAGTCTGAACCACGCACTTGCTGCTGTCTGAAACAGGCAATTTCTCATTATCTAATTTAGAATCTTTTATTTTCTTCATTCCATTTTTGATAACTTTCTTTTTTTTTTTCTCTTTCAACATCTCCACTTGCCTTTTCCACCAGCAAAGAAGTTCCAAGAGACTGGACACTTTGTCCTTCTAAGCTTTGTGACCCTGGTGTGTCCCCTAGCATGTCACCTGGCTCAGCAGTTATTGAATGTATCAATAAATACATGAATACTAATGCCATCCCATATACCAGTGTTGGGACTGGATGCTGCTGTTTGGACTGCAGTCCTTAATCCAAATTGTAGACAATTTCAGTGTTTCTTCTCCACAAGCAAAGCAGACCTTTAACCTGGATCACATAAGGTTTGAGCTAGCAAGGCACCTCTTTTTGCTCCTTTTCCTTTGCAGCCTTTGGGGTCCCCATCTCCTCCCCAGGTGCAGCTTACCAGAGATGGTACTGGAAATTATCCCTGATGATAGCATTTGATCTAGTCATTCTTGTTCCTCACATCTATTCTCTCCCTGTTGCCAACAGAATAACACACACAGACTGTTTGAGGGAGGATATATCATTTAATTCAGTGATTTCAAAATGTCCTTCTACCATGGTAGAAGGTACATCATGGTGGCCCAAGAAGCAGAGGCTGCCAGAGTCCTGCTGGACTCCACCTTTGCCTGTGGTCTTCTCAACCTTAGCTCCAAGCCCACATTCAGAGGCACTTCTCCCTTCTCAGTTGGGCCTCTTTAGAAATGCCCTCACTTACAACTAGAGCCTGCCTGTGTATACTACGTAAACTTGAACTTGCACTGAGGTTGGTCCTCCACTGCTGGACACCGTTAGAAAGGCGTTTATGCTCACATGGTGCTTTTCTCTCTAAAACACATATGTTTCTGTACCACTACAAGATGTAACACAAAAGTAACGTTTAAAAGGATGATATGGAAGTTCGAATATATTTATTCAGGTCAGTTGTATACAGTTGAAGTGAAGGAGAGACCACAACATTGATGTGAAAGACCACGTGAAACACTCGAGTTACTGCAGTTGAAGTTTAATCCTTAGCTCAGATGAGACCTTGGGAAGCTTTCTAACTTTTTAAGTTAAATGATGTTATCCTTTAGTGAAAGAGGAATGGACTTGGGTGGTGGGGGGGGTGTCTAGAGTGTACTCTAAAATCATCTCATGTTATATTTAATGCTAGATATCTTTCCAAATGATATAGGGACTACTTTATAGGTAATAATGAGATTATAGGTATTTTATAGGAACTAATGAGATTAGTAAAGCAGAGAAAGGGAGGAGGAGGCATAGAATAACTATAGAGTGGACTATACTGGGTGTTCGTTTGTTGCTTTGCTTTGGGGTTTTGTTTTGTTTGAGACAGGGTCTCATTATATAGCTCTGGCTTGGTTGGACTCACCATGTAGATCATGTTAGCATCAAAGTCACAGACATCCTCCCATGTGTTTAAAAATAGTTATACTATAAATATTAACAATTACTTAAATGAAGTGTCACCTTGAGAAGTTAATCATTATTGAAGAGTGGGTGTGTAAGACATCCATAGAGAAGTTGCTAACATGGGGGTAGCCCTCTATTTTCAGGTAAAAGAAAAGGTTTTAAGAAAGCATCGATTTGACGGCACAGCAGCCCGGGATGGTGTGTGGATTCTCAGCCTGGCTTGTTACCTCTGAGACATAAAGGAAGCAGAACATAAAAATGAGCCTCTATCAGCCTGAAGCAACCTAACCTTTGTGATCATGGCTGTGGTCTAAATCTATTATAGATGTTCAGATTTGGTGTCCTTGGTATCACTGTGGGGTGACCTGAATAATGAGCAGTCAACTTGTGTATTAAAATTCTGGGTGGAAGATATGTGCTTAGGAAGTGAAACCGACACTTGGTGCTTCATGTCTGTCTCTTTGCAGACTAAGAGCCTATGGAAAATGACAGGTGCACTTTTAGGGAAAGAAACTCATAATGTTTTCCTATTTAGTAGGTGACAGTATGTCCCAAGATAACACACGCTTAAGGGGCTGGAACAAGCATGGTTATTAAAGGCTAACGGTTCCCAGTTCATACAAATTGAATTTTTTCATAAGCTGGGGGACTGTGGAAATCTAGAGTAGAGTGATGAAATAAATTAGCATATTAAGTGAATTTATACATGCAGGCCTGTGAGCACTTTGAATTTAAGGAAGAAATTTTATTACTTGTTGAAAGAAAATGACAATTCTTCAGTTCTGTGTTCGAACTCCATGTTAGAAAAAGCCTATTTGATAAATTATATCATTGTGATGATTATCCAAAGAAATGTATTTTAAATTCATCTCTCTCTCTCTCTCTCTCTCTCTCTCTCTCTCTCTCTCTCTCTCTCTCTCTCTCTCTCTCTCCCTCTCCCTCCCTCCCTCTCATTTTCTTCTCTCTCTCTATCTCCCCAGAATTACTGATTTAGGAAACATCAAAAGAAGGTTGTATTTATCAACAGTCCATAAGGAAGTGTCTTCAACACCTCTTCATGCAAAAATCCCACTCTTCATGATCCAGCGTAAAATTGTAAGTATTACATGAATGTTCCCTAAAAGAGGATTAAATTTAATTCCCAAGATATTCATTATGGGCCTTCTCTGTGAATAAGGCCTGTTGTTACATACCATGATTCTATTAAAACTGAATAAAATACACATCTTTTCTTCTTGCTCCTTGACATCCCCTAGGTAAAAGAATATTATTCAAATGTAATATTGTCAAAGGCTGTAAAGGAGGCACACTAGAGAGAGATGCACCAATTCTGTAAAAGCAAAAGAAATGATTTGTTGGCTAGCCGCAGGCTTCATGCAGGGGACCCCATTTGTGTGGCATTGGGGGACAGACATTCAGGGAGAACAGGAACCCAGCACTCTAAGCAAAGGGATGACACAGACAGAAGCTCAGATGCTGGAAGTAGTGACTCTCTCAGGAACACAGACGAGTCATCACTGTGATGTAGTTAAACAGCTGAAGATGCGGAGTACAGCAGCCTGACACTGCTGAAAGACTTGGCCTGCTGAGTGACTTCAGAAGGGACTGCTTGGCGGACTAGTGTTTCTTAAACTTCAGTCAGACTGGGTTTTCTTTAATAATGCTGCTGTCAGAACCATGTTTGTGTACCACCTGTTCTAGAATATGGTTCATTCTTTGCTTTAAATTGTACTTTGTTTTTTGCTTTATTAAAAAAAAACTTTATGTAAGTTTTATAAATGGAAAACTTTATACAATCTTCCAAAAAAATTACAAATAGGGCTGTGGAGATGGCTCAGTGGATAATGTGCTCACTGCTTAAGCATGAGGACTGGACTTCAGCAGGAGTAGCAGCCACTTGGAATCCCAACAGGCAGGAGGCAGAAGAAGGGGCAGGAGGTCTCAGGGGCCAGCTGGCTAGCAAGACTAGGCAGAATTGGTAAGCTTCAAGTTAAGCAAGTGACTGTACCTTGATAAATAAAGTGCAAAAGCAGTCAAGAAAGGCAACCAGTACCAACTTCACACACATGCACATACACCTGCATGAGCCACTGTCATGAAGAAGAGAAACTTACTACAGTGTGATGAGATGTGGATGCAGGTGAGTGATGTGGAGCCTGCCTTGTGTGCAGTGGTTTCTGAGTCTCATCCCTACCACCACAAAACACACACACACAAAGGCTTTTGAACTAGAAATGGGAAAACACTCTGTGGTTTATAGAAATTTTTCTGGTAGTGACGTCTGGAGCCATCTGAATGGGTCAAAAATGAAAAGGATGTGACCATTTGCTGTAAATCAGGATTCATGAGGACTGGGTGGCAGCAGTGAAAGAGTGGATATGAAGCAACAGGTGATCCCTGTGTCTAAATGAACTGACCACTCGTGCACACAGCACACCAGAGGTGTGGTGCCTTCTGGGGAAGTAGAAAGAACTAGGGTTGAGACATTTGCTATGTTTTGAAATGTATGTGTGTGTGTGTGTGTGTGTGTGTGTGTGTGTGTGTGTGTGTGTGTGTGTGTGTCTTTATATGATTTAAAATATACATGTAATGGAAATAGGTTGTGAGACCGAAAACCATGCTAGGAAGTTTGGTGAGGTAGAGCAGGTCGAGACCCAGAGACTCGGTGGTCACACACCTGAGGCTTAGGCTACTCCCAGCTCCCTGCCAGACTCCTGACTTAGAACACATGCCATGCGTCTCACATAAGAGAGACATGACCACAGGTCACATAGGCTCAAGACAGGTCTCCATGCTAACGAGGTACCTAGAGGCTCAGAGGGCTTAGCCAATAAGCTTCCCTTCCTAGACATTCCTCCCTTTAAAAATTATTTAATCTCAGGCCCACCCTTAGAAGTGGGGTATGGTTTACATATCTACTTTCTGCCATGACAGTAAATGCCTTAAAACCATGGACTGTCTTTTTTCATTGAGATCAGCCATGGATAGTCATGGAGAAGGCCTTTGCCTACAGAGCCTCAGCCTAATCTCTCATAGAAGGCCTCTCTGTGCTCCCAGGTACACACTCAGCTCTTCCGTGACTCCCAGTGGTGCCTAGATGTCCAAGGGCTTGAGAACCCTATAGTCCCAGCTTTGTTTCCACAGGCCTGAGGACACCCGGGCCAGCTCCAGCCTCCCCAGTCTTAGATTGAGCTTCCCCGTTCCCAGAGTGGTGTCCCAATGCTTCCCTATAGCCCACACCCACCCCAGCAGCGGGGTGAGGGTGAGGGTTGCGTCGGGGAGGGGATAAGTGCAGTCAAACTCCCCACGCCTTACCCTGTGGCTGAGCAGACTTGGGACCCACAACCCTACAATATGTCATCCCTAGATATATGTACATATGAACAAAGCTAAATGGACCCAATAGATTATGTGTGTATTCATATATCATTTCCATAATTTATACATAATTCATATTTAATTATGCACATATCCTAACTTATATATATATGTATGTATGTATGTATATATATGTATGTATATGTATGTATAGAGGTAACAATGGGAATTAAAGAAGAGATCATCACAAATTTCCGAGAGGGATACAGCAGTTGGGGAATACGTAGGGAGTTAGTGTTGCACATTCAGTGTTCATGTATAAAATTATCAAAACTTAATAAACTTATAATAATAATAATAACATTGCTAGTCTTAAAAAGTCCCATGTTCATCTCCTCATCTATAAAAGCAGATAATGTGACATATATAGAGTATATGTAGAAGAGTGTCTGGAGTGTCGTGAGCCAGCCCTGCAGAAGACCATAGCTGCTACATGTGCTTCCAGTGCTCCTTGCTGTAAAGCCCATGGGATCATTGTCATTGGGCTCTCAGCCCTGTGACGGCCACACTCTGCCCTTCCTTCACTCACATGTTTACCTGAGTTTTATTTCATGGTCCTGTTTACCTGCCTGCCTTCTCCATCAGACCATGAGCATGTCCTTACTGAGATTTTAGCCCTAATTCCTGTCAGTATGTGGTGCATAGTAAGTACTCAAATGTTGGCAAATCTTAATGTGCCTCCTGGGAAAATACTGAGTGTTTTGTAGCCAACTCATAGAGGCTTTGTAATGTGCTTGGTGACTACACAGGTGTCCAGGAGTATTGCAACAAATGTAAGAACTTGCTCTTATTTCTCTCGTTTTCCTCCCAATTCTACAATGATGAAGCAGAAGGTTAACATGCTGTATTCCCACTGAGTCTCACTGAACTAAACCTGAGTTGTGCTTTAAGGACAGTTTTATCCCAAGTAGCATAGAAGCTAAGCACAGCCCTCCCATCCAAGACACCATCCCCAAGCACCACTACCTGTAGTGAGAATTTTGGTTTCTGTAAACAAACCACTTACGTTATGTACTCACATAACATAAGTGACATAAGAGCCCAGAGAGGGTGTGGAGGTGGCTGCCCCTGCTTTCGCTGGTTTCTTCTGTTGGGTTTCCTGGATTGCTGGTTTGCTATTGATGGCCTGATGGGTATTCTGATAATGAAGATTGGACTTGCCCCTAGGATGCCTCTAATCAGCAGGAAGTAGTCTAAAGAGATCTATGCCTCCTTTTCCCTTTAACGATCTTTCTTTCCTACCTAGTGTTGAAGAGTTAGAAGGGATTAGGTGGAATAAGGGTTGGATGGGTGGTAGATATAAACCCAATATAATAGCTAAAACAAAACAAAACAAAACAAAAGAACAAACAAACACCTGCCCACTAAGCTTGTATGATATTTGCCAAGGGTTATTTTTAGTTTTCATTGTTGTTGGTTGGTTGGTTGGTAATTTTTGCTTTGTTTTTATTTTTTGCCAGATCATTCACTTTTTTCTATCCACTATCATTTGTAGCTATCTTGATACAACCTAATTGGGCATTCTAAAAGCACTTCAGCTAACATTTAAACGTTGAAAGATCTCATCAAATTTCTGACTTCTGACCCCTATAGACATCTCAGATTTCCTAATGTAAACCCACTGCATTTCTAAAGGAGCTGCGTGCCTGAGTCCTCCCAGTTGTTAAGGAGCACTGAGAGGCCTCCACTTTACTCTGCTATCTGCCCCGGACTTCTAGGACTTGAGTAAGGTACAGCCGTGATTCAGAATAGAATTGCTGGATTGTTCACCTCTCCTTTGCTCTGTAGCTAAATCCTTTAGATACCAACAGGCAATAAAATTAAATTCTTATAGCCATACTGATCTGAACATTTATAAATAGGTCATTTTTTGTTTCAATTATCTTTAAATGCTAGCCTTCCAAATTTATTTTCCATACTATTCTTAATTATAAAGATTCACTTTAACCTTTAAGTTACAGCAATTTGTATTTTTAACTTGAGTTCTCAGTGGCAAGAACAATTTTAAAAATTAAAAACTGTTACATTAAACACTGGAAGCACACACTTAGTCATAATTCACTGGAATCCATTTCATTTCTTCTTTACCTTAAGTTCACTTAGTTGCTGATGGTGTCAGATGTACATCAATGTCTTGCTATCGAGAAAACACGCACTATAATATCTAATAAATGTAACTGTTTGAGTGGGATGTTCAGTTATGAGAGTTCATAACAACTCTGGGGGTTACTGGTTACTTCATATTGTTGGTACTCCTATAGGGAGGAAGCACTCACTGGAGAGAGAACCAAGCAGTATGGTTAACCACCTGCCAATTCTTGAGCAGTCTTCGTGACTCAGACACCTAGTGTTTCTCATTTAAATGGATAAAATACCCTGTGAATTAAATTCTAGTGTCATCTGTTATAGATTTTAATACAAGCTACAGGTCTAGTATAGCACCCAAAACTGCTCAAAGACCATCTTGCCTCATTTTCTCAAACATCAAGTTTCGCATTGAGCCAACTTTGGAGTTTTTAACAATATTTAATTTCTTTAGTACCACTGAATGAGAAGGGAATGAAAGAGGCAGGAATACTCAGATACAAGGTTATCTAAGATTCATAAACTAGTCTCTTAAAATCTTTATAACTTAGTCTCCACTATAGTATTTATGGCATTTATTTTAAGGATTCATAACTGTTTTATCTCACCTACATGATGTCAGTCTTTAAATATGCATTTACCTCTCTTTATTCCTGTCAGGCTAACATAGGTGCTGCACTTATTTGAGAGCATGTCCTCTAATGACCTCGGGGGCTTAAGGACGTGCCTCCATTCCGAAGGCAGTTTAGAAACATAGGAATTGGTTTTTGTATTTCTTTCTCTTCCCCCCTTTTTTAAATTAGATATTTTCTTCATTTACATTTCAAATGCTATCCCGAAAGTCCCCTATACCCTCCCCCCGCCCTGCTCCCCAACCCACCCACACCTGCTTCCTGGCCCTGGCATTCCACTGTACTGGGGCATATGATCTTCACAAGACCAAGGGCCTCTCCTCCCATTGATAGCTGTATGGTCATCCTCTGCGACATATGCAACGAGAGACCCAACTCTGGGGGTTACTGGTTACTTCATATTGTTGGTACTCCTATAGGGTTGCCGAACCCTTTAGCTCCTTGGTTACTTTCTCTAGCTCCTTCATTAGGGGCCCTGTGTTCCATCCAATAGATGACTGTGAGCATCCACTTCTGTATTTGGAGTCATTGGCATAGCCTCACAAGAGAGAGCTATGTCAGGGTCCTGTCAGCAAAATCTTTCTGGCATAAGCAATAGTGTCTGGGTTTGGTGGTTATATATGTGATGGATCCCCAGGTGGGGCAGTCTCTGGATGTTCCTTCCTTCTGTAAAAGCTCCCAACTTTGTCTCTGTAACTCCTTCCATGGGTATTTTGTTCCCTATTCTAAGAAGGAGCAAAGTATCCACACTTTAGTCTTCCTTCTTCATGAGTTTCATGTCTTTTGCAAATTGTATCTTGGGTATTCTAAGTTTCTGGGCTAATATCTGCTTATCAGTGAGTGCATATCGTGGGTGTTCTTTTGTGATTGGGTTACCTCATTCAGGATGATATCCTCCAGATCCATCCATTTGCCTAAGAATTTCATGAATTCATTGTTTTTAATTGCTGAGTAGTACCCCATTGTGTAAAAGTACCATATTTTCTGTATCCATTCCTCTGTTAAGGGACATCAGGGTTCTTTCTAGCTTCTGGCTATTATAAATGAGGCTGCTATGAACATAGTGGAGCATGTGTCCTTCTTACCAGTTGGGGCATCTTCTGGATATATGCCCAGAAGAGGAATTGCTGGATCTTCCAGTAGTACTATGTCCAGTTTTCTGAGGAACCACCAGACTGATTTCCAGAGTGGTTGTACAAGCTTGCAATCCCAACAATCGAGGAGTGTTCCTCTTTCTCCACATCCTTGCCAGCATCTGCTGTCATCTGTGTTTTTAATCTTAAGCCATTCTGACTGGTGTGAGGTAGAATCGCAGGGTTGTTTTGATTTGCATTTCCCTGATGATTAAGGATGTCAAACATTTTTTCAGGTGCATTTAGGCCCTTCGGTATTCCTCAGTTGAGAATCCTTTGTTTAGCTCTGTTCCCCATTTTTAATAGGATTATTTGATTTTCTAGAGTCCATCTTCTTGAGTTCTTTATATATATTGGATATTAGTCCCCTATATGATTTAGGATTAGTAAAGATCCTTTCCCAATCTGTTGGTGGCCTTTTTGTCTTATTGACAGTGTCTTTTGCCTTACAAAAGCTTTGCAATCTTACGAGGTCCCATTTGTCAATTCTCTATCTTACAGCAGAAGCCATTGGTGTTCTGTTCAGGAATTTTTCCCTTGTGCCCATATCTTCGAAGCTTTTCCCCACTTTCTCCTCTATAAGTTTCAGTGTCTCTGGTTTTATGTGAAGTTCCTTGATTCACTTAGACTTGACCTTAGTACAAGGAGATAAGAATGGATCAATTCTCATTCTTCTACATGATAACTGCCAGTTGTGCCAGCACCATTTGTTGAAAATGCTGTCCTTTTTCTAGTAGATGATTTTTAGCTCCCTTGTCAAAGATCAAGTGACCATAGGTGTGTGGGTTCATTTCTGGTTCTTCAATTCTATTCCATTGGTCTACTTATCTGTCTCTATACCAGTACCATGCAGTTTTTATCACAATTGCTCTGTAGTACAGCTTTAGGTCAGGCATGGTGATTCCACCAGAGGTTCTTTTATCACTGAGAAGAGTTTTTGCTCTCCTAAATTTTTTGTTATTCCAGATGAATTTGCAAAAAGCCCTTTCTAACTCTGTGAAGAATTGAGTTGGAATTTTGATGGGGATTGCATTGAATCTATAGGTTGCTTTCGGCAAGATAGCCATTTTTACTATATTGATCCTGCGAATCCATGAGTATGGGAGATCCTTCCATCTTCTGAGATCTTCTTTGATTTCTTTCTTCAGAGACTTGAAGTTCTTATCATACAGATCTTTCACTTCCTTAGTTAGAGTCACACCAAGGTATTTTATATTATTTGTGACTATTGTGAAGGGTGTTGTTTCCCTAATTTCTTTCTCAGCCTGTTTATTCTTTGTGTAGAAAAAGGCCATTGACTTGTTTGAGTTAATTTTATATCCAGCTACTTCACTGAAGCTGTTTATCAGGTTTAGGAGTTCTCTGGTGGAATTTTTAGGGTCCCTTATATATACTATCATATCATCTGCAAATAGTGATAGTTTTACTTCTTCCTTTCAAATTTGTATCCCCTTGATCTCCTTTTGTTGTCTAATTGCTCTGGCTAGGACTTTGACTACTATATTGAATAGGTAGGGAGAAACTGAGCAAGCAGCATTATCTAGTCTCTGATTTTAGTGGGATTGCTTCTAGCTTCTCTCCATTTAGTTTCATGTTGGCTACTGTTTTGCTGTATATTGTTTTTATTGTGTTTAGGTATGGGCCTTGAATTCCTGATCTTTCCAAGACTTTTATTTTGAATGGGTGTTGGATTTTGTCAAATGCTTTTTCAGCATCTAACGAGATGATCATGTGGTTTTTGTCTTTGAGTTTGTTTATATAGTGGATTATGTTGATTGATTTTCGTGTATTAAACCATCCCTGCATCCCTGGAATGAAGCCTACTTGTTCATGATGCAAGATCGTTTTGATGTGTTCTTGGATTCAGTTTGCGAGAATTTTACTTATTATTTTTGCATCAATATTCATAAGGGAAATTGGTCTGAAGTTCTCTTTCATTTTTGGGTCTTTATGTGGTTTAGATATCAAAGTAATTGGGGCTTTATAGAATGAATTGGGTAGAGTACCTTCTGTTTCTATTTTGTAAAATAGTTTGAGGAGAATTGGAATTAGGTCTTCTTTGAAGTTCTGATAGAACGCTGCACCAAACCCATCTCTGGTCCTGGGTTTTTGGTTTTGTTTTGGTTTTTTTTTTGGGGGGGGAGGGGGGAGACTATTGATGATGGCTTCTATTTCTTTAGGGGATATGGAACTGTTTAGGTCATTAATTTGATCCTGATTTAACTTTGGTACCTGGTATCTGTCTAGAAATTTGTCCATTTCATCCCGGTTTTCCAGTTTTGTTGAGTATAGCCTTTTGTAGTAGGATCTGATGATGTTTTGAATTTCCTCAGGTTCTGTTGTTAATTTCCCTTTTTATTTCTGATTTTGTTAATTAGGATGCTGTCCCTGTGCCCTCTAGTGAGTCTGGCTAAGGGTTTATCTATCTTGTTGGTTTTCTTAAAGAACCAGCTCCTGGTTTGGTTGATTCTTTGAATAGTTCTTATTGTTTCCACTTGGTTGATTTCAGCTTGGAGTTTGATTATTTCCTGTTGTCTACTCCAAGATGGCACAGGACTCGCACTGGTGGGAACGAACCCCAGCCACTGGTCAGTGGGCTTCCTTTGTCACTGTTCCTGCTGGCCCAAGACCCTCCAGGATTTTTTGGAACAGATGTTGTGTTCCACTCACCAGTGACCCCAAGATCCTGGGTGAGGTAGGGCCCACTGACTTCACACCCAAGATGGTGTGGGGGAATGAACCCCAGCCACAGGTCGGGCAGGTGTCCTTTGTCCCTGTTCCTGCTAGCACAAATGCCTCTGGGTTTTTTTTTTGGAACAGATGTTGTGTTCCAATCACCAGTGATATTAAGATCCAGGGTGTGCTAGGGTGCCTGTAGCGTGGAGAGTCCTTTGGGGACTTTGGGACCCTCTACCGAGTTTGCACCCAAGTTTGCGCCCAAGATGGCGCAGGGCTGGCACCGGCTGGAATTGTCACATGGACTTTAAGGCTAGCGTATCCCTAAAGCATGGACACAAGCAGGATGCTGTTGCGAGTGAAGTGTGGGCCTTGGGCCTCGGTTACAAGCATCCAGATTCTGGCTCTGTTGTGTTTTGACTGCAGACCCTTACGCCAAGTCTGTGCATTTCTCAGCACCTCAGTTTTCCTGTCAGTTAGGCAGAATCAGGGGTGGAACTTGCTCAGTATTGTTGCTTGAGCTAAATGAGTTTGTCTTAGCAATACCAAGCTCATAGTAAATGCTCACTTATTAGGTTAAAAAAAAATCTGCTGTTTTCTCCAGACATGAACCCATTAACTTGTGCTATTGAAAATGAATATCTGCATGGTTTATTTTAATTAAATAGTAATTTATTAAATACATGTGAATCCAAAAATAAGTATGGTCTTTCTTTTTGTTTTTTGTTTTGTTTTTTTAGATATTTTCTTTATTTACATTTAAAATGTTATCCCCTTTCCTAATTTCTCCCTCCGAAAATCCCCTATTCCCTCCCTACTCCCATTCCTGGTCCTGGCATTCCCCTATACTGGGGCATAGAACCTTCACAGGACCAAGGGCCTCTCCTCCCATTGATGAACAACTAGGCGATCCTCTGCTACATATGCAGCTAGAGCCATAAGTTCCACCACGTGTTTTCTTTGATTGGTGGTATAGTTCCAAGGATCTCTGGGGTACTGGTTAGTTCATGTTGATGTTCCTTCTTTGGGGCTTCAGACCCCTTCAGCTCCCTGGGTATTCCTCTGATCTTTCTTAAGGATAATATGATGCTATACAATTACTCATAGGAGACCAGGCCAAACAGCACTGCTATCCACAGAAAATACCAGGCATGGATAGTCAAACTGGAAATACTTATAAATAATTTATAAATAATTTAATTTCCTATGGGAACAAGATTTGACGGTTTAAAGTAAAATCCAGAAGGTGAGTCACACTGCATTCACGGTATCCGATATACAATAAAAGATGTTTTAAAGATACAAAGTGAACAAAGCAATATCTAACATGCAAGGATGGGGACCTAAGGTGGAAGGTGACACCCAAATAAAGACTTGTAGTTCTTCCCAGAGAATAGGAGTTGGGAAGCACCTACTCTGAGAAGCTGAGCCTGAGTCCCTTCCAGAGGGTCAGCCACAGTGGGAGTGCTCTGCCTCCAGTGCCCAGTGCACTGCAGAGGGCTAGAACCCAACTGAAGAGAAAGGGAAGATCTCTGAAAGTTTGCACTGTACTTTGGTAAGTTAAGGAGGGGAAAGAATAAAAAGAGACAAGCCATACGCACCACGTACACCTAAGAGGAAGCCTGGAGACGAGCTCACACAGCAGAAACTAAATCTCCACACTAAGGCAGCCTGGTCCAGAGTTCAGATTCTCCCATGCCTTTCTACAAGTACAGCCAGTACTCCTTACACTGTTCCAAAACAGACAGGAAAACTCGCTACTAAACTCATTTTATACATTTAATATTACCCATATAAAAATCAGATAAGGATACAAGGACAAATATGATTATAGGCCAGTCTCCTGATAGAAACACGGTTGCAGAACTTTTCAATAAAATATATGCAGGCTGAATTCCAGCTACTCATCAACAAGATCATTTAGTGTGATTGGGCTTCCTTCCAAACATGATAGACTTACAAGACATGTCTTAGTTTGGGTTTCTACTGCTGTGCTAAAACACCATGACCAAAATCATGGGAAAATGGGCTTATTTCATCTTACAAGTTGTAGCATGTTATTCAGAGAAGTCAGAGCAGAATCTCAAGGCAGGAACTGAAACAGAGGCCATAGAGGGGTGCTGCCTAGTGCTTTGTTCCCCATGGCCTGCTCAGCCTGATTCCTTCTAGCATCCAGGACCACCTGCCCAGGGGGGGCACCTCCCGTGGTGAACGGGTCAGTCTGATGGGGGAATGTTCTCAATTCAGGTTCCCTTCCAAAATGAGTTGAGCTTGTGTTCCCTTGATATAAAACTTGCCAGCGCAACATATCTGTCAATCAGATTGATGCAGGAAGGACCTTTCACAAAATTAAGTATTGCTACAGGATGAAAGTCTAAAGGAAGTTGGACTAAGAGGAACAGACATCAATATAAAAAAATAAATAAATATGACAGACTGGTAGCCAACATTATTTTAAGTAAAAGCCAAACTTTAAAATTTGCCTGGAATTAGAAATGAGATGAGTTTATCTTTTTTCTCTACTCCCATTCCATATAGTGCTTGAAGGGTTAGCGTGATAAGGAAAAGGGAAAGACACAAAAGAGAAGTCAAAGTAACTGTTTGCATATAATATAATCCTGTGTGTAAGAGACCCTAAAGAGTCCACCAGAAAACTTAAAATTGGTAAACCTGAACTAACAGAATATAAGATAGACATAGAAAAATCAGTAATTTCTGAAAGAACATGGAAGTAGAAAAGGCTCAGAATATCCAAAGCAAACATGAATGAACAGAACATGTTGGTGATGTCACAATGCCTGACTTCTGGTCACACTATAGAACCAGGGTAACAAGAGCAAAAACCAAATCTGTGAATCACCGTAATAGGATCAAGGGCCCAAATTAAACCCTCACAGGTACAGACGTCTCATATTCAAGAAGGGTGCTAAAAGCATGCATTGGAGAAAAATGGCTTCTTTAACAAATGGTAGAAGAAAAACTGGATATCTAAATGTAAAGGAGAGACTCTAGACCCATATTGCTAATTCTATATAAAAATCTATTCATACAGGCCCAAAGACCTTAGTGTAAGACTTCAGTCCCTGACTCTGCCATAGGAAGAGACTTCAGTACATAGGCATAAACAAGGACTTTCTGAAAAGAACTCCAGGAGCTAAAATAATGAAAACTGGCAGATGAGGTTGAATTAAATTAAAAAGCTCTGCACCTCAGAGGAAACATTTGTATAGAGTCAGCCTGCCGAATGGAAGAAAGTCTTTCCTGGCTATACATCTTGTTACAGGTGTGGATCAGTTTGGAAAACACCCACTGATATTTTTTAGTCCCAAGACTAAGAGTTGGATCAGATCACAGAAAAAAAACCAGTTTATTAAGAAAAAGAAAGGCATTTTCACTTTACATCCCAGTCACAACCACCCTCCCATCTCTCCTCCAAGTTCCACCCTCTTTACCCATTACCCCTTCCTTTTCTCAAAGAAAAGACTTCACCCCCACCCCATACCAACACATCTTGGCACCTCAAGTCCCATCAGGACTAAGTGCATCCTCTCTCACTGACAGACAAGGCAGCCCAGGGTAAAAGGATCCAAAGGCAGGCAACAGGATCCAAGTCAGAGATGTCCCCCGCCCCACTTCAATTGTTAGCGGACCAACAAGCTGCAAATCTGCCACATACATGTAGAGGACCAAGACCCAGCCCCTGCATACTATTGGGTTGGTGGTTCAGTATCTTCAAGCTCCCATGGGTCCAGGGTAGATGACTCTGTAGGTATTCTTGTAGTGTCATTGACCTCTCCTGTTCCCACAGTCCTTTCTCCACCTCTTCCACAGGACTCCCCGAGCTCTGCCTCGTGTTTGACTTTGATTCTCTGCACCTGTTTCTGTCAACTGCTAGAGAAAGACCCTAAGAAGACAGTTATGCTAGGCTCCTGTCTGCAAGAATAGCAGAGCATCATTAATAGTGTCATGGGTTGACTCTCTCCCGTGGGGTATGTCTTAAGTCGGGCCGGTCATGGGTTAGTGATTCCCTCAATCTCTGCTCCATCTTTATCCCTGCATATCTTGTAGGCAGGGCACACTTTAGGTCTAAGGTTTTATGGGTGGATTGGTGTCCCCTCCCTGTAACCAGAAGTCCTGACTAGCTACAGGAAGTGGCCACTTCAGGCTCTATATCCCCACTGCTAAGAGTCTCAGCGAGGGTCACACCCCCAATCCTCTGAGGAGCCTCCCCCAGCTTGTCCTAGAGATGCCCCCCACCACCAATTTTCCTTCTCTCTCCCAGCCTGCTCATTCTTCCCCAACTCTCCCCATACCTGATCAGCAAACCCATCCCTCTCTTTGTCCCCTTCCCACCCATTTTCCTCTCTTCATCTATTTCCAATGTCTATTTTGTTTCCTCTTCTTTGTGAGATTCAAGTATCCTCCCTTGGACCCTCATTCTTACTTAGCTTCTTTGGGTCTGTGGATTATGGAATGGTTAAGCTATGGTTTATGGTTAATATCCACTTATACGTGAGTATATACCATGCCTGTCTTTCTGGGCCTGGGTAACCCCACCATTGATATTTTCCAGTTCCATCCATTCGCATGCAAATTTTACGATGTCCTCGTTTTTAATACCTGAATAATACTCCATTGTGTAAATATACCACATTTTCTTTCTTTTTTTCTTTCTTCCTTTTTTTTGTTTGTTTGTTTGTTTGTTTTTGGTTTTTTTCAAGACAGGGTTTCTCTGTGTAGCCCTGGCTGTCCTGGAACTCACCTTGTAGACCAGGCTGGCCTTGAACTCAGAAATCTGCCTGCCTCTGCCTCCCGGGTGCTGGGATTAAAGGCATGCGCCACCATCGCCCAGCACCACATTTTCTTTATCCATTATTCACTTGAGGGCCATCTGGGATGTTTTAAATTTTTGACTATTTCGAATAAGCTGCTGTGAACATAGTTAGGCAAGTATCCCTCTGGTATGGTGGAGAATCTTTTGGGTATATGCCCAGGAGTGGTATACCTGGGTTTTGAGGTAGAACTATTCTGAATTTCTGAGAAACTACCAGACTGATTTCCTAAGTGGTTATACAAGCTTGTACTCCCACCAGCGATGAAAGAGTGTTACCCATTGCTCCGCATTCGCGCCAGCACCTGCTGTCACTTGAGAATTTGGTTTTAGACATTTTACAGGGCGTGGGAATCTCAGGGCCATTTTAATTTGCATTTCCCTGATGACTAAGAACATTTTTAATTCAGTTATTTGGTTTGTTGGTGTTTAATTTTTTGAGTTCCTTATATATTTTAGATATCAACTCTCTTTCAGATGTAAGTTTGGTAAAGATCTTTTCTCATTCTGTAGGCTGCCATTTTGTTCTACTGGTGGTGCCCTTTGCCTTACAGGAGGTTTTCAGTTTAATGAGGCCCCATTTACCAATTGTTGATCTTAGTGCCTGAGCTATTGGTGTTCTGTTCATGAAGTTGCCTCCTGTGCCAATGTGTTCAAGGCTATTCTCCACTTTCTCTGTTGGATTTAGTGTATTTGGTTTTACGTTGAGGTCTTTAACCCACGTGGACTTGAGTTTTTGTGCAGGAAAATGAATATGAATCTATTTGTATTCTTCTACATGCAGACATCCAGTTAGACTAGCATCATTGATTAAAGATGCTTTCTTTTTTCCGTTACATGGTTTTAGATTCTTTGTCAAAAACCAAGTGTCTGTAGGTATGTGGGTTTATTTCAGTGTCTTTGATTTGATTCCATTGTTCAACCTGTTTGTTTGTTTTTTTTATGCCAGTACCATGTGTTTTTTATTACTATTGCTCTGTAGTACATCAAAGATGGTAATACCTCCAGAAGTTCTTTTATTTTACAGGACAGTTTTCACTATCCTGGGTTTTTTATTTTCCATGTGAAGTTAACAATTTCTCTTCAGGGTCTAAAAAGAATTGTATTGGAATTTTGACAGAGATTGCATTGAAACTGCAGATGGCTTTTGATTAGGTGGCCATTTTTACTGCTAATCCTACCAATCTATGAACATAGGAGATCTTTCTATCTTCTGATATCTTCTTCAGTTTCTTTGTTCAGAGACTTGAAGTTCTTGTCATACAGGTCTTTCACTTCTTGGTTAGAATCACACCAAAATATTTCATATTATTTGTGGCTTTTGTGAAGAGTGTTGTTTCTCTAAATTCTTTATCAGCCCTTTTATTGTTTGTATAAAAGAGAGCTACTGATTATTTTTGAGTTAATCGTATATCTAGCCACTTTGCTGAATGTATTTATCAGCTTAGTTTTCTGGTAGAATTTTTGGGGTCACTATTATTCCATCTGCCAATACAGATAATTTGACTTCTTCATTTCTAGTTGGTATCCCCCTTGATCTCCTTTAATTGTCTTATTACTCTAGCTAGAACTTCAAGTACTATATTGAATAGATAGAGAGAGTGAACAGCCTTGCTTGTCCCTGATTTTAGGAGAATTGCTTTAGTTTCTCTCCATTTAATTTGATGTAGGCTATTGCCTCCCTTTTTAGTATTTAGGTATGGGATTTGTATCCCTGATTGCCTCAACACTTTTACCATGAAAGGGCATTGGACTTTGCCAGTCTTTTTCAGCATCTAATGAGATGATCATGCAGTTGTTTTCTTTCAGTTTGCTTATGTGGTGAATTACACTGATAGCTTTTGTATGCTGAACCATCCCTGGGCCCCTAGGATGTAGCTTACTTGACCATGGTGGATTATATTTTTGATGTGTTCTTGGATTCCATTTGCAAGTATTATATTGATATATTTGTACATCAATGATCTTAAGTGAAATTGATCTGAAATTCTCTTTCTTTATTGAGTCTTTGTGTAGTTTGGGTATCAGGATGACTGTGGTCTCATAGAATGAGTTTGGCAATTTTCCTTCTGTATCTATTTTGTGGGATAGTTTGAGGAGTATTGATGTTAGCTCTTCTTTGAAAGTCTGGTAGGATTCTCTCTAAAACCATCTGGCCCTGTACTTTGGTGCGGAGCGGGGGGTGGTGGTGGGAGGACTGAGAGACTTTTGATGATGGCTTCTATTTCCTTTGGGATTATAGGAGCTTTTAAATTGTTTACCTGTTATTGATTTAATTATGGTAAGTGGACTCTATCAAGAAAACCATCCATTTCATTTAGATTTTCCAATTTTGTGGAGTACAGGCTTTTGATGTCAAACCTAATGATTCTTTGGATTTCCTCAGTATCTGTTGTTATATCACCCTTTTCATTTCTGATTTTGGTAATTTGGATACTGTCTCTCTGTCTTTTAGTTAGTTTGGCTAAGTTTTTTCCTATCTTGTTGCTTTTCTCAAAAAAAAGTTCTTGGTTTTGTTGATTCTTTCTATTGTTCTCTTTGTTTCCAATTTATTGATTTCAGCCCTGAATTTGATTATTTCCCACCATCTACTCCTCTTGGGTGTGTTTGCTTCTTTTTGTTTTAGAGCTTTTAGGTATGCGTTTAACTTGCTAGTTTGAGATCTCTTTATGAGAGCACTTAGTGCTATGAACTTTCCTCTTAGCAGTGCTTTCATTGTGCTTTCTGCTGTTTCAGTTGTTATTGAAGTAAAGCTGTAATTCAAGATACAAGGAGTTATTTCAATTTTATTGTAGCTGGTGCGACTTGTATTGTGACTGAGTGTATAGTCAGTGTTGGGGAAGGTTCCATGAGGTGCTGAGAAGAGAGTACATTCTTTTGTATTTGGGTGAAATGTTCTGTAAATACCTGTTAGTTCCATTTCATTCATGATGTCTATTGGTTTCATTATTTCTCTGTTTAGTTTCTGTCTCTATGATCTGTTCATTGGTGATAGTGCAGTGTTGAAGTGTCCCATTATTAATGTGTGAGGATCAGTGTATGATTTAAGCTTTAGTAATGTTTCTTTTATAAATGAGGATGCTCTTGCATTTGGGTCATAGATGTTCAGAACTGAGATGTCATCTTGGTGGGCTTTTCCTTTGATAATTATGATATATACTTTTCTATCTCTTTTGATTAATATTTTAGAAAGTCTATTTTATTAGATATTAGAGTGGCTACACCAGCTTGTTTCTAGTATCTGTTTGTTTGGAAACCTTTTTTTCAAGCCCTTTACTCTGAGGTAATGTCAGAGAGACAGAGAGAGAGAGAGAGAGAGAGAGAGAGAGAGAGAGAGAGAGAATGTGTGTTGGTTTTGTATTTGCTGATGTGAAATTATTTATTTCCTGTTTTCTTGGGTGTAGGTAGCCTCCTTGTGTTGGAGTTTTCCTTCTACTATCTTCTGTAGGGCTGGATTGTGGATAGATATTGTTCAATTTTTTTATGGATTATCTTGTTTTCTCCGTCTATAGTGATTGAAAGTTTTTCTGAGCATAGTAGTCTGGGCTGATATATGTGGTCTCTTAGCAGGTACAAAATATATGTCCAGGCCCTTGTGGATTTTAGAGTCTCTGTTGAGAAGTGAGGTGTAATTATGATAGATCAGCCTTTATATGTTACTTGGCCTTTTACTCTTGCAGCTTTGAATATTCTTTCTTTGTTCTGAATATTTAGTGTTTTGATTATTATATGAAAGGAAGATTTTCTTTTCTGGTCCAATTTATTTCATGTTTTGTAAGCTTCTATGTTTATAGCCATTTCACTTTTTTAAGTTGGGGAAGTTTTCTTCTGTGATTTTGCTGAGAAAATTTTCTGGGCCTTGGAGCTGGAATTCTTCACCTTATATTCCTATTATTCTTAGGGTTAGTCTCTTCATAATATCCTAGATTTCTTGGATATTTTGTGTTAGAAACTTTTTAGATTTAAGATTTTTATTGTATCTTCTATTTGTTTTTCCATTTCCAGGATTTCCTCAGTTTGTATTTTCTTTATTTCTTCTATTTCCATTTTCAGGTCTTGAATAGTTTTATTCATTTTCTTCACCTGTTTGACTGTATTTCTTTAAGTGACTTATTTATTTCCTCTTTAAAGGCCTCTGTCATCTCTATAAGAGTGGATTTAGAGTTATCTTCTTCTGCTTCAGCTATGTTAGGATATCCAGGGCTTGCTGTAGTAGAATAGTTGGGTTCTGTGGTACCATATTGTTCTTGCTCTTGTTGATTGTGTTCTTATGCAGGCCTTTACCAATCTGGTTGTCCCTTGTGTTGCCTGGATGTTCCTGGTGCTCACTGGCCTCCTCAGGGAGGCAGAAAGAACCTTGAGCTTTTCTCAAGACAGTGTAAGAGCAGGCGAAACCTTAACAGTGCTGGGCTTTATTTGCATTTATGGTGGTGATTTAAATCTTTTTAAAGTAATTTTTTCTCAACTAACGGCACTGGCTGGTTTTGTGTGTCAGCTTGACACAAGATAGAGCCAACGGAGAGAAAGGAGCCTCAGTTGAAGAAATGCCTCCATGAGTAAGTCATTTTCCCAACTAGTGATCAATGAGGGAGGATCCAGCCCATTGTGGGTGATATAGTCCTTGAGTTCTGTAACAAAGCAGGCTGAGCCAACCATGGGAAGCAAGCCAGTGAGCAGTACCCGCTGGCCTCTGCATCAGCTCCTGCCTCCAGTTTGTAACCCTGCTTGAGTTTCTGTCCACCATTGAGCTTCCTCCAATGGTGGACTAAGAATGTGGAAGCTGAACAAGCCCTTTCCTCTATGGCCTGCTTTTTATCATGTTGTCTCCATCACTGCAGTAGAAACCATGACTAAGACACTAACCCATCCTTTAGTAACTGCATTAAAGTAGAAGCCACATGTCTGCTCTTCCTAAGACAGAGGATTTATGTGTGTTTATCTAATGTATGTTTCTATCCCCAGAGATGAGGCTAGTGCACACACTTAATAGTTACACAGTCTTTGTGAAGGAAGAATTGGTTTCATTCCTGGTGGCTTGAACTAGTTAGCTGAAGCAGGGACATGTTAAGTCTTTTAGGGAAAGAAACTATAGTTTACAGAACAATACTGCTTACATAATACACTAGTGGATAAAGAAACTCATACCTCCATTCCCTATGCCTGCACTTCACCAGGCCATCGATTTCCATCTATGGGCCCATTTATTGGATTTGTTCCTTATATTCTAATTCCCCTGTCCGCCTTGTGAACAGCCTTCTCACATCATACTTGCATGAATAACAGACACAAGTCTTTCTGTCTCTCAGTCATCTTTATTCTGACCTAGCCTCAACTCATTCCAAAAGATCTCCTCTGTCACTGAGAACATGCCTGCATCAGGGCTGAGCAACACTTAACTTCCCAGTGCTCTGCATTTGCACGTTCTATCTGCAGACCTTCAGAAGCATTTGCCTTCCTGAGCCTTCACAGCCTGGCCTCGGAAGCTTTAGCCTCTCCACACCCCAAAAAGCCTTCCCTGCCCACACCATAGTCAGTGTATTAACATTATCCAGCTACGCTCAAAGCCACTTCCTCCCCAGCTAACCCCAGGCTCTATACTCAGGGACCATAGCATTCTCACTGCCTCGAACTGTGCCTTTACTGCTGGGACATCTACAACAAATCTTTCTGGTTTAATTAGTAACTCTGTACAATTTCTTACTGATTTGTTACTGAGACAATCTTGGGCTCGCCTCCATTTTAAAATCAATATCCTTCCTAGAAAAGGTCTTAATTATAAAATGCTTCTAAAAATCATTGAAGACTCAAATGTTTAAAAGAAGCATGTGGAAGTTTAATACTACTTTTAATTTCAGAATTATTTTTCTGCTTTTATCTTGCATTCTTAAATATGTCTTGATTTCTCAGTAATGGTTATTTTTCCTCTTCTTTATTCAGTTAGACCATAGAATTCCTTTGATGAAGTACTAAGGGATCTAATTGTGTAATGGGCTGGAATTAGTACCTGCAAGAGTACTTCAAAATTGGCACACACCCAGTATAATTACAAATCCTTTATAAGAATCTATTTCTGTATAATAGGTTAATTGGTTGTAAGTAGAGAGTACTGGGTACCATTTAACCAAGCATCTAATTTAATCCCTACCTTTTAAAAATCAAAACTAAAGTATCTAATTGTAATCAAACTACTCCCCTTGAAAAAAGCAACAGGCTATTTATGTCTAATGTTCAGGCTGTAAGTGATGAAAAGCCCTTGCCTTTAGCTTCCCACTAGCATGGTGCCCACAGACAAGAGAGCTGTCTTTGCAGAGCTGCCACCATGTTTCCGGATGGGAGTGCCACAGACAGATGAACAGTGTGTAGTTCAGATGATGGTGACTGTGGAGGGCGATCGAGGCCACTTTAGGAAAACTTACGTCAAACCAAAAGGGGCATACTAGAACCATTCCGAGTGATGTGAACCCCTGCTTCTGCGCCATGGAGGGCCCTAATTTGCATCTGCTTCTCTTGATCTTAGTGGTGCAACTTGTGCATTGACCTGGTCGCCTTCACCAGTGAGATATTCAAAGGAGCAGTTTTCCAGTCGTTGGATGGAATCATCGTCTCTGCTAACTGTAAGCTGCGGAAGATCTTCACTTTAAAATCAAAGCCTCAAGAGACAGCTGATAAAGATGGTATGCTTGCCTTTCAGGTTTAAATGGGGGGGGGGGAGTCTTCTTTAGGAGAAATGTAAGAGATAAGTATTAATTTAGAATAAAAATGTAGCTACGCTAATTTGTATTGCCATCTGCAACGCGCAAGTCTGCCTTTCCCTCACCTTGCCAGCATTTCTGTTATTCCGTCTATGACGGCCCTTCTGAAGGAGGCGAGATAGACACTCTGTAGTTTAAATGCCTCTCTCTTTGGAGGGCAGTCTGTTTCATCAGCCTACTTAGTAATTGAGCTGTTTGGATCTGGGGTAGGTTGTTCTTTTGATATTCTAGATATTAATCCTCTGTAGATATTCATCCGTTCTGTAAGCTGTGTCTTCACTAAGCTTACTGTTTGCTTTGGAGTACAAGCATTTTTTGTTTTTTGTTTTGTTTTTAATTGTATGCAATCCTATTTCTCTGTTCCTGCTATTGTTTCCTGGGCTAACGGAGTCCTTTTCAGGAAATTCTTGCTGACGTCTGCATTTAGAAATGCTTCCCCAGTTTCCTTCTCTGACTGCTTTAAGTGCTGCATTGCTGTCCTCTATTCAATTTTGTACACTTTAGGGATCCAGTTTGACTTTGTCTGTCTGTCTGCCTGTCTGCCTGTTTGTTTTAAATTTCAAGATACTTTTACTTTACACGGTTTTGAAGAGTATGCATTTGGCACGTTCTGACATTGCACTGTTTTATGTGTAGACATTTTTGAAGAGGCTGGTTTTGTTTTTCTCTTTTTTGTGGTTTGAGAATCTTTGTCAAAAATCATTTTGCTGATGTTTTACGGGCCTAACTCTGACTGCTCTGTTCTGTTCTGTTCTCCTGTTCTGTTTATCTGGTTTGTACCAGGGCAGTGCTGGCTCTCTTAAAATGTCTATGTGGTAGGAGTTAAGGCAGACATTGTGACAGCAATGTTACCATTGCTTATTGACTGCAAGCATGGTTCTCTCTGCTCAAGATTGTTTTGGGTGTTTAGTGTCCTCTGTGTGTCCATTTGCAATTGATTTTCTAAGTACTGCATTCTCTCTCCTTCCCTCCCTCCCTCCCTCTGTGTGGGTGCACACACGCTCATGCACACATGTGTGTGTGCATGTATCTGTGTGGCTCTGCTTGTGTGTGTGTGTTAAAAGAAAGTCTTATTTCAGCTTACTTTGAAATACTAACAATGGTTGTTTCATATCTGAGATACTGAGAACCAGGTACTTGCTTTGTCCTTGAGACTATGTGCCTTTTTAATTGTGCAGTCTCACACAGGAAAGGCCAGCAACCCAGGAGTTATGCAGTCACATGGGCAAGGTATCTTATCAGTCCCAATCTGGCAAAGAACACCTAGAGTGGAGGTCACTGGTCCTCAGTCGGTGACAGAAGCCTGGACATGTTGATTCTAATAGGAGCTCAGGGATCATCAGCATCGTCATCAGCATTGTCATCAGCATCATCATCATTATCACTGCAGCAGCAGCAGCAGGGAAGAGGACCAAATGAGCACAGGGGAATTGCCTTCCTTCCTCCACATACCTCCCTTTATCCAGACTGCTACCTGAAGTGGCTTTTTTAAAACAAGATTCTCTGTGTATGGAACTCACTCTTTAGACCAGGCTAGCCTCAAACTCAGAAATCTACCTGCCTCTGCCTCCTGAGGTAGCTTCAATGGATTTTTTTAATGTTATTTTATTTCTCTGTTCTTTGAAATTCTCATACAGATATACAATGTCATTTGAATTTTGATAGGGATAGCATGGAATATATAGATCTCTTTCAGTGTCATAGCCATTTTTGTGGTATTAATTGTTCTTATCCATAAGCCTGAGAGATCTTTCCACCTCTCATGTTTCAAATTTCTTTCTTAAATATCTTTTACTTTTTTATTTATGTTTTTCTAAGATAATATTTGGAGTTACTGTAAGTGGGGTTGTTTTCCTGATTCATGTCATCACATTTCATGCTTGTATATATAGAAACTACATACTTTTTATGTTAATTTCTATATACTCACACTTTGCTGAAGATTTTTTATCAGTATTAGAAATTTTATGTTAGAGTCTTTAGACTCTTATGGATCATATTTTCTTCAAATAGAGACAGACATCTTGCTTTCTTGTTTTCATTCTTTCATATAACATTATATGGACTGAGCAGTTTGAACTTGTGTGTGTGTGTGTGTGTGTGTGTGTGTGTGTATGTGTGTGTGTGTGTGTGTGTACACATACATATATTTATAATTTGAAACAAGAGCAAGGGGAGCTATATGGGAGGTTTGGTGGGAGAAGAGGGAAAGGGGAAATGATGTAATCATATGATCTCAAAAAACATTTATTATTAAGTACTCTAAGTTAAAGATGTCTTCATGGGACACAGACTTTTTATTTTCTGACTGTAGAAACCAGTTTTTAAAAATTCAGTAACCTAAATAAATATGATGTAACTCTTATCCTTCCTTATGTGAAAAAAAAAATACAGTAACCTAAAGATAGGTCCAACCTAGCATTCCTTAGGGGACTTTAGTTCTTTGTGTAGGGTCAAGGCACAGAGCTTCCTCCTGCCCACCTTTGCATGGAGCCATTCTGCTTGCTCAGCTCAGGTTCAGGCAATCATGTGCATAAGAATTTATGGGGCTGGCGTGGATGTGGAGAAAGAGGAACACTCCTCCATTGTTGGTGGGAGTGCAGGCTTGTACAACCACTCTGGAAATCAGTCTGGCGGTTCCTCAGAAAATTGGACATAGTACTACCGGAGGATCCAGCAATACCTCTCCTGGGCATATATCCAGAAGATGCCCCAACTGGTAAGAAGGACACATGCTCCACTATGTTCATAGCAGCCTTATTTATAATAGCCAGAAGCTGGAAAGAACCTAGATGCCCCTCAACAGAGGAATGGATACAGAAAATGTGGTACATCTACACAATGGAGTACTACTCAGCTATTAAAAAGAATGAATTTATGAAATTCCTAGCCAAATGGATGGACCTGGAGGGCATCATCCTGAGTGAGGTAACACATTCACAAAGAAACTCACACAATATGTACTCACTGATAAGTGGATATTAGCCCCAAACCTAGGATACCCAAGATATAAGATATAATTTGCTAAACACATGAAACTCAAGAAGAATGAAGACTGAAGTGTGGACACTATGCCCCTCCTTAGATTTGGGAACAAAACACCCATGGAAGGAGTTACAGAGACAAAGTTTGGAGCTGAGATGAAAGGATGGACCATGTAGAGACTGCCATATCCAGGGATCCACCCCATAATCAGCATCCAAACGCTGACACCATTGCATACACTAGCAAGATTTTATTGAAAGGACCCAGATGTAGCTGTCTCTTGTGAGACTATGCCGGGGCCTAGCAAACACAGAAGTGGATGCTCACAGTCAGCTAATGGATGGATCATAGGGCTCCCAATGGAGGAGCTAGAGAAAGTAGCCAAGGAGCTAAAGGGATCTGCAACCCTATAGGTGGAACAACATTATGAACTAAGCAGTACCCCGGAGCTCTTGACTCTAGCTGCATATATATCAAAAGATGGCCTAGTCGGCCATCACTGGAAAGAGAGGCCCATTGGACTTGCAAACTTTATATGCCCCAGTACAGGGGAACGCCAGGGCCAAAAAGGGGGAGTGGGTGGGTAGGGTAGGGGAGTGGGGGGTGGGTATGGGGGACTTTTGGTATAGCATTGGAAATGTAAATGAGCTAAATACCTAATAAAAAATGGAAAAAAAAAGAATTTATGGGGCAGCTTCTGACATTATTAGGAGACATAATGTCAGGAAACTCCCTGTTCCTCTGGCTCTTACAATCTTCCTACATACTTAGGAATGATCTCTGAGCCTTGGGTATGGGAGTTGTTCCATGGTTAGGACTGAGATCCACAACTCTGCATTTTGAGTGGTTGTGGTTTTCTTTAATGGTCTCCATGTATTGAGAATTTTCTTGATATGAGATCATTGCTTGGTGTGGGGAGGAGAGAGCAATAGAGAGAAGGAGTAACAGGGTACAAGTGATCTGATGGGGGATTGAGAAAAACAGGAAGGCGGTCTGAATAAGGAGGAGAGTAAAGTGACAATAAGGGTGTGTAAAGGGGCATGGGAGTCATCTTATTAACTACATACCTAAAGTAACCATAGGACGAATGTAATAAGTCTGTGTGAATGTATAGTTTGAATGAAATATACTCTCCTGGACGCACAGTGTTGCTTCCCTCCAAGAGCCATAGACCATCTGGCCAAAGCACCATGCTTAGGAAACCCTCTTTTGATTTGTTTGTCAGGTTGTCTAAGGGACTTCAAACACAGTACAGGCTGTTGCTGTTGCCCTTTGTTGCCTCTCAGAGGTAGAAGGCCTGCCTCTATTGCTGAAGACATCATACACTTCAGACAGAGAGCCCAAAATCCCCTGAGCTGGAACTAACCTGAATGCCTCCTCCATGAAGACTGAGAATTCAAGCCTCCAAAGGAGGGAAACAACAGTCCTGTGAACCACAATGACCAGTACGGCAGGATAACCTTAGTTGTGTATTAGTGGATTCAGCCCTTGGTAATACTCAGCAGCTCTCCCACTGACTCTAAGCCCCACTCTACAAGAGAGAAATCACGCTTGGGACTGGAAATCTAGCCAGATACCCAGGGCTCGTGAGGTCTTGGGTCGTGAAGAGCTTACAACTGCCATTTTACATACTCATTTTACATTACAGCATAATCTCTAACTACATCCTGTCATTATACCCGCAGATAGTATCATCATGTGCATATTAAATATATCTACATATGTAATAGTTTGACTTGTTCTTGGAGAGTTGCATACTTTTATACAATATACCTCGATCACTTTCTTGCTCCCCACTGAACTCCTGCTATCCACCCTCACACCACCTATGTCCGACTACATGCTAGGGCTGACCCATGTTCACCACTGCTCAATTCACAGTATCGAAATGGAAACAGACTATATGCCCATCACCTGATGAGTGGAGAATGCAAATGTGATACATATGTGTCATAAAATTTTATTCAACTATAAGTGATCTTTTTATATATACTTATCTTGTTCATCAGGGAGACTGACCTATAATCTTATTTTTAGGTGGGTGTGTTTATTTTGAATCAGTAGTACTGACTTTATAAAATGAATTTGATACTGTTCTTTTCTTTTTTCTTTTACAAAATAGTTTGATGGAGATTGATGTTTGGCTCTCCTTTAAAGGTATGGCAGAATTCAGTAGCAAATCCAACTGAGTTTGGAGTTTTTGTTTACGAGTGTTGCGGTAAAACTCCTCCCAAATAAGCTCCAGCAAATGAAAAATGAAAACACAACAGTTTGTATGAGTACGTGCTGTGCGTCTAGGTTGGGCAGATCTACCACTGCTCTACCATTTCCACATCTATGAGACCCCTTAGAACTTGCGGTTTCTCCAGGCCATGTGCTTCTGCTCAGCTTTTCTTCTTCCTCCTCCTCTTCATCCTCTCCCTCTTCCATTTTCTCCTTCTTCTCCCTCCCACCTTCTTCTCCACTTTCCCTTTTATCTGCCCAATCATCAGCTCTCCTTTATTTTACAAATTAAGGTGGGAAGCAGGTTTACAGGAAATCACCTGAGTGCTGACTCATTCCTTGTTCACAACCACCCACTGGAGAATGGAATTAGCATCAAATATAATTAGCCCCAGGGCTATCCACAACATATAAGCTTTTTATTACTTCTTCAATCTCATAGTTCGTTACAGGTCAACTTAAGTTTATATACTCATAATTAATAGATTATGTGTGTCTATATTTTTTTTTCTAAATTTTGCAGTTCAGCAAGCAAAGCAAAACTATAAAGCTTACAAAATCTTATCAAATTTGAACAACACACTATTAAATAATGGCTGGTCAATGGGAAAAAATCAGGAAGAAAATTTAAAAATTAGCAGAATTGAGTGTAAACAAAGAAACAGCACATAGCCCATGCGGGCACAATGAAAGTGTTATTTAGGGGGAGTTTATAAATGCAAATACTCACCTAAAGAATTGAAATCTCAAATTCATATCTCTTTAAGAATATTATTTTTATGTTTATGTGTCCTTACACAAACCCAGAAGAGGGAATCAGTTCCCATTATAGTTGTAAACCACCCTGTGTTTTCTAGGAATTGAAGTTAACAGTCCTGGAAGAGCAGCCAGTACCACTGAGCCATCTCTCCAGCTTATCCAATGTGTATCTTAATGATGCACATCAAGATCTTGGAGAAGCAGGAATAAGCCAAACCCAAAATCAGTATAAAGAAATAATACCAATATGGCAAGTTTAATGATAAGGAAACAAAATGAATAATACAGTGATCCAAATGAAACAAGGACTTGGCTCTATGAAATACTAAAGTGTGAGTATGTGTGACTGGGGGACCTGACATGGAGCTGAAAGATCCACAACGTGTGGACTCCCCCACATTCTGACTCAGGAGAGGCGACACCCCAAATCACTCACGAGAAACTGTCTTGATGCAAATTGCAAGAGGACTTTTCTTTCAAGAGTGCTCTCAGGCCCACAGTCATACACTACACAGGGGTAGAGGACCGTGGCACTCAGAGTAGCTCAGTAAGGGGGTATTTAAAGGAAGAAACCACAACTCAAGAGGATAGGGAGGGCATTGTTGGAAAATACCAAAAATACCAGTTAAGTGGAAAGTCAAGACAGTTTTTTCTATGAGCCTCTACCAATAGCACATTTGCATAAAGGGTTCCAGCAAAGGTCAGGGTGGGTCAGGGTGACTTTCTTTGAATGAACACTCTCTGAACCCAGGAAGTGAAGCGAGTGGGTGGAGGAATGTCGCTATCTGTTTTATGATTAGCATACCTTGGAGCATTGAGTCACAAAGGTCAAATTCTCAAGCCTGAGCCTAAAGGCCTAGAATTTTTTGGCTTTTTTATGTTTCACTTTTTCAGAGCAAGAGTGAGATTGTGACCTTCAGGAGTTAGGACTGCTCTCTCCCTCTTCTCAACCCTATGTGCTCAGGCACATGACCTGTACCTCCCCCTCCTCTGAGGGCAGTCACCTAGTCTTTGGCCAAATGACAGATTTAATTTCTTCTCTCCTGATAAGAACCTGAGCAACAGGTTCTTGGAATTTCTCCTCATGTAAATGAAGCATTCCCAGCACCTCTGCCCTAGCCAGTAACATGTACCCACCCTGGCAATCCCTACCCACTCCTCAAGATCTATTTGGTCTTTGGTCACCCTGATAAAGGGGAGCTGTCTCACTGAAGCTGAACCCGGAAGTATATCTGCCATTCTGAACCCTGCCTCCCCCCAAACCCCGCCCCATCCCTGCTCCCTTTACCTTCATGGGCCAATAACCCACGAGGAAAGGGAGACCCACACTAAACAAATTGACAACCCTTAGACAATGTATCCAAAGAAAGATACAAATTAATAAAATTAGAGGTAAGAAGGGAAAAACTTATAGCAGACACCAATGAAATTCAGAAGACTGTTAATATTTTGAAGATGTAAATTCCTAGAAATTGGAGAGCTCTGCTGCATTTTTAACATTATCCATGCCTTTGGGGTAGTATTGTGCATTTTAGTAGTTTGATCTGTTCTAATAAGTAATTTTGCTCATAATCATATTAATTTGTTCTGGATCAAATGATTTTACTACATCTTAATATAACAAAAACATATCTGTTTCATGTTTGTTTCTTTTAGTTTATGATAGTACTATTCATCTGAGCTGGGACTTAATTGCAAACAGAATTCTCTTTAGGTGGCTGAAAAAGTAGAGGAAATTTTTTCAAGAAACTGGCCAATGTACAGTCTATCAAGGATATCCAGAAAAGCAGGCTTGCAAGTCTATAGCCATGAATAAATCTTGCTTGTTCCTACCACAAGATTTGTTCTGCAGGTGGTATACCCCTCTCCCTACAGCTACCGCAGCTGTGCACATTCCCTAAGCCTTAAGTCCATAATTTCATCTGGACTCTTCGGTCCGGGAATTTCTATTGTAGCAACCCCTGTCCACTCTCCTGCCAGCCTCACCAGAGGTAGATTTCTTCTTAATGCTTCTCTCTATCGAGTAAGCATGTTACCATAATTGTCTGATCTATGGAGCCCACATTACATGCTGCAAAGGAGCTGTATGGTTTCTGTTTTGCAAAACAGGACACATTGTATGGGAGAGCTACCAAATTCAGGAGGATCCAAGAGTTCCATAGTTTCTTTGCTTCCTTCTTACTCTGCATTTGGTTTATGTCGTGGTTTGACAGCAATAATAGTTTCCTATTGAATGTGTTAGAAATAGAAAGAAACTTGAGTTCTTCCTCACATTATTTGTGTAAAGAATAGAATATGTGTATTATTCTAACTTGATTAATATAATCAGCAGATTACTCACTTGTGTAGTCCATACATGCTAACACGCACATCTGTTAAAAGGGTTAAAAAAACAAAAACTATTGAAAGAATACTAACGCTCCCCTTCTAGTTTCACCTGGGATTATATTATTAAAAATCAATGCTTCTAGAAGCTGGAAGCAGAGCTGCACATAAAATGCCTGAGGTGATTTCTTAGACGTTTTCTATGCACTTTAGGCCTGTTCCTCCTGGATGTGGGTCTTTAGCAGGGCATTGTGCCTGTACATGTCATTTGATAATAAACATAGCCATGCATGTTGACCGTTCCCCAGAGAGATCACAAGCAGATCTTTTCTGTTACTCAGAGGCGGCAGTTGAAGATACTGTGGAAGACAAAAGCCCTCTGATAAGATGCTGCATGCCTCTCCATCCGCTCACAGGAAGTTAATCATAGCCTGATTAATATAAAGAAAGAAACAGGAAGATCAGCAAGTTGAATGCATGTTTTAATATCTGATCCTTTTTAAGCTCCTATCAAAATTATGATACAGAAAAAAATTTAAAGGTATAAATTCACAGGATGCAGCATGAGAGAAGAGAAAACAACCTTTTAAAGGAGCCTGGACATTTTTTAAACTGACGAGTGCCTTAGAACACATGAAGCTGCAGCCTATCCAGAAGTTGTCCAGAAATCTGAAAGGAACTTATGTATTTGTGCCCCTCCTAGGATAAGGGATAGAACTAAAGGTAGGGAGAGTGGTCACAGCTGGATCAGGTGGTAGAACTGGTTTTTAGAATTTTCCTGTAGCTGAATGATAAACACTTCTCATTCTTCAGTTGCCCATATTGAATTTAGAATTTCACTTGATTTTTAAAAATAGCTTCCATTACTCTAAAAGAATTCTGGATCTTATTATAAGAATTATCCAGTACATTAATCAAAGCTATTTTAAAAGTCATGTCTCATAATTTCATTATGTGAATCCATTTGTGGGTCTCTTAATTTATTATTTTTTTTCTTGGCCCTGTCTTTTTTAAATTAAATTTTGCATATTTAGTATACAATATAGTATGGCTGTTGTGATATTTCCATACCTGGATATGATTGTGTGTCGTCCTCATATGTGTCAAACCGGCTGTCCTCTGTCACCATCTGCATCATCCTTGCTTTTCTCCTAGGCTACCAAATAGTCTCACCTTCTACTTTGATATCATGTACATTCTATTTCTCTCTTCCTTCACCTACAATCTTTCAATCTTTCTCCTCTATCATGGTCCCCTTTGTAGTTTCATACCTCTCTCTCTCTCTCTCTCTCTCTCTCACACACACACACACACACACACACACATACACACACCCTTACATTTAATAAGTTCACATATGACAGAAAATAAGCAGTATTTGTATTACTGGGCCTAGCTTATTTTATAAGATAATGATCTACAGTTCCACCCATTTTCCTATAAATGTCATGATTTGTACAGCTGGTTAAAGCTCTATTTTATTTATAGACCACTATTCTTTATCCATTCATGTGTTTATGGACCTCTGTGCTGCTTCCATTCCTTGGCTGATGTGAAAAGTGCCAAGAGATAACATAGATGTGTAAGTATCTCTGTGGCATGCTGACTGCATGACCTTTGGGTGAATTTCTGGGGCTGATTCAGCTGAGCGACATGGCAGCTCTAATGTTAATGGCTTGAGAAACTCCAGCACTAACGTCTGTATCGGGTGTGCCACTTTATGTTCCCACCAGCTGAGTATAAAAGGTCTTCTTCCCCGCATCCTTACCATCAATCATCGCTTGCAATCTGTATTTCATCGAGATTAGGGTGAGATGGAATCTCAGTGTAGTGTTCATTAGTATGTCTCTAATGGCATAGGTGTAGGAGTTGTGTTGTAGATGTATCTATCCCCTGAGTATGTGTATGAGTGTGTTTGTGTGTTTACCAGTTGTTGTATTTTGTAGTGGTCTGCATCTTTTTCAAAGAGAAACTTCTATAATGAGGGCTACATGTGTCTGCAGGTGTAGGGGTAAGTATGTGGGATGGAGTTAGAATCAGGCAGGTTTAGTAAAGTGTTAGCTGCGGGTTCTTCTCTGAGGTACATGTGCTCACTAGCCTGGAGTAGTTGGCTAAGTTCCCATTATCATGCATTATTGCTCTCCTGTTGGGTGGGCCTTAAGTATAATTAGACCTCTGTGGGCTACTGCCAATATATTGGTGACACTACCAAACCTTTAGGGAATTGCTGCCATGCTGCTCATTGTTGGGGCTCATAAGCATCATAGACAGGTAGGACTGTCAGTTGATTCCCTCTCTTGGCTGTTGTGTATGCAATCTAGTCCTCAGAAAGGAGACTTTACTGGCAGATTCTCTGGTACTATTCTAAAAGGTAAAAGTGCTTCAAAAATATCACTGCCTCACAGTCTGTGCCCCTCTGTGAAACCCAGGCATGAGTAACAGTAACCAAGAGACCAAAACTTTTTGGTAGTGTGTGATTTGTGCAGCCCTGTCACACTGCCTCCTTATCCAAGGTTAATCCTTTCCTTCTCTCCCCTTCTACACTAATGATTCTCAACCTTTCTAATCCTGCAACCCTTTAATACAGTCTTCATGTTGTGGTAACCCTGGCCATAAAATTATTTTGTTGCTACATAACTGTAATTTTGCTACTGTTATAAATTGTAATGTAGATTTCAGATATGCAGGATAACTGATATTCGATCCCTGTGAGATAGTCATTCAACCCCTATGGAGTTCATGACCCACAGGTTGAGAATTGGTGTTCTATTGGAAATCTTCCTAGAGCTAACATCAAGTCTGAACTGTCAGCTAGTGGGGTGCACAAGTGCCAGCTAGAGAAGAAAGGACTGTGTGGTGGTTTCAATGAAAATGTCCCCCATAGGCTCATAAGTAGTGGCATTATTTGCAAGGATTAAGATGTGTGGCCTTGTTGGAGTGGGTGTGGCCTTGTTGGAGGAAGTGTGTCACTGGGGGTGGGCCCTGAGGTTTCAGAAGCTCAAGACAGGCCCAGTGGCTCTCTCTCTTCCTGCTGCCTGTGGATCCTCTCCAGTACCATCTGCCTGTGTGCTGCCTTGATGATGATGATGATGATGGTGATGATGGTGATGGTGATGATGATGATGATGATGGTGATGATGATGGTGATGGTGATGATGATGATGATGGTGATGATGGTGATGATGATGATGATGGTGATGATGATGGTGATGGTGATGATGATGATGATGATGATGGTGGTGGTGATGGACTGTAAGCACCCCAATTAAATGTTTTGCTTATAAGACCTGCCATGTTCATGGTATCTCTTGATAGCAATAAAACCCTAAGACAGGCTGAGACATGTTAGGGTTCCTGTACTTCCATGATGGTAAATATCCTGGACATGAAGAGCCTTGGGCTAATCTCTCCAATATCTAGTAATGCTAACATTGGATTCTCAGGAAGTCTTGCATGATGGATAAGACCAGATGAAAAATCTAGCTATAAACCACAATTTGCTCCCATTGGTCTGGTTAATCTCCATGGTCCTTGGAGCCTAAGTCCCAGATCCATCTCACTCCTGTATGATTGTGTTAAGGCCAAGGAAAAGCAGAGGACAGTCTCACTCTGAGGAGGCTGTGCAAGCAGCACTACATCCATCCTTGTCTTCATGAGTGGCTCCATCCAGTACTGAGCTTTTTGTTCTGTGGACAGACTTTTTACTGTTTCCATCTTGTAGCGTGCTATGAATCTGTTTATATTTTCTTGGTTTAACCATGTGTCTAGTATACTTTAGGTTTTCTAGTTTTCTGATGTAGACACTCTCTGCTGTAAACTGTCTTCTTAGAAGAGACTTAATTCTACCTCAAGGTTCTGGGAAGTTGTCCTTTCATTTTTATTCACCTCTAAGAATGTTTCATCTCCCTGGATTGCTTCAGTGTCTTTAAGTCACGCCACACACAGGCTCTGCAAATGGGGCAGCTTCCTCCCCACTGGGATGGGCATGGGGCCCTGCTCTCCGCACATAGTCCCCACTGCACACAGTACCCACTGGGCTCCTCACCCCAGAACAATGGGGCCTGCTCTTCCATGGTGACCTCCGATAATGGTACCAAGGATGACAGCTCCATGTCATCCTACACTGTGAGGACATTGGAAAGGACACAGTCCTGGTGTGTAGCAGTCAGGGTAGAGCCACCCTGTCCAGGAACAGCAGCCTGGACTAGGACTGGGCCATCACCTTTGAGCAGTTCCTAGCCTTTGACAAGCTAGTGTGCATGATGGCCAGGGTCACCAGTGCGAAAAACATCCGTATGATGAGCAAGCCCCTTGCCTCAGCCAGTGACTATGAAATCTCTGCCCTCAGGCTGATGCAGAAAGGGAAGAGGAGTTATTTTATGTTTGTCTGTGTTGGAAGATAGGGAGGGCTCTTTCCTTTTAAATTAAATATTTATTAGTACCTGGCTTAAAAAGCCTAGTGTTTTCATAATGTAATACGATGAAAAAAGTGGCGAGAAATAGATACCCCAAAGTAAGGCACTAGGAGACCTGGCTACCAGAGCCTAGCTTATTCAGTGACTTCCTCTCCCCGTCAGTGAAATGTGTTTTATAACTTAGTACTCTTGCTATATCCATAGTAAGAAAACAGCACTGTTCAATGCTAATAAAGAGATAAAATTAGACCTAGGAGGAAAATGGAGTGTTGGGAACAAGACTGTAGAAGGAAGAGGCGTTATCAGCTAGGGTAAATCTCCAAGTACTCTGGTGAGATTTCAAAATATTTTTTAAGATTTGAAATAAATTTTGTAAAAGTCCTCTATCCAAAAATTATATTCAACACTGGTCCCCCTTCAAGGAGAACACATTTGGGTTTCAGGTAGTTATAAAAATATAAATGATTTTATGTGGTGCTGGAATGACATATTTGATCAATGTGGGCATCAACAACTTGCTCTGATTATTCATGTCAGCTGTCTGGAGGAAACGTGATCCATCTGAGAACCCGAATGTGAGTGCAAAGAGATCCCAGCACACAGGATCCTGCTTTTTGTTTCAGTTTTTTATTTTGAAGAACTAGAAGTCCTGGTGACTCGTACTGGGATTTTAGATTCTTGTTACTCATTGAAAATACAGAAAAAAAAATAATAATAAAATTAAAGCAATGATCTTTACCAGTTCCATACTTTCTGTAGAGTCAAGAAATTATGTATAACAGATGACCTGTTTCCCATCAGTCACTATAGAGGTCATGTTCCCAGCAAAGGGATTGTACAAGATGACATAACTAGATCTTTAAAACAGAGCCTGCCACTTCATATAACAGAATGCAATGTTCTGGCTCCTGAAGGGGTGTGGACATCAAAGCTGGCATACCTGCACTTTGAATCCTTATTTCTGTTTACTGCTCTTAGCTTTTGTTGGTTGCAGCCACTGGGAGACCTTCCACTTGGGCTCTTGGCCTCACACTCATGTTCATGGTCACATTACCTCTGCCTGCTCTGAGGTTGCTTTCCAACACTCCCTTCTTTTACTACATACCAAGTCCTTTCTTTAGATGTCTAGATGTGATTTTTTTTTAATTTTACTTACAGAATGATTTATTAATTAGGTATTTTCTTCATTTACATTTTCAATACTATCCCCAAAGACCCATACCCTCTCCCCAACTCCCTTACCCACCCACTCCCATTTCTTGGCTCTGGCGTTCCCCTGTACTGAGGCATATAAAGTTTGCAAGACCGATGGGCCTCTCTTTCCACTGATGGCCGACTAGACCATCTTCTGATACATTTGTAGCTAGAGACACAAGCTCTGGAGGGTACTGGTTAGTTCATATTGTTGTTCCACCTATAGGGTTGTAGACCCCTTTAGCTCCTTGGGTACTTTCTCTAGCTCTTCCATTGGGGCCCTATGATCCATCCAATAGCTGACTGTGAGCATCCACTTCTGTAAGGATGCTTTCCCAATCTGTTGGTGGCCTTTTTGTCTCATTGACAGTGTCTTTTGCCTTACAGAAGCTTTGCAATTTTATGAGGTCCCATTTGTCGATTCTCTATCTTACAGTACAAGCCATTGCTGTTCTATTCAGGAATTTTTCCCCTGTGCCCACATCTTCAAGGCTTTTCCCAACTTTCTCCTCTGTAAGTTTCACTGTCTCTGGTTTTTTGTGGAGTTCCTTGATCCACTTAGATTTGACCTTAGTACGAGGAGATAGGAATGGATCAATTGGCATTCTTCTATATGGTAACGGCTGGCTGTGCCAGCACCATTTGTTGAAAATGCTGTCTTTGTCCCACTGGATGGTTTTAGCTCCATTGTCAAAGATCAAATGACCATAGGTGTGTGGGTTCATTTCTGGGTCTTCAATTCTATTCCACTGCTCTACTTGTCTGTCTCTATACCAGTACCATGCGGTTTTTATCACAATTGCTCTGTAGTAAAGCTTTAGGTCAGGCATGGTGATTCCACCAGAGGTTCTTTTATCCTTGAGAAGAGTTTTTGCTATCCTCGGTTTTTTGTTATTCCAGATGAATTTGCAGATTGCCCTTTCTAATTCGTTGAAGAATTGAGTTGGAATTTTGATGGCTATTGAATTGAATCTGTACATTGCTTTTGGCAACATAGCCATTTTTACAATGTTGGTCCTGCCAATCCATGAGCATGGGAGATCTTTCCATCTTCTGACATCTTCTTTAATTTCATTCTTCAGAGAATTGAAGTTCTTATCATACAGATCTTTCACTTCCTTAGTTAGGGTCACACCAAGATATTTTATATTATTTGTGACCATTGAGAAGGGTGTTGTTTCCCTAATTTCTCTCTCACCCTGTTTATCCTTTGTGTAGAGAAAGGCCATTGACTTGTTTGAGTTAATTTTATATCCAGCTACTTCATTGAAGCTGTTTATCAGGTTTAGGAGTTCTCTGGTGGAATTTTTAGGGTCACTTATATGTACTATCTTATCATCTGCAAAAAGTGATATTTTGACTTCTTCCTTTCCAATTTGTATTCCCTTGATCTCCTTTTGTTGTCTAATTGCTCTGGCTAGGACTTGAAGTACAATGTTGAATAGGTAAAATCCCTGATTTTAGTGTGATTGCTTCCAGCTTCTCACCATTTACTTTGATGTTGGCTACTGGTTTGCTGTAGATTGCTTTTATCATGTTTAGGTATGGGCCTTGAATTCCTAATCTTTTCAAGACTTTTATCATGAATGGGTGTTGGATTTTGTCAAAAGCTTTCTCCGCATCTAACAAGATGATCATGTGGTTTTTGCCTTTGTGTTTGTTTATATAATGGATTACGTTGATGGATTTCCATATATCAAACCATCCCTGCATCCCTGGAATGAAACCTACTTGGTCAGGATGGATGATTGTTTTGATGTGTTCTTGGATTCAGTTTCTGAGAATTTTATTGAGTATTTTTGCATCGATATTCCTAAGGGAAATTGGTCTGAAGTTCTGAATCTTTGTTGGATCTTTCTGTGGTTTAGGTATCAGTGTAAATGTGGCTTCATAGAATGAATTCGGTAGAATACCTTCTGTTTCTATTTTGTGGAATAGTTTCTGAAGAACTGGAATTAGATCTTCTTTGAAGGTCTGATAGAACTCTGCACTAAACCTGTCTGGTCCTAGGCTTTTTTTGGCTGGGAGACTATTAATAACTGCTTCTATTTCTTTAGGGGATATGGGACTGTTTAGATCGTTAACTTGATCCTGATTTAACTTTGGTACCTGGTATCTGTCTAGAAACTTGTCCATTTCATCCAGGTTTTCCAGTTTTGTTGAGTATAGCCTTTTGTAGAAGGATCTGATGGTGTTTTGGATTTCTTCAGGATCTGTTGTTATGTCTCCCTTTTCATTTCTGATTTTGTTAATTAGGATGCTGTCCCTGTGCCCTCTAGTGAGTCTGGCTAAGGGTTTATCTATCTTGTTGATTTTCTCAAAGAAACAGCTCGTGGTTAGGTTGATTCTTTGAATAGTTCTTCTTGTTTCCACTTGGTTGATTTAGCCCCTGAGTTTGATTATTTCCTGCTGTCTATGCCTCTTGGGTGAATTTGCTTCCCTTTGTTCTAGAGCTTTTAGGTGTGTTGTCAAGCTGCTAGTGTGTGCTCTCTCTAGTTTCTTTTTGGAGGCACTCAGAACTATGAGTTTTCCTCTTAGAAATGCTTTCATTGTGTCCCATAAGTTTGGGTATGTTGTGGCTTCATTTTCATTAAACTCTAAAAAGTCTTTAATTTCTTTCTTTATTCCATCCTTGACTAAGGTATCATTGAGAAGAGTGTTGTTCAGTTTCCACATGAATGTTGGCTTTCTATTATTTATGTTGTTATTGAAGATCAGCCTTAGTCCATGGTGATCTGATAGGATGTATGGGACAATTTCAATATTTTTGTATCTGTTGAGGCCTGTTTTGTGACCAATTATATGGTCAATTTTGGAGAAGGTACCATGAGGTGCTGAGAAGAAGGTATATCCTTTTGTTTTAGGATAAAATGTTCTGTAGATGTCTGTTAAATTCATTTGTTTCATAACTTCTGTTAGTTTCACTGTGTCCCTGTTTAGTTTCTGTTTCCACGATCTGTCCATTGATGAAAGTGTTGTGTTGAATTCTCCCACTATTATTGTGTGAGGTGCAATGTGTGCTTTGAGCTTTACTAAAGTTTCTTTAATGAATGTGGCTGCTCTTGCATTTGGAGCATAGATATTCAGAATTGAGAGTTCCTTTTGGAAGATTTTACCTTTGATGAGTATGAAGTGTCCCTTCTTGTCTTTTTTGATAACTTTTGCTTTGAAGTTGATTTTTATTATATATTAGTATAGTTACTCCAGCTTGATCCTTCAGACCATTTGCTTGGAAAATTGTTTTCCAGCCTTTCATTCTGAGGTAGTGTCTGTCTTTTTCCCTGAGATGGGTTTCCTGTAAGCAGCAAAATGTTGGGTCATGTTTGTGTAGCCAATTTGTTAGTCTATGTCTTTTTATTGGGGAATTGAGTCCATTGATATTAAGAGATATTAAGGAAAAGTAATTGTTTCTTCCTATTATTTTTGATGTTAGAGTTGGCATTCTGTTCTTGTGGCTATCTTCTTTTAGGTTTGTTGAAGGATTACTTTCTTGTTTTTTCTAGGACATGGTTTCCATCCTTGTATTGGTTTTTTTTCTATTATTATCCTTTGAAGGGCTGGATTCGTGGAAAGATAATGTGTGAATTTGGTTTTGTCATGGAATACTTTGGTTTCTCCATCTATGGTAATTGAGAGTTTGGCTGGGTATAGTAGCCTGGGCTGGCATTTGTGTTCTCTTAGTGTCTGTATAACATCTGTCCAGGATCTTCTGGCTTTCATAGTCTCTGGTGAAAAGTCTGGTATAATTCTGATAGGCCTGCCTTTATATGTTACTTGACCCTTTTCCTTTACTGCTTTTAATATTCTATCTTTATTTAGTGCATTTGTTGTTCTGATTATTATGTGTCAGGAGGAATTTCTTTTCTGGTCCAGTCTATTTGGAGTTCTGTAGACTTCTTGTATGTTCATGGGCATCTCTTTCTTTAGGTTTGGGAAGTTTTCTTCTATAATTTTGTTGAAGATATTTGCTGAACCTTTAAGTTGAAGATCTTCATTTTCCTCTACTCCTATTATCTATAGGTTCGGTCTTCTCATTGTGTCCTGAATTTCCTGGATGTTTTGAGTTAGGATCTTTTTGCATTTTGCATTTTCTTTGATTGTTGTGCCGATGTTCTCTATGGAATCTTCTGCACCTGAGATTCTCTCTTCCATCTCTTGTATTCTTTTGCTGATGCTCACATCTGTGGTTCCAGATTTCTTTCCTAGGGTTTCTATCTCCAGCGTTGCCTCACTTTGGGTTTTCTTTATTGTGTCTACTTTCCTTTTTAGGTCTAGTATTGTTTTGTTCATTTCCATCACCTGTTTGGTTGTGTTTTCCTGTTTTTCTTTAAGATCTTCTACCAGTTTAGCAGTGTTCTCCTGTATTTCTTTGAGTGAGTTATTAAGGTCCGTCTTGATGTCCTCTACCATCATCATGAGATACGCTTTTAAATCCGGGTCTAGCTTTTCGGGTGTGTTGGGGTGCCCAGGACTGGGCGAGGTGGGAGTGCTGGGTTCTGTTGATGGTGAGTGGTCTTGGTTTCTGTTAGTAAGATTCTTATGGTTGCCTTTTCCCATCTGGTAATCTCTGGAGTTAGTTGTTATAGTTGTCTCTGGTTAGAGATTGTTCCCTTGTGATTCTGTTAGCCTCTATCAGCTAACCTGGGAGATTAGCTCTCTCCTCTGAGTTTCAGTGGTCAGAGCACTCTCTGCAGGCAAGCTCTCCTCTTACAGGGAAGGTGCACAGATATCTGGCGTTCAGACCTGCCTCCTGGCAGAAGATGAAGGCCTGAAAAAGGACCTGTCCTAGAAGCTGTGTAGCTTCGGCCTGTCACAGAAGCTGTTGTTAGCTTCTGTAGTCCACACTCTCACTGTTGCAGACTAGTCTCAGAGGGATCCGGGAACCAAGATGGCTCCACCAGGTGTTCCGGCAAAGCCCTCCCGGGGTGGGCGGACACCTCTCCTCTGGCAGAGAAGGTGCCCAGATTTCTGGAGCCCAAAATGGGGTCTGCCTCAGAAGCTGTCCTCTAGGGGACCTTGTGGGTGTCTCCCAGCTCCATACCCAAGGTGACCTGGTGCTAGCACCAACTGGAAGGGACTTGTGAACCTGGTCGGGCCAGGTTTTCTGCTTCCCTAATGCTGTCTCAGGTCCCATGCAATTGGATTGGAACAGAAGTTCTGTTCCACTCACTGGTAATCCTAAAGTCGTGTGGAGAGTCCTCTAGGGGACCTTGGGGATGTCTGCTGACTCCGCGCCCAAGGTGACCCAGTGCTGGTGCTGACCAGAAGCCAGAATATTTTTTAAACTGACAAAAGAAGTAGTTATGAGCCTCAACTAGGATAAATGTGAACAAATATATTACTTCAGATATGAAAAAATGTAATTAAACACAATGAAGACAAATATCTTTTTAAATTGAACATGAAGTCCTCTCAGTGTGTGCTTAGACTCAAATCACAGTTCTGTGATCTTGCTGTGTGTTATATGTGTTAGCCAAATGCATGTATGACTTAGTGCACAGTTCTGTGATCATGCTGTATATTGAAAGTGTTATCTAAAATAATCCTCCCTGCGCCTGAAAATAAGCACCAAAATTCTCATGTTCCTTTTAGTTCTGTGTTTATTATTTTTATTTTTTTAAGCTACTATTTCAGTCTAGCTTCTTCAAACAGTGTTGTTATCCATCCCCTTCCCCCATAGCCCTTCCCAAACCCTCTGATTCACCTTCCCCTCCAAAGGGCCTTCTTATGCTTTAATGCCTTGTATCATTTCTTCCCTGCCAGTCCCCTGCTTAAGATCTCTCCTCTCCTCCTTGCATGGCCCCTTTTATAGTTCCACCACACAAACAAAACATATACGCAGATTTTGATCTTTCTTCTCCATAAGATGCAGCACAGTGTAATCTCAGTTTTGGTATGTAGAGTGACATCCCTTTGTGTATTAGGTAGAGTTTTGGTGCATTGAGTGACATCCCTTTGTGTAGTAGGTAGAGTTTTGGTACACTGAGTGACATCCCTTTGTGTATTACATAGAGTTTTGGTACACTGAGTGACATCCCTTTGTGTATTATGCGCCACCTTCACTGGTTTGCTCAGCGGGTGATACTCATCTAAATGATTTCTTTTTTAGTGACAGTGAGCAGTACAACAATAAATATAAATGTAAGCATCTCTGTGGTAGAAGTTAGGACCTTAGAGTGTATTACACTGAAGTGATATGTCTCGGTCATACATCAGTTTCAATTCTAGTATCTTGAGACATCACTATTCTGATTTCTATAGAGGATGCCTAGTTGAGATTCTGGGACATCAGCAACGTTTTAGTGTTCTTATACAACACTTCCTTGCCATCTTTGTTTACCTTATTTTAACTTCATTTTTCTGGTAGCAAACAAGGCTGAACACATTTTCATATTATTTAGTGGGCATTTGCATTTACTTTTTTGAGACCTGTCCCATTCTTTAGCTCATTTATTGATTGAAAGGTTTTTTCTAGCACTGATTTTTCTCCACAGTTGGAAAAAGAATGTTCCTCTTGGGCTGGCCTTCACTTTATCTCCATCTTTGCCCCAGTCCCATCCTGCTGTGCTAGGAACTATAAGTTTCCTGAGGACTTTCAGTGGCTAGGCCTCTGAGGTGGTCTGGAAGATTCTATCCTTTATATTTACTTTTGAGTATATGTTTGCAGGGCATTCTCCCCAGCAGATCTCGGATGTCTTTTAGCCCTAGTGTCCTCTGGTTCTTGCATGAGAAAGCTTGCATTTACTGGCTAGTGGAAGGCTTCTTAGGTTCCCATGTTGTTGCTTGCCTATATAGGGATAGGGCGGTACCTGCCAGAGCATCCTCAGCTTATGAAGATTCTCGGCTCAAGTTCTCATGCAACACTGTGCAGCAGCTTCACAGCCAGCACCACTCTAGGCTTCTCTGCCCTCAGCATGTGAGCTGGCTGCATCTCTGCAGGCCACCTAGTTCTCTCCCGATCAGTGTTCTCATGCATCCATGTCACGTAGCACGCATCGGTGGCCACTCTTGACTACTGCTTGTGCAGAGGATTTTGTAGCTCTCACCCCAGCTTATTTTTTCTCCTCATAGTGACCTGCCTTTGTTTTTCCATGTTTTTCTGCTATTGTTTGTGTTTCCAATATTCTTTGGCTCTTTCCTTCATAAGAATCATGCCTGATTAGGACTCTTCTCCATAAGTCATACTGAAGCAGTTTCTAATTTCCCTTTTGCCCAGCAATGCCGTGCTCATTCTATAGACAGCAAGGCTGAAAGCTTGATGCGTTGTCCACAGTTGCACTGTAAACTGTTTTGCTTTACTTAATTTCATTATAGAGTTTGCTTAGTTGGCAGCAAGGGCTTGCATTTGGGGTATGGGTGCTTTCATTTTGAATAATATATGGTATTCCATTTTTGACAGATGAACCCACAGATATTATTCCACGAAGCTGTCAACTTGCAACAGATGTTCCTCATGTTACACAGCTGCTAAACATGACAAAACTCCGCCAAACTGAAATTAAATTTGGAGGTCATCCTCTAAGATCAGCAGAATCAGGTATGCCCAGAGGCTGCTACAAACATCATGCATACCCTTCCCCCTTAAGGTATCTTTCTCTAAAGATGGCCCTATGCCTTGCTTTTCCACAGTACTCTCAATATACAAGGCCAGGATTTAGCGCAGGTCAATGCCAAACCAGGCAGAAAACCTACATAAAGAACTTGGCATGTGAGCATTGGACCACATAAAACCCTTTCTACTTCAGTACTCTGACCAGCTTGGGGAAGGAGAAGGTAGGCAGAGGCATGAAGCAATGCTTTTCTGTAGACTGGTTGTGCCTCTTCTGTAGAGTGGTTATTCCTCTACTGAAGTGCACTTTATTCAAGTACTATGATGAAAGGCAAGCAATGCTGTCCTCTGTGAAGGAGCTGTAGGAATGGAAGGACTGCAGCCAGCTGCCAGTTCACTGTCAGTATAAAAAGGAACTGCAGTTCAGCTGTGGATAGTGCCATCCTGCCTGAATATGTATCTTTCGATATTAAATCGTCTCCAAAACTTTTAAACACCTTCTGACCTAAGGCTTCCCATGCTCTACGTCTGCGCAGACCTCATCCCAGTAGATTAAATCAATGAAACACCTTCATATCAAACCAAATAGAAGCTCAATCCCCTACATGTTTTAACCCCTAGGATATTTTTAAATTATAACCTTTAATAGCACAAAACATTTTTTTCTGATGTCTGCACTACCCCCAGAGAGAATCTTTGTTAATTTGGCTAGTCTTGTTTTGTTTTGTCTTGTTTTGTTTTGTTTTGTTTTGTTTTGTTTTGTTTTGTTTTTAACATCCTCTAGTGATTGTTATGTGCAACCAACACTGAGACCACTGGGTCACTCAGCCTGGGAAGGTCATGTCATTCAAGTAATACTCCAATACAGGGAGCTGATTCACAGGAAGCTAAAGACCATCTGTGGAAGAAGTAGACCTTGGAAGAATTTTATGTATATTTATATATTTATAATAAATTAATAGGAGACTTATAGAAGGATGTAAGGGCAGAAGATTGAGTAAAAGCAAGGAAATAGCAATCTATTTTTCAGGATTGTTTGAAAAAAAAAGGAGATTCATTTTTCAAAGGCTCAATGTAGGGAATGGCTTGAGTGGCATAACACTCTGTTAGAACCACACTATGGGAGTGGCTCTCATTCCTCAGGTAAAGAGGTGAAATGTTTTAGGAAAGTGAATTTGAAAGCAGGATTCCGGGTGAGTGTTGAAACCAGGTGAGGTATGAGACAATGGGGAGTAACTAACATGTCTCTGCAGTGATCAGACAGAAATGGCAGAGGGTCCAGGATGACAGAAGCTGGGCCAGTAGAAAGCAGTGGCACCGAGGGAAGCTGTAGGGACAGTGGCAATGCATGGCTCCTCAGATAAGAGCAATGGTCAAGAGAATGCTCAGAGGATGGCCTAGTTGGACATCAGTGGGAGAAGAGGCCCTTGCCCTATGAAGGCTCTATGCCGCAGTGTAGGGGAATGCCAGGACCAGGAGGCAGGAGTGGGTGGGTTGGGGAGCAGGGGGCTAGGGGAGGGGATAGGAGAAGGGGGTTTCAGAGGGGAAACCAGGAAAGGGGAATTTGAAATGTAAATAAAGAAAATATCCAATAAAGTCAAAAAATAAAATTAAATTAAAAGGAGAGAGAGCTCAGAGCTTTAAAGGCAGTCAAACAGAAACAGGGAAAGGCAGATGTTTGTGATGAAGGTTGAGAAGAGGAACTTCCTTGTCCTCCCGTACTTCCCCTCTCAGTTTTAACAGCATTACATGCCAGAAGCTATAGATCCCTAACAAATCGTCCTCTTTTGTCCTTTTTTACAGTGCAAAAGAAGTTTGTATGTAAGTAGGCACAACATTAATAACCCTTGATTGCACCATTCCCAAACTCACAGAAAAGCAAAGAGACAATGTGTGATGCAAACCTCACCTGCTTCATAATTACCAGCTTTGAGTAGGACCTTTTGCTAGCAATGGGAGAAAATGGAGAAATGTATGCTATCTATATTATATAGAACTAGACCCAGAAAGAAATAGACAGATTTAATGCAAGCAGTGTTTATTAAGGAACCATAGGAAAACATATAAAAAGAATAAGCTCATTACCTTTCAGGTGGCAGCTTAATTTTAAGATTTGCGTCAGAGAGCTGAAAGAGTGTTTTCAGTAACAAACCCCGTGTCTGCACCTAATGTAGTTTGATACTTTTCAGTAACAGGAATGACAAAAATATGCAGCTCATCAGATAACATGATTACAGGTGGTCTCTTTTTACCCGCTGTTCTTCCAGTGGAATGCTTTATCAACTGTCTTTAAAAATAAATACATGTGTATTTACAATATCATTGTCATTTTTATTTAAAAGTCTCAGAAGTGCTTAAACTGAATAAGATTCAGTAAATACTAACTACATCAGTGTTACAACTAAACAGAAATATTTTCATAATATTTCAGCTTTGAGTAGGACCTATATTCAAGCCCAACTTACAGAGGAGAATATTAGTATTTCTTTTGTGGACTCTTGATGCATAATAATAGTCAATTCCACTTGAATTGTGTATACAGGAAATTGCTGATTGACAAAATCCACGAGTATATTTCTTTTTCTTTGTAAATATCAAGTGTATCCATTTGTAACCATTATGTTAGCTCCTCTTAGGTCAGTCTCACTGCACAGGCATGATAGCCAAAATGGCATGAACCTACATGGTACTCTGTGGTCCTCTTCTACAAGTACATTTCAGAAGTTGATTCTCATATACATGGACATTAAAGCTTACTAGAAAGGAACATATTACTATTCTCTCCCTTTACAATGTGTTTGATTTGAAAGGTATTTCTAATGGTTATGCCCATGGGGCAATGATTTTTAACCATGGATAAGTGTCTTTATTTGAACTATTTGTTTTCATCTTTCAAAAAGTGGATTCCCACAATGGAATTTAATTGCATGAGAAAATGACTGTGTGCTCGTATAATTGGATGTGTGGTGCTCATGTGAATTTTGATATTTCATCATAAATGCACATATTAAAAGATCCCAATAAGGCCTCTAAAGAAGTAGCCACTTCCTGTGGATTTTCACACAACCAAAAAAAAAGAACTCTTGTAATTTTTTAAACTGTTTTAGAATGTGTTTTATTAAATGTCATATAGCTTAATCAAGAGCATTGAATGAAATTAATAAAACCACTGTTTCTAAGAAGCCATTGTTTCCAAAAGCTCCACATTTCTACCATTCTCTGTGTCAATTCCCAGTGCACATTAGCTAATGACTTTAGGACTGTGGAATCAGATAATCTTACTTTCATTAATAGGACCCCAGTTTAATTGAACCAGAGAATGTAGTCTGGTTATTGAAATGGAGCATTCAGCATTAATGATAAGATGCAGTGGCCCACCAAACACAAATCAAAAGTAGTAATTAAAAAATGGAAGGTGGCTTTCCCTCGTGCCTACCTTTTCTCAGCAGGTATCTTCCTAGGCTTACATTTCCTTTTTAAATAAGAGGAGACTGGCACCCCAACCTCCTACTACAATGTCAGACTAGCAAATTAATGCCTCTAAAGAGAAAAGAAAGACAGAGGGAGGGGGGAAGGGAGGAAAGGAGGGAGGGAGGGAGGGAGGGAGGGAGGGAGGGAGGGAGGGAGGGAGGGAGGGAGGGAGGGAGGGAGATAACTTAGTAAGCTGCCTTTTGCAGTGGTAAAATCTGTAGTAGATTCTTGTTTAAAGTCCATACTATAAAAGGAAGATTCAAAGCAAAGACTAAAATCTACTGTGAAACAAAACCTAAAATCAAAGTAAATTAATGTATTTAGTCAAGAGTCAAGACACCACCTATAACTCATGGGTCAGTTGAACTAATATTGTGAAAATGGCTGTATTCTAATCTGAAAATCCAGTGCAAACGCTATGAAAATGTCAATGAAAGTCTTCACATAAATAGGAAAAACAAATCCTAAAATTCATTATTAAAGCACAAGAGAACCCAGATAGCCAAGCAATCATGAACAAAAAGACCAATGGTAGAGGTATCAATTTCCTGATATCAAGTTATACTATGGATCCATAATAATAAAAACAGATATTACTGGCACCAAAGCAGTTATATAGATCAACAGAATGGAATAAAGGAAAAAATTAACAAACAAACAAATAAAAATACCTCCTGCCACCTCAATTTTGAGAGAGATGTCCAAAACATACAGGAGAAAAGACAGCCTTTTCAACAAATGGTTCAGGGAAAGATGGATATTAAAAGTAGAAAAATGATTCTAGATTCCTGTCTCTCACCTTCTACATCAATCAGTTCAAGCTGATTGAAGATATTCATACATGATGTAAACCTCTAAGACTGGGAAAACACTAAGATACAGAACTTTTTAAAAAGAGGCTCCAGATGCTCAAGGAATAAGACCAAGAATTGACAACTCTGGTATCATGAAATTAAAACCTATTGATCTCTCAGAGTAAATATTGATTGAATTAAGAAATGGGCTAAAGAATGGGAGAGAAATATTTGCTGTGTTGCAGGGAGCCCACCAAAGACCAGTCAGACACAATCTGTAACCCACTGAAAGTCTTTATTTCAGCTAGCTGATACTATCCTCAGGCATTTAGAACCCAAGTGTATCCCCAACCATTTAGCACAGGGGCCTTTGTTTTTTTTCATTTTTTATCGGTTATTTTATCTATTTACATTTCAAATGTTATCCCCCTTACCAGTTTCCCCTCCACAAACCCCCTAGCCCCTCTCCCCACCCCTCCCTCTATGAGGGTGCTCTCCACCCGCCTACCCACCCACTCCTGCCTCAGCACCCTAGCATTCCCCTACCCTCCTGTAGGGGTCATCAGCCTCCACAGGACCAAGGGGCTCGCCTTCCAGTGATGTATCATAAGGCATTTCTCTCCTACATATCCAGCTGGAGCCATGGGCCGCCCCCCTCCATGTGTACTCTTTGGTTGGTGGTCTACTCCCCATGAGCTTTGGGGGATCTGGTTGGTTGATATTGTTATTTCTTCCTATGGGGTTGCAAACCCCTTCAGCTCCTTCAGTCCTTGCCCTAACTTCTCCACCGGGGTCCCATGCTCAGTCTGATGATTGGCTACAAGCATCCATATCTGTATTGGTTAGGCTCTGGCACAGCCTCAGGGGACAGCTATACCAGACGCCTGTCAGCAAGTGCTTCTTGGCATTAGCAATAGTGTCTGGGTTTGGTGTCTGCAGATGGAATGGATTCCCAGGTGGGGCAGTCTCTGGATGGCCTTTCCTTCACTCTCTGCTCTACTCTTTGTCCCTGCATTTCCTTTTGACAGAAGGAATTCTGGATTCATATTTTTGAGGTGGGTGTGTGACCCCCATGCCTCAACTAGGAGCCATGCCTATCCTCTGGATATAGCCTCTACACCCCTTTTTTTGTTAATTGAATGTTTTATTTATTTACATTTCAAATGCTATCCCCTTTTCTGGTTTCCCCTTTGGAAACCCCCTATCCCATTCCCCTCCCCCTGCTTCTATGAGGGTGCTCCCACACCTACCCACCCACTCCCACCTCCCTGCCCTGGCATTCCCCTACACTAGGGCATTGAGCCTTCACAGGACAAAGGGCCTCTCCTCCTACTGATGCCCAACAGGCCATCCTCTGCTACATATGTGGCTAGAGTCACGGGTACCTCCATGGACTCTTTGGTAGTTTAGTCCCTAGGAGTTCTGGGGAGTCTGGTTGGTTAATACTGTTGTTTTTCCTATGGGGTTGCAAACCCCTTCAGCTCCTTCAGTACTTTCTGTAACTCTTCCATTGGGATCCCCGTGCTCAGTCCAATGGTTAACTATGAGCATCAGCCTCTGTATTTGTTAGGCTCTGGCAGAGCCTCTCAGGAGACAACTATATCAGGCTCCTATCCGCAAGCACTTCTTGGCACCCACAATAGTGTCTGTGTTTGGTGTCTGTATACAGGATTGATCCCCAGGTGGGGCAGTCTCTGGATGGCCTTTCTTTCCGACTCTGCTCCACACTTTGTCTCTGTATTTCCTCCCATGAGTACATTGTTGTCCCTTCTAAGGACTAAAGCATCCACACTTTAACCTTCCTTCTCCTTGAGCTTCATGTGGTCTATGAATTATATCTTGGGTATTCTGAGCTTTTGGTCTAATATCCACTTATCAGTAAATGCATACCATATCTCCCCTTTGTTGAGTATTTCCGCTAATGTCCTCCCTCTTGGGTCTTAGAAACTTCTTGGGTCCCTGGCATTTGGAACTTTCTAGTGGCTATGCCCAGTTCCCACTCCCCCACTAGTACACACCACCTTTCAAATTCCTGACACTCTGTACTTCTCCCCTATCTCCTCCCATATCTGAACCTGCACCCCTTTTTCCCTCCCACTCCACTCTCCTTCCCAGATATCTCTCTCCCTCTACTTCCTGAGATTATTTTCTTCCCCCTTCTGAGTAGAACTGTCTGTCACACCCACACTTTGGTGTGGTCTCCTTTCTTCTTGGGTTTCATATGGTCTGTGAGTTGTATCATGGGTATTCTGAGTTTATTTTGGCTAAAATACACTAATCAGTGAGTACATACCATGTACTTCTTTTGTGACTGGGTTACCTCACTCAGGATGGCATTTTCTAGTTCCATCCATTTACCTGTGAATTTTATGAAGTCATTGTTTTTAATAGCTGAGTAGTACTCCATTGTATAAATGTACCACATTTTCTGTATCCATTCCTCTTTTGAGGGACATCTGGGTTGTTTCCAGCTTCTAGCTATTATAAATATGGCTGCTATGAACATAGTGGAGCATGTGTCCTTGTTATATGTTGGGGCATCTTTTGGGTATATGCCCAGGAGTGGTATAGCTGGATCCTCAGGTAGAACTATTTGCAATTTTCTGAGGAACAGCCAGACTGATTTCCAGAGTAGTGGTACCAACTTGCAATCACACCAGCAACAGAGGATTGTTCCTCTTTCTCCACATCCTCGCCAGCATCCGCTGTCACCTGAGTTTTTGATCTTAGCCATTCTGATGGGTGTGAGGTATAATCTCAGGGTGGTTTTGATTTGCATTTCCCTGAAGATGCAGAATGTTGAACATACTTTAGGTGCTTCTTAGCCATTCGAGATTCCTCAGTTGAGAATTCTCTATTTAGCTCTGTACCCTATTTTTATTGATAGGGTCATTTGGTTCTCTGGAGTCTAATTTATTGAGTTCTTTGTATAGTTTGGATGTTGGCCCTATATAGGATGTAGGGATGGTAAAACTCTTTTCCCAATCTGTGGGTTGCTGTTTTATCCTATTGACAGTGTCCTTTGCCTTACAGAAGCTTTTCAAGTCTATCAGGTCTCATTTGCCAATGCTTGATCTTAGAGCATAAGCCGTTGGTGTTCTGTTCAGGAACTTTTCAGCACAGGGAACTTTTAAAGACAAAACCAAGCTTTGTTGTCTTGCTGGAGAGGAGGTTTTGCACAAGCAAGCAGTATAACAGAAGCTAAGAGAAGCAGTTAGCTGGAAGGGGAGGTTTGCACATGTAGGCAGTTTAACAGAAGCCAAGATAAATTATCTGGGACACCTTGACCTGTGTTTCTAGAATAGAGCTAAGTAATTTTCCAAGGGATTCTCCACAAAGGAAATCAAATTCTGGTTAAAGTTAAATAAATTCATCTTGCATTTGAATTATAAATCTTCTTTCCCTATCTTCAGTAAAATAAACAGCACAACTGATCACATTTCTCCATTAAATTTTTTTTTTTTAGTCCAGAAAGAATTTAGAATGGATATTGAAAACTGGAAATGCCTAGAGAGTTAGGATTTGTCATTATGCAAACATGAGATCCAAAGTTTAGATCTCAGCACCCTTGAACAAAGCCAGGCATCCTAACCATACCAGTCACCCAGATCTGAGGGATATGGAGACAGAAGGATCATGATCGTGAGTGCTTGCTGCCTTCTTGCCTAGCCAAGAAAAGAAGAGCGAGACTCAGGGAGTGACCCAGCCTCACAGAAATAGCAGAGAATAATAGAGGAAGACACCTGATGCCTTCTTTTTGTCTTCACTATGTGCACCTACATTGACACTCTCTCAAACAGACACATAAACATACACAAATAAATACTTCTTAGAAGGATATTGACCAGGGCTTCTGAGGTCTTTTAAAACAAACATGTCAGAAAACATTTATAGAGTGAATTTTTTCTATGCAACTTATATACTAATACACATAGCATTGACTAATAAATTGTACTTAATCCACTTGATAGCCATGTAATTAGTCTTGTACTAATCTTTGTGTTCTGTCCCCTTTTTGAATTTAAGTTTTACAGACCCTTCTGCCCTGGCCTCCTAAACATAGAAATCACAGATATGTGCTCCCATTCCTGACACATTTCTCCTTTAGATATTTGTTACAACACTGCTTGAAATAACAAGACCCAGTGGCAAGCCACTTATGTATAGTTGGGAACTGGTTCAATATACTTCCGGTAAGCTGTTGTGTAGCTGTGCAAAGAGCAGTGTACTCTGTCTGTGATGGTCTGGAATAGGATTTCAAAAATGGAAGCCTAGAATCATATTACAATATGGTCCCACTGATATAATGAAAAACATTTTGAACTACGTATGACATATGACATATGCAGAAGCTTTAAATACATGAAATGAATGTCTCTGGAAGCAGGAACTAATACAGAAAGGAGCAGAAGGAAAAGAGAGATTTCTCAAGACACATTGTATTAGAAATTTTTAATTTTCTAACTATATCAATGATTCGTGTTACTTATTATGTTAGACCAGTTACTGAACATTTATAGATTCTTCTTTATACATTATGAAACATAAAAATTCCTGAGAATTGCTGTAAAATTAAGATATATTTCTCTACCAAATATTAATATTTTCACTAATAAGATATAATAGAAGCAGAATTTGGTGGCACAGTTAGAATCTTAGCACTCAGGAGGCTGAAGCAGGAGGATTTTAAGTTTAAGGCCAGCCTGTGCTGTGTAGTAAGACCTTGTATCCAAAAAAAGTATGTATCTGTATATATGTATATGTATATGTATATGTATATGTATATGTATATGTATATATATATATATATAAAACTAATATATGTTGTCTATCTTGATAAAGATATTTATAGAGAGAAAATTACAAAGAAATAAAAATATTGGAAAATTATAAAATTTATATGTTAATGTATTTTCCATTTGTGGTATAAGGAAATATCTAGTTATCTACACCATATCAGTGTAAATTATAAACTACATGGCTTTATTATTATTATTATTATTATTAAAAAAACAAATTTTAAATTTAAATATATGTTTATCATATTCTTCCCCTTCTCTACCCACTCAACTTTAAGTTCTTTCTCAAAAAACAAAGAAAAACTCAATTCAACAACAAAATACCAAAACTAAGACAAAACCACACCCAGAAAGAAAAAATAAAACAAAACAAACAAAAATCCACCAAACTGTAACCAAATAATAGGGAAAAAACTACAAAAAAGCCTGTATAGTCCATTAATACTGATCAACTCCACCTAAACACAAAGCCTGCCCTGCAGTTGCTGATGTACCCAGTATCACTCTGTTGGATGAAACTGATTTTCCCACTCCCAACAGGTATAAGTGACACTTTGATTGTTAACCTTTATCCTAATGGCTAGGTTTTCATTCATTCATTTTTGTAGTATGGCAAAATAATAAGATAAAACAAAAACTGTTACATTGAAGATAAACAAGGTAAACCAGCAAAACAGAATGAAGTCAAGAGGAGTCACAAGAATCAGAGGCCCATTTGTTTGCATAAAAAGCCCATAAAAATAATACACTGGAAGCCATAATATATAGAGAACCTGATGCAGACCCATATAGGCCCAGTGCCTGCTCCCTCAGTCTCTGTGCGTTCACATGAGCTTTGCTGGTGTTAATTTAGAGGGCCTTGATTCCTTGGTGTCATCCATCCTCTCTGACTTTTACACTCTTTCTGCCTCCTCTTTCTCAGGTTTCTAGGAGTAAAAATTTGGTGGTGACATCCCATTTAGACCTGTGTATTCTATGGATTCTCACTCTCTGTGCAGTATCTGGCTGTGGGTCTCTATATTTGTTCCTACCTACCACAGGAGGAAACTTCTATGCTGATAGCTGAACAAGACACTGAACTGTGAATATAGCAGAATATCATTGGGAGTCATTTAATCACTACATCTTCTTTTAGATCCATATTATTTGGTTTTGCCCTAGGTCCCCAAGCTATCTATTCTTGGGTCCTTAGCAACCCAAGCAGTATTGTATATGGATTTCATCTCAAGGAGTGAGTATTAAATCAAATCAATTATTGTTTGGTTACTCCCATAAGCTCTGTATCACAATTGCCCCAGCATATCTTGAGGTAGTACACCATTGTAGAAACAGGATTTGTGGTGGGCTTGGTATTCAGGTTTCTCTTTTGAGAGAATGTGGAGCATGTTTCTGTACCAAAGATGCTGTAAAGTAGAGGTGAAGCCTCTAGATAGGCACCAGCTTGACATCTCCATCTTCAGTTTATTATGTAGGTCTTATATTCAACAAGGGAACCCTGATGTCAGTTGTGAAAAGCAATCTGTGGTCTTGGCAACAGCCTGCATTGTTTACCGCTTTCCATTTGGCCCTTTTGGCCAACAGCCCAATTAGATATAACCCAAACTCAATACTGGAAGCTTCATTGGGTCAAAAGAGATGGCTAGTTGGGACTCTGACTCCTCCACTATTTGACTTATTTCACTTGGATCACCTTCACACACACGTGATAGATAGACAGACAAGCAGATGGATGTTGGTGGGGGAAACACTAAAGGGATCCCATTTTTGATTGTATTCTCTAACAACTAACTTAGTACTTAGCACCATAATACTAGTACTTACCAGGAGCACAGGAAAGACTTGTTGACTGAGTGATAAAATGAACAAATAAAATAATGCTAACCAGATGACTCGAACACAGAATGTTTATCAATAGCCCAGGCACAGCTGTTGCACTTTAATTCTCACTTAGCCTAATGTAGCCACACTGTCACAGTGACAATCTCACGGCTGAGGAAACTGGCCTGTCACAGATGTAGCATGAGCGAGTAGCAGAGCTGGCCCATGAGCAGAAGCCTGGCGTTGGAGATGCATCGCCACGACTCTTTCCCAGAAGCCTGCAGGATTTCTGGGGAAATGGCCTATTTCCAACCCAAATCCTGGACCAGATAAACTATGCTCCTTACTCAGAATAGAAAGCTTTCTCAAAATGAAACCATGCCTCTTAGTTTAATTTTTCTCATTAAGCATAAGGAACAAAACTAGGTTAATTCTTGCTTTTCAATAAATCAAGACCTTGTGGAGAAAACCATATCCTGCACACTGCCTCGTATCTTGGGGGCCCAGCTTCACACACTGTTTGAGGTCCTAATCCAGTTCTGCACAGAAAGATACAATCTAATTGCAGTTGTTAATATTATTTTATTGAAATGCCTTACCTACCAGGTACCAAAGCCTTCTCTCATCTCCCCACCCTTAACCCCCAGCTCTCCTACCTTTGAAGTAGGACATTAAAGTCATATGTCACCTGCTTGGTTCTTCATAGACCTCATTGGCCCCTTGACATGCATTGGATTATAATATTCATGAAGTTTTGGTACCTATCAATACAGTCATTAATCATCCATATTTGAGATAACATGTTTTTACTTAGATGACTTTACGAAATTACATAGAAAACAAATATTGCATATGGGAAGAATCTCATGTGATGCCCCCTGATGCATGTTCAATGAGGGCAGGATCATGTAATTATTTTAAAAGGCAAATGAATAGAAACATTGTTTTTGAGCCCCCAGTCAGATTTTGGGCACACCTTAGTTTCTTCATCTATGGACATGAAGTAAGAACATCACACATAGTGAAGGACTGAGAACCACGTAGGTGTCTGTGGCATCCGTCATCCTTTAGGTCTCAGTTAGAATTCCTTGACCCCAGAGATTAGATACCAAGCCCTGTTGAGCAAAATTAGAACTGTTTATATTTTTTCTTTGTAATCCTTACTATAATCACAATCACTGAACTGTTTATTGATTTCTTGTTTTAATATTCACCTCCCCCATGAAGGTACAACCTCGTTGGATGAGGTAGTGTAGCATCCTACTCCCTTTCTCACTCAACGCCAGCCAGCCAGCACCCAATCACTATTAAGGAATGAATGAAGAAAGGAATAAGCGAGTACGCATAGGTTCTGTAAGCTTTAAATGTTATTAAAGATGGGAAGGTATTAACAACCTGTTTATTAGCCATCTACTCCCACCAAGACACAACTCAAGTATGTAGCATGTCTGGTTTCACATAGCCTTAACTGAAGTACATTGTTTTCCCAGTCTTCTGAATGAAGAAGATAAGGCTTTAAAAGGTCAGATGCCTCATCCATAATAACATTGCTGTACTAGAATCAACCCTTGTTCTATTTTATATGTGCTATAGAACAACACAATATGCTAGAATAAAAATTAATCTAAAACCCGGACTCTGGCACCAAGTTGACTGTTAGATGAAAATGTTAAACATGACCCGGTGGCGAGGGCTGGCATGTCGCAGGTCTGACTGGCTAAGCTTTGAAAACGTTGCAAGCTTAAATGACAATAATAATTAGAACATTGTATCTTGAGACCAAAAAAAAAATGAATGTTTATTTCTATAAAAGACAATTAGAGAGTACAGCCTCAGGTTTTACAATCTAACTACAAAGGCATGCACTCATCAGTAAAGTAGCAAAATAATTCATGGTAAATCCCTAACCTCTGTCAGGTTCACTTTCCACTAACTCAAGAAAATGAAATGCCTCAGGCGGGATTTTAATCTAATCTTGATATTTAACCTTCCTTTTATGCAGATTGTGTCAGCCTTTAAAATAGCCAATTTTAAAATTCAAAGCACATGCATTTCTGCTTATAGTTTCCTTCTATTAAGATTTTTCTTGTTAAAGAAACTTTGTCCTTCTACTTCTTATTTTAGAAACCCAAACCTAAATTACTTTGCCTTGGAGGATTTAATTAGGAGCCTACCCAAACAAATGCATAATGGAATGCACGTTAATGGAGAATTAACTTTGACAGTTAATATGATTCTAAACAGTGAATTATTAAGACAAAGAAGGATTTGCAAAACTGGTATGTTTGTTGTAGTATCAATCTTAAACTTATCTTCAATAATGGAGCATTTGTACTCTTTTATGGCCAAAAATGTAAACTTTTTTTAAAAAATAGACTTAAATTTAAATATGGTGTGATGGCTTATTCTGAAATGAAGCACAACAATAGGTCCTCTTCTAGAATCCAGGATATTACCTAGTGTGATAGTGCAAGGCAGTGCAAAGATTCCTCCATCTTGTGTTCCTACTGTGGCCATTTCAGGTTTGACTAGAATTTGATCTCCTTGATGGGAATCCCATGAAAATTGCCCAACTCTGTTCTAGGAACCCAAGGTCAGGATGTCCCTAACTAACTTACCTTAGATTTTGTTAAAGTGCCTTTTATGCAACCTTCCCAGGTAACTTTTTCTGAGCTTCTGGTAAAACTGCTTGCTTCAAATAGATAACTTTTGCAAAGTCCCATGTGGCTACCAAATAAGGTTCCAGGACATGGTCTCTGCCTTTAATAACTGTGTTCTAGACACTCAGGACTACTCAGGTCTCCCCACCCCCAAACACTTGGGTGTGGTATTAGTCACCTAGAGCAAAGACTTTAATTGGCTATAAAGTTTATCTGAGGGCTCATCTCTGGTAGACTATCACAACGCTGGTCTTCTGTGATTTAGGATATGACAGCATTTCAGATTTACCTGTATCCTTAATAATCAGTGCACGTCCATCTCTGAGTAAAAGACTCCTTTAAGAACAAGAGTAAAATAAAGACATAAATGAGAAAGGGGGTCACTTTAACTGGGAAGAAGAGAGGAAGGATAATATAAAAGGGAGAGGGATGGAGGAGAGATAAATAACACTAAGGATATTTGATAAATCCATTGAGGAACATTATTTTGTAAGCACACTGTAAAACACAATGCATCCCTCTCTCTGTCTCTCTCTCTGTCTCTCTCTCTATGTCTCTCTCTGTCTCTCTCTCTGTCTCTCTCTCTATGTCTCTCTCTGTCTCTCTCTCTGTCTCTCTCTCTATGTCTCTCTCTCTGTCTCTCTCTATGTCTCTCTCTGTCTCTCTCTCTGTCTCTCTCTCTCTCTGTGTCTCTCTCTCTGTCTCTCTCTCTCTCTCTCTGTCTCTCTCTCTGTCTCTCTCTCTCTCTGTCTCTCTCTCTGTCTCTCTCTCTCTCTCTCTGTCTTTCTGTCTGTGTGTGTGTGTGTGTGTGTGTGTATACAGTTTTAGTGAAGCTGAACTACTTGAGGTGACAATACTCCCAACACGACAAGCCATAGACTATCTAACAAAACACCTACTACCAGTCACGAGAAACCTTCTTCCTAATCACTGGTTATGGGAGAGTCCAAGAGACTCCCAGAACAAGATAGTCTATTGCCATTGTCCTTGTCTGCCTCCCAGAAAGTGAAGACACCACACTCAGACACAGGGCTAGTGAGTCTAGAACTCACTTGAAAGCTTTTCCCTGATGTCTAGGTCTCAGTATCATAAGGTGCTATGAAAGCTTCCAAGAGAGAAAAGCAATCAGAAGTCCTCCCTGGCTATACAGCCTTTGAACCATAGTGACCACCCTGGCAAGGGATCCCAAGCAGTAAATAGCAGGAGATATTTTAGGGGTAGCCAATAGCTGTCTAATTGTATTTAAGGTTTCACTCAATAGGACTACCTTTGTGCCTGATATTGTAAACCTAGCCAGCTACCCAGAGAACTACTACTGCCATTTGTCTAAAGCAATAAAATTTCCAAGTTGTATTTTAATAATATTTATCTTTATCCCAACAGATAAGTATAGTTCTCATTGTCATCATCAAAGAAGCTTATTTTGCAACAGGTACAGATCATTAGAGACCCACAACTGAAAAATGACCATGAAGTGCTAGCCCAAATTGATAAGTCTGTAATGCTTTCCCTACACCAAAGTCTTGGGAAACAGAGAGGATGTTGCCAGCCACTGGACCAGGTTGCCTTGTTGTTAGACAATGTCTTCGAAACATGATGGGAAGCTACAGCCATAAATCTTCAACAATATGATTGCCCCAAAAAGCCCTGTGTAATGGCCAGTGTGGGTGGAGGGAAATCTCATCAGGTCCCATCCCTAGATAAGGAGCTTCGGGCAGTCAGTGACTGCAAAGATGAAGAATTGGTTTTCTCTGAGAGCGAGCTCCCTGATGAATTAGTTAATCCCAAGTGTTAGCCCTAAACATTTACCAAGCTAAAAACACTCAGTAGGTTTTGTATGGCCAATGTGTGTGTGTGTGTGTGTGTGTGTGTGTGTGTGTGTGTGTGTGTGTACATGTATATATATGTATGTATATATATTTAAAAAGTTCTAAGTGTAAGATGAACAGTTGATAAGTTCATTTTTTTTTTTAGTATTATGAATAGAACTTTGCTCATGTGGTTGCTAAACTCTCCAACCCCAATCCTTGTTTTAATCTCATATTATGTCCATAATTTTGGTGAAATGTAATCATTTTCTCCCATTCGCCAAACTGGACTTGGCAGATAGGCACCTAGAATACAAAGAACTTAAAGTGATTGGGAAGGAAACTGAGTTTAGATGATGAATGTGAGGAGAAAACAAAACAAGGAAGTCACCCTTATGAAGGATTTGAAGAGAAAGGTGAACTTGTAACTGGACGGTTCTCAGGGCAGAGGTGGGCTCTGCCCATGTGGTGCTGTCCTCCATAGGCCTGCTCTGCATCCTACGGAGCCTCTCAGTACTCTGTCATCCAGTATGCATTCTCCTTGATCTTCAGAAATACAAATGATATCTGTAATAGATTTCACAAATAGCCTGGAATTTGAGTGCAGTTCTTTTTCCTACCTTCAACCTGAGAGACTATGTTCTATTGATGCAAATGGACGTTTATAAGTAAATAGAAAAAATACAGAAGCAAGTTGGGGGGAGGGTGTGCAACACACATACACATACACACACACACACACGCACACACACACGCACGCGCACAGGCACACGCACACACACATGAGTGTATGTTTGATAGTAGGAAATTCTGCATGTAACCCCACAGGCATGAGACTGTTGTGGGAGCCCTCCTGACATTCAGAGCCCAGTCTCTCGGGGTAACTGTAACCTATCTTCCTTAACCTTCACATCTTCCTCATTGATTTACACATAAACCCCAGATGGCTATATTATTATTTTCATTACTATAGTCATAATTTGGAATATGTGAAGTTTTAATGCAGCTTCCCTTTGTACTCAGTATGATGCATTCATTTTCCTTAGCAAGAACATATGAGATGCCCACTCCATGTCAAAAAGAAAGCCACCTCTGACTTTTCATCCCCTGGAGCACTACAGGGAATGCTGGAGAGATATATGAAGGTGAATTTCCAGCAAGTTCTCAGATGAGGGGAGTTTTATCCTCATGAGAAAGATGCAGAGATATGTCTGAAGAAGTGATAACTCAGACATAAAGACAGAGAAGAAGTAAGCGCCTTCTCACCCCAGGGATGACATGCCTTAAAGGAAGAACTGTAAAGCCATAGTGTGGAGAGAGCAGGTGTAGGATGGAAGAAAATATCAAGGGGAGGTGTTTACAGGTGGTAAGGGCTCTGAGAGCAACTGGGAAGCCACTGAGGAGCTGAAGAGAAGGAAAGTGAAGGAGAGAAAACCCTTGCCTGTCTGAAAGGCCTCTGGCTGCATTCTGGACAAAGTACAGAACGCTGGAGCATTCCCGTGAGTGTTTTGGGTAATTTTGTATACACACCATTATTTGAAAATTACTATACACAGATTTTTTTTATTAAGATACTAAAAACATTTTTTCCCTGGGGAAATAATTTAGATAGAATTATTTTAATGGAACACCAAAATCTGTATTGTTTTCTTTTTAGGTAAGCAATTTAAATAAAATTATTCACCACAACTAAACAAATATTTAATCGTATGTTTCTCAGGTGTTTTCCTAGAGATTATCAGTCACAGAAATGGCAAATATGATGTTTCCTTTTGAGGAGTCTAGAGGGATGTGATCCAACACAAACAGTTCACACAGCAGTGGGAATGAAGTAGAGGGTTCATGAACAGAAGGTATGGGATGCTCTAGGCAGAAGGAAATGAGCACCTGAGTGAGGATGAAGGCAGGAAGAGCAAGCAAACTCGAGAAGACACTAGGGACTAGACCCACTGGAAGGAGAGGCTGGGGTCTTATAGAAAGCCTTAAAATGCTAAAGGCATATTCTAATGTGTTGGGCAATGGGGTAATCCTGCAAGTTTTAGGGAGAATGTAAACAAACCAGGGTTACTTCAAGGATGGTATATGTTCCCTGTTACCTTTCCTACTTGGCATGCAGTTAAGTTACCTATTGGAGCCTTCTCTGCAGGTATGTGGGCTGCAGGACTGTTTGAGAAATGGAATGTAAGGTGTGCCAGCTCCTTCCCTGCTTCTAAAACTTCTCTCATAATCCTTTGTTCTCTTGCCTTATCAGAAACACCGTATAGGTTCTATATATCTGACACACCGTTTGCATTTTGAATAGGCATTGACATCAAAACTGAACGTGAAGAAGTACTTTTGACATGGTGTCTGTTAGTTCCCTGTTAACGGACTGCCTTTTCTTTAACAGAGCAGTTCATCAGCAGCGGAGCAGGCAGCGTCCAGAACAGTAAAGGTCAAGATGTGTGCCACATCGCCTTCGGATCCAGGGTTCTTGGACCCCCTCCACTCTCTGGCAGACGGAATAACCTAAGGCAGTCCACTGAGGTAGGCAGAAGGTTTGGAAAGCTTACCCAAGCAAGGGCAGGGGGTGCTAATAGACTTGTGGGTTGTGGGAAGAAGGAAGGAAGGAAGGAGAAGCTGACTATGTGCCTGAAGTAGGCTTATAAATTTTCAATAGGAATTTTGGATCTTAAAAGACTTCAAAATTTTTTTTCTGTCATGTCAACATAATTAAAATTTTTTGTGGTCCTTTTATTAAACATGTTGTTACAGGCAAACCTTTATGAACATATTTTGCCATCTCTGTCGAAAGGAAGGTTGGACGTAGAGCAGTCACCACACAGCGCACAGATGCTCAAGTGGTCTTCTCCATGTTTAACTTCCTTCCTTTCTTTGGCACGCTGGATGATTCTCACTCACCTCTGCCCGTTGCAGGCAGGCAGAGCTCACAGGGTATTTAAATCTGTGCCTAGGAGACCTGCCTGCCTGCTGCCCTGTCCCATGTTGTCCGTGTCCTTCCGTTTCTAGGATTCTCTAAGTTCCCTTCCCAGCACCTTTTAGAGGCAGTTCCTCTGGGGTTTTCCTAGCTTATCTGTCCAAGTTTTTGACTAAATAGATTTTATCGAAAATACATGCAGTTCCTGTATCGTTAAACATACATATTAGTTCCTTTTCCTCACAGACAGTAAGGTCCATTCGGTACAAAAATAGCCAATTGTGCCAGCAGCCTACAGAAGAGAGGAGTGTTAACAGTACGGAAGTGTCGGCCTTGCTGGCTGACCAGCAAGGAGAGAAAGGAAGTGCTCGCCCTTTGAAGCAGACCACACCTCTTCCTGGTAAGAAAGTCACTAGAAAGTAAGAGCCATCAGAAAGTAGTGAGAGAGGTTCTTATTGAGATGAATCAAGCAGGGTTCAGGAGTGGGCTAAGTCCAGAAAATGGCCATTTAATAATGAAAAGGGTAGTGACTGTTGAAATTCATTTGGAAGGTTTATACATGCATCATCTTGTCTTCTCTGTCCTTCTGTTTATTGTGTGATCTTAAATAGCTACCATGTCCTGGGTTTGCTTTCTGAAAATGATGCCAAAGTAAAATAGCATCTTATTAGCATTATCATTTGGAAACCCCATGTTTATTTTCAGATTTCAGTTTCTGTTTATTTTCTCTCCTTGATGTAAAAAACAAAACAAAAACAGAAACAAAAGACAAAACTTAAGTCGCTCTGTAGGAAGACTGGTCTCGGTTCAGATTGAGATCTCAAGTCTAACACCGAAGTAAAGTGATTCACTGCTCGAATCTATTAGAAAAATTGAGAACAGAATGCAAGGCTTAAAGTTGTTTTATAATGTTCTATCCTTTTCTACCTGTCTTTAGTGAATGAGGAAAGGGGAACGCTTGAGTTAAGTTTACTTGTGTTAGAAATTATGGTGGCCATTAGAGGCAGCATTGCCCGTGGGGATAGCACTTGGTCATAGACATGTAGTCCAGTTCTCCAATGACTCTCTGAAGCCTGGTTCAAAGTTCTTCACCCTTGAAACCTCAGTTTCTTCCTCTTTAAAACAAGTCAAGCATTATGCTAAGCCCTGGCTGAGGTGGCAAATGGTAGGTGCCTCAGAGTCGTGGTAAGGAGCCAATGACAAGAACCAAGAAAGGAAGGACTTAGTAAATATTAGCTATGATTATTATTTAAATACCGATTATATTTCAGAATTCTTTTCCAGTATTTATCTTACCTCACCAGACATCTTTGGAAAACTCCTTACTCTGTTAGACTTCATTTTTATAGAGAAAAAAAATTTTCTATCAACTTCATTTTTTATACTTTTTAATATAGCATGTTATATGAATAACATCAATCATACTTCTTGTAGCCCTCTATAAATATTATAAATCTTATTCTTTGGATGAAATTTACCACTCATATAGAAATTCAACTATTGAAATAGGAATGAACACCTATTTTCTGTAAAGGACTAAGTTGTATTTTTATATAGCCTGAAATTATTTCAAAATGATATCATATGGTGATAAATGTATTTATTGTATTATTTCAATCAATATAGTACTTTTTGTTCTGGCTTTTGTTCTTTGATATGGGAATGTACCAGCCAAGCTACCTATTCCGTATCCACATCCCCCTCAAGAGCCATCAGCAGATAAGGGTAGCAACCGAAGAAGACTCCGGCTAAAGAGCAGCAGCGGAGACAGGACAGAGGCGCACTGTGGTACGGATGGCACAATTTCAATCCTATCTCAGATCAGTGTTTTATTCAGGGCAGTGGGATCTCTCTGTAGGTTGTAAATTTCAAAGGATTATCAGCCAATTCATTTAAAATATAAATGTCTGTTCTGCAGGGATTATGGAAATCAAATGTTCTGCAGAAGTATTGCTCCAGAGTCTACTCTAACAGAGAAGAGCAGGACTCAGTAGACAGCCACACAGAAATGCCAGACCCCTCCCTTTACTCTCAGGGCTGCAGACAGCTTAAACTGCTGCTTCTATTGTTCTTTAAAAGGACCCAAATGTGAAAAAGGAAATTCCTGCCTCAAGTCTTTACCCAAATCAAACTTTATTATCATTTTTCAGATTTAATGTATATCTTTTCTCTTAAAGCAGGCTATTTCAGAACTCTCGTTACACTGTTGTAGCTCCCTACAATGCAGTTTCAAACATAAAGACTTCCACACCTAAGCATTAGAGAAATGTAAGTCCCTGCTAAAGCTATCCCTTTAAAGATGGGATTGGAGGCAAGTTTATGTAGATCTATAGACATATATGAGTCTATCTTGAATACAGCCCAGGGATGTCATGAATAGATCTGTTAGTACTATTTCCCTAAATTTTTAAATTCAATCTGCCAGGTTATATGTTATTTTTATTAAGGGCGGGTAGATTAACTAATTTTGTGATAATGCTCATATCTATCTTCTTACAGTGGTAAAGGAAAGAGCTTGTTTTAAAAGACTTATAATGTAATTCTTCTATGAAAGCCAAGAAAAAATATAAGATCCCTGTAAAATTATATGGGTTTTGAAATTCTTTTTATTATAGAACTATAAAAGTTAAATCTAAAATGTCCCTGTGCAAATATCAAAGTAGTTTAAGGTAAAACTCTACAAAAATACAACAGAATTTATCATAAAATAGTCAACTATTTTTTAAAATGCTCATTAACTATAATGATACTCATTTGATTTTCAATAACTGAATAAAAATATACACAATTAATACTGCCATTCAAATCAACTCTTTATAAATATCAATAAAATAATAGAGTGGAAATATCTCTTTCAATAAAGGTTGCTCCTCGGGAAATAACAGGAGTGAAGAAGATGTTGTCATGGCCCTCAACAGTATCCCACAGCTGAGGACAGAGCCAGTGAGAGCCAGCACTCCAGAACCCCCGGCTCCTGAACAACCAGGTTGGCATCTGTAGTATTCACAAAACACAATTATGCCAAATATTACTGGAAATTTTGGTGAGTTCTACCATCGCTGTCACCTGTTACCCAGAAAATTGGAGTTCCCTCTTGAGGTTCATCATTTTGTTAATAAAAGGATTTAAGAACATGCTCAATTGGGAACTTAGGAACAGTTGTATAAGAGTTTTAAAGAAAAGCTGCAAGACAGACAAGACGTAAATCTCAGCAGCTTTTCTGTGGAAGAGAATTAAAGAGAAAGGAGAAAGCTATAATGTTTGAGTTAAGCCACAATGAAGGTCATGAAAGAGAAACGGGCACTCCCACAGTATTTGGGAGTGGGCATTCTGAGAAGGAAAAGTACATCATCTCATTCAATCCTTCATTATTCCACTTGTCGTTATCATGGTTTAAGGGAGACTTACCTTCCAAGGGCTGGGTGATCCTGCCTTCCTGAGACTTGATCCCTTAGCCAGACAAATGACCTGCCCATGTGGCTTAACTCTTTTATATTATGGGTAAGCTTGGAATATGTCCCTAGCATGTCTCTACAGAGCCCTTGATTTAGACTTCTATAGCCCAAATATTTCAAACACAGTCATTTCAAAAGATGGTGATACAATTATTTGTTGAAATTTATCGTATTTTGTAAGTCTTCCTTTTACTCTCAATTTTACGTCCAACTTAAATGGATGAAAGAATATTCTAATACCCCCATTGTCCCATTCAAACATGAAACTTTAAAGCATTAAGCCTTGCCCCTATCCGACCTCCCTCGGGCCCATCCTCTAGTGTCCTCTTGCCTATCTTCAGCGTAGACAGAGAGCAGAGCGCAAGCCCATCAACATATCCTGCCTAGCAGGTGTTTGCTACTTTTACAAAGGCAAATTGTTTTTGAGCAAGGGAAAAAGGAAAATAAATGAAAATTGTTTGTAGTTTGTCAGTCTTATTTATGCAGTGCTGAAACCTTCATTAAAATGTTAGGCGCAATTAGTGTCTCTAGCATAAATCTGACTGTGTAGAAAAACTAATTAGATGTTTAGGTGATCATTCTTGCATTTATCTTGTTTGCTGCAATATTGTGATTACAGAGTAATTTACATATTTCTCTAAGAAAACACACCAAATTATTCATTACAATTGATATGGAAATTCTTGAGGTAAAAATACAGATTCCAGAAAAGCTTGTGGTAGTAAGATATTTGGTAATATGTCAGTGTAAAGCAATCCTCTTACTCTGACTTTTTGACAGTTAATAATGTGTGACACATAGGTCATGAAAAATTGTCTAATTGAACAGTGAAGATTCCCAGAATTCTCTCTGCTCCTTTGCTTCGCAGGCCCATGTACATAACATAGCACATTGGCTTTTATGACCACTTTCAGCCTTAGGTTCTGCCCATGACATTTTTATAAAACAACAGCTGTATATGTATATAAACCAGGGATACAAGTCAAACATCTGTGACAATAAAATTTCAGAAGAAATTAATTTCAAATAATTACTATATATGTGTGTGTGTGTGTGTGTGTGTGTGTGTGTGTGTGTGTAGTCAATGCTGATATTTTTGTATTTATCATTGTCAATGCTGCAAGTGGTATTTCACATAGATACATAGTATTTATAGTAAGAACAGACAAAGTGCAGAGCAAACGGAGGACAACACAGGCCGTATTTCCAGGAAAGCTTGCAGAAGGGGCCCCTAGCATGAGACTCAGACCCTGGCATGGGCCACGTGCTTACAGGACAGAACAAGGAAAGGGGGAGGAGATGGAAATCTTTCTCTCTCAGCCTACAGGGAGCCAGGGAAGCAGGGTGTCTGCCGGGATGAAGAATGCCAGGCCACTAACACACATCTCTTCAGGTCAGTCGTTTCTGGGATCAATAGGTCAGGGAAACAAGAATCGTCAAAAACAACCTGGAAATGAGTTACTTTCATTCTGGGAGTTGTGGTTGTTTAACCAAAAGGATGACACTTTATAAATGGCATGGTCACTGTGGACAGCATGAATGGCCTGTTTTATCAATTACTGGAAACTCTGCCCAATCCTAAGCCACATTTCATTCAGTGATTTTTATTGTTCTAATTGTTGAACTCTAGCCAGTAACTAAAACAATAATTTTAAATTATACTCTCTGAGGCCAGACATGGTGACACACATCCCTAATTCTAGTCCTCCAGAGACAGAAGTGTATCTGTGAGTTGTATGTCAGTGGTGTACACAGTGAGTTCCAGAACATCCAGGACTACACAGAAATACTGTCTCAAAAACAAAATCAAAGGAAGGGAGGGAGGGAGGGAGGGGGGGGGGGAGGGAGGGAGGGAGGGAGGGAGAGAGAGAGAGAGAGAGAGAGAGAGAGAGAGAGAGAGAGAGAGAACAAGGAAGGGAAGGGGGAAGAAAGGAAGGAAGAAAGAACAGAAAACTATGTCCAGTAAAAAGACTACAACTCCCAGCAGCCTCCAACCCAAGCCCAGATGTTGCGGTGTGATGGTGTGTGGTGTGCTTGGTGTGCATTCAGCTGCAGTACAGTAGCACTGTGGGGGACCACTGTCAGGAACACCTGGGATTTGCTGTGCAGTGTATTTTGAACTAGTTTGTGACTGTTGCATATTCAGAATCTTTTTACTATTAGCAAATTTTTTGCGACTTAAAAGCTAATTTATACAACTGAGGGTTGAAAACACTGCTTCAGAGCACTCAGTAGGTTTACAAAGCCCCACTCCGTGCCTAGACTGATGCAGAAGGGTTTCCCACCCCAAATAGTCACCTTGTCCACTGCACTGCCCACACTGACTCAGACCACTCGTGCCACTGGGCAGGTGGTGGGGAGATCAAGCAGATCCAGCCTGCTCTGGCCATGACCTGAAAAGATGTCTCTCTCTCTAGCATATTTTATCAACCCCTGTAGCACCCAGTTATTTTGTGCACAGTGGTTCATGGTAAGTACCTGATGCACGCAGTTTTGAACTGTTCTCCATTTGGGCCATAAAAGTTGTTTTTGTACCAGGCTTCTGAACCTTTCTTTTAGAGTGTAGACTTAAAGTGGGCAAATCTTTCATGTCCCATGTCTCATTATGTGTTTCATTGTGGTCATAACTAGTAGATTAAAGTGTCAGATATAAATCACTCCATCCACTGCATGGTTGTGCAGAATAGGTGAAAATCCACCACTGAAACAATACATAGAGAAAAGTGCATTCAAGGCAAAGGGCTAAGTTGGGGAAACACTCAGTTCTCTCCTGCAGTCTTTCTAAAGGAAGGAGCAAGCATTGCCTTTAATTGCATTGCCTTTAATTGCATTTCTTATAAACACTGTCCTCTCACACTGCCTAGATCGAAGTTATAAAATCTACTTCAGTGTGATAGAAAAGATGAACGTTTTTTAAAGTTAATAATTTTTTCTTACCAGTCATATACAGAATTTTAAAAAAATAAACAAATAAGAGCAAAAAATGATACTAAAGTACCTTCTAAAATTAAATATACAATTGTATTTCAAATAACAGTATGTCTGTGAATTTAGAGTTGTTTGCAGTATCTGCTCAGTTTAGTCTGAGAATTATTTCAATCAACAAGAGGCAGAGAAACAGACCGTCAGTCATCCTTCCATGTTCTCCTTGATGCGTAACTCACACAATGACCAGATGGTCTGTTTTAAAAAGCTTGTTATGTACTGTACTCGGTCTTCCTGTGGTAAAAAGGGAGGTATTAGTAACTCAAATCCTTTTAAATTTGGACAACTTCCCTCACTGGATGTCAAATTAATGAGGTTGTGCTATAAAGAACTTGCTGCAAGACAGGTGATAATTATTTCAGACTTACAAATTTCCTGGCCAGGGTTTCAACTCAAATGGAGAGGAGGTGTAAATGAGTTGCCTGCGGCTGTGGGCACTGTTCTGTGGATAACTGTTTAGCAAGACACAAGATGGTGGAAAAATTGCCTCCCCTGGCTTCTGCCTTATTTGATAAGCCTCTGTCTCAACAAACAATGTTACCAAACACCTGCTAAAAGAACACTAAATGGAACCCCTCTATTATTATCATCTTTCCCTATGTCAGATGAGTGGATATTTCCTGAGAGCGGTGGCCTAACCTCAGACCCAGCATGGAGCAGTCCGCCTTTGCTCCTAGATGAAGACTCCCACACTGCCTCGAACCTGTGGCTAGAAACCAGCAAGGACAGTGAACATGACCAGGCAGAGGAAACCCAGAGGGCTCCCAAGGACATTTTTACCTTTTCATCTAGACCAAGATCAGCGCCTCATGGGAAAAGTCATGATATGTCCCCCAAGGGGTGCCCATTTACTCTGGACACACAAGACGACAGCCAAGTGACCAAGGAAGACCCCAAGTTGGAAGGCGGCTTCTATGGCAGTGAGAGCAGCGAAGAGGTATACAACTTGATGAGTAAAATAGGCTTAAAATGTTGTCCCATTCCTGCCAGTGAGCATTAAACATGTCGGGATGAAAAGGGGGAATCAATTGCTATTTATAAAAACGCAGCAGATTGCTGTGTCAGTCAACAGTCCCATCCGGTTGTTATGGTAACTCAAAATTTGTGGATTTTTTATTATTAACAGCCAATTTCATGTTTAATTATGGAAGCCAGTTTTTCCGTTGTTTATATTTTTCATTTTAAACTTTGCCTCACAGAATCAGAAATAATTTATAGTTGCGTACATGATAGCAAGACCACTGTAAAGCTGACAACCCCGTATCAGGGTCTGCAGGGAGGCTGGGCTGTGGTTGCTAAGCATTTGGAATTGACACATTGCTGGCTCCTTCTTCCCTGCCATCTTCTCACCTTAGACCTATTAGGACTCGTTATTTTCCATATGCTCTCAGAATTGCAAGAGTTGTGCCAATTAAAGTTTAGATAATGAATCATGAATTAGAATTGGGACTCTCCTTACAGAGGTGTTTGTCTGCAGTTGCTTAGAATATAAATATGTGGTAAAGTAGTGAACTGATAAAAAGTTTGCTTATAAATTTGTTGACACTAGAATTTGGCTTAGCAACACTTGTTTAAACACTAAATACTATGGCTTCATCTCTACGCAAAGTGAATTTGAGAAGGGTATATTTCATCGATGTTGTGTATTTGTAGCCCCTGTGTGTTGGGTGCACTTGTGTCCATGTATGTGGAGACCTCGGGTGACAGTCCACCTTTTTCTTCCTGAGGGATGGCCTCACACTTCCCTGGGGCTCACTAAGCAGGCTATTGCTGGCAGGCCTGTCTGCACCTTCCTCGGAGCCGCCTCACCCAGCTTCTTAAGTGAGTTCTAGGGCACAAATCCAGGTCTTTCTGCTTGTCGCACAAGTACTTTACCCATCTCTCCAGCCTCATAGATACATTTATCTTTATTCTTAACGATGGTAAGAAACATATTTTAAAAGCACTGTAGCCAAGTTAAAGTTCAAGAAAAGATGTGCAAACACTATGATATAGAAATAATTAGAAAAACTCTGATGTGTGCTTACAAACTTGAAATAACTGAAGCACATGAGAATTCCCTGTGGACTGTGCATTGTAGATTAGGTCCACACCTCCCACATCAGAGCCGGCTGAAAATATGGGGGCATAGCTCACAGATTTAGCGGTAATTATGGGGTTTATGCCTTTTAATGAATTTTGTCATAAAAATATATGAGGATCCTTTCTATATAATATTCTGGGTTCTGTGTGTGCTGAAATAGCAGCTGATGCCAAACATAGTTCATTTCATGCTACTGTGTTAAGTGTTGGTATTAGACACACCTAAATCTTTTGACCCTGAAATTATTAAGCTGTAAAAAATTAGAAAACAGACATCCGTCTTCTGCATCTAGTAGGGTCTCCATCTCGCATCATCACCTCTAAGGTATTACTTGAGCAAACTGGTCAGTCAATTCAAAGCACTCCGTACATACAAGGGACAGGCTATGTCTTTCCAAGGGGCACACAACACCATCGTTCTTACTTATATCTAGAAGACTTACTTTAATACTGGAAATTTCCTGGCAGATGAGAAATAGCAATCCCCTGGGAAGCAATGAGAGTGGTTTTCTTAGGAAGTGCTGTGGAAAGAGCTTGTCACAAGGAACTTAGCTCCTCTGTTTGGATGACAAATAAACCTCCAGCAATCAAGTTCTCTGAGGAAGTGAAGACTTTCAGCTCTGTGTGTTTGAATTTCATATTGCTTTATGTAGTTTCTTTTTTCTGTTATCTCTTCTGCTTCTGATACCATTCAATGCTTATTGCACAAAAGGTATTTATTAATAACTATGAAATGGAAGTAATTCATCATGCATTCCCCCCACCCACCCCACCCCAAGCTCTGACTGCATAGCAATCTGCTCACACTGTGCCAAGCCTGTCTGTGTGGCCAGTAGCATATGGCTTGAGTCTGTGGTGGGACTGTGTCACTGCTAACACCTGCCTGGCACAGTGTTAGTCAGTTTCTTAGGAGTGCCATTGGGGAAGGGGCAGAAGCCTTGCCATATTATGGAGTCAGAGATATAAACAATATACAAACCAAAATTGATTTCCTTTTTTCTTTGGATGTTTGCTTGGAGGGTATCATATTTTCTTGTAGGATAACTTCTCTTATTTATTTATTTATTTATGGTATAGGCCATAAGAAATTAAATTATATTTTTCAGTGTCTATTTTATATACACCTCCAAATTTTAAAGATTACATGTTACTTTAGATTACATGTTAATGTGAGTTACATTGTTCAAGAATGTTATATCCTTAAAAATAACACATAGATAAAAACATTAATATTTTATTATATGAACAGGTGGTAATTATATTACTTAGATACCTGAAATGTATACCCAATAATTGAAATACTTTATGTAATATTTGACAAGTGAGTGATATTTAAACATAAGTTTATTCAAATTCAGTAACATAAACCAGGTAGAATCACATTGTGTTATTATTATAAAAGAAAAGTATACTTTTATAGTAAAGACTAATTAAAGTAAGGTTCCAGTGATGTATTGTCTTTATCATTTAAGGTGCTGCTAGCTTAATTAATTAACTCACATCAGAGATCACACTGGGAGAGCCGCACTAAACAGTGGGAGTTTTTAGAATATCTCTCATACTCTGCTTGATGTGTGTTTCATTCCCCAGGCTGTCATGTGTACTGATATGCTAGTGCTCAATTAATTTGAAGTTGTACCTTTTATTTGAAAAGCACATTTCAGAAATATATTTCATGACGAGCTATAAAATTGAAACTACCATGTAAAATTAGGAAAGCTGTTAAAACAAAGGGCTTGTCACACTGTCACAGCATCTGAAAGGCCATTTGGCGTTTCCTCATTATTCCCAACATGGCTAGTAGATGCACCTGGCTTGCAAGTTGAACTAGCTTTAAATTAATGTTTCATTATTCCCCTAATTTAATTTTATCTAGACCTATGGTACTGTCACTTTCAACACCTCAGCTATGGCTATGGAGCACATACTGATGTCAATGGCTTCAAAGCCACATCCTCACCCTGTACAATTCAGATTGCAATATTTGCCCCCTGGAATATCCATTTGGGACACAAATAAATATAGACTGGCTCCCTGTCACATTCAGATTCGGTGGTAAAGCTTTGATATCTTCTTTTCATCCACAGTATGGAAGCCTGTAAGGAACAAATGTGTAAACATCAGTGGTAAACACGTATTTGTTCTTTCCTGGTATCGGTACTTTCGAGGATTTTTGTTTTTCTTTTTGTTTTTGTTTTTTACATTCAATAATTTAGTTATTTCCCTTTGCACTATCTCCTCATTGAATAAATTTCTGGGTTATGCTATAAGTTACTCACCTCTACATTCCTTTGATTAGCTCATTCACACATCATAATGAAATGAATCTTTGATCCACATGTGACATTTTGTTTCTGTGTAGTCTTTGAAAACTTTTAAATGTCAGTATATGAAATAGGAAAATAGAAGGACTCTTAAATATATTACTTCACATTTTTTCCTGTATTACAATGTAATGTACTCTCCAGAATAACCTGCCAGACAAATCTAATATTTATTCTGTGTGAATAATCCTTTTGGCCTGTTCACATCAGCATGTCTTTATTACTACTGAGGCACTTCTGAAAGAGTCAAAGTCCTCTTTATCACTTCTACTAGACTGTGAATTGTTGTATAGGAGGGAAAGAAAGCATAAATCAGTTCTTGCTTATAAGGCAAATTTCTACCATTTTTGGTAGGAGCTGTATACATCTTTCCAGATCAATGTTTGGTTTTAGGTGAGACTTTCAGTAAGAACTCTTTAAAGTCTTGTAAGTTAAAAAAAAAAAAAAAGCTATCAAATCTACCTTGTTGGAAAATGTGCTTTGTTTTGAACAATTTTAGGAACCTTATTACTTCTCCAATGGATATTTAGTTCTACTTTCCTATCCCATACAGTCACTGCCTCCCAGAAAAATCACAATCCTGTAACAGAAATAACTTGCTTAGCCCAATGTCAGACAGGATGAAGGTTAGGTGCTTGCTGAGGGCCACCCTGCTTTCCTCTCGCTTTTGTGTACACACTAGTAAAAAGAAGCATAAGACACTATATCATCTACAGAGAGCTATATTATTCCTTTGAGAGTTTCTAGAAGTAGCCAAGAAGTAGAAATACTGTTTGGAAATAGTTGTTATGAAGTCATTTTAGATACATTGGAATGGCCAATCTTATTACCATGAAAGAAGAAGTTAAGTTTTCATTTTTGAGACTATGTAGCTATGCTCTTTCTTCAACAACATAAGCATTCTCTCTACTATCTCAGCTGCTCACCAACCTTGTTGTCTAGCTGAAAGGGGTTGTCAATTACCATATTTAAAATAGTGGCCAAAATGAAAACTTCCACTGGCCAGATTGCAGTTCATGTTTGCCATTAAAGGTGAACTTGGAATATTCCGGATGCATTTTGTCTCAGAACTGTTAGGGATGTTATAGACATCTTTTCTTTAGATAAATATGATCATCCTGTTTTGCAAAGGCTAGAATGAGTTCTGTCCTAACTCATTCAACATGAACGTTGTGATTCAAAGAACCTAGGTCCCATCTGCTCTAAGTCAGTGGCCCTCCAGAGTCATTAAAATTATCTTTCTCAAAATTACAGCTCAGCAAGAGCCATCCATTCTGTGCATCCAGAAATGATTGTCCAAACGCCCATCTGCATGGCCTTCTAAGAAATGTAGCTCAACAAAGGAAGTGCAGGCTCCGGGGAAACTCATCCTCTCTAGCATACATATGTTGTGCTACAGCTATCAGACACACTCTATTGATGTCCCCGGTACTGGGGCATGACTGAATACTTAACAAACAAATGTTTCTGTGTCCAATAGACAAGCAGTTCAAGAGATTTTTTTAATATAATATAAATATAAAGTTAAATCAAAAGCATTTTGTATTGGTTCTTCTGAGAAGCAGATGAACAGATGCCTGGAATGTAAAAATGGACAATTACCTCTTTGCTACCTCTGACAAAATTCGTTCAACTGCTGTGTGGGTTTTCAGTAGTTCCATGACCAACCAAAGGGAGAATGGGGCTGTTCAGTTCATTCTTAGGAAGCTAACTTCTCATGCGTGTAACAAACGAATAGAGCTAACACAGAAATTCTCAAACAAGTTGAACCCAAATGCATTCCATATGTGAGATCAATGAACAACATCTCTACCTTATAAAAGGGGCAGAATCGTTGCTGAAGAACAAGATGTTCTCTGTCCTCTCCTTAGAGAAGACTGTAGAACTTGTCTCTCAATGAGAAGCTGAGCCCGTGGTAAATAGTAATTAAACTTAGTCTCATATATCACCTGTCCTCTCAACCATCTTCATTCCGTTTCTGAATCTAGTATAAACTGTGTTAGTGATCCTGGGGCAGTCAATGGGAGCCAATGGGAGCCAATGGGAGCCAATGGGAGCGGATCTATAGGTTTCCTGTGCAGATTCTCCAGTTACTTATCCTCTCCATAGACTTAAAAGAGCCCAGAAGCACCTTAGCATGGACATCTCCGCACTGGGGAATACATCTTCCTCCTGGCTGATCTCCAAAACAGGATACAACTTAAGAAATATGTGAGCTGAATGCCAGGATCCATGCACATGTGCAATTTCATATTTATCAACTCTGCTTCTGCCAAGCACAAAGAAAAGTGATCCTGTGGAAACAATCGGAAGCAAGAAAAGGCCGCACCTTGATGCACTGTGGGTGGAGAGAGACTTCTTACAGAGTGAGCTCACATATGCAGGGCCTTCTAAGTGAAGCAGCCCACCCCTGGGTTGGTATCAGTCTTCACAGGAGGTTATCTGTGCCCTTGAGGATGGCTATGCTGAATCCACCAGGGCTGCCTTAGAACTAACCCAGAAGGTGCTTGCCCACTTTCCTGTCTCCCTCCCCTTCTGGACAAGCCTAAGCAGATCCCTTTTCTGTCTTTATGAAATGAAGTGTTAGCACTGCTCATTCTCCAGTAACTGAGGAGACGGCCATTGCACGGGTGTCGCTGGCACACATTCGCGTTCTCTGTCCTAAGACAGGTTCTTCAGCAATGTGAGCATCCTCACAGCATCCAGTGTTAGGAAAGAGAGGCACACAGTGAGTGGCTTGCATAGAACAGTAGTGCCTCCAGGGACTGTGGCAGGTACAGAAATAGCCACAGTATCGCCAACCTTTCTTTACCATCTGTGGGACTCTAATCAAAGTTTCTAATTATTTGTAAAATTACATAAACACAAATTAGGCCTGATAAGTACCAGTAAGAAATGTCCCTAAGAAATAGACCCTGTGCAGTTGTCATGCAGATCAGCAAGCTGTTCTTGGCAGAGGCTTTAAGACCAAGCTTGATAGCACTGCTGTCTGCTAATCCCAACCTACTTCCCACATGCCTTCTTCCCAGAGAAAGAAATGGCCTTAAGGCAGCCCAGGGAGCCCCTGCTAGAGCTTTGCAGAGTGGTTGGGTATGGCAGGCTCTGCTCTTAGCATTCTCATTCCAACACTGAAATCAGCCTGGCTTCTCCATCATCAACTCCTTGAAATTGGCGCCTTTGCATGTACTACAAAATACAAGAGTCTGCTAATTGGCCCCCTTTCCTCTGTACTGAACATGTTAGGATTACAGCCTGGGCTCTGAGGACCTCAACAAGCCAGACTTACACACCTAGAGAAGCCCAAATAAGTCATGGTGAGAAGCATAGAAAGGAGATGCAGTCTGTGTGACCACACTGGGAAAAGGCACAAGTACAAAGACCCAGTGGTTTCCCCAAGCCCATCTTCAGGGCCCTAACACGATGTTTAGATTTAAATAGAGGGAGAAAGGTACGCATAGCTACATAGTCCTGGTGGAAGTATGATGTGCCCAACGTCAGTGTCAGAGCCAGTCTCTAAAGGTGGCCTGACAAGATGTCAGAATTGTCTGTCATCTCCTTCTGGGAGAGAAGCACCTAGTTTTTCCCTCCAGCATGAGGTCCCAGGGGACCATTGCTTCGGTAGTCTAAGGTCCGAAAGGAGAGCAGAAATGTCCCTGCTTAGGATGTGCTCTCTCCTGCAGGACAGTTACACTGTCTCAGCACTCCATAAACTGTGCCACGCCTGCCATTCTGTGTCATTGTGATAGTCCATTTCACATCACATAGTTCTTTGTTGCCTTCTAAATAAAATCTCCAGATGGCAGAGCCTTAGTCTACCATTATGTTCCTGCCAAGCACATTGCCTAGCATAAGACTCTACACATGATCACAAAGAAAGGAAGTGAAGAAAGCAGCAACAGACTCCTAGTGAAAAGCTGTGCTGCCTGGCAGTGGTGGCGCACGCCTTTAATCCCAGCCTTTAATCCAGCATTAACATAAAAATATTTTGTTTTAAGATACCAAATTTGGGTAATAACTGTAAATTTGGTTCTGTGTGACTGTATGGATGGTCGAGGCATGGTTTGCTGAGGCTATGTATATTTGGTGTCAGGACATGGGTCTTCAGACACTACCTAATGCCTTCTAAATATGCTATGACTTTATCTGTCCCCTGATACAAGCTTATTTAACACTCATTTCCTTACTGTACATGAACATTAGTGAGTCACACTAGAAAAATCAACCATAAAGTACATACAATGATATAGTTCTTTCTTTAGATATTACAATATAGCAGGAAATTTTTATGATGTAATATATAATATTGTATAGCATGGAAATTGCACCATATTGCTCCTTTCTAATACTTAATTTTTCCATGGGCATTGATTTTAGGTATAGAATTATCTTCTCTCAGCTCTTTCCTATGGATAAATCAAAGAACTATATATGTGAACTCTCCTAGCATTCACTTCCAGCTTTCCAAGCAATCATATTGAAGAGGACGTTGATCTACTCTGGAAACAATAAGCTCTCCATTGAAATATTCATGTAAGAAAAACACGATATAAAACACACTTTATTATCTACTGTTCCTAAACAAGAAAACTGCCTGACAGCAGTCAAAAACGCCCCCTAAGCCCACATTTTCTTAGAATACCATTTCTTCATTTAAATCAGCTAAATGCCTTGAGCTTTACTTTTTCTCCTCCTACACTTAGCTCTGCATGTAGACAACGCGCACCATTCTTAGATGCTGTCGGTAATTTGTGGATCTTGTTTTAGATAGTCTTTAAAGCAACTATGTGGATATTTTTTTAAATGTTCTCTGATGACTTACTTGGGGGTAGAAAAGTGTGCCTGATCCAATCTTGGTAGAGTATGGAAAGGCATTTCAGCAAATGATTAGTCCCTATTTATAATTTGTATAGCTATTTTAGCTGTTCAAGCTTTTCTCTTTATATTAAAATAAAAGTGTCTTATTCATAGAGCGTATTGACTTGTCAAAACTTGTACTTGATATCTTATTCACAAGTTTCTATCCAAAGTGACTTCCAGTGTATTCCTTAACATGGGATGACCACAGTGTCCAGGCTTCTCCAGTCTCAAGTACCAGTACATTTGCACTAGCCCACTACAGAGCAGGACAAGCAGATGGGGGCAGGGGCCTAGAAAGGGCCTCCCTGGAAGAAGGAGCTCCAGAAAGCAAGAATCCTTCAGTGAGGCAAACAGATAGAAATAACTTTTAAAATAACATGCTGCTCAAGGCTCTGGAGAGGAAAATAACCCATCTAATGTATATATGAAGTCAATTTATTAGATAGCTTACAGAATCAGAGGCTTCAAAGCCCATGGTGGCCATCTGTGCTTGGATAGGTTGAGGAATCAGTAGCTGCTCCCACCAGGCAGCTGGAAGCCTCAGAGCAAGAGGGACCAGTGACATATCCCAGCCCAGAAGGAACCAGTGACACATCCCAGCCCAGGAGGAACCAGTGACACAACCCAGCCCAGGAGGAACCAGTGACACAACCCAGCCCAGGGCTGGAGGCCTACAACCACTGCTGCTCCGTAGGACCACATCTGGTTGGGTAACGTGACTCACCTTTGGCGTGGTGTTTCCCTTCAGTCCCTGACGAAAATGTAAAGCTTTTCAGGAAACACCTTTACAGACACACCTAGAAAGTGTGCTATCACAATTCTCTAGGCATCTCTCAGTCCAGATGAGTTGATTGCCAAGATTAACTTCACAAAGGGATTGGCATGTCTCATACTTTTCTAGCCCTAAAGAAAAGAAGGTGTTCTTAGAAAACCCCAAATCTCCACACCAGAGCAGAGGACGTACCATCCTATCACATGCTACCATCAGCAAGCAGAACTCTGTTAAGACAAGTGAGGGAGGAAAGCTGAAGTGGATTCTAGAAGGGTCTGCATGTGGCTTGGTTGTGGTTTCTTGTGGGAGGGACTTCCTGCTAGGCTGTGCTTTGGAGCACTCGGGCCATTACAACGCTACTTATTTTTCATCGTTTGAGTGATCAGTAATGCATTTTCTTTCCCATTCAGATGTTTTAGTTCATTTGCAACAGCTGTTAAAGAGTATGCTGCACATCCCAGGAATAATAGAATGCCTCATGCTCTTAATGAGAAAGATAATTATGTGGTTTTCATCATAATAGTTATTTTTATTTCCCAGTTACTTCCTATAATTTGAGTGATCATTGTCTGCAAATTATAAATGAGGACCTTATTTTTTGAGCCAAAAGCTTGCCAGTTAAATTGACAGATTTTCAATAATAATCTACATTAGGAACCATAAAGGCATCATTAATCTCTTTATCTTCTGGTCTCTGCAGCAATTTCACAAATAATAAATGATACGAGTGAAGGTTAAGAGTAGAGCCTTGTCCTCGGCTAAGTCTTAGAAATGGTCGTGTGGCTGCGTGCACGGCCCTTCGTGTGGGTGGCTGCATGCATGGCCATCAGGTTAACTTTTCCCTTTCTGCATTAGTACATTTCTTTCTCCACTTTCTCATAAACGACACTCAGAAGCTAAAAAATAAACAAGATCTGTAAAACAAGCCACATACGCCACTTTTTCCAAACATGAAAATGTTTATGTATCATGTCCAAAAAAAAAAAAGTTCTATATTTGTTACAGTACAAAGCTTTGGCTCATTTATGCTCTGAGTATTTTGAAATATGGAGCTACCTAGCACAAAACATGGACAGCTACCTCTTTGTCATCAGTAAAGTAGAAGTGGCTGGTATATCTGAGCATTTCTGTATATGCCACATCCCACTGTACTAAGCTTTCAATTGATTTTCACAAAGGCTCCAAGAGTCAAGACTTTCATAGTGCCCACTGCCCAGAGGCTGGCACTCACATGTAGAAGGCTACACTGTCCAGGGGCAACAGCTGCTAGAGGTACAACTTGAGCAGGCATTCTCTTGGTAACTCCAGAATCACGGTCCATGTGCAACATGCCATGAGAATAACTGTGCCACTTCTTTCTAACGTTGGATCTCTCTTCAAGCAATTCTCAAACAGAACACTGAAATCTGTGTTCATACAGAAAAAGCAAACCACTTGTTTTATGACAAGTTAGGGTGAAAGTTGTCTGTAGTACTCTTCATGTTTTTAATTTATAAAATATTGTTTAAACAGTACAAAAGACATTAATTGTCTAACTTTGTTGTACTTTTATTTATTTGGTTCTACTAATGAATTGAAATGAATAGAATGCCTTGTAGGTTATCCTACAATGCTGCTTCCCATGACCACAGCAGAAGCAGGCCTCAGCAAGTCTTTATGGTCTAAACATCCCTGTTAGTTTCCCCTGACTTCTTCACTATCACAGTTAAATACAGTCTCAGTCTATGTATCCAAAAAGTAGCTTACTTCATAAGTGGTACTTTTTTTTTTCACAGAAATAAAATCAGAACCCAAAAGTAAGCTTATAAAAGCACAAATAGACTTAAAAGTTCACCACCTCTCAGCAGGGTCCTGCATTGTACCAGGGAGTGTCAGGAAGAGTAGAGGAACCAAAGTATGGAGAGAAAGCTAGTGGCATGCTCGCTCAATACAGTCTCCTCACTCAAGCGGCACCTGAGGCAGAGCAGTTCCCAGAAGCCCTTTGGATTATTTCAGGAGATTTTTTTCTTTTTTACTTTTCCAAGTTCAAAGCCCGGGTTTCATCTGTTTCTTCTGCCCTAAAGCAAGCTTCTAAGTCACAATTCCACTTTCCAGCCGAGGACCCAGACATAGCAAAGGCTCCAAAGCCGTGGCACGGGGAGGAATAAGGTCACCAAGGTGTTGCTTACCACTCGTGCGAAGAAGTGTGGCCTGTGTCAAAATTCAGAGGATGGGCTGGAGAAGTGACTCTGTCACAGGAAGAAGACCTATTGCAGAAGGTTATTGCAGAAGACCAGTGTTCAGTTGAACTCCAGTCGCAGGGTTCCCCAAGCCTCCCTCAGTGTGCACATACCTACTGACACATAATTGAAATTTTAAAGTAAATAAGTGGTTTGAAAACTCAAACTAATCCAGTTTTATCTGTGATAACCCATATAATCACTGACATCCAAGGTTCCCATTTATGTGACTGACCATCTTTCATTAATAAGGCAGACCATTATTGGAGGCCAAAGGTAACCTTGCATCACTGAGGAGTGAGACTGCAGCAGGAGCAGAGCGTTCTTCCAAGATACACTCGAAGCACAAGTTCACATTCATTGTTTTTCAGTGGGTTCCTAGATGCTTGCAGCTAAGAACCTATGAAAGGTTCCTCAGATGCTGTGCCTATTCCACAAAGGACCCCCCTCACCAAGAGACCCAGAGAAATGGCTTCTCCTCTCGATTTAACTACTTTATTAAGAGTGTTTTCACTCAACAGAAGTCTTTCTTTAAAATGTTTGATTCAGTGTTTTTTAGTGTATTATCAAGGTGTAGTCATCACCACTGTCATCCCAAAAGATGACAGTCCCAACCAGCAGCCATCTCCACCACCCTCACCATGCTCTAGACCGACGCTGGTCTCCGTGTCTTCTCTCTTCCTGTTCTGGACATTTCATACAGATGGAACCATCATATGTGACCTGGATCTGATTTCTTCTGTTGAATATATGCATCATAGCACTTGATGCATTCTGTATAAGGATTCCCTAGTGGAACAGAACTGACAGAACACACACACACACACACACACACACACACACACACACACACACACATTATGGCAATGGAAATCTAGCAATGGAAAGCCCAAGAATCTAGTTCTTTTTAGTTCACCAGGCTGGGGAATATGCTGGATGGCATCAGTATATGCTGAAATCCCAAAGAAGCAGGGTCTAATGCCAGGGAAGGAATGACCTTGCCACTAGAGTGAAGGCAAGCAAGGAGAGAAGAGCTTCTCTCTCCCGGTGGGTTGTTTAGGCTGCCACCCAGAGTGGCCCTGATTAAAAGTGGCTCTTCCCAGTTCAAAAGATTGGAACTGAAGGTGGGTCTTCCCACTTTAATGATTTACTTAAGGAAAATTCCTCATAGATATATCCAGCTGCTTGGGGTTTAGTTCGTTCCAGATATAGTCAAGTTGACAACCAAGAATAACCATCACACTATACCAGAATCCTATACCATATTTCCTTATTCATCTATCAGCTAGAGTTTGGACTGCTTCTATTTTTGGCTGTTACAAATGAGGACACTATAAACATCCATGGCCAAGTCTTCCTGTGGGCATGTTTTTTCAGTATTCTTGAATACATATCTAAAAGTAGGATCTCAAAGTCATAGGAAACTCTACTCATAACTTTGGAAGAACTGCCAGACTGTCCCAAAGTATATGCTGTGTTCCATTCCCGTAAGCAGTGTCTGCAGGTTCCAATCTCTGTGTGTTCTAGTCAGCATTTCTTGCGGTCTGTCTTACAGTTAAGCCGTCCTAGTCGCTGGAGGTTGGAGCTCACGGCTTTTGGTTTGAATTTTTGTAATGACGCCTGATGTTGAACAGCTTGCAGTGCTTATGATCCGTTTCTATGTCTCTTTGGGACATGTGTCTATGCAAGCCCTTTGCCTGCTTTTAATTAGATTATCTTATCATTATTCATTTGTAAGAATTCTTAATAGAATTTGAGTGAAACCTGCTTACCAAATATATGGTTTAAAATATTTACTCCCACTCTGGGCTGCCTTTTTGTTTCCTTATGGCACCTTTTAAAGCATGGACATTTTAAATTTTGATGAACCTGCTATTTTCCTCTGGTGCTGTGCATTTGGTAGTATATCTAAAAAGCCAATGCCTGACCTAAGGCTACAAGTATTTACACTGAATGTTTTTTTCTGTCACTTTTATAATTCTGACTCTTGAATTATTTTTGTGGCCTATGTTAAGTTGTGTATGAGTTTGAGAATGTCAGTTTTGGCATAAAAGGCAGTTGAGATCTTGGTAGGAGTTTGCCAACACAAGCCCTCTGTTACAGGCTTGCTGCCCAGGACAGGGCTAATGGGCTATGCTCTGGACCTTTGGAGGGTGGACTGCTATTGGAAGTCCTCTGTCATAGGCACCAGACTTTGAATGGTATTGTGAGAAGCAAGTCTCATATTTTTCTTCTTTCCATATCTTGCTTCTCTTGCCTTACGATGTAAGGGAAACTTCTCTACCACATGACTCCTGCCATGCATCTCTGGCACCCCACCAGAGGCCTAAAGCATTGAATGTGCCCCGTCTTAAGCTAGACCTTCCAGAATCGCCATCCACATAAGCCTTTCCTGCTACGTTCATGATATCCAACACAGCAGTGCATGAGGGACAGCTGGCTAACAGGGCTGACTTCAGTGCTCCAGATCACTTTGTGAATATCACGGTTTCATCCCTGTTAAGCCTCCACGCTTAACAATGTACCTTTCTGTTTCCAGTCTTTCACATTTTTCATTCAGTGGTGCTTCATTATTTTCATAGGCAAAATTTAACTTCTTTTGCTAATTTACTCATAAATACGTTTTCATTTTATGAAGTTGATTTCTCTATTATAGAAGTACAGCTGGTTTATATCTTACTACCTTGGTGAACTTGTCTGCTTGTTTGTAGATTTCAATACATAGGATTACATCCCTGTGAAAACATGGTTTTACTCCTTTGTGCCTTTATTTCTTTTTCTTGCTTTATAACCTTCATTAAATTGTCATCGATGGATTTTTTTTCTTAATTTTGTTGATTTTGTACTTTGCTTAGTGTGGTCTTACTATTGAAGTCTAATATAGAGAAATAACACCAGCTAGGATATGTACTTGATGCCAGACATCAATCTTGATAATTATCCTGGTATCACTATGCAGTTACCACTGCTGGGCTAGCACTCTGAGACACACATTTGGATTGCTGGCATGTCCGACATCACTACCACCTATGCTGAACATCTAAAATAGACAGCTCCAGGTGATGGGGCACTGCTATGTGGTTCACCTGGATAAGAACATCTGCTACATGCCTAAGGTCAGAAACTCTCCTCAGTGCTAGAGGTTAAACACTGACAAAGATAGATATAGATAGATATAGATAGATATAGATAGATATAGATAGATATAGATAGATATAGATAGATATAGATAGATATAGATAGATATAGATAGATATAGATAGATATAGATAGATATAGATAGATATAGGCTTCTCCCCGCGATGGTTTATAGCTGTTGAAAATAACAAACAGCTATGCAACTTTTATAGGAGAAAACATGTAATAGTATGGCAGAGCTGGGCAGCATGCCTGGTACTTCAGTGATGATCTGGGTGGTCATATTTGAGCTATGATCAAAAACTTAGGAGATACCAGATGTGCAAGTCACCTGGGAATGGTGGTGTAGGTATCAGAAACACTGGACACAAGGTTTGGAGAATGAAGCTGGGCGGTGTGATCACAAAGTAAGTTAGAAGATGAGGTGAGAAAGCTCATGTTTTTAAAGGAGGGCAGCCTCAATCCCAAGGACAGTAATGTGTATTTGGAAGGCTTTGAGTGAGGCATTTGGATAATCATTGACAAGCCTCTGGCTTGCCAAAAATGGATACCGTGGGCAGGAACAGAACAAGGTATCTTGTTGCTGATTCAGAGTCAAGATGAAGGCAAGCAGGAGACAAGTGTTTGAGGTAGAGAACTAATATTAACATATTATGTGAAAGAGGAAACAGGCAGAATTAAGGATGGCCTTAGGTTAAGAAGTTGAGAATCTGGACAGAGTCATGTGGTTTGCTATGGAGCTCAACCTTTAACTTAGCCTCAAGGTCCTACCACCTGGAGTTACGGTCAGACATCCCATTGAAAACCACACTCTTACCAAGCGGGAAGCCACTTTATGGCAGAGGAAAATTAAAGGCTCTTACACAAAGAGACAGAGAGACAGAAACAGAGAGAAACAAAGTCAGAGAGAGATAGAGAGAGAGCAAGAACAAGCTGTCTGTAGCCCTCAACTCATAAGAATGTTTTCTGAAATTGATTTGCTGAGTGCTTGGTAAATTTCTCCTTTGCAATGTTTTATTCATATTTTAATAGAGTTCTTTAATATGAAGCTCAAATATTTTTAATTAAGAAGGAAGTGCAGCCCCTGGGTAATATTGCAGCCACGTAGATAGCTGGTAATTAAACTTCTCTGTATATACAACTGCATTCAAGCCATTATGAATGAGCCATTTTAAGCCTGCAATGTCGTTCTATGCATCTTTAAACAAACAAATGAATAGACTTATCTAATGGGCTTGGAAGCTGCACTTGCAGTGCATATGCCGTCAAACTGAGAGTGTGTGTAGTAGCCAAGAGAAGGTGGGGCTTACTGAAAACTGGTCCTCTTCATAAGAAAGACGAAAGGGCCAGAGTACAACTTCAAGTGCTTTCCTTGGTGGAAAGAAGCATACAGTAACTAATAATTTTTACTTTAATCTTCAGATCTCCATTTTTATCTCAAAACTCAATTATAGAAGAATACTTTTTAACTATATTTTAGGCTTTGTTTAATCTAGACATATCATTATTCAGTTAATTGCCACACTATTTAGCATAACATGTAAAGGGATTAGATTCACTGTCTCCCTAGTGTCTTTCAGCCCAGTATTAGAACAGGAAATAGATATCACCATATTTATTAAAAAGTAATAGAAGTCTATATAATTTTTTGCTCTCCAAGCTTACTAAAAAATGGATTTTTAAATTATTTTTAAGTTTTAAAGGCCTTATTCCACTTATAAATAAAGTACCACATTTTCTAAGTTATTCAAAGGGAAGCCATCTGTCTCTCTTTGAATTTGTCATTGTAGTATGCACTTTTGCAGCTGTTTTTCCAGCAATGCCCCATTGTTTAAATAATACAGAAATGTATTTCTGAGCCCTTGTTTGCTTCAGCTGTAAGCACCTGCTCCAAGATCAGGTTCCCTGCAGTTGGGCATGTTTACTGCCCTAGCCCTGTTGTGCAGGTTTACTTAGAGGTGACTTGCCTACACGTGACAGTTCCATCACAGGTGCCCACTGGCCTCATGCTGCCCTGGAGCCAACTGGCAACAGGCTTCTCCATCAAGCCTACCTGTATTTCCTTCTTTCTAAGCAGATAAGTCAAGGAGCCATGGGTACAGTGGCCTGGAGCACTAACTCAAGTCAGACAGACCTGCAAGAGGCTGTGTGGCATTCTTCCCTTTGAGGCCTTGAACTTGTTATTTATGTCTTCAGCCTCAGTTAACTTATTTGGAGACAAGGGGTTGGGGGGGAGACAATGCTTATTCATTTGCATTGTTTTGACTATGAAGTAAAATAATGTGTGTAGCACATCTGTCCCATAATGCAATAGGCCATTGTAAAAGAAAGATTGGTGCATTTACTGACTTTTCAGTAATATGGAAACCACTGTTCCTGGCATTCTAAGGCAAATGAAAGCTTTGCAAGTTAATGAAGTTCCAAATATTAATTACAATGACTGTTTAGTAAGTGGCTGCTGTTATGGGCATATGGTCCTTGCATTCCATTGTTGAATAAGCTCTACATAGAGTGAATTCGTGTGCCCCTTATATGAAATATTTGGAAACAGGAGTGGGGATTGTTTTCATCCCCCCACCTTCTGTGTGCCTGCTCTGTTCCCAAAGCTAACAGTAGGTTCACGATTGATGGGCAGAATTAAATTGTGGCAAGACTGGCAGCATTTCATAGTCCAGGGTGCTGAATCATATTGAACATTCCCACCAGCTAATAGCTTTCAGGAGCAGTCTGATATTTATGCTTCATCAGAATTCTACTCTCTCCTATCCCCCAAAAGACAAGGTCTTTACCTAAGTTTTGTCTAAGTTTATTGCTGAAACTACAGAATCCAGGGATTAAGTAGCATTTATGCTGTCTGTAAATGTATGAATTAGCAGAGGAACCTGATCCTAGCCCCTCTTTGCAGTGAATATTTAATCCCAAACCCTACCATTGTTGGGATTTATTACATCCAGTGTCTAGTTTAGTTGTGAGGCCCAGTTCTCTAGAGCAGAAGTACATGAAATAATGAAAAGCTGAGGGATAGTCTATAATTTGGGTAGCATTGTTGTAGAACAGTAGAAGTCATGAGAACACTCTAGCATCTGTTAGTGGGCAGCTCGATAGAGAACACTGTGCCTGCTACTGTCATGAAGAGATGTGATTTCAGATTTTCAAGTTGAAGAAACTGGGTCTGAGGAGGCAGATCCAGTGAAGAGCTTGTCATGCAAGCATAAGCACTGGAGTGTGGATCCCTAACACCTGTATAAATGTCATGTGGGTGTAGGGGCCCATCTGAAATCCCAACATGATAAGGAGTTAAAAGATCTCTAGAGCAAGCTGGTTAGTTAGACAAGTTGGATCAGGAGTCCAAGTGAGAGGTCCTGCCTCAGTATATAAGGTAACGAACAATCAAATCGAGACAGACATTTGACATTAGTTTCTAATTTCCACATAAAAGAAAACTTTAAAAGAATTTTTTTAATCTAAGCACCAACACTCATGCAAGCATGTACACATACATAAGAAAGGAAGGAAGGAAGGAAGGAAGGGAGGGAGGGAGGGAGGGAGGGAGGGAGGGAGGGAGGGAGGGAGGGAGGGAGGGAAGGAGGGAGGGAGGGAGGGAGAAAGTCCTTACAGCCCTAAATAACTAGTTCCATAACAGTTCAGGTGGCAACTGGTGTGGCAGTAAGTGTGCACAGGTTAGTTATCGCTCTTAATCCCATTAAGATGTTCCATCTTCACACCCCAAATTTCACATTGCTTACTCTGCTCTTTCCATTTCTATAATACTCAGTAACCTTACTTACTTAAGTACCTCAGTTCCCTAAAGAAAAGTTTAATATCATTTACTGAAGGCTGCTCTGCTTGTTTCGTGTCCAAGGCTACTGTTACCTTGAAGATGTTATATCCTCGAATATGAGACCTCTTCAGCTTGACTCTGCCACACTCCTCCTAATGTATATTTAATTATTAAGCTCTAGAAGTACCTTGAACTCAAAAGATAGCTGCTGGAAAATTAGAAATCAGTTTTTAACTCACTGAAAGGTTAATAAAAAGAATCTAGCTATAATTTTCAGAATTCTTTCTGCAAATTAGCAAGTTGATGAACAAGGAAAATGTATGAAAGTGTTTCTGTGTAGATCATGGGTTACGTTATACTCTACAAACACAGCACATCAATATAAAAAACAATCTTTAAAAGCTTGCTTCCAAAAAGTACAGGCACATGGGTTATACTAAATATTACCTATCTCCTCTCAAGGAAATAAATTTTAGTTTAATTACCCCAGAATTTTCTGAGTCCTTTTAAAGGCTGGGTGTGTATGGCATGCAGGGTTTTCATGAGTGTTGGGTGCTAAAAGGTGTTGACCTGTGGCGGATATTTAGTGGCACTGGCTCTTGTTACACATATATCTGTGACTACCATTGACATAAAATACAATCTAGACTCTGAGAAGTTGTTGCTTTTTAATTACTGTATTGTAGCTTATGTTGTGTGAGCTGATACCACATCCTCTACACTTAGCCAAGTGTTCTAGGTCTTCCCATGGCTCGGTCTTTATGTTTTAATTTTCCCCTTGTGTAGTAGACATATGCTACCAAATACTATAAATTGGGAATGAGCAGGGTGGCTGAGTGTGTACTGCTTCACACTCCCATTTGAGCTTCCTGCTTATTCCTCATTTGTATCATTAGCTCTGTGTCCCTAGTGAATCAGAGCAAGTTCTCCCAAGGATGCATAGCACACCACTGGAGATGCTCCAGGATGCTAGCATGCCATCAGTTACTGTTTTAACTGGCAGTTCCAGTAACTTAACACTGTTGCAAGCACAACAGAAAGGAAGTGAATCCTCAAATTAAAATGCCAATTAAAGTTAGCTCAGAAGAATGGCCTCTCATACTATTCTTGCTGTCATATAGGACTCCAAATAACTTCCAAAGCTCTACTTATATCCACAAAACGCAAGAACAAAAATAAATGTGAGAACGCCACTCGTTCTCCAGTTAGGCTGACACAGAACTGCTGGAGTGAATCACCAGACATTAACTTTTTATTGATTTAATCTTTTATTTATTTATTTATTTATTTACACTCCAGATTTTATCCCCCCGCCCCTGTCCATCCTCCAACTGTTTCACATCCCATACCTCCTCCCCACCACCCACTCCCAACCTCACCAGACCTCTAAATACCCTGGGGCCTCCAATCTCTTGAGGGTTAGGTACATCATCACAGACCTGGCAGTTCTCTGCTGTGTATGTGTGTGGGGGGGGGGGGGGGGCTCACATCAGCTGGTGTGTGCTGCCTGGTTGGTGGTCCAGTGTTTGGGAGATCTCAGGGATCCAGGTTAATTGTGACTGCTGGTCCTCCTGCAGGATCACCCTCCTCCTCAGCTTCTTCCAACATTTCCCTAATACAACCACAGGGATAAGCAACTTCTGTCCATTGGTTGGATGCAAATATCTGCATATGACTCTTTCAGTTGCTTGTTGGGTCTTTTGGAGGGCAGTTATAATAGGTCCCTTTTTCTGAGTACTCACTCCATAGCCTCAGTAATAGTGTCAGGCCTTGGGGCTTTCCCTTGAGCTGGGTCCTACCTTGGGCCTGTCACTGGACCTTCTTTTCCTCAGGTTCCTCTCCATTTCCATTCCTGCAGTTCTTTCAGACAGGAACAATTATGGGTCAGAGTTTTGACTGTGGGATGATAACCCCATCCCTCACTTGCTCCCCTGTCTTCCTGCTGGAGGTGGGCTCTATAAGTTCCTCTCCCTACTGTAGGGCATTTCATCTTAGCTCCCTCCCTTTGATTCCTGAGAGTCTCACCTCCCATGTCTCTGGTACATTCTGGAGGGTCCCCCAACCTCCTACCTCCTGAGGATACCTGTTTCCATTCATTCTGCTGGTCCTCAGGGCTTCAGTCCTTTTCCCCCACCCAGCACCAGATCATGTTTCCTGCTTTCCCTCCCCATCTACTTTCTCTCCTGGGTCCCTCCCCTCCATCTCCTGTGATTGCTTTCTTCTCCCTCCCAAGTGGGACTGAAGCATCCTCACTTGGGCCCTTCAGCTTGTTGACCTTTTTGAGTTCTGTGGACTGTATCTTGGGTATTCTGTAGCCTTTTTTTGTGGCTAATATCCACTTATTAGTGAGTACATACCTGGCATGTCCTTTTGGGTCTGAGCATCATCCTCACTCAGGATATTTTCTAGTTCCATCCATTTGCCTGCAAAACTCGGAATGTCCTCATTCTTACTAGCATTGTGTAAGTGAACCACATTTTCAGTATCCATTCTTCTGTCCTGGGACATCTAGGTTGTTTCTAGCTTCTGGCTATCAGAAACAAGGCCACTATGAACATAGTGTATCACGTGTCCCTGTGGCATAGTGGGACATCTTTTGGGTATATTCCCAAGAGTGATATTGCTGGGTCTTCAGGTAGATCTATTTCAAATTTTCTAAGGAGCATCTGGATTGATTTCCAAAGTGGTTGTACAAGTTTGCAATCCCACCAGCAATGGAGGCCTTAGACTTCGTAATTGTGGTACCCAGAAGCATATATCGTGGTCACAGTCTGAAAAACTCATATAACCATCGTCCCACTTAAGAAAGAAAAACAGTAACACCTCAAAGGTCCTACTGTGTTCTGTTACTGACCATTCTTATCACATTGCTGTAACTGCTGTCTCCAGAACAAGTTTCACCTCTATACCTCTCTAATCATCTCTCTCATAGTATTTTATTGGTCAGAGTCAATAGCATGTTCATGGTTGCATAGTTTTCCTATGTGTATTTATTATCAGTTTTACTAGGCAAAGGGGTAGCATTCAGTTGGGAACTATTAATATAACTTGGAAGAAATTTTAGACTTTTACTGAAACTTGGTTGGAATGGAGGAAGCAGTTTCTTACTATAGGATTTTGGTTATTTATAGCTCTCCTCACCCCTGTTACCTTGGGTCAGTAATATTGCACTTCTAAAACTGCAATGTGGAAGTGTTACTTTCTAATCTGTTTAAAGGTTTCCTATGAACATGATCTGCATGCTTCTGGCTTGACTTGCATTTTTGGCCTGAGGATTGGAATATACTACAGTGTCACCCATTGTAGAGGCCCAGATTAGACACCATCTTCCCCCAAGAAGCTTCCCTGGACTCACAAGCTCTGAGTCACCATGGGTGTTATGCCCTATCACCTACCACTCCCTTTCGAGTGGGTGAGTAGTACAAACCACTCGGTGTAGTTTGAAACAGTTCAGAGGTAGGATGCTTTTGTAGACTCCATCTTAGAATAGAGCTCCGGGCTCAGCCAAAGCTTGACAGGTGCTCTACTATAGAACTAAACCTCGGCTCTTGACTCATCTCATATTTGGAGTTTTCACAGCAGTGTTTCTGCTGTGCAGTAAGAGTCGTGTGTAATCCCAATAGAGAGATCTCTAAGCTCCAGAGCAAGAAGTTCAGAGTTCCCCTAGCTCTGTTCCCCTCCCATCTGGGAAGAAACAGTGAGATTCTTTGTCTGATCTGGACATGGGGCTGTATCTCACATCTCTCTACACTATAAATTGAGACTGAAGCTCCAAAATTTTGCAAGCAGATATTTAATCAATTACACTATTCCACACTGAAATCTTCAAAAGAGACTAGTCAAAGAGCATGTTTTCCCACCAAGCTATGTATTCCCAACACAATCCATTGGATCAAACCCATTTAAACCCAAGGTTTAAACTGTCCTCAATTTTAAAATCTCAACCACATTATTTTCTGTCTTTTGTTTTATGTCACGTATAATTTTAATATAGTTATCCATGAAGGTCTATGTATTAACTATGACAATAAAATACAGACAAGATAATCAGTTTTAAAGAAAAAGGGATTTAATTTGGCTTACAGTTTGAAGGTTTCAGTCCATGATTGGTTGAACAACACATGCAACAGCAGCATATGTTAAAACTTCATGGCCATGTTGGGAAAGAGAAGGAAGATACAGGGGGTACCCCACAGTCCCCTTTAAAAGCCTGACCTGGATGACCTGAGGCCATTCAGTAGCTCACCTCTCAAAAGTTGCAGGAATTTTAATATATTCTGCAACCTCCATGGTAACCTAATTACAGAGCACCTTCACCAGCTGTGAGGGAGTTAGCCATTGACAGGTGCTTCCATTGCTTTCCCAGCTTCTGGCGTCTTAATCTACATTGCATGGCTATGTATTTGCCTACTCTGGACTTGTCGGATAATGGAATAACATGATATGTGGCCTCTACATGTGGCTGCTTTCATGTAACATAATGCTTTTAAGGTCCTGTAGAGTAGAATGTAATAAACTATTACTAGCTTTTATGGCTTAGTTACATTATATAAAATGGATAAATAAACTTCAATGGCTTAGTTGATGGGCATTTGGCTATTTTCACCTTTTGGCTATTTGGAACAATGCTGCTGTGACATGTGTGAACACTATTTTGGGTTAGTTTGTTTTCTATGTGTCGTGTGTGTGTGTGTGTGTGTGTGTGTGTGTGTGTGTGTGTGAAAGTATGAATTTTTGCTTCCCATTGTGTATGTTCAGGCATGGATTTTTGGGTCTCATGAGTACTCTATGCTTAACATTTAAGAAACTATAAATTTGTTTTTCCAGATTAGCTACTCCATTTATGTTCCCTCCCAGCAGTGTGTACAGGGACTCCCTCCCAGCAGTGTGTACAGGATCTTCCTCCCAGCAGTGTGTACAGGCTCTCCCTCCCAGCAGTGTGCACAGGCTCTCCCTCCCAGCAGTGTGCATAGGCTCTCCCTCCCAGCAGTGTGTACAGGCTCTCCCTCCCAGCAGTGTGTACAGGCTCTCCCTCCCAGCAGTGTGCACAGGCTCTCCCTCCCAGCAGTGTGCACAGGCTCTCCCTCCCAGCAGTGTGTACAGGCTCTCCCTCCCAGCAGTGTGTACAGGCTCTCCCTCCCAGCAGTGTGTACAGGCTCTCCCTCCCAGCAGTGTGTACAGGCTCTCCCTCCCAGCAGTGTGCACAGGCTCTCCCTCCCAGCAGTGTGTACAGGCTCTCCCTCCCAGCAGTGTGCACAGGCTCTCCCTCCCAGCAGTGTGTACAGGCTCTCCCTCCCAGCAGTGTGTACAGGCTCTCCCTCCCAGCAGTGTGCACAGGCTCTCCCTCCCAGCAGTGTGCACAGGCTCTCCCTCCCAGCAGTGTGTACAGGCTCTCCCTCCCAGCAGTGTGCACAGGCTCTCCCTCCCAGCAGTGTGTACAGGCTCTCCCTCCCAGCAGTGTGTACAGGCTCTCCCATCCAGCAGTGTGTACAGGCTCTCCCTCCCAGCAGTGTGCACAGGCTCTCCCTCCCAGCAGTGTGTACAGGCTCTCCCATCCAGCAGTGTGTAAAGGCTCTCCCTCCCAGCAGTGTGTACAGGCTCTCCCTCCCAGCAGTGTGTACAGGCTCTCCCTCCCAGCAGTGTGTACAGGCTCTCCCTCCCAGCAGTGTGTACAGGTTCTCCTTCCCAGCAGTGTGTACAGGTTCTCCCTCCCAGCAGTGTGTACAGGGTCTCCCTCCCAGCAGTGTGTACAGGCTCTTCCTCCCAGCAGTGTGTACAGGCTCTCCCTCCCAGCAGTGTGTACAGGCTCTCCCTCCCAGCAGTGTGTACAGGCTCTCCCTCCCAGCAGTGTGCACAGGCTCTCCCTCCCAGCAGTGTGTACAGGCTCTCCCTCCCAGCAGTGTGTACAGGTTCTCCCTCCCAGCAGTGTGCACAGGCTCTCCCTCCCAGCAGTGTGCACAGGCTCTCCCTCCCAGCAGTGTGTACAGGTTCTCCCTCCCAGCAGTGTGTACAGGTTCTCCCTCCCAGCAGTGTGCACAGGCTCTCCCTCCCAGCAGTGTGCACAGGCTCTCCCTCCCAGCAGTGTGTACAGGCTCTCCCTCCCAGCAGTGTGTACAGGCTCTCCCTCCCAGCAGTGTGTACAGGTTCTCCCTCCCAGCAGTGTGCACAGGCTCTCCCTCCCAGCAGTGTGCACAGGCTCTCCCTCCCAGCAGTGTGTACAGGCTCTCCCTCCCAGCAGTGTGTACAGGCTCTCCCTCCCAGCAGTGTGTACAGGCTCTCCCTCCCAGCAGTGTGCACAGGCTCTCCCTCCCTTTCTCACAGTTGTAACCACTTTGTGTAACCACTGTAACTGAAGTGCATACACCTCCTGAGGGTGATGCTGATCACATTGCCATGTGCGTACTGTTACCATGACTACTTTTTATGACTTTGAAATATTTGCTTTTTTAGTGGTTTTCCATTGGAATATGAATGTTGTTCCTCTTGTGATATTTTTCCCAAAGCTTCTTAGATACTCATTAATGTCCTACATTCTAACAACAGAAATAATCCATCAAAAAGACATAATAATTATAAATATGTGGAAGCCAAATTTGGGGCTTTTTTTCTTAACTTCATAAAACAAATACTAATGAGAAAAAAAAGTGAGCGAGGTCAATATCCAGTAATAGTGATGACTCTGGAATCCCGCACTCATCTTTAGATAGGCAGCGAAAACCAAATTTCAACAAAGAAACGTCAAGTAAGCTGTACCATAGATAAAATGGACCTAACATATACAAAGATTATACACTTTCCTCAGAAGGCCATGAACTTTCTCTAAAATAAAACATATTCTAGGTCACTAAGCAAACCCAAACAAATTCAGAAGGATTAAAATGGTTCCTTATATACTATCAGGTCATAACAGAACAAAACTAGAACTTAATAATGAGAGAAACCTCACAAAGACTTAAAGATGCATTGGTGCTCGCACCACTCTTGAATGGGCCAGTGGGTCACTGAAGAAATCAGTGGAAGTTTTTAAATTTTTAAAATCAAGTGAAAATTAAAGTACAACCACCAGCCCTTGCAATGTAACAAGGCCAGTTCTAAGAGGAAAGTTTATAACTGTGAGTGTTTGCATTAAGCAATCTGAGCAATCTCAAATAGTCTAAAGATGCACCTCAGAGCATAGAAGTGAGGAAGAGCAAGGGAGCCTCAGCGGTGTGAAGAAACAGCCTCCGAGAAAGGGTGGAAGGAATGCTCCCGCCAATCACACATCAGGCAGGAGATTAACATCTAGAATATATAAAGAATTACAAAACATAAGCATCAGAAGAAGAAACAAACCATCCATTCAGTAAATGAGCTGAGGAACTGAACAGATGCTCCTCAGAAGAAGAAGAAGCACAAATAGCCAATAAATACTTGAAAGGGTGTTTAAATCTTTAGCTATGGGGAGCATGCAAAGTAAAGCTTCATTGAGAGTGCATTCTACTTTATCAGAATGGCTGTCATCACCAAAATAAGTAGTTGCCCTTACACACTGCTGGCAGGAGTGTGAACCAGAACAGCCACTGGTGTCAGTGTAAAAGCTCCTCCAGAAACTAAAATCTACCCTATGTCCTGCGTGTAATCCTAAGGACATACCCAAAGATCCTTAGTCGGCATACAGAGATGCTTGTAAGCCTGGGTATCCATCAAAGACGAAGGTAAAGAGAAGATGGCACTTAGACACAATAAAATTTTCTTCGACCTTAAGAAAATAGTGACATTTGCAGGGAAATTTGTAGAACTGGAGATCATTATGTTAAGCAAAATAAATCAGATAGAAAGACGAATACTATATGTTTACTCTTATATACGGACTATAGGGTCTAGGATAGGAAGATAAAAGGGAGCCATGAGAGAGAGAGAGGAAGAGAAACTCGGATGAGGGAGAAAATGAGAGAAAGTAATGTAGTACCTGTGGCATGACAAGAAGTTACAGGCAGTCTTAACAGGAGAGGGTTTCGTATCTGAACAAAATGAAAAGCAATATGATGAGTGAGGAAATGGCTGTGATAGCGATGGCAAGGGATACTGTCCTCAGTATGTAAAGATGTTTTATAAATCAATAAGAAAACTGTAATATGAGTTCTTAATATGACCAAGTATAGACATGGCAAAGTATGTACAAAGCATTTCCATGACACCTTAAGAAGTCGTGCATATATGGGGAGAGTGTCCTTCTGAAGCCACAGGTAAGGATTTATCTGAGGTCCCAGCAGCACTCCAAAGAGTCTGCTCATCATATTATCAAGCAGCAATATTTTAAAATTCAAGTTATGGGTATGGCAATTTCTTATTAGAAATCATTTGGTGTCTTGGGAACTCCAAGAATTGATTTCAAGATTACATTTTTTCATAAAGTATTTTTTTAAAATGCAGTAGCTAACTCAAAGTGTCCTCCAAGAAAATAAGTAAAGGTCTCCATGGGAAGATCTGAAGATTCTCATGTGTCATAGGAACTCCTGGTGACTATAACCAATATTTCCATGTATGCCAGGAAATTTTAAAATTACTTTTAAGTTATGTGTTAATTAGACTTGAGTATAAAGCACATTGCTCATATGGAAGGCCAAGTTTTTAGCCATGGTTTAAGCAACAGGAAAGGAAACAAAATGTGTCCAGGTTTTCATATCCTAATTCCTGTCCTGTACACTGAAGTAAGTTTTATGTGCTGTCACCATGGCCCAGCAGGGAAAGGTGCTTGCTGCAAGCCTGACAACCTGAGTTCCATCTCTGTGACCCCTATGGTGGGAGAGAACTGACTCTGGCTAGTTGTCCTCTGACTCCCCATGTGTCACTCATGGGTACACACACACGCGCACACACACACACACGCACATGCACACACTAGAAAACAAAATTTTTTAATAATTAAAAGAAGAAATAATGTTTATTTGTATTAGCAACTGGGGACTTACAGTGGTAAAATTCAACCAGTACCTTATGTCTTAGGGTTTTACTGCTGAGAACAAACACCATGACGAAGCCAACTCTTATAAGAACACCATTTAATTGGGGCTGGCTACAGGTTCAGAGGTTCAGTCCATTATCATCAAGGCAGGAACATGGCAGCATCCAGACAGGCATGGTTCAGGAGGAGCTGAGAGTTCTACATCTTCATCTGCAGGCTTCTAGCAGAATACTCCTTCCAAGCAGCTCTGAAGAGCATCTTAAAACCCACACCCACAGTGCCATGTCTACACCAAAAAGGCCACACCTACTCCAACAGGGCCACACCTTCTAATAGTGCCACTCCCTGGACTGAGCATACACAAACCATCACACCTTCTAAGTTGGGCTGTTGTCCAGAAAGGGGGCTTCTCTTTACAGAGTTCCTTTTAAGTTGGCTGTGGTGCCTTGCACCTGCAATCTCAGCACTCAAGAGGCTCAAGTAGGAGGATTTCTGTGACTTCAAGGCCATCCTGGGCTATGAGGAAACCCTTTCACCAAAATGCATCAGTAGTAAACAGATAGACTCACGTAATTAAACACTGCCTTGGGTTTAGGGATCCAGCTGGAGTCAGGCAGTCATGGCAGCAATCTGTGCAGCGCTCGTGGCTGACTAGTCAGTCACAGGACCGTCAGTTAGACAGCTACAATTGAGACAAATGCAAAAAGTCAAAACTTTTACATTCTATGAGAACTCATAATAGAGGAGCTGGCCTCATTTGTTATTGTCAGAAAAGGCCTCCCGAGGAAGAATCAGGAAGAGTTAGCCAGCCAGGCAGCCAGGGGGGACCAGCATTCATAGGCAAGCGAAGGCAGATGCTGGTTTGCTGCTTCTGAGGTCCCTCGTGAAGGCAATGTGCCTGTGTACTGGGAGCAAAGATTAGGTGGGAGATGGAGTAGCCTCTCTTGAAGGTGTAAAGAGCATTTGAGCCTCTGCTGAAGGTAGGACAGTAGCCACACTTATTGATAGCTCATGAAATTGAAACTGCAATACACTCTTATCTCTCTGTCTTTCTGGGTCAGGAATATAACTGGAGAAACTATCAGCCCAGCCAGATGAGCGAATCTGAGCTGCAGATGCTGGCGAGCCTCCGGCGGCAGCAGAATGAAGACCTGGAGGACACTGGGGCTCCCCATGGCCTGAGCGCGTCTCAGGTAGACCACTGTAATGTCAGCATCAGTACCAGCAGTGATGACACGACCACGTGGAACTCTTGTCTCCCACCCGTGAGTCCTGCACTTTGCATCTGTTCCCTTGCCTTCAAAACGAGCACGACCAGACCTGTCTGGGGAAAATAGAGCAAAACTGAGCCCCCATAGACCACGAGATGCATGCAGAGCTCATTCTGAAACAGGCTTTTAGGGAAGAGACAGATAGGGAAAGATGGCATTGTCACATCTTAGACTGCCTTATGCCCTCTTGGAAATGTGTGTATGATGTTTGATTGTCTTAGTTCTCTTTTGTTTGGAAATGTGTGTATGATGTTTGATTGTCTTAGTTCTCTTTTGTTTTGCACAATAGATGAGAACCAGGTCATTGATGAATACAGAGATCTACTTTGCTCAGTTCTGAAGGCTGAAAAGTCTAGGGTCTGTATGCATTGTCCCATGAAGGCAGGGAAAATGGAGCAGGCATGTGGAGCAGAAACATACTAGTGGAAAGGGGCTCAATGAGTCTTGTTGTCAAGAACTCGCTCCCACAATAATGGGATTAATTCACTCATGACCTCAGAGTCCTTGCCCCCTAACTACCTCTTAAGGATCCCACCTCCTCTCTGCTTCGTGTAGGTGATGATGCTTCTGATATACAGACATCGGGAGAACACACACAAATCACAGCAGTGTATAAAATCATGCACTGACATCAACTCTGACAATTCCTGCTTCTAGCACAAGCCCCTTGCCGCATAAAAGAGACGTAGTAATTTTCAATGAAATACTTACTAAATGAAAGAGCAGAGGGGAAAAGCCCCAGACGCAGTCAATACCGCTCACCAGCGAGGACAGAATGGAACCCGTGTACACGTCACTGATGTTCACTGACTCTCCCTGTGTTTGAGGGCTTATGTTAGGAGCTGCAGATAATGTTTTTAAGGGCTGACACTGCCACGTGTTCACATGTTAAAACACATTAGTATAGCTGTGACCTAGCAGAGAAGGACATATAAAGTAACTGACTCAGGCTTGTATAGCTATGAATGTAGCACAGTAGTCAGGTCCTTGCCTAGCATATGTGACATCCTGGCCTCCATCCCCAGCGAAGAAATGCTTTAATAAACAGAAGCTGCCTATTCTCAGATATTCTGTCTGCAATCACAGCTAACGAGCACAGGAAGAGGAGGTTCCTATGCTCTTGAGAGAACCTGCAGTAGTCATGGACACTAGCAAGAGAGTATCCCCGACTTCGACAGCGCCAACAGCGGCTCCTGACCATCCCTTGCCTATTTATTTAGGTCCCAGATGGAAATAACAAAAGTCCCCATAATAGAAACATAAATTAGGGCCTGGGGAGACAGTTCATCATTTAAAAGTTCTCCCTGCTCTTGTAGAGAATCTAGGTTTGGTTTCCAGCACCCATATGGTAACTCCAATTCCAAGGTATCCTGTGCCCTCTTCTGACCTCCACAAGAAACAGACGCACATGTGGTACACTTACAGACATGCAGACAAAACACTTAAACACAGAAATAAAAATTAATAAATCCTTAAAATTTTTAAATTATGTTTTAAACCTATATAAATATTAAATTCAAATGAAGTAAACAGAAGATAAGTTTCATATATTTAAGATTTGTTTTGCAATCTGTTTCTATGTTAGATGCAGTTGTTCCAGGACCCCAACAATTTTGTAGACATTGTGCATCTCCAGAGCGTCTTAGCTCGTAGTCACAAGTGTTAGTTACCTGAGGCCTTCCAGCCATTAGCGTTTCCAGTTCCCGTGAGAACACTGGGGCTCTTGAGAAAAGGCCTGACTGGCTTCCTGACTCTTGGTATGTGAGTCACTTGTCAAATAGGTGTTACTGACATCCAGTGGACGAGGAGGTTCCTATGCTCTTGAGAGAACATGGAAGTCATCATGGACAATGAAGCCATAAAGTCTGCAAGGAGATTCAAAGGCAGACGATCACCACCAGTGCTCACTTAGGACCCTTTGTCTCCATCTCCCCTGGCCCCAGCTTCCTCTTGCTTAATTTGCGTTTTCATAGACACGGCCATGGATACACATAACTTTCCAGGCAGCCTTGGTGCTGGACACTATCCATGTACCCTTGACTTTGGCCACAGACCATCCTCTTACTGGAGTAAAAATTACAAGGGTCACTTGCCAACAGAAGTGAAACAGTGCCTTTCTTATAGCATATTCCCCAGAAGTCATCTAAGCCCCTGTTAGAGACAGAATGGCAGCCTCTGGATGGAGTCCATTTTGTCAGAAAGTGGCTCCGAGACCAGGAGTACAGAGGACAAGCTGAGGAGGGATTATTTATGGGCTGAGAAGTCTGAACTCTTGGTTGCCCTGGATACCGGGTTTTCATCACTGCCCTGTTCTGGAAAAAAAAAAAAACCAGAAGTCTCCTGCATAACAAGTTCCCTGCTCTCAAAGTGTACAGCCAAAAATAACATCATTAGTAATGAACTTAATAACCCCTCTATTCAACCAAATGAGAAATTGGAAAGTCTATTTTTTAGACGGGAAAAAATTTGAAAAATCCTACCTTTAGTATTCATAGGATATGTTTATTATTTCATCAAGTTCAGTTTCCTCCACTATTGGAACTATCAACAAATGGGAAATTGCATTCCTAATGAACTCTGCGTCCTGCTGCTCACCTAGAGCTTAAATAGAGCAATTTACAAGCATTGTTTCCGCTGCTCCGAGAGCTTGTGCCTTTCCTTTCTCCTGAGAAAAGGTGTGGAGATGGTGAGAAGCCAAATGACACGCGTCCTGGCATCTTGATGCCTTGCCTTCTTTTGTCTCAGTGAATGGTGTTGCTCCTCAAGCTAGAAGACTGGAAGACATCTCCCCTGTTGCCACGTTTTCCTTCCCCCATATCCACATTGGTCTTCAGATTCTAAGGCTCTTCTATCTGTTTCTTTTTTATTAAGTATTTATTTGTATGTTTGTTTGTTTGTTTACTTCTGTGTGTCTGAGTGCCTGGCCTACATATATGGATGCTCACCATGTGCATTACTGGCACCTTCGGAGGTCAGAGGAGGGTGTCAGCTCTACTAGAACTGGAGTTGTGAATGGTGCAAACCATGCATGTACATGCAGACAAAAGGGAGGAAGCAACTTCAGATTGCAGACAGGGGCAGACTCTGTCTGTGGAGGTGAGGGCAGCATCTCTCCTTATGGCAGGGAGCCTTCTCTCCAGGCCCCTGCCTCTCCCTCAGCTCACACAGAACTTGAAACTCACCATTGCTGCCTAGCTCCATCCCATCCAACATATGCACAGGCAAATGACACTGCTCCAGCCACACTGTGTCCCCTGTCCCTGTTCTCTGCCAGCCCACAGGTACTTCCATCCCACTTCTCCCTTTGGGACACACCCACTTGTTTGTTTGGATTTTGTTTGGGTTTGGTTGTTTCCCCTGCCTGCTCTGCTTACACAGTGGCTAACTTTTTATTAAAGAATCCTTTTACAGTCATTTGTCTGTGGGAGGTGCACACCATGGCACTGGCGTGGAGGTTGGGGGACAACCTGGCAGAGTTAGTTCTCTTCCACCATGGCAGTCACGGGGATTGATTGAACCAGTTGTCAGGCTGTGGAAAACACCATTACCTGCTGAGCTAGCCCCTAAATAATTTATTCTTAAATTGTTTCACACTCGTTGCAGGACTGTAAGTTACGGAAATATCAGCTAAATGTCCCTGTCCTCTCCTACATTCAGCCTTCTGCCCTGTCAATAGGCTCAACTCTAGTACTTAGCAACATTAAATATCCATTGTTACCAGTGGTCCCGGCCCTGGATATAGGACCCATAAAGACAACCCAACATGGGGTAGCACAGCTGTTTGTCACTTACGGATTAAATGAAACAATCAGTAACAGGCACACTAAACAATCCCTTTTGACTCTAAAGTAAACATCAGCTTGGTTTTGCTTAAGTAAATCTTGAGTGGCACATGCAATACTTTATGTTAAATATTGATAATGAACATTCAGTATGTGCCCAGAGAAGCTCTCCCTCTGAGCAAGGCTTGCTGAGAAATTGTGTGGAAAGGAGATTTAGTGAGGCCTCGTCCAGCATCTGCCCTTATGGGAGCGTGTCACAAATGCTGCATTGTGGAGCTAGAGAGCACACACAGAATACGGTGACATGTGCAGCCAAAGCTATTGCTGTGTTTGCCACAAGCTCTGATTCCCTAGCACCGGTACAGTCCTGAGCAGCATGTACTGTTTAAAGGCTGTTTAGATGTAATAAATTAGTCATTTAAAAGTGTAATTAAATGCAACCATATTTCTCTTCACAAATTGGCTTTTGTAGCCTTCTTACGCTAAATGAATCAAGCCTACCAAGAAATCCATTGGCCTTTGACAGACAAATTTTTCAAAGTTTCTAACTTAGACCCAAATTCAATTAAAACAATACTTTACAACTTCTGTGGAAACCAGGCTACAAGCAATCGATTTTAGAGACATTCTGGAAAGAGTGGCCCTCGTGAGATTTGTTCAGAAACTGGGTTCTAGGAAGCCTTGGGAAGAGATGTAAGACTTAGTTACAATGAATTTTTAAGTAAATGTGTTTCTAATTTTAATTGGCAATAACATGAAAATTTTCCATTCATGGTGGGTGTGTGTCAAGGGCATGAGCACGCGCACACACACACACACACACACACACACACGAACACACATACCAACACAGATATAGTTTCGTATGATCACCAAACGACTATAAAGCAGCTCTGGCCCTAAATCCTATGTCGGTCATTCACTATAATCACCTGTAAATGAATTCACCACAGGGCCTTTTCATGTTGTCTTATCCCAGCAAATGAGCCAAGTTGCCAGAATAGGACCCTGCTGCCCCAGGGGAATTTCTTCACGTTTTCCTGAGCATTTCCCCTTTTCCTGGCTACTGGAGCTCTGCAGGCGTCCTAAGGCCGTGCACATGGACTGGCACTGTGCACTTGTGCAGAGGCTCTAAGCAAAGACGTGCTTGTGCTTATCTGGTTAAGCTTACACACTGGTGTCCCAATTGCCCCCCCTCCCCCCGCAGAGCTTGGCTAACCGCCTTTGGTGGTCCTCGCCCCCCCTATTTTTTTTTTACTACTTCAATTATTTCTGCCCCTTCGTGAACCTCAAGTCAAGACAAGCGCACCTTATGTGCATGCTGTGCTCCGAGCAGATGCCTCAAAGCTCTCATTTCTTCAAATTAGAAACCCCCACGCCACAACCTAATATCAAGGATATAAGCCTTTCCGGCTTGGAAAAAGTGAGCAAGGGGATGTAAATGCTCATCTTCGGCATCCATCAATGTGGCATATTGCAGAGCATAATATTTGGAGAAAAATGAGGCAAAATTCACTTAATAAAATCCCAAGCATATGCTGAGGTTCTCAGACAAGTTATTTATGGCCTTGATTAACCTTGCGATATTATTGCCATTTTCAATAGATTTTACATAATAACATAAAAATATTGTCTGTACCTCTCAACATAGCAGGATTATCTTATCTCTTGTTCTTTTATTTAGCCTTCCCTGCTCTCCCTTACCTCTCAACATTTCCAGCAAATTGATCATAGGAAATCAAAACTTCTGGGTGGTGGTTAATTTTATAAGCACAGCATCCTGGTACTAGGGCATAGCAACAGCGCCACCAAAAGGACAGAGTCCTCTATTGCCAGGCTCCATCTCCTGTATTTGCCAGGAGCTTTTCTGTGTTTTGCATGAGTCCAGGCTGCTGTGCATACAAAACTGGCATGGTAGGTGTTTCGTAGCTAATAGGACTTCATTTCTTCTAATCTACAGACTCATTAGTTCCTCAGCTCTTTTGGGATATGCTGGTCTTGTTTTTTATCCGGGTAATCTAAGAAGGTAGGGGGTTGAGTGTGCTACGCTGTAGATAAAATCAGATGAAACCTAGAAATGATGCAAAAAAAAGAAAGAAAGAAAGAAAGAAAGAAAGAAAGAAAGAAAGAAAGAAAGAAAGAAAGAAAGAAAGAAAGAAAGAAAGAAAGAAAGAGAGAAAGAAAGAAAAACCTGATATTAGAATCACAGTAATTTCTGTGCTGTCAGGAGAAAATATGGATATGTGTGAGCTGTTCTGTGGCTACCCAACCACGAAAGTTACCTCACAATATGAATGGTCCTTATTCTCAGAGTGTGTTATATCTGCCTGTTATATCTTAACTACGACAGGCCCATGTTTATCAGTGTGCTTTAAAACTTACTGTCATTAATTTTAAATATATAGTGACATGCTGTGGGGGTCAAATCAAGTAAATTTAATTTATAGAAATCGTACAGTCTCAGATACGTCAGACAAATGCATCTTGGGACGGCTTCTTTTTTCTGTGCTGTATACTGAATGGACCTGGCAGGTTGTTATTCAGAAACATTGCATTCCACATTCTGCATGAATTCCCAAGCCTCACGCAACAATACAAGCAAACTAGTGTTGAGATGAAGTCTCCCTGAATGGGAACAAATTCCGGCTGTACTATTTCCTGGCAGGCATGATCTGGGGTTAATACTAGTAGCTGAATGTCCTCTTCTAATAAATGGAGTTAATTATATATAGTTCACAGGCTTGCTGTGGGGCTCACATGAGATAGTCTCTCTCAAGAATTAGCATGAAATAGCTGTGCAGTAAATATAAGTCACTGCTGTGGCTATTGTGGCTATTTGTAGACACTAGTAGGCTGCTGCCATTGCTGTACTTACTTCTAGGCATCAGTAATGGTCTTTTGCATCTACTTACAATGTTCTATAGATAAGGCCAAATTCTCAATCAAACCTTGATTTTATTTGTCTATCACGGATACCATCACAGGATGTTACCTACCTAAAAACAAATTTGCTGATCTGTATATAGAGAAACACAGTAAAGGGAAAATGTCTCCTTCAGCACCCACCCTAGACCCATGGCTGTCTGAAGTGCAACGTCACCCAGTGAACTTTGTGGGGCTGGCGACATGCTACCCCACACGTGGTATCTTGCATTAAGGAGCAGAAGCAGGGACAAGGTCGCACATCCCTGCCCTCTCTCTTTACCTCTTACACAGCTCATACAACTGAGGAAAGAGTCTGTGGTCTGCCCCTGAGCCAGGTCTCAACATCCGTATGTGACCCTCCCTGCACCCACAGGAAAGGAGCACCCTTGTCTCTCAAGGTGAAGGAGCACGGGGAAGAGGCGAATCAGAACGCCTTGCTAAGTTCTCCCGGTGCATTTCCAGTCGATCCTATCACCTTTATTAAATCATATTTCTCCATTTGCTGTTGGATGTTTTCAAACACTTGTGAGTCATTACTGGCTGTGCCTTTCTTCCCCATTGTGTCACTGCATCTGTTTTACGTTATGTAAACACGACCAAAGAGGGAGAGGAACAAGTGTGCCGAGTGCAGAGAGCTGCGTTGCCAGCACAGTGGGCACTTTCCAAGACGGAAAGACAGAGTCTGGAATAAGAGCTTGAGATAAGTGTACATGGAACTAATGCTTGTAAGGTTCAGGGGTGGACATTTGCTCAAATATCAGAACTGTGATACCCAGAAAGTTCTGGAAATGCCTGTGGAAATAAATAAGCAGAAGTCCATTCAGCAGAGGCCTTTGTGCTGCAGAAGTACTGAGTGAATACCAATGACTCCATTATTGGGAATAATTTTCTATACCAGTGAGAGCTGATCCAGAGAAGCAACTCTGGCTATGAAGTAATAAAGTCTAAATTGTCAACTAAATTTCACTTGCAAATTGCTGAAAGTTTGATTTCTCTGGTGAGATGAGTTATGCCTTATGACATATTTCCTTTCCACTGTTCTCCCAGCTGTTATTTCTGATTACTGAGATGGTGATGGTATTCAGTCACCAAGTACCTGAGAGCGCTGAAATGCATGCTGCGTCCCAGGGAGCTAGGCTAAGTGGCGTGAGTCTCACACAGGTGATGGACATGTATCAAAAGAGCATGTGTAAGAGGTTACTCTTACAAGCAGCGCCCACCACCTGTGGTATTAATATTTTAGGACCCTTAAAATAAAGACTATGTGGGGAATGAAGAAGGTAGGCTCTTTATGAACAACCACCACACCACACCGCACTGCACCATACCACACCATAGCTGTTGACCTTGGCTTGGGTCTGCTCTGAGGGACCACATATATTCACTGGGGTAAGGAGGCCTTAACAACCCCTCTGGGAGGAGGAGTTCTATATGCAATTCGCAAATACATACCAAGTTCCAATGTGCGGTAAAATATGAAGTCCAAAATAAAGTGGTTTCCATGTTAGAATTTTATCTTTGTTGGCCACATAAGGAAAATATTTAGAATTATCCTCAAAATGGAGTTGGTATTAGCTACAACAAACTTTCTTCCCAAAGAGGAAAAGAAATCACGTTTTATTATTGGCATTAGTTTATTTTTCTGTCTTTTGGTTTTTTTGGGTTTTTTTGTTTGTTTTTTAGTTGCGTTTCAAGTAATGATGAAAGGTTTATTGTGGGGGGTGTTGGGAGTTCCCATTTCTATTAGCCCCACTTTGTCAGCTCATTTTGATCAATCTTCACAGTTGTCTTATATATTTGATTTATATTTTACCTAAGATTTATATGAATAATCCAAGTTAATGGCAATGGAAGTAAACCTCGCAAACTTACTGGCATTGAAACATAAATATGTTTTGCTGTGTCTCTAGTTATTGCCAGTGCTTCCAACAGGAGGTCTGGTTATCTTTTGCTGTCTCTGGAAACAGCAACAGCATAAAGACTCCACAAGGAGAGCTCTAACGTGAGGCCTCTGTTTACATCACAGATGCTGGTGAGCCTTATCGCTAGTGATTAAAGTGGCCTGGGTTTCATGGGTTATATCACCCTGTGATTTGCTGGATCTCTCAGAGCCTTTGCCTATGCTGTGAAGAGGACCCAGCTCTTTCCTGTAGATGGGATATCAAAAATAAGATATCAACAAATGAGAACTGTTCATATCAAAATATCAGAAATGAGGATCCATGTGAAGGTGTGCACAAAAGTTACCGAGCTGATTGGTTTCTGCCTCACAGATGTTTTGTTTCTTTCAGCCTGTGAACCAGGGCCGTCACTATCAGAAAGAAATGAATCCACCTTCTCCATCTAACCCTCGGTAAGAATCGCCAGAAACCTACATGGTTCTAATTTCCGTGTTATTGGTATATTTATGTATAATCATAACTACATGGTTTTAATTTAAAGTCTTTGACTTAGAAGGTTATTCTTGGTTACATAAATGTATTTGCCAACCCCGTCCCCAAGCACCTCCCAGAGTCCTTATTTTGGTGGTGGTGGTGGTTGTTATCCTGTGGTTTCTTTGTTTTGGGGAACTGCTTGGTTTGATTCACTTTTGAAACAAAAGTCTTACCATGTAACAGCTGTCCTGAAACTTTCTGTATGAATCAGGCTGGCTTTGAACTCACAGAGATTCATCTGCCTGTGTCAATGTCCAACCAGAGTTCATTTCTTTTGAAGTTTTTCTTCATCCAGTTTGCTTATCCAAACTGTATAGTAGCAGGAACAATCCACCCGTGTTGAGCTACTTGGCTGCAGGGTTTTGAGCAAGCCATCTAACACAAGGACACTCAGGCATAATAATTACTTGATATTTTGAGGAAATTCAAAAGGACAAATACATGAAAAATTCTTAGCACAGTTGCTAGCACATGGCAAGCTCTTTTTGAGCAGTGACTTATGATTTTCATAAACATGCCATTTTAATAGGTAGCCAATGCCTTGAATATGAGTGTTTTATATTCCTTAAAATGTAACAAGATGCCTTATGAAAGTGCAAATGACAATTCACTTTTTTATAAACATGTAATTTTGTAATCTCAAAATATTTTGATACATTAAAAATATTATTGTCATCTGGATCACTTGTTAACATAATTTTAGGTAGATCAGGAATAAACAAATCTGAATGATATTTTTAAATACATTAAATCACCAGTACACAGGAGGCCAGGATAGGCAGATTGCTACAAGTCCCAAGGCATGTAGTCTGAACTACATGGTAAGTTCCAGACTAGCATGGGCTACAGACGTACGATTGTGCCTCAAAAAAAAAAAATGCATATAGCATTGAATACTTCTGCCTTCTTATACATATTTATAGAAGCTACTTTATTCAGATAAATCATCACTACATTACGGTCTGTTATGTGCTCGGGAGTTATTGGAAGCCAGTGAATCTCAAGTGCTTCTAACAGTCTTAGTTACAGGAATGCATCTCTGTGAGTTGCCCTGCGCAGTAGACTGACATCAAGGAGGACATTGCTCTGGCTCCAGAGTGCAGTTTGTTCCATCATGTTTGAGTTCAGACTGCTGTGACCCGATGCAAAGACAGCTCTGCAGTGTTGAGAGAGCTGTAAGGGAGAGAAAGAAGCAGAAGAGATTTGCTCAGTTAGAATACCGTGCTACATACCAGAATGGGGCAGTCAACTCTCAGGACGATCTGAGAACTAAAAAGCCAGTGGGCATCCAGGCAGGGTCCCTTCACAGTCTCTGCTTCCATCCTCCCTTCTGGCCCATTCTTCTCTCTGATCACTAGCTCTCTCTCTCTCTACTTCTCATCACAAATATGGCTATCCAACGGTGCCTGAGGTTATATATTATAGTTCAATCTGCACATGGAGGCTAACAAACCATTTCTGAATCTCAATTTCTACTTTCAAGGTTGATTGGCTTAGATTGGACCAAGAATCCAATTTCTGGTCAAATCTGCAATGAATAGTGAGCTAAGCCATGGGAAAGTACTAACAAGGCTCCTGGGAGACCATCTACATGGCTTAGAGGTCTTTTATTAGAGCTGAAAGCATTTATGACATGAGATTAACACTCATCATTGTGTTCCTGGTCCATACACAACTTGAAGGCTTGTCACTGTCACAAATAATGAGTTTAAAATTAAAATTACAATTTCAGTGTATATAAAAAGGCATTTTTACATAGGTAGTTAGGTAGATAGGTAGATGGATGGATGGCTACAGAGATGAGAGAGAGAGAGAGAGAGGAGAGAAGGAGAGAAGGAGAGAGAGATATAATAAATAGATGATGAATAGATAGATGGTTGGGTGGACGAATGGATGGACAGACAGATACACGGGCAGGAATGAAGCAAGGAAGGAGAAGATGCCATTTGCAAACTTGCCTAAGTTTCTTTTCTATATGTAAAAAACCTAGAAACCCGACTTGAATCCTAATTATAATAACTGGAGAACTTGTCGTTTGAACAAGTGAGAATGGCAGTATTACCATGCTAGAAAGTGAAGCTTGACTTCAGAAGAGGAAGAAAGGGACCCGCATTTCATCATCATTCATCTGCTAATTGGTAAATTAGCAGGACAGGTCTTCACTCTTCCTAGATGTCATAAAATAAACAAATGCTCTCATGAGTAAAAGAAGACAATTGCAGTCAATGCCGCCAGGTCCAACCATAGGACTCTGTGATTTCCACATGACTCATGAGTCACCAAGCTGGATGAGTGAGGGACATTTTGATGTCCCTCTAACGATCCCTTTTCAGGTTCATTCCAAAAGGTAGAATACAAGAAGATTCACCAACAGAACAGACACTATTTTTATGCAACCAAGGTTCATTCACTTAAGAAAAACTAGCTTACACGTCTGCGTAATGAAACTTAAAAGAACAAACTAAAAAAATAGAAGGTATTTTCAACCCCATTTGCTAGCAGGCTAGCCAGTTTCCTAAAAATACATATATTATTATATAACTTCAGAAAGCCTACAGCTTATGTGCCTTAGCTCCTGACTCACAAATACAGCAGCCTGGTCCATAAATATAGAAGATGGTAAAATTCTGATCAGCGTGTGTCTTCATCACAGAGTGGGATGAACTGACTCATGTGATCCATGTGATTAAATTTCAATCAAAGCTAGCATTCTGCTTCAGATTTATATTCATTCTGTTTCTTATAAATCATACCCTATACTTTATATCTCAAAATATATAGTTAAGGGGACAGATAGTTAATATGAAAGAGATATGAGAAGCTGCGTCTCGTGGATAAATGAACACTAACCTGAATCCTAGATGGGAGCTGTCCAGGAGAGCCTGAGCAGTGGGTAAAAGGTGGTGTTAGCATGGGTACAGTCACAGCAAAGATGTGGCCCTGTGACAAGTGAAATGCTGCAACTACTCCAGGCATCTCAGAACCTAAGACTTTTAAACTGCATATCCTCATGTGCACATATGTACAGATTTAGTCAACTTTCAATTAACTCCATTAATGGAACTTTGGGGTTCAGCATCCTTGGGGTCTTTCATTTACATTTTGTTCTAGACAGATTTTCACTTCTGAAACATAATTGTTCTCTTTATTTGTGTGTGCAGGTTAATATCAGAGATAATATACAACTGACAAAGCAAGCAAATTCAGGTGATGGAAAGTTGGCTTCAGGTTGGAAATAGCTAAAACACTGAATACATTCATAGCTTGTTTTCCTCACAGTGAAAGCATTCGCTTGCGCTCTCGGGGCAGTGCTTGACACTGGATCGAGGTAGGATGCAATGGTAATCATTTTCCTAGGAAGATTACAGTCTAGGAAGTGAAATGTATATGGTTCACCTCATCACATACCCCGGTGTGTCTCGATTTGCAGCAGAGCCATTTTCCCATGTATCCTTAGGCAGGGGGTGGTGTTTCCCATTATTTTTTCCTAATGCATCAACTGATATTTAGGCAGCCTCTCAGATGCTAGGGCCCTTCCCTCCCCATCTACTGATGCTACCTCGTGGGGCACTGACAGCTTTTACAAGGTGTAGAAATGGCTAACATAATCTAATACAATTTAGAGGAGTGTGGAGCAGGAGGAAACAATTTCACAGTTCATTCATGTTGAGAAATGTTTTCTAGCATGTAAACTTGCATGCTGCCAAACAGAGCAAAATGGACGCTGTTTGCAGCCTCAGGTCATTTATTTCAAAATAACATCTACGGGCTTGCGGGTTTAGAACCGTCCCTTAGGCACAGCTATTTATATGTTTATGTAGGCTCCTCAGAACAGTAGAGGGTACTTTTGCTCAGGAATGAATTTTATGAAATAAGCTGTGATTGCATTCTAGTTGTGTGTTCATGTGGATAGAGTAGACTGTCTATGGAATAGTGATGCTAGCTGCTGTTTTACAGCCTATTGCACACTTAGGGAGAGGAAGGGATAGACTCAAAGACTTCTTAAGGTTCTAAATGTTTGTGGAAATAAACAATATCGAAAACAGTTCTAGAGTCCCCAAGCACTAAAGTGTTTGCTTTGTTGTTTATCTGTAAGTTTCAGTTGGGAATTTTGGTTTGGAGTTGTTGTTGTTGTTGTTGTTGTTGTTGTTGTTGTTGTTTTCTTTAAGTGTCATTTGCAGATTATGTTAGGGTCTAAATCCTTTGCCACTCTGCCACATTTTTGTGTGGTATGAACATACTTATAACTGTCATTATCTGATAAAGCCCTGAAGACTCTGACAAAAGATTAATAACCAATGACCTCAGTTCCTGCTGGCTCAGCCCGCCTGGTGGAAGCAAGCTGGTCTGTCATCATAGAGTGCACAGCCTCCTTCATTTCTCTCTCTCCGTTTGTCAGGATTCTGCCTAATATCCTCCCCTCCCCACTTCTACTACTTAAGCCTCTTTTCCTCTGGCACGCACGCACACACACACACACACGCACACACACACACAAAGACAATGTACAAATAAATCCATGGAGCTTATACTGGGGCTCCTCTTCACCTTGTTATATGTGGATTGTCTTAAACCGGACAGAGACTTTCCTTTCTAAACAAGCATCTCATTCCTCTTACGTTCTTAGTATTCTTCCTGCTGCCTGCGTTTGCGTTATGTTTGGATCTGCATATACAGAGGCACAGATTGCTCTTATCATTCATTTTTCTTGCTCTCTCTTGATAGGAATAGATATGTGCACCTCTTAATTTTGGTATTCTTCACCACAGATTCATGGTTGTCTGAGACTCCAATTCTCCATATTTATAGCTCCACTGCTCATGTGTTGAAGGCCTTTGTCTAATCTTGGTGCCATTGAGGGGGAGTGAAAGCTTGGGAGGTGGAGCCCTAGTGGGGCCCTTTAAAGGCAGGCAGTGTTGAGACTCAACCTGCTCCCTCCTCCCTCCTCCCTCTCCTCCTCCTTCTCCCCTTCCTCACCCTTACTTGCCTCTCTCTCTCTCTCTCTCTCTATCTATCTATCTATCTATCTCTGCCTTTTGTGTGTGTGTGTGTGTGTGTGTGTGTGTGTGTGTGTGTGTGCGCACGCGCGCACATACATGTGCCTCCTGTTTGGTATAGAGTGGGCAGACTGCTGCATGTCCCCCCACTGTGAGATACTGGTCCAGAGTAACAAAGCTGATAAACAATAACTGAAACTCTCTGTGAGCCAAATGAACCCTTCCTGGTTTTAGCTTAGATATTTGTTACAGTGATGGAAAGCTGACTAACACACTTTCTGTTTCTTATCTGTTTCTCCCTCTTGCCTGTATTGTTGTCTGGGTGATGATAGTTTCTCCATCGGCCTTTGAGTTGAGGGAGCGAGGGAAAGAGGAGGAGAGACAACTGGTACCCAGGATACAATGGGAAAGGAAACTGTGTATCCTGAATGTTAATATGTTCTTTTGTGTGCTTATTGGAAAAGGTCTGTTGGTCTCAGCTGGTCGTTCATATCCATTTTATGAAGTCAGTGCCACTTGCTAACCATGTACTTGGGTTACCCCTGCTGAAGACGGTGTGCATAACCCTCACTGGCCTAGATAAGCAAATAGAGCATTGTTTTAAAGATGCACAGGTGTGTCTATGTATATAGATCTAAATGCACATATATTGTGTGTAAGAGAAAGGGGTAAAAACCTGAGCCTGTGGGATGGCATGTTTGATTCAAGCATCTTCCTTCTTCCTCCCCACTCCACCATTTTCATGAAGAGATTTCATGAAGAGACCACTGTTCTACTGTGAGAACAGACTTTTAAGACATCTGAGCCCTTCTCTGTCCAATCTCCAGCCAAAGCCAGATTTCAGGATGGCTTTTCTTGCCTCTGTGCTGCCTCAGAGAAAGCCCCAGGGAGAAGATTCCCAGAAACAAACCAAATCCCTTGAGAACCTTCCTGCTTTTCACCTCCAGCCACTCATAACCCAGGACAACAACCTACCCAACTCCGAGAGCCCCCTCTTGCCCCAGGCTGTAGGAGACTCAGTAATTTATCTGCAGAACCTTGTGGATGAAGAACAGACAGCTCATGGCCACCTGCCCGTCACATCTTCCTCCACTGCCTGGGACTCTTGCTGACCTGTCCATCCCACTTTCAATCCTGGATCTCATGATTCTTCTCCAAGGAAAGTTTGCTCAGATCCCAGGCCATTGCAATAAATGACTGGCAACCTGGGTACCCTCGCCCGCCTACCCAAGATGACTTTGTCTTTGCTTTCTTCTCTGTTTATTCTGGGACCTGGCTCTGAGCTGGGTAACCCTGTTCTTCACTACCTCTGTCTGTGATTAGCTCTCTCTTAGGCTTCTAGCACTCACCACATTACTCAGCCCAAGTCTTCTGGTTTCTCCACACTGTAGATTAAGTCTGGAAAACATAACCAGTATTTTAGTTACTGCCTTGTTTCCCAAAGTTGCAAACTGATGAAGCCCTTCACAACGGTAGAGTGCATCTTCTCCCCGACCCACCCAAAGCCCCTATGTCTGAAATGACAAATGCCTGAAGAGTCTGGGCATCTCTAGCTAGCAGTGTGTGGTCCCTCGGGCCTCCCTAGTCACTGCTATTCATCTGGATAGGGAACTCACATGCCTGTGGTCCACAGTCCAGTGGAAGATGGTAATTACCAAAGCAATTGTTTACCATTCTAACAATTGTATAGTTTCAATTTTTAATTAAAAGATTATGGGTTTTTTAGACTAATAAAATCCTTTAGCAAGCATAAGTAGTAATTCTAGTTTATAGCATCTTTGTTCTGCTAGAGATGAGGGGGCAGGGCAGGAGAGAATGCAGGTCAAGATCTCAGAGAATGGCACATACCCTAAGAAATGGAAGACCATACTTATTGTCAAGTGTCCACAGCCATTCATGTCTCTAAACCCACTGACTCATCGTTCATTTTGTAATCCAGTGCAGAGCTTCCTTGTTATTTAAATAAGAACCCCCAACAGCCTGGGCAATTCAGCCTTAGCTTCAGTGGCGCTTGGTGTTTCTGAAGCCCTTACGCCATGAGCTGCGCTTGCCCTCCATGAACTTGCCCTTTCCAGGGGGGCAGTTCCACTCTGTGGGTCCTGCATGTGATATGAAGGCCACTGAGGGGCGGGGCTGCACGGAGAGGAGCTGCAGCCTTACAAAACTGGTGCTCGTGCACAGGCTCCACTTCTGTTAGACATTTTCTTTCCTGCATTTCTTTTCATTTCTCTTAATGAAAAACATTATGTTTTTAAATTGATTGAAGTTAAAACATGCTTTCTCATTTTAGCAATATATTATGTTTATTGTCACTTATAGCTTTATATTGTGATGTTCATTACACATAAAATCCCACTCAATATAATAAGCCCCATGTGAGTCAAATGTTTGGCCTGTTTCAAATGACTCCGAGGTGAAAAGGCAAACAACTCTTAGCTGATTTGATTGAACTAACACAAACATTATTGTTATATTGACTCTTTCTTGCCCATTGATTTTTAAAAGGCTTTATATCCCTTGCTATCCATTAAGGCGAGTCAGATGCAGTGTGGTGCTCAGGACAAGAAAACACTATTGGGCGTTGGGTATGTATAGTCATAGGGAAAAGAACCATTCTTAAACACACTTATAAGGAAATAGTTCTCATATTTTGCTATGAATAACTTCTTTGCTCTTGATTTTTGAGTTAATAGTCAGAACTGCTGGATTGTCGCAAGGATACATGGCTCAGTAGCAAGTGAAGCGAAATGGTAAACTGCAGGTGGCTTTGTCCTTACTTACCGAACACAATTAAAAGCTAGCCTCTCACATGGCCTTGTGTTTTTCAGTTTGCGTGTGTGGCAGATACACACTCTGCTAATAATGCCTCCTCTTGTGCATGGCATTCATTTCTCAACTCTAGACTCTTTTCTTCTCACAACTGTTGAAACTACTTGTTGGCCACTAGAATTAAAAGAAATTTCCACGGCGGTGTAGTTGGTGTTTTGGCAAAGAGTACACTTACCTTGTTTTTCACAACTTGCCCTCCCCCCATAGACTCTTTAACAACACTCTTACTGAAAACAGAAACTGACTTCATTCTGCAAATACAATTAGTGCATAGTTGGAGCCCAGAAAAGGCTCTGATGTTTACCTCCTGGACTAATGGCGGACGTGGGAGACAAAGGAGGACAACTGCATTCTGCATCCTGACATGACATGACGGTCTCTGCATTCTGAGAGTGAGTTTCCAGATTCAAGCCCGAGCCAGAAAGTGCTGTGGGCGAGGCACACAGTAAATGAAGACCTTCTGTAATAGGGAGGAACGGATCTGTCACTTGGAGGGATGGTGAGGCGAGGAGGAGATTAGCTGATTACTCACAGACAGAAGGCAGCTTGGTGAAAAATGTGTAGGAAACGATACGTGTGGGTTTGTGCTGATTTACGGATATCCTTAAACTACAATAACACTGCAGCTGTAATATAATAACACACTTGGCTTGCATTTTTAAATCATCAACATATTTCTAGTTTGACCTTAAAACGCCTCAGGCTATTCTCTATTAAAATTAGCAGCTTCTTGATTAGGAAAAAGTGCCCTCTAAGATGTCACAGCAGCGCCCTCACAACAAGCACACCTGGCCTTTCCCAAGCTGCCGTGTGCATGGCTTCCCTCCAACATCTCTCCGCAGTGCCTGCATCTCCTTCCAAGCCTAATTTTAATTGTGTTTTAAGTATGCCAAAACCTCCTGTGGGTCTTGAGGCATTTCAATCACACACACACACACACACACACACACACACACACACACACACACACACAAACCCACCACCTGTCTTCTACCAGCCATGTTTAGTGACATACTCACCTGTCCTCATTGGCTTTCATTGTCGTTTTTTAACTTCTTATGGTGATTGAAGAATATCTATGAATAAGCCTCCTGTTTTCCCATGGGATAAAACAGGGTCAGTCTGTCATAGCAATGAAATCAACCACTTTTATTTTGTATCATTGCAGATATTCACCAGGAAAAATAAATTAACAGATTTATATTTTCTATGAACAAATGTGAGATGTGAACAGCACACATGCACCTAACGTGACGACGATGGGCTTGCATCACCGAAACCATCTTAGTACGCCTGCCTGATGCAAGTGCAGCAGGGCTTCTCTCATGTGCTCTTCGCTTGGTTTGCCAGTGCTGGCCTTATGTAATTGCATGTAATGACACTTGAAAAGTGACAATATTTGCTATCTAGTTTCCCCCCAACTTCACCCCCCCCCAAAAAATTAAGCAGTCTAGATGGGAAGCTATTGAAGAGAATTCTTAAAATTTGTGATAGGAATACTTAAGTGTAGCTCTTCTAGCCAGGGAGGGGTGGGGAAGGACTCCACTTTCTTTGAAGAGCTGGCCATTGGGAGTAAATAAACAACACAAAATGCACTTAGTGTTTCTTCTTCTTCTTCTTCTTCTTCTTCTTCTTCTTCTTCTTCTTCTTCTTCTTCTTCTTCTTCTTCTTCTCCTCCTCCTCCTCCTCCTCCTCCTCCTCCTCCTCCTCCTTCTTCTCCTTCTTCTTCTCCTTCTTCTCCTTCTTCTTCTCCTTCTTCTTCTCCTTCTTCTTCTTCCTCTTCTTCTTCTCCTGGAGGGGAGAGGTCACAAAGGTGGGGGATAGACCTGGAAGGACTAGGAAGTGTAATCAGGGTGCATTATGTGAAATTCCCAAATAATTAATAAAAATATTAAGAGGGGTAAAAAATTTGTACCTAACCCCAGTAGCCACCACTTGAATCCTAGATGATGACAGTTCAAATTAAGGTAGGTGTGTGTGTGTGTGTGTGTGTGTGTGTGTGTGTGTGTGTGTACACGACTTACCAGGATTCGGCATGGTTGTGGACTTTTCCTGTTCTGAAATTAGCACTCACAAGTTAGAATAAGTAAAGGAACTGATGGAAGAGCAAACCAAAGAAGAGATTCTGAGGTGGAGGCAGTTGCTGTGTCCTGGCACCCCTGCCTAGTCTCTGTCATCAGGAGTTAATAATGCTGTCTGCCCAATATCTTCAGCCCTTCAGGTTTTCATGCGAGTATTTGGTTGGCACTTACACGGTCTCCTTCTTTGGCATGCTGCCAACCACCCTACTCATTATAGCCAATAAAAAATTAGTAACAAAATGGCTTTAGTTATTGTTTGGCACTGGCACATAGAACAAGTGGGTTTTGGAGGTGGCATAATGGTTATAGCACAGTGTCTGGCGGTAAGTGCGGGTTTGTGTTTGTGGGAAATTACTCAGCCTTTCCAAGCATACTTCAGTTATCTAAAAGTAGTAACTTTTTTTCCAGGTTTGCTACAAGGGTTCTGTGAGATAATACACGGGGCCTCTCAGGAATATTTTCCTTAGCAGTATTAATTTCATTAGTAATATGAAAAGTTTCATGACTGCAAACAGTGATAATAGGGTGTCACTAGTAAGCGAGGATAGAGAGAAAATGAGGCATCCAAGCATCACAGTAAGGCTAAGGAGGTGATTTACCCAGTGTCTCTTCAAATTCTGCTCGTCTGTGCCAGGAAACAGGCTTGGCACACCCTCAGGCAGTTCCTCATTATCAGACAAGATAACAAGAAACCTTGATGCCAAACTTGATGAGCCTTCTTCTAACTTCTCCCCAGAACAGTATGTTGAGCCTTTGCCATCCTCACATCCTTCTTTAGTAGCGCATCTGAGTCACTTTGTCCACTCTCCATTTCTTACATGGTCCTCCCTGATCGTTCCAGCCCTGACATAGTCCTGCCCAGCTCCCTTGGCACACTGTTGGGCTTACACAGTTGCTGTCCTCTCAGCTGAACAAGACAATTTAGATGTAATCCAAACCAGCTGGATTGCAGCTAACGTCACCAGGCACTATGTCTCGTGATGTGGGGTGGGTCCCATTCACATTTGTAGTTTTCCTGTCTCACTAATGACTTACATTTAGTATCTAGTCACCTAGACCACTCACTGTCTTTCCCTTGGGCTGATGCTATAGATTAATGGGGAGTCTCCATGCATCGCTGGTGCCTTTAACCACAGCCTGTTCCCCACAAAGCAGTTAGAGAGACCTTTGTAAACACATGCTGGAACCTACTCCTCCTTTTTAAAACCTTTCACTCACAGGATACAGGCTGCAAGACTGAGTGGCCAGGCCCCTGTCTGCTGGTACAACCTTATTTCATAGAGTTTTCCTTGTAGGGGTTTGTGTGCAAGCCACGCTGGCCCTTCCCCTCTGCCTGTGTGTGTCTTTTCCTCCCACAGTGGCTTCCATCTCACTGTGTCCACTTTGCTTCTTCACACCCTTGCGCCACTGTGCTACCTACCAAGCATCCTGCAGCATGAACCTCTGAGCAACAGTTCTACACTGTTACATGATTTGCTGATTGGTTGATGGCTGCCCCGCCCTCCACACTATATGCTTTACAAGGACAGCACTGAGGACTAGATTCATAGCCTCAGGGTAGGAAGAGATTGGGAACTTATTAAAGGACACTACTTCAGGTAAAAGACACACCACAAAATAGAATATTTGCAGTACAAGGGTTACAGCCCGCAATATATAAACAAAACACAAATCAGTAGGAAAGAAAATAGAGACAACCCAAAAGAAAAATAAAATGGCCAAGACTGACGAGGGATATATAAATACCCTGCTTGGGACGTTGTGTGTGCACTGCCAATGGGTGTGAGTACACTGCTGGGTAGGTGTGAATATAGCATGTAAATGCCACAGTGGATGTAGATATGCCAAGAAGGTATGAACTCCTGCAGGAAAGGGGTGTAAATGTCCCACCAAGGGGGTGTGAATGCACTGCTGGAGGGCACTGACGACAATTACGATGTACTGCCCGGGGATATACGTTCATCTAACTGCTTTGGAAAACTGTTTCATACGAGCTAAACATATCATGGCTTTTTATCCAGAGATAACACTTCTTCATACATATCCAATAAAAGGCACAGAGAGGTGCGCATCCAAGTCACATCTAGAGGTTGAATGTCCATTCCACCCCTTAGAACTGCTATGACGATTATGTTTAAGTGAAAGCAGTTGAGCTACAAAACAAGATCTTGGCTTTTTCTTTATCTAAAGCAGCACCTGAAACAGTTGCCATTAGTCACCAGTGCCCAGAGGAATTTCCTGCTAATTTAGCTATATATACACAGGTACCCCCATTAACGTCAGAAGTCCTTCCTAACTTTCCCATGGAACCCCTGGGGCTCATCCTCCCTGCTCTGTTGCTCTGCGAGCCTTTATTCCCAGTTATTCGGTGTGTCACCCATTGCTGACAGAGCTCCACCTGCACTGTCAATAAGCTTCGCCTTCTCATTGTACACTGTAGTTGATCTGCAGACCCAAGCAGCATAAGGGCCTCAAGCTGGAGAGAACTGGCTTTGTATGCTAGAAGAGATAAATAAACTGTGCGATATTCACAAGACAGAATACTAATTACACCCAAAAGTATGGATGAATTTGTCAAATACAGTATTTAGAAAAGACTCTGGATAGCACATACGGGATGTTTCCATTCCTACAGGGATCAAACTTGCGTTTTGAGGTGTAGCGTCGCCATCTGGTGGCCACGAGGAAAAGAGCATGATGTCTAAAAGGAGCAAGAGGGGACTCTTGCCTGACTTGCATTGCAGTCCGTCCCTGAATTGTGCATTTATTACATGTGCACCTTTCCATGCAAAGTTCACGGTGCAGTTCTGGTTGATGCAGATGCTCTCTCTGGTCCTGCAGTGTCTGTCGCTGTTTCACAGTTCTGCATGTTGCTTTCTGCAGAGTTGAGAACCGCGTGAAGGCTGAATAGCTGCTATGCTAACACTGAGTAACCGCAGTGCCTCCACCAGCCTGGCCAGTGGAAATAGTTATTACCCTCCCTCAGAAGCCTAATGGGCTTGCAGGAATGGCCCAGCCCAGTGCCACAGGATCATTTCATCTCAAGTGTTTTTTGAAAATAGCATTTCCCCTTCATATCTGTTTAAAAGTCCATTTGTCGCGCACATCGGCATCCTATCACAATATTTCTCATTAACTGAAATGTTACAATTAACGCACTCTGCAACTGCGGGGAAAAATTAATCTCGTCAGCGGAATATCCTGTCAGCTTTCTCAGCTCTTTATTTTTGTGTGCAGCCAGTCAACACTGTGGGGTTGGGGGGGGGGAGACAAATTATTCACCTGATAGAGCCTTTTTTCAACATACCCTTGTTGTATTTGAGTACTGAAACTAGAGGTATAGCCCAACATTCCAAAGGAAATGGAAACCACTATGCAAATGCCATTTCCGAGAACCCAACAGCTTAGTGAGGGAGCCCACACCTGTGCTTTACAGAAGCCCACAGGGCTGAGTTACAGCACTGAATTAAACCCCGCCTACTCTCTAAGTGCTGCTAAAATCTCGAAGGAAGGCTTATATGAATTTGTATTTGTATTCTAATTTTAGGACGGTTAATTTTCTTGGGTTAGAAAAGGCTGCAGTTTCCTGCTCTTAAGGCTGAGTTAGAATGCATTCAGCATGCCCTTGCCGTAAAAGCTTGTAAAGATGCTACATGGAGCTGCTCCACTTGGGAGCTCTTTCTGGAATTTCAAGTAAGCCACCACTCATACTTGCACACTGGTAGATTCTACCTTATGACACTGTGTGTCCTCACTGGGCAGTCTGTGTTCACGTCTCATCCGTACCTCTTTTTTTTTTTTTTTTTTTTTTTTTTTTTTTTTTAAGCACGGGAATACCCAGGCCTATGGAGCTCATAGCTTGAGACAGGATGGGAGAGTTTTCGCTTTGCCCTTACTTGACTTTGAATATTTAGGGAAAATTCTCAGTTTGCAGATTTAGCTAATGGCACTACAATGTCACTCTTCTCTGTTTAACATTCAGCTTTGTTAATCAAGAAAAGCATAGATTGGCTCTTTGCATGTTGATTAAATTGATTACAGCTGTGGGCCTTGATAGCACTTTTTTTTTCCCCAAGTGTCTCTAATTAATCAGACAATGCTTGATTGGGCTTTTCTGCTTTGAGGAGATAAACTGACTTCCTCCAGAACTTTCACCCTGAATATCTCTCCGTGGCAAGGTAAAGATGTGAGTCACTTGCCAGGGTGACTTTTCGGTTTCCTTTCATCCTTCAGCAACTAAAGAAATGGAAAGAGGAAAGAGAAGAAGCAGAGAGAGAGTGGGGGGGGGGGGCTTTTGAAAGACAAATTAAAGTCTAATAGGACTCAGCTGAACCCAAATTTGGAAAGAAAGTCTGTGTCCCTGGAAGCTCTTAGGATGGCCTGCCCTCTACAGGGAAGTGTCTCTTTGCTCTCCTGCTCTAAACATTCTTTGTCAACCTGTGTTCTCTGAAGTGTCAAGTGTAGTAGCCTGGTGCTTCCTTTTCCTCAGATTCGAGTTGCAGGAAGGAGGTTTTACATGGCCACCCACTTTTTAGTCATATCTCCAGTTGAAGCACCTGTCATTCATGCAGATACAACCCTGACCACTTCCTGGAACATTGCCAGCATTGAAGAAGACCTGAGATGCTCTGTGATCATCTCTGGAGTCCATCCATCAAGTGAGGCAGGCCACTAGAACCTTGGCTTATGTGGCAGGAGGTGACAGTGAGAAAGGCAACCTGATTTCCTGTCCCTTCCCATCAGTAGATGGGTCTATAAAGCCTGGTGCCAGCAAGCAAGCACTTGCTCACCTTAATCTCGGCCACTGGATGTTGTTAGATACGTCAGAAGACTTGCAGATCTCATCATGGTGAAGGATCCTAGAGAGAGAGATGCTAATGTTAAGATAGAAAGAGCCTAGGGCTATACATGGAGCTGAGTGGTTGGGTACTTGTGTAGCAAGAGGAAAGCCTGATTCTATCCCCAGCACCAAAACAACAACAATAATAATGCCTGCACTACAAAACCAAAGTGCAGCTAAAATTAGAAAAGAGAATAAAAAAAGATGTGTAGCCCCTCGTTTTTACTGACAGGTGTAATGGTGAGTAACAGTGTCTTAGACACCTAACATGTAAAAACTTCCTATGCGCATACTAGGAGACACAGCTTATATGGCCTTTTGTTTGTGGATGGGGATAGTCCTAGCCTCTGCACCACTTCCTCTGGGAACTTTCAGTTAGTAGGTCCTGAGCATCTTTCTGAATTTGTATTGACTTATTTTTCACAAGCTTCTAGGAATCCCTTCCTCATTTGGCTGGATCCGGACATCTAGGTGGTTTCCACATGTTTGTTATTGCCAAGGGAACGAGAGCCAACATGGTCATGAACTTTTCTTATGAAGGCCACTGTAAATTTCTAGCCAGAGAATTCCTCGGGCAAAAGATAATTGTTTGTTTGTTTGTTTGTTTGTTTGTTTGAGACAGGGTTTCTCTGTGTAGCCCTGGCTGTCCTGGAACTCACTCTGTAAACCAGGCTGGCCTCGAACTCAGAAATCCACCTGCCTCTGCCTCCCAAGTGCTGGGATTAAAGGCATGCACCACCACTGCCCAGCGGTAAAAGATAATTTGATAAGTATTGCCTAATTGCTTACCCATTCACTGATTTATTCCTGTCATAAATATAAATATGTTCCCATATTTTTTGTTTATTGTTTGTGACAGGGTTTTTTATTAAAGAGAGAGCCACAGACAGACAGACAGACAGACAGACTCAGGCAATCTCTGAACGCATTACATGAGTGAAGATTATCCTGAATTCCTTCCTCCTCTGCCTTCACCTCTCTAGTACTAGCATTATTATAGGCATGAGCCAATACTCAGCCCATCACCCTCCCTTAGTCTCTTAAGACCTTAGAACTTTTGCCTAGCTGTCAGTGAAATATCATTATTTTAATTTGCATTTCTCTGTGTACATTTCAAACATTTTTCCATGCATTGAAGAACATGACGTGTCTTTTCCTCTGACTTATATCTGTAAGTTTCTGGGGTTATATCTTAATGTGCTCAGCATCCCTATGAGTCCAACACAGTGTTGGTCACATGAACACTCGATGTCTATTTAAATGTTATTTAACAAATGAAGCACACAAAAATCATCTTAAAATAATATAAAATCCATCCTTAAGGCTAATTGTCATTGCCAGAGACGTTGAAGACCACTGAAGAACCATTTACATGTGGTATCTTCTCAGGAGATTTTTGTACAATGTTCAGAGCAGAAAAGACTCTGCTACATGCTCCGGTTCTCAGGCTAGGGCTTATGAGTCAGATTGACCCAAGATGGATTAATAGGAGAAAAGCATGCACATTCCCTTTGATCTAATATTTTAAGTTTTGCGTGTACATGGAGGCTCTCATAGAGGGAAATGGAGAACCAAAGAAAACTCGACCTGAAGTTTACACATCCCTTAAACAGAAGCAGATTATGTATAGAAACACAATAGGAAAAGAAATGCAAGGGGGCCTTAGTGTGGAAGCAGGAAATTGTAGGAAGAGGATAAGGAAGTGTATGAGAGAAACTACTGGAAGATGAGAGTTCTTTTCATGAGGCTTGTCCAGATTGATCTTACTGCCAGATCCCCATCTTGATGAAAAGAATGTTCTCTTCTCCTGAGATAGATAGATAGATAGATAGATAGATGATAGATAGATAGATGATAGATAGATGGATAGATAGATAGATAGATAGACGATAGATAGATGATAGATAGATAGATGATAGATAGATAGACGATAGATAGATGATAGATAGATAGATGATAGATAGATAGACGATAGATAGATAGATAGATAGACGATAGATAGATAGATAGATAGATAGATAAATGATAGATAGATAGACGATAGATACATGATAGATAGATAGATAGATAGATAGATAGACGATAGATAGATAGATAGACGATAGATTGATAGATAGATTGATAGATAGATAGATAGATAGATAGATAGATGATAGATAGACGATAGATAGATAGATGATAGATAGATGATAGATAGATAGATAGATAGATAGATAGATAGATAGATTGATAGATAGATTGATAGATAGATAGATAGATAGATAGATAGATAATATCCTTAGTGGAGAAAATTTATGTCCTACTTTCAGGAAGACATAAAGAGTCAGAAAGCTCCAACCTAAAAGAATCAGGATGATAGACTGGCATCTACAAACAGGCATGTCATATTCTGACCCCACTGAACTGCAACTATTTTGGCACCATAAAAAATTACTGTTGTCAAGAGGGAAGTTCTGTGCTTTTTCCATATGTTTCTTACACCTACGTATTTAAATAATACCATATCTATTCCCAGTTGCACAGCAATAAAGTCCTAACTGATCTTCATGGTCCCTCTCTAATTTCTCACCAATCCATTCTCTGCGCATCTACACTGAGGTCTTGCTAAAATGCACATCTACACTTCTTCCAGGCTAACAACTTTTGCTTGATTCTGTAGGGCCCTCATAACTTAGTTTGCCACTCACATATTCTATTTTTTAAGCAACTGAGTATAATACATACACACACACACATATTAAATACATACATAAATATACTCACGCACGCACACGCACGCACACACACACACACACACACACACACACACACACACGGTTAATAACTTCATATGGTCACAAGTGCTTCAGGCTCCCTTGCACTGCGTTTTCGTTGCACTGCATTCCTATTGTGTTGCATGCTGTTTCTTCTAGACGCTTCTTCCACCTATTTTTCTACCATGTTACCTCACTCTCGTCCTTAAGGAGCAGCTGTCTCATGGCTGTTGCTATAAAACCTTCCCTAATCTGCTCACCCGGCTGTTCCCTGTGTTAGGCTCTCTTCTCAAACTACTCCCGTGAGTGAATCCCTCAAGAGCAGGAGCCGTGTCTTATTTCTAATGCTTAGGAGATCAATAAACATCAAAGTGTGTGTTATGAAATAGCTTTTCTAAAAACAGTATAGGGAGTGAGGGTCAGCCCTTTTCCTGGTGTTTCAAGTTGATAGTTTATGTGTCTTAGTTATATGTGATGATGTCTAATGCTGTGATAAGTGATTCTAGGGTTTAACTATCTTCCATGTAAAATGTGTCCTTTACCCTACAGATAATACTATCAAGCTAGAATGATATTCAGTTCTGCAGAAAACATAAAAGTTACATTTGAATGAGCATAAAGACAGTAGTAGTTTTATGATTTCTTGGAGCATAAAGAACTTGGTGGAACCTGGTACTCTCAGTTTTAAGGTGTTCTAAGACATGGAGAGACTAGAAGAAAAGAGAACAACTTACTGTTTGTAGGAACGCTTGTTATATGTCTCTAGACAGCACTCCATTTAAAAGTTTCTAGAACTTATAAACAAATTTAGTGAAGATGCAGAGCACAAAATCAGCATGCAAAAATCTGTAGCATTTTTATAAAACCATAATGAACTTGATGAAAGGGCATTTTTAAATATTCATTATCGCTACATATAAAAACAAATATTTAGGAAGAAATTTAAGAAAAAAGTAGATCTCTGAACTGAAAATGACAAACTATTAATGAAATAAACTCTAGGTGATATTAAAACAATGAAAGGATTTTGTCATCCTTGTGGATTGAAAGAATCAATATTGTCAATATTTTCATACTACCCAAAGCAGTCTATTGATTCAGTAAGATTCCCATCAAAAGTCAATGTCTATTTCATAGAAATAGAAAAGTATCCTCAAAATCACATGGTACCACACAAAACAGCCATACTAACCAAAGTGTTTCTAAGAGGAGAAAAACAACAACAATGTAGGAGCCATCACAATTCCTGATGTCAAGATATGCAATAAAACTACAGTAACTAAGTCATCATGGAATAGAAGCAGATGGATAACACAGTGGCACAGAATAAGCCAGAAATTATTCCATGTTCATATGGCCAACTGATATTTGACAAAGGTTCCAAGAATATAATCCAGAATAGACAACAATTTCAATAAGTAATACTGGCAAAGTTGTGTTTCCATCTGCAGGAAAATGAAAGTAGGCCCTCTCACCAAACTGCTAAGCTTTGAACCTTAAACTGTGAGATGACCAGGAGTACAAGTGAGTCCAGACACTGATAGAGGCACCAGTGTTTTATATAGGACTCTAAAATCATGGACGACAAAAGCCAATACAGGCTGCTACCTGCATTTCACCTTTAAAAGCTGTGCCCAGCAATGGAAGTAATCCACAAAATTATCAGGCAACCAACAGAATTCGGGAGAATATTTGCCTGCTACTCATCTGCCAAGGGATTTATATATGCACTGTCTAAGAAATTCAAACAACTAAAGTTGGAAAAACGGCCTGATGAAAACAGCCTACAGATATGGGTGCTTTGCAAAGAAGAGGTGTAAAGGCTGAGTGCATAGACCAAAGCTCCATCTTGACCAATGAAATAGGACAGAGACCCTGAAAGTAAACCACACAGTTATCATCTGGAAATAAACCACACAGCCCCACCCATCCGAATTTCAAAATATCCACCAAAAATATGAGAAAAATAGTCTCTTCAACAAATGCTACTAGGGAAGAAGATATGCACACGCAGGGAAAGGACAGGAAGCCCGTGTCTACCATGCTGTCAATTCTGCCATGAGCCCAACCTCCCTGAGGACCTATTGGTAGCTAATCTTTGCTGGAGGTAGGGGAAACCATTTTCTTCATTATTGTAGCCAGCTCCAGTAAATAACCTCTAACTCAGGCACATAGAAGCAACCCTAATTAAACTCCGTGGGCCCCAGAACAACAGAAAGCCATGAAAGTCAAAGGGAGAGTTGTTAAGAAGAGAGTCATCGGAAGGAGGAGGGTATGAAGGTATAGGAAGTGTAATCGACCAGAATACGTGATATACATACCTGACTCACCAAATAGTAATTGTAAAAGAATCATTGTCTACTTACTTTAAAAAAAAAAAAAAAGCATCCCACATGGACCAAACACCTTAATGTAAGACCTAGAACTTGGAAACTAATAGCAAAACACTTCATGATAGAGTCATAGGCAAGAACTTCCTAAAAGGCCACCAGGAGGCCAAGCAATAAGAGCAGTACTCAGTGAGACTGAGTCAAATGAAACAGCGTCTGTGCAGTGGACAGTGAAGAGGCAGCCTTCTGAAGGGGGAAGTGACAGGACGTATACAGAAAATATGCATGAAGCTCAAACCTTAAGACACCAAAACCCCATTACTAATTAAGGATAATTGGCCAAATGAATTAAATACTCCTCAGAAACAGCACAAATGGTCAATAGATAGTTATATTTAAAAAATCCCAAATCCCAAGTGCAAGTTAAAACTACATTGTGATTCCATCTCACTGTCATAGTCAGAATGGCTGTTACCAAGAATACACAGAGGCATGCACACACACACAGAGACACACACACCCACACACACACACTTCTGACTGGCTGTGATATGGAAGAGCAGAGACTCCAGTGCATTGTGGGATAAAATGTAAACTAGCAAGGCTATTATGAAAATCAGAGGGTCTTCAAGAAACTAAGGTAGAACTATCAGAACATCCTGTTGTGACACTACTGAGTAATTTCGAATTCCTGAAGGAATTGAACTCAGCATTCAACAGTCAGACCCAGAGAGCCACGTTTGCTGTGGCACTAGTCACAATAGCTGGTTTGTGGAAATGGCCTAAATGGTCATCACCAATGAATGTAAAAGTAAAATGTTATATAGTTAAACAATGTAACTTTATCCAGCCATGGAGAACAATGAGATTATGAACAATGAAAGAAAATGGTTGGAACTTAAAGATTATTTTAAGCAAATGAGCCAGAGTCACAAGAATAAATATCTCATATTTTTATTCTCATATGAAGAATGTGTATAGGTAGGCAAGCAAATCTATGTGTATTTATTTGTATACATACACACACATATGTATATGTATGTATATGACATGAGAAAGTACAAGAGCAACTGTTTGAAAAGAGAAAGGGAGGTTGTAGGGTAGAGGTGAGACAAGAGAGTGAAAGCGGATAAGTCACATGATGTCCATGTAAGAAAGCGTCATGGTGAAACCATCATTTTGTACAATATCTATATATGCTAATAAAAACTGCTCGGTCTCAATAAATATCAAAGAATTGCAGGGCAAAATCCACAAAGAGATAATCTCCCTTTGTTAGAATAGCTAACATCAAAAAAACAAAATGAATGCAGGCAATGATGAGTATACACTGTTGTTATTGGCAATGTAAATTAGTACAGGCATTATGGAAAGTGGCCTGGAGATTCCTTAGAAACTAAAAATGAAAGGAACATGATTCTTCAGTTTCTTCTTTATTCAGAATATTGAGACTACCACGTATACCATTTCCAGCTTTCAATACTTCCCATGACCCCTGCCACTCCATCTCGAATTAATGACCTTTTCGTTAATTACTGTTACTATGTTATGTTTACTGTTGTTTATCTATATGTGTTTAGAATTGACTGCTTGGGACTGGATAACCTATCAGGGAGTTCTCCCCTGTAGAAAACTGATTCTCCTCTCAGCAGCCTTGGTCTGTAGCAGGTCTATCAGTAGGGCCTCGTGAAATGCAGATTCTGGTTAGGCAAACATGTTGTTAACATGTTTGTGCATGTGGGTGCAGCTTCCCAGTCATCCAGCAGCTGCCCTGGCCCTCTGGCGCTTGCAGTCTTTCTGCCCCCTCGCACTGTGGTCCCTGAGCTATAGACGTAGGGGTTGCACTGTGAATGTATCAACTGGGAATGCGCATCCGACAGTCACTTCTCTGCCTTCTGACCAGTTGTGGATCTCTGTAATAGTCTCAACCTGTTCCAAATAGAAGCTTCCTTGATGAAGGGTGAGAGCTGACTCTGTGAGTATAAGATAAGTAGGTAGAATACTGTGAGAAATTATACTGATTTAGAACAAGGTCACTGTAAGTGCTCCTCTCCAGCCACAAGTAGTTGCCTAGGTTCGCGGTTTCAGATATGACTTCCTCCTGCTGAGCAGACCTTATGTCCTTAGACAGCTGCTGGTTAGCCCCAAGATAAGAGTGCCACTGTCACTCTGCTTGGGATAGCGCTCTGTGTTGGTTATTGACGCTTCATAGTCTTTTGGGCTAAGCAGGACTTCTGAGCACTTTTCTCCCCTGGCTTACACACTTGCACACTTGCAATGCCAGTGCTGGAGAGGCATAGACAAGCAGACCCTGGAGCTGGCTCAGTGGCCAGCAAGTCTAGCCCTTGTCGAGTACCTGGCCAGTGAAAAAACATGTCACAAAAAAACAGATAGCTGGTTCCCAAGGAATGACACCGGTCTTGTACCCTGGGTTAAACAAATGCGCATGCAAGGAAAAAGAGTGGCATGCTGTAGCATTCATGGGGGTGAGATCTGGGTCATCAGGTTGAGCAAAATAGGATGGACACAGAAGGATAAACTCACCATGCTCTCATCCATTTGTGGGAATTAAGTCAGTCAGTTTTGTAGAAAGTGGAATAACATAGCAGACATGGGAAGGAGGAGTAGAGAGAAAGGGGCAGAAGGAGACACCATCATGAAGTGAAGGAGTTGCATTTTGCTCTTCTCAGCACAGTAGAGTTACTGTAAGTTTAAAAAATCTATTGTGAAATGGCTAAAGCAAACCAAATCTCCAACATTGTAACGATGGAAATGTTATTACCTGGTACGCTGTTACGTGTTGTGTGTGTGTGTGTGCATTGAAGAACCTAAGATAGCTCATAGTGTGCACAAATCCTGTATCTCAACTTAACTGAGGCACATGCCACCTTCTGGGCTTTTGATAGTCATGTGATAAGTAGACCCAGAGTATCTGTTCTGTGACAGTCTGCTTCATGACAGTTAGAGCTGGCGGAGCTACCGCCATCATTTAACTCAGGGTAGAGCTGGCAGCCTACAGGGAATGCTTGGGGATCTGAGAGATGCAGAGAGCATGAAGCAAGACAGTTGCTTGGACTTCGGTGATGGGAACAGAGTCCATGACAAGGACTCAAATGTTGCAAATAATTTTCCATTTCACAGTTCCTTCCTCTGAGTTAGGGGTCACTGGCACAGCCTATAGGCCACTGTCTGTCACCCCAAGGCCCCGTTGGAACCTGGATCAACACCTTTAAAACTTAACCCCTGGCTTATTTTCACAGCAGAGCAGACAGGGAAAGCAAGAGGGACATGTGGCTGGCTCATATACTTACTGCCCCATGCTTCCCAGAAAAACTTGAACCATCACCTCCTGGAGTCCCGAGATGCAGAATTTCTTTCTTTAGGAAGAGAAAAGAGTGGGCCAGTGTTTAAAAAAAAACAAAAAAACAAAAAAACAAAAACAAAACTGAATTCCCACAAAACTGAGACATTTACCTGTCTTCCACCTCGGTCTCTTTGACCAGAGAAGACTTTTAGAGTCCAGTTTTCTTTCAGTGAGTTAGAAACAGGCATTGGTAGCAAATGGATGTCACTATTAGGTGTCGCTGCAGACTGCCAAAGGCATGACAGAATTCTAGGGGAAGTATTTTATCAGATCAGCTCCTCTATACAGAGCTTTACGGTAGTAGGCATCTGAGCACACCAATAGTATCAAATTTGATGTAACTAAATAAGCGTCCCCCTAAGCAGGCACCCAGTGTGTGCAAGATTATAGGCAGCCCCACTGCAAGGGGACCCTTAAGGACACTCACAGATTAGCTGGTCAGCCAATGAGGACAGGACAGCCTCTGTTCCATAGTCTTTTTCTGTTCAATGGAATGCTTCCTCCATTAGACCATGACACTCTCAGGGCAGAAACCAAAAATATTATATCTTACAGCTCCCAGGGCCTGGCTTACAGGAATTTACTCAGTGGTTACCATATATGCAAAGAGATGATAAGCTAACTTGTGCTCATATGTTGTGTGTGTGTGTGTGTGTGTGTGTGTGTGTGTGTGTGTGAGAGAGAGAGAGAGAGAGAGAGAGAGGGAGAGGGAGAGAGAGATAGTGTTATCTATGTAGTACCACATTAATAAAATTAATGTATATAAAATAATTATTTTACCAACAAAATCTTGTTTAAATATAAAAACTGAAGTCAAGCTATCTTTTGTTTAGAAGTGTGTGTATATGTACATTTGTGTGTGTGTGTGTATGTGTGTGTGCATTTGTGTGTGTGCATTTGTGTGTGTGCATTTGTGTGTCTATGTGTGTGTGCGCACATTTGTGTATGTGTGTGTGTGCATTTGTGTGTGTATGTGTGTGTGTGCATTTGTGTATGTGTGTGTGCATTTGTGTGTATATGTATGTGTATTGTGTGTGTGTGTGTACATTTGTGTGTGTGTACACAAGCATGGAGGTCAGAAGACAACCTCATCCACTATCTTCACCTTGTTTGTGACAAGGTCACCTGTTGTCCACTACTTCATACACCATGTGAACTAGCCTGTGAATTCCGGGGACTGTCCTGCCTCCACCTTCCCATCTCTCCATAGGAGTTCTGATATTACAGATGCATGCTACCATATCTAGGGATCCAAATCCAGGTCCTTATGCTTGCACTGCAAGCATTTTCCACAATGAGCTACTTCCCAACCTAAAACCACAGTCTGTTTTAACTGATAACATTGTGTTCAGTCTACTCAAACAATGTCCACTGTCTAGCACATGGGCTAGATGGGATAATTTTTTAAGTATTTTTTTACCAAAATGTTAAGGTTCCTGGCCTTATTGAAATTCACAAGACAGCTTTTAGTCTTCCTTTGCACTGTACTTTTGTGTGTGGCATTTACCATGATCCCACTGCCTTGACTCTTAAATAAACCATGGTCAGCACTCACACATGAGGCCAGGAACTCTCCCGTGTTTCTAATGGGGGCTGTGTTGGGAAACCTGACAGTCCTTGAGAGCAACAGTAGGGAGAAGCAGCTTTAGGGTGTGCTCCGAGAGCAGGCCTGAGAGAAAGAATGCTGACTGACCAAGGAGCAGAGGCCTCTCAGTGCAGGGTGAGCATTAGTCTCCACCATGAAAGGGTGACTGACAGGTCAGAGCTGAGGAAGCAGCCAGAAGGTTGAGGACAGGACAGTTCTGAGAGTAGCTGAACAAGGAACATGAGGGGATTCCAGAACATGGCGACTAGGGTAGGAAGCTCACGTCAAACTGGGATAAGCACCTGTCCTAGTTACTTTCTGTCGCTGTGATAAAACAAGGTCCTCTAAAACTAGCTTGAGGAGAAAGGGGTTTGGTTAGCTTATCTATCTGGATCAATATCCATCACTGAAAGAAGTCAAGGCAGGAACTTGGAGGCAGGAACTGAAGCCAAGGTCATGGAGGATATCTGCTAGGTGCCTTGCTCAGCCTTCTTCCTTATACATCCAAGATCCCATGGGTGGTACCACTCACAATGGACTGTGCCCTCCCACATCAGTCTTCATCAAGAATCTGCCCCAGAAGTAGGAACCATTGAGAAAAGTTGCTTCCTGACTTGCTCTCCATGGCTTGCTCAACATGACTTCTTATTTCAACCCAAGACCACCTGCCTAGAGGTGGCACTGACCACAGTGGTCTGGGGCCTCCCACATCAATCACTAATCAAGACAGTGCCCTGCAGACTTGGCCCAAAGACTGGTCTGGTAGAGGCAGTTCTTGAGTTGTGGTTTCCTCTTCCCAGGTGACTCTAGATTATGTCAAGTTAACCATGAGCTAACCAGTACAGCAGCTTATAAAAGAATCTGAGCTGGAAGTCCCCATTCATCTCATGTCTTTTGCTTGCATAGAAAAAGGTGTGGGCATTTAAAGTTGATGATTAGCACTAAACACACACACAGAGGTAAGTGTGTAATATACAGCAGCTTGACCACTGGCTCCTATTGAACAAGAGACAATGGGAGCCAGTGGGGCGGGTTCTCTTGGAAAAACATGATACTATTTAGAATATATAAAGTATTGTTTCTTTTTAAAGGGTAGAGCTCAGGGGCAGAGGAAAGTGCATCAGAGCCCAGAGTGCTGACGTGGTTTGGTCCCTGCATTTAAAAGGGAAAAGGAGAAGGAAGAAGGTCAGTTAGACAAGAAACTGGCCGAAGCTGGACCAGCATTTCTCACAGTATGCTGTGTAGTCCCAAGACATATGGCAGTCCTGGGTAATAAATGGGCACAATGCTATGTCCTCTGCCTTCCACTTGGGAGACTCTGGAAAGTTCTATAAGAAAATGCTTTGATTACTACCGTTTAACCCTTGTTTAGATAACATGTAAACCTCTGTTAAAATCATAGTTTCTAAATGGCCTGCCCAGGAAAAAAAGCCAAACAAAAGAGACACTTCAATTAAAGTTTTAATTGCATTATATATTAATTACTTTCCTACTGCTGTGATAAAACTCTCCTATTGCTGGTCACCATGACCAAGGCAACCTACAGGAGGAAGGGCTTGTTTGGAGCTTATAGTTCCAGAGGGACGATAGTCGACCGGCATCACTGTGGGGAGCAGCAGGCAGGCGTAGGGACTGGAGCAGCAGCTGTGAACAGAGTGCATTCATCTCAGACCCCAAACATTAAAGAGAAAAGCAAATTCAAAATAAGAGTTTAAACTCTCAAACTCAGTGGCATACTTCCTTCAGCAAGACCACACCTCCTAAACCTCCACAGAATGTGCCACTATCTAAGGACCAAGGATTTAAATGCCAAGACCTATATGGAGTATCTCATTCAAACTACCATACTGGTACTCTAAATCATTGTTAAAATAATATGAATTGTCAATAGAATCTTAGTCATTGCAAAAACCAACGTTGTGTATACACTGTCTTAGTTAGAGTTTTACTGCTGTGAACAGACACCATGACCAAGGCAACTCTTATAAGGGCAGCATTTAATTGGGACTGGCTTATAGGTTCAGAGGTTCAGTCCATTACCATCAAGGTGGGCACATGGCAGCATCCAGGCAGGGATGGTGCAAGAGGAGCTGAGAGTTCTACATCTTAGTCTGAAGGCCTCTAGGAGAAGATTGGCTTCCAGGCAGCTAGGATAAGGGTCTTAAAGCCCAAGCCCACTCTCTTAGTCAGGGTTTCTATTCCTGCACAAACATCATGACCAAGAAGCAAGTTGGGGAGGAAAGGGTTTATTTGGCTTACACTTCCATACTGCTGTTCATCACCAAGGAAGTCAGGACTGGAACTCAAGCAGGTCAGGAAGCAGGAGCTGATGCAGAGGCCATGGAGGGATGTTCTTTACTGGCTTGCTTGCTTGCTTCTCTTATAGAACCCAAGACTACCAGCCCAGAGATGGTCCCACCCACAAGGGGCCTTTCCCCCTTGATCACTAATTGAGGAAATGCCTTACAGTTGGATCTCATGGAGGCATTTCCTCAACTGAAGCTCCTTTCTCTGTAATAACTCCAGCTATGTCAAGTTGACACAAAACTAGCCAGTACACCCACCTACTCCAACAAGACCACACCTCCTAAGAGTGCCACTCCCTGGGCCAATCATATACAAACCATCGCATGTAACTTATACCAGAATAGACACACACATGTTAGATTAAACTCTAAATGGATCAGAAATCTAAATTTTAAAAATGAAGCCAGACAAATAACTGGAAGAAAACATGGATGGACTTCTAAAAAATGTGGTTGTAGGGGAAAGTTTTCTAAATATGACTCTAAGTATTCTAAAAAATAAAAAATAAATGATTGGTGTATTTGACTACCTGAAAATAAAAAAAGCATTTACATGGGGGGTAGTGGGGAGGGTCTAAGAAAAGACAAGTGACCAAACAAAAATAAGAAACTGATAGGTAAACACACATATGTATGCACATACATGTATGTTTCTTAAATGGTCTTATACATGAAAATACAATCAAATCCACTTACCCTAAGAATTAAGACAAGTCAAAATTACCTTATGAGAGCGGTTCTCATGGACCAGACTAGGGAGAATTTGAAAACCAAACATGGTATCCTTATAATTTTGCTCTGGGCAAACTGTCATCTTGCACATTGTATGAGAGAGCAGACAGGTGTTGAGGGGATTGTGTAGGGAGTTTGTCAGTATCTGACAGTGCCAAGTGTGCCTTTTGTTCCAAGACTCTCACGTATGGGAACTTACCATAGAGGTACTTCCACATTCATGGACAAGAAAGGCCAGGTTTTCACCATATCGCTCATTCCAGCTACAAGTACTGACAACTGCCCAAATGTAGGACAGGGTTGGAATACGTGGCAGCAGATGGGCATGATGAGGCATTGTGTAGCTCTAGCAAAGCCGGGGAAAGAGCTCTGTAAACGACGGAAGAGTTTCCAGGACATATTAGTGCTACAGGCTGAACAGGACGATGACACTGTTCCTTTCTCCTGCTACCTGCCTTTCAATACTCTTATTAAGAAATGAGGTCCCAGGGCTGGTAATTTGTAGATGACCTCATGATTTTCTATAGTACAGGAAATTTTTGGTCAGCTGTAATTAAAAGGACTAAATAAAAGGTACTCACTAGAAAATGTCCCATTAGTTTGAATGTCTGTGACAAATCCTTTCTGATGTCTTTAATGTGTTATTATGAAATTCAATTACACAGCAGGTTCACCTCGCCTATTTCAGCAACCATAATCTAGGGATAGCTGTACGCAGTGATTGAAAGCCTCTTAAAATATTACAAGTAGGAACTGAGTAATTTTTATGTTAAAATGCTGTACACTGGGAGAATGAGTGGCTTGCAGAAGAGAAACCTCACCTTTGTATGGGTGAATACTGAGCTATGTAAGAGTGGTGAGCATGCAGCCATCTCTTACTGGTTTGACTGGTTAGGCCACCTCCCACTAAGCTTACCACTGTAGATCAGGACACAGAACAGGCTTTCTTGATCAGAATATCACAAGTGAAATTTACTGAGTGATAACTCTGTACCCAGATCCATGCCAAGTGGGGTTCGTCTAATTCTGTGAGCAAAACTCTGAAAAGTTACAATCTTTCTCCTTTGTACAGGTCAAGCTCAGAAGCATTAAGTGATTTGGCCAACCTCTTACTGTAGGGAACAGGGAGCTGGCACTGGCCTGAGAGCTGACAATCTTTGCTTCTGCTTAGAACCACTTCCCACTGTAGAACTAAGTTCAGAAATTTAAAGCCAGGCAGTGGTGGCGCACGCCTTTAATCCCAGCACTTGGGAGGCAGAGGCAGGCGAATTTCTGAGCTCGAGGCCAGCCTGGTCTACAGAGTGAGTTCCAGGACAGCCAGGGCTATACAGAAAAACCCTGACTCAAAAAAAAAAAAAAAAAAAGGGAAGGAAGGAAAAGAAAGAGAAATTTAGGAAGAAAATATTATCATAAGAACATTGTCCTGCTTAGAAGAAAGGGGTAAACAATAAAGGGTGCTAATATCCATGCAACAAATAGGATTGACATTGGAAAATCCTTTCCATTCCCTTCTGCCTAATCAGCTTAGGAGCAGATTTAGGGATGAGAAGCATTTGACTTGGACCTTCTAGATAGCACCATGTGAATTGAACCCACCCAGGTATCTAGTAGGCGGGCACAGGAGACTGAGAGAGGAGGCAGAAGGGCATGGAGGTGGTCCAACGCCACAGCCAAGGCTGACGTCTGCTCAACTCACATGGAGAACACTGCCATCCACATCATATATAATGTGTCAAGCTTTCTCACCCCTGATCAGAAAGAGCATCATCGCTGCTGTATTTCATCTGCTTTGCTGAAATAATTTCCTTATGGGGAAAAGGTATACAGGATGGTGAGATGTCTCAGTGGATAAAAGTTGTTGCCTCTAAGCTGGAGGACTTGAATGTGATCCCTGGGACACACAGGGGAGAAGAAGAGAATTAAACCCTCCAAGTTGCCCTCTGACCTCCACATACACACCTTATACCCACAAATAAATGTATTGAAATGTAAATGTACTATGTTTTTATTGCAAAATAATAAACTTTTCACTAGTTCTCATCTTTTATTTTTGAGATTACAATAGAATTACTCATTTTCCTCTTCCCTACCCCCCTCTAATCCTTTCCACATTCCTCTGCTTGTTCTCCTCTAAATTCATGGCCTCTTTTCAATAACTGTTCTTATATGCATATATGTATATACACATATATTCCTCAATAAAACCTATTTAGTCTGTAAAAATATTATTTGTATGTATATTTTCAGGATAACCAACTGATATGAAGAGAAATGGTTATCGTTTAGCCTATGGTTTTAATCAAGCAACTCATTGGTTTAATGTTCAATCCCTTATTAACCTCTTCACAAAACTATTACATTCTCAACATTTTTCTTGCTGAAACATGAAGGAAGATAAAGTGTTCCCTTGCAAGCCCCAGAGAAGTGAAGCCCAAGGGCAGCATCAAGTCCATGAATGGGGCTGCAACCGTATGGCTCACTTTCTCTCTCTCTCTCTTTAGAGACTGGCTGAACATGTTGAGCCCACCCATTGTCCCTCCCAGTCAGCAGCCAGTGGAACAGTCTCTCGACTCCTCTGCAAGTCTGAGCGTGCAAGGTAGGAATGCAAGAAATGCTATACATAAAAAGATAAAGGTAAGTTCAACCACAAGAGTCAGTCCCTCAGAGACACCTCTGCCTTCATACCTACCATACAGGCTAAACTATAGAGATGAACTGTCCCTGTCCTTCTGAAGGCTCAACCCAGTGTGGCATACAGTTGACATCTCTGTCAACCCCCATGTAATTTCCACCTGTACCACTTCCCACTGTGTAACCACTTGTGAGTGTTAATTGCCACCTCTACAATTCTCAAACAAAGAAACAAACTAAAAGAATCTCTGTTGACAGCAGTGGTTAGGTTGGCAGGGGTAGGAGTTAGACTGAAGTTCACTCAAGTGCATAACCAGAGTGACAAATGACCTCCAGCAGGACTCTGAGACACTTTTCTGGGTTGAGTCTTGAAGACGGAAGAACACTACATCAAAAGTTTTGTTGCGGCTGTTGTTTTTAAGTGAAACTAATATAGATTGCTCCAACAAAAGTGCCAGGTCTCCTCTCCCCTGCTGCCCTGCTGCCCCAGGGAGGCAGGGAAGCATCCGTTTCCTTCAGGTATGGAAAATTGAGTATGAGAGCTCATACATCTGACTTCTACTCTGTGGCTGCCCAAGGGATGGAGATGTCTCTGTGATTTACTGTCTGAACTAGATTATGCCCCTCAAATTGGAAGTCTTTATAGAGGTGTACATTTATAATTACTTATGACAGAAAAACCGAATCTTGGCTGTCAGGAGGAGACCTTGCTGTGAGGGAACAAATAATATGTTATGTGAAGTGTCCTAAATAAAGCACGGGAACTGGGCACACAGTCCTTGAGCAAAGGTTATATATATGTGATAAGTGGCTATAGGGTGTCTTCAAGTTACAAGGCATAACTCACTTCTGACTGTAGGAGCTACATAATGTTGAAGGTAAACAAACTCCCACTGAAGACAAGTTTCACAAAATCAGGGAGTTGTAGCAACATGCTGGCCAGGGTTACCAGATCAAGAGCAAGTCCTCCTTGCTGTCACCCCACCCCCCAGCCCACCCCCGATTCATCAGCCGTGCACTTCCCTTCTTCCTAGGAGCCTGTACTTCATATATTCAGGAGCAAATGTTTCCTGTTTGTTCACCATCTCCCTCTGAGATATGTGTGGGTGGTTTGAAGTTAATTAATACCATCAAAACCACTGTTACCTACTTGCTTAATCTCACCATGATAGTGGCGAGATTTTAGGCAGCCTAGCACAATCTGCATTTAACTAGTACACTGAGATAGGGTTGCCATCCAATCCTGTAAAATATTTGTCAAAGAAAAATAATGTTCAGGTTTCCGGTTGGTATCATCAGAAGAGGAAGGCATGGCTGCAGTCATCTGGAATGCATCCTGGGATTCTGTCGCCATTCGCTTAAGTGTGCTGAAGCATTGTATTTAGCCCTCATACCACCATCATGAGGCAAGTTTCTGGTCTACCAGGAAATTAAATATCTCCCGGACTAAATCACTGTGTTTTTAATGGCACACAGAGAATGAGACTTCTGGCTACTATGTTAACCTTGGACTGTGTCCGCTCTCCCACCCTTGCTTGTTCAAAATGATTAACCGCAGTTGATGAGATCCAGGGACCACTGGGCCATAGATCTGTACATCTGGGGTCTCTGCATGTAACCTGCCACTTTATGGCCACCCCAGAGTCTTATGGAAACAGTACTTTGTTCACTATGTTCTCTCTCTCTCTCTCTCTCTCTCTCTCTCTCTCTCTCTCTCTCTGTCTCTCTCCCTCTCACTGATTTTTTTTTTATTCATTTTGTCTTTTTATTCCCAGTTAGCCTCGGTATGTAAGAGATTGCCAGTTTGCTAACTCACGGACCCAGATCCATGAGCGTTTTCTGGAAGGTTTAGGTTTTCCAAATTCTCAGTAAAGCAGTTCACAAAAGCTGAAGCCTGGGTTTCCCTCCTCATCCCAGGGTTTATACGTGTAGGAGACTTCTGAAATCAAACAGTAAGCAGTGGCCTCTACACTTTCTTTGCAAGCACTGTGATGACCTGACTAATGCAATTCTAGAAAACCTCCTGGGTCATACCAAAGGAAGTGCATGAGTTACGTCTGGCCCTGGAACCCAAGGGTCCTGTCCCTGCCCTATTCAGTAGGATTCCGTGTCCCTGCCAATTTGTGCTCAGCCAGAATATCTTCAGTATCTAAGCACCACCCTAAGTGAGCCATACACCTGGCTAAAACAGCATTGTGCTTACAGAGTTCTGTTCTGACCCTGCGGCCGACTGAAGGAGAACTGGCAAGTTCTTCATGGTTTCTCCTCGGCTATAATATGCTTGTGGAATATCAATTACCACCAGCACAAGTGCCCTTAACACTTACTCAAAAAGCGTTTTCTCCGAGCCTGTGTGAAATGTAAAATGGGAAGTGAAGATTTCAGAACTTACTCAAAAAAACTACCAAGCTGACCTTTTGAAAATGAACCGTACTTTGCTAGAAGAATGGTTGTCAATTTGTTTTTGACATTTGTTCCTTTACAGATATGACCCTTAAATTATTCATGCCTACCAGTTCCAACATGGAATAATAATCACCTCTCTCTTCAGCCTGTAGACCTCTCCACAATTCACAAAAAAATCTGGAGTAAGAAAGGCCTTCCAAGGGAAGATTGGCATTGTCAGAGTCTCATAAAAATAGCTCCCCTGCACGTTCTGTGTGGCAGTGTCACACGGGCCATTCAGCTGCCAGTCTCCCACAGGATACAGATAGACAGCTTATGCTCTTTGTATGCATCATCCAAAATACCATTACAGAATTCACAGAATCCTCACCACTCCTTATAGACAGGCAGGCAGGCAGGCAGACAGACAGTCGGACAGACAGGCAGACAGGCAGGCAGGCATGGGGTTATCCGTCCCCCATGAACAGAAGTATCCTTTCATAGTTACCCTGTTTACAGTTACATAATGTTTTCACACTTAACAATAAGGGTCTAAGAGGTCTGCTTCACTGAGCACCTGTGGTACCTGGTGCCTCCAGCAATGTTCTGGACGTAAGTAAACACTCTAGAACATTCTCACGTGCAGATGAGTGTTTGGTGCACGGGAGACACAGGGCAATTTGAGGTAACCTATGGATTTTCTTAGGCTTTATTTACAGTGCAAAGCAGATTCAGATGTGGTATCTGGTGGTACTCATGTAATCACAGCAGGCAGCCTGGGCTGTATAACAAAGTCTTGTCCTTTTTTAAAACTTTAATTGACTTTATTTTCAATTCCAGGATCACAGACATGTATTCTATCTTGGGCAGCAGTCATATTCTTTGTTTTTGATAAGTTCTTTGTGAAATGTATGCAGTGAGTTTTGATCATATTCATCACCTCGCCCACAACTCCTCCCACATCCACCTCCCCACTTCCTCTCACCTAACTTTGTGGGATTTTTTTCCCACCAAAGCCAATTTGTGCTGCCCAAATATAAGAAGATGTGTGGCCTTCCACTGGAATGTGGCTGATTTGTTGGATGCAAAACTCTTAGAAAACTGATTCCTCCTAGACTTAGGGGGGCACAAAGGAATCACAGAGCCAACCTCCCCCCAGAAGAGGGGATGTAAAATTGGAGAAGTAAAAGCAATAATAGGAATTTAATGAGGTTTGCCCTACATGACATGGGATTTTTCTGCGTGTTTCCACATTATGTCTCCCATGACAGTGAGGATAGGAGATTAAGTTGCCTGTATCCCACACCTAAACAAGTGGCTCTGAGTGCAGAGCCACAGGCCTGGCCATCTGTAGCTTGACCTGCACTCTGGGACTACCATAGAACACCCACTGAGGTTAGAAGGAACCACACTGTGACAGGTCCTCTCTGATGGCTTTTAGTCTACTTAACTCTCTTTCTATGAAGCTTTCTGAATTGAATAGCTCTCTTCATGGTTTCGGGGAGTGGGACAGAGGTCAACCTTGGGTATTATACCTCAGGAGTCATCCATCTTGTTTATTGAGACATGTTTTTCATCTTGCCATGTAGTCTAGCCTGGCCAGCAGGTCCCAGGGTTCTGCCTGTCTCCTGCTCCCAGAAACTGAGATGATGTCTTCTAGGGATAAAACTCAGGTCTTTGTGCTCACCATACAAGCATTATGCTATCCCTCCAATTCTCAACATCCCTCTTAGTTCTCTAGTTGGACCCCCAACTCAACCTCCAGCTTATAAAATGAATCATGGTCTTTCTATGATCTTCTAGAATACAGAGTCTCATCCACTTCTTTAAGGCAACAATTACCATTTGTTCCCAACTTAAACTTGAGGCAGAGAGATATTTTCTCTTAAACCACTTTCAGGAGCAGGGCTGTCTCTTGTATAGATCTCAGAGGTTCTGGGCTAGCAACATGCTCACTACTATAAAGAGGTGCCTTTCTTTCAGGAATATAAGTCAGCTCTCTAACTGAAACAAGCGCATGGCTGAGTCCAGAGCTCCCTAGTCCCTCTACTAGACCCATCCCTACTTATGGGGTACCACATGCAGTCCAGAATTATGTACAGCACAGAGGCCCAGCTTTCCTTACTCGTTAGCTCAGCACTGACACCTGGCAGAAGTCATGTTCCTGCAAAGCTGGACTCTGTAGGCTACAACGGTATAGCAAGGAGCCTCCCTCACATGTGACTAACCGAATTTGGAATTATAATAGAGACAACCTGGAAGGAATAAAGTTGAAATAATCCCTAATTAAACATCTAAGTCACATAGTGTGCCCCTTAAATAGCATCTTCCAGGTGAGACCTATTCAGTTATCTATACAGAGGATGCTCGGTTCCCAGAGGCACCTGACCTGTAATCATGTACATGGCTTGCCTTCCAAAGCAATACAGCTTTCTAGTGGAAGAGCCTTTCTGTCATTTCATCTCCACTCTTGTCCTTCTCTCTTTCCCCACAATGAAGGCACCCGTTTGCTGAAGACCAAAATGGAGTGTTTCCCAGGAGACGTCCCAGATGCTACAGTGCATGGACACCTCCCTACTCTGAGGGATGTTGGTAAAAGACTCTCCAGGCTCCTGGCGCTTAGCAGCGTCTTATCTCGAGTGCCATCCTTATTGACTCTCTCAGGCATCCGTTCCACACAGTGCCCCTCACTGGGAATCGCTTAAACCATAGTGCATTAATGCACACACAAATACAGCCAGTCATTCCTTAGGATCTATAGGAGGGAAAATGCATTATTTTTTCTTAATTCTAGAGGCAGCATCAGAAAAATCGAAAATCAACTAGAATGTCTTGATTCTGAGACATTGAATCTGATAAAGTAGTGTCCTTTATTTATTTTCAACCTCTAAACCTCAGCTTGAATACAGGTTTTCTATTATCCACAGTTAAAATGCATTAAATATAGATAATTAACATTTCTATTAATTGGCTCTCACAGGTGAGCTGAAGGGGACAGAGTTCGGGCAGCCAATACTGCTGCGTTCAGTCTGCTCTGCTGAGCTTGCTCCTCTTACTGCTGCTAACCAATTTCAGAGTAGATGAAGCTGAAAGTTTGTAAATAGATTATTATCTGAAAGGTAATTTTACTTCAGTAGAAACGGCTTTGTTCTAGGGAGAAGAGTAAAAATGTAATTTGGACCCCTGTCCAGATGCTCTGAGCCTGGTAGCAGAAAATGGTTTTATTTGTTAATTTGTCCTTTTGGAGTTTCTATAGCCAGTCTTTAAATAGAGCAATTTAGCATTTTAAGGGAAAAAATTTAAAGACTCTGCAGTATCCAAGAATATAATTGAAAATTACCCCATACCCATACTGGATAATTACCTTTCAAAACATTTCCCAACACTTGACATCATAGTGGCAATTGCTTAATGATATTATAATTTCATTAAGCAGAGATTTCTATGGCAAAATGATTAAGTTGGAGGTCTCAGAAATTAAATTCCAATAAAAACAAAACCTTTTATATAAGTTTAAAGTACTTATTTCAATGTAAAATTGTGCATAACCGTACCCAATTTTTGTACAAAATACCATTGTTGGAAATTTTAAAATTCATGCATTTAAAGTTTTGGCACTAAAACTCACAAAACTATATTAAGCCTATGGTTCTAATGCATGAAGCTTCCATTCTGTGGTTGTATGTATCGAGATGAATGCATGTATATAGCATTTACTGCTTTAGTTTATCTGCATTGTACAGGAAGATCTCTGCTAATGAATCAGCCCTTCCTTGATTTTTTTTTTTTTTTTGCAGTTGGGCATTAAAGGCCCATCACAGAGGTTATTCTCATCTTGAAAGATCCTCAGCTAGCTGTAAAATGTATTGAGTTTGACCTGTTTAACAGCACTAGCTTGCATTGTTACCGTCTTTAGTGCAGGCACAGAATACAGTGAACAACTACTGCACAGGCCCCTGTTCTCTTGCACTCAAAGGTTTATCTAACCAATGCGTTAGTAAAGACCAGAAATTAAATAACAGATCCATAAGCACCCATGATGCACTGTTGACCTTGTGACTTATGACTTTCATGTTTTCATGTTATATTTGATAGAACATTTGGGTTTCCTCTTTGAAACAGAAGTGATTTTTTTTTTTTTTTTTTGCTCTAAGGACTTTTAATCAAAGATGAATTTGTCTTAGTGTCCTATATAAATCATTTAGAAACATATGATGTCATTCTAACTCACTGTTCTCTCTCTCTCTCTCCCCACTTCCCCCCTTCCTCCCTCCTTCCCTCCCTCTGTCCCTCCTCCTTTCCTTCCTCTCTTGTAAGAATCAAGCAAATACAGTGTGGGGGACCAAGTAAGCTATAAGGAACATGCTCCCCTCTCGTCCAACACAGATAGACCATGTCCGCTGTAATGATGAGTGTCCTTGCTAGGTTCTGCTGCTGTGATTACTGACCATGACCAAAAGCAACTCGAGGAGGAAAGGGTCTGTTTCAGCTTACACTGAGTCAGTCTCTGAGGGAAGTCAGAACAGGAACCTGGAGGCAGGAGCTGATGCAGAGGCCATGGGAGTGTGCTGCTCACTGGCTTGATCAGCCTACTTTGTTATAACTCGAAGGACAACCAGGCCAGGGTTGCACTGCCCACAGTGAGCGTGCCCCTCCCACATCAGCTGTCAATCAAAAAAAATCACTGCAGACTTCCCCACAGGCCAGTCTGGTGGGGGAATTTTCTCAATTGAGGTTCCCTCTTTTCAAATGGCTCTGACATACATCAGACTGGGAAAAAAAACAGCCAGCACAATGTTTATAGCATTTGTTGAGAACTCATTGTATGGTGAGTATGAGCTTGCGCTATCCCCACTAGAAACCTGGCAGTTACTATTAATATCTCAATGTACACAGAATGGAGACTCAGCAGTGAATTTTCCCAATGTCCCATAGAATTGGGATGCAGAGCCATCTGCAGATTATCTAAGTGTCTTACCTCCTGCCTCTACAAAGCCTTTGGTTCATGCTTAGCTGTACTGATACATATAAATTACTAAAATATATATAGCTAATAGTTCAGAGTTTATCTCATTACTATCCTAAATAGTACTAATAGCCATTAAGTGGGCAACTGCCGTGTGCCCTGTGCTATGCATATTACCATATGCAACCTAGATTTCTACAAAGCCCTATGGCACAGACATTGTGATTACCAGTTTATAAATGATGAAATCAAGGCCCAAAGAGGTCCAAATGAATCTGAAGCTCACCACCATTCAGGCAGCCATCCCCATTCCCTGGGGATACAGAATTTGGAAACTACAGGTACTTTTAGCTCTTCTGGAGAAGCTCTTCTGGAGAAGCAGGTTTACCCCTTGTTAACCTTTAGTGGCTGCTTTGTTGGGTATAGTTAAGTCACACCCTTTGGAAAGCAACAGTCAGCATCTCCACAAGGGGAAAAAAACAGAACAGAACAAAAGCAGAGCCTCAGAGGCCATTCTTGAGGCAACAAAAGAAATAAAAGGAAAGCAAAAGTCTTTCTGCGATCTGTTCACTAAAAATTGTGCCAAGTAGCCATGTTGGCTACTGCTGTTAATCCAATGTGGTTGGTGACAGAGTCCATAACACTTGAAGGATGTAAACCCTGGGATGCTAAGGTCATAGGAACTCATCGTAGGGTCTCTGAATCTGGACCTCTGCAGCATGTAGATGCATCGACAAAATCCTATACAACTATTTCCCTAGCCTTTGCCCTCCCTAGAAGACATTTCCACTTACTGGTCAGTTCTAATGCTAAGAAAATTCCTCCTTGTTCTGAGCCAAAATGGGCTTCTCCAAAGCCCTCTGGCCTCCTCCTGGAGCCCACCAAGTCCTCTAGACTGCTCATGCCTATGGCCCTCCTCATCTTAAGGCAGGCAGGGCTAATGCCCCCATCACTGAGCCTATTGAATTCCTTACTCCTGACCCCTTAATAGCCTCTGTCATATTCATCAGTAGGTTTTGAAACACGAGAAGTCAGATTTGTTCTGCTTCCAAATTTGATATTTGAAAATGTAGGACACCTTTACATTTTTCTAGTCTGTCTCATGTTTAAGTTCCCAATTAAATGTGTGATTCCACACCCTTCACAAAAACATTAAGCATGGTGCTAAAAGCTAAATTTGGGCATATTAAGATTTTAAAGAGTGTATTTGAGCAGACAAGAACTCATGCATTGGTCACCATCAATCTGCAACCAAGTAGGCTCAAGTGAGAGCAAGAAGACAAGGAAACTTTCATATGTGCCCTGGAAAGCTAGCCCAGGAAGCTGCTTGTGAGAGACTGAGGAGGAAGCTGCTTGTGAGAGACTGAGGAGGAAGCTGCTTGTGAGAGACTGAGGAGGAAGCCAGCTTGAGGATAGGTAGAGAATTTCTCAGCCACGGGGCACAAGTCTGTTTGTTTGTTCTTACATTGAGCTGGGGCTTTGGTGTCTTAATAAGTAGGAACCTGGGCACTCGAGCAAACTCAGATTAACAGCCTGTCAATTCATTTCTGCAACGGGATATGAGAAGGGACACTGAGATTAAGCCGTATTACTTGGCTTTGTCCCAAACTCTGCCTCTGATTCCCTCCAAGCAACCTCAGATGGCCTATTCCCTTTGTAGGCCTCAGCTTCCTCGTCTGCAAAATGAATACCCTAATCCCTGCCTGTTCAACACAGTCGTAATTGTCTAAGGAGCTACTGCAAGAGAAACTGGTTCCAAACCATTAAGGCCTCCTCCAGTGAGGTATCAGTCAGCAGGGCAGATGCATCAGTTTGTCTTAGCCCTAGGACTGTTGGTGTGGAACTCACCGACACACATTCACTACACATGCCCTAAGAACAAACCTGTTTCCTGTAATCTTTTGTGCCTGGCACCCACCTCGGTGTCTGGCTCCAGAAAGGGCTATGTTTTGGGTGGTACAAATGCGATAAGCTGTAGAGTGGCTTCAAAGCCTTGCTCATCATGTGAACATATGCCTGTGGTCCTAACTCCAGTTTACCAGTGTCCTGATAGTGATTGTAACAGCTTGCCCTGATTTTCCTGATAAAATGCCCAGCCTCCCTCCACCACCTGATTATATTGTGAGCATTTAAGATCATGAGATTTTTGTGTTTTGTTTTGTTTTTGAAGTCAGGGTATTGCTGTGGCTAGGCTGGTGTAGAACACATGGCCCTGAACCCCCTGATTATTAAGTTATTATAACAGTTCAGTACCCATCCCAGTAATATAATAGGCTTTTATTTATGCCTTCAAGAAACATTTTGGGGGACTGGAACAATGGCTCAGTTCGTGATGTGCCTGCCACACAAGTACGAGGACCTGAGTTCCAATTGCTACACTCACATAAAAGTCAAGAATGGGAGTTCAGACCTCTATTCCCAGCACTGGGAGGTGAGGATGGCTGGGTCTCTGAGGCTCAGTGGCCAGCCAGTCTAGCCAATCCAGTGAGCTTCCAGTTCAGGGAAGAATACTGTCTCAAAATGTAAGATAGAGAGCCTTGGAGCATGACAACAGCCATTCACCTCCATTCAGTGCATATACACTCAAACACACACACACACACCCATGAACCATGCAGTTTTCCACTGAACCTCTGTCACTGCAGATCTTTTTCATGCTCACTGCCCAAGTCCTTTGAAATCTCAAGCTCACACTTGTCCTTGGTCCTTAGAGAGATGAGCTAACAAAGAGAAAAATGTCCTAAACACCTCTTTTACTCTGTGACTACCCTTATCTTTCTCACTCTGAAGGGAAAACACAGACTTTCTGAAGGAATCAGGACTCGAACGCCAAAGTCTTTAACACCATGCTGGGCACTGAGAGAACCGAGAAAGTATTCTCATAAAACGGTTTTAATTGCATACAACGTATCAGAAACCCTGCTAATGATTTAGGCAATGATGTTCCCTCCACTCAAGCCACCATCTATAACCCCATGGAGCTTAGACCTTCCTACCACTGAGAAAACTACAGCTCACCTAACATTTTCTGCTTTATGGATCTTAACTTTGCAAATGGCATCATTTAAATGCATAGTTTTTTGGTAGCCTTCTTAGAACAAAATGAGTGAAGACTCTATTTTGACTTGAACTCACTGCTCTGCATTGGACACAGTTTCTGGAACTCATGGTACTTGTGTTTTGGATATCATCCTGTGTATCCTGATGCTAATGCATGTGACTCTGCCATTTCATCCTCTTTCCTTCAGGCTCCTCTCTACAGCGTTTTGGGTTTGCTTGTTTCTTCTCATTCTATTTTATTTTATATGTAGGAGTGTTTTGCCTGCATGTCTGTCTATGTTCCATGTGTACAGTGCTCATGGAGGCCAGAAAAAGGTGTTGGATACCATAGGACTAGAGTTACTACAGGAAGTGTGAGCTGCCATACGGGTGCTGAGAATCAAACCTGGGTCCTCTGTAAAAGCAACCAATGTCCTTAACCCTGAGTCATCTCTTCAGCCCCCTATTTACTTTATATCCTTCATTGTGGAGCTGGCCCTTTGGGTCCCTGGCATTTCTTCTCAAACTTAGAGTGCTTGAGTGAATCCAGTAGTTTCTACTGTGGTCCTTCTTTCCAGCCTAACCTTTGCCTGCATAGAGAAAGCTCTTTAGAGAGGTGGTGACCCCACCCTGACTCCCTTCTGGGATTGCACTTACGGAATTCTGGGCCACACCAATGGCTAATGTCTTGGTGGTTTCCCCTTGTCCACAGGTGAAGAGGATCCACGTGTGGAAGAAGACGAGGAAGTGCTGACTCTGTTGTATGACCCATGTCTCAACTGCTACTTTGACCCTCAGACTGGCAAATACTACGAGTTGGTCTAGCTCCTTCATCGTAACAGCAGCGTGAAGTCCACAATGGGCACCGTGACTGGGTGTTGGGCATGGGGGCCCATGGAGTCAAAAGGAATGGAGAGAAGGGCTTTGTAAATAGCATTTAATGTTAAGAACATCTGCATTCTCTTTGTAGCTGAGTGCGTGGCTTTGAAAGTTGTGGAGGAATTAATACAGACACCAGATTTTAGGCTTTGAATTTGTTCTTAGTTGTTCATTCCAGTCCTCTAAGTCTCATTTCGTATACATTATATAAGCAAATTAAGAATTACTCATTCAAATTTTTCCAGTGTTAATCGATAATAAATGATGGCTTGATACACTACAGAAAGTGTATTCTTGTTTAAAAGATGTCTGAAACCTTTTTATGGCGTGTTTGTATTAAAAATAAAGTATAGAGGCCAAGAGAGTGCTTCCTTTTGTTCACCCTGTTGTCCTTACCACATTATTCCTAGGCAAGTTGCCATTGCTTTAACTCCTTGGAACCGTGAGCTGCTCAGACTTATGGATCAGGTTTGTGGGCGTGACCTCACTATGTGCTTTCAGTTCTCGCTCCTCCAGAGCTGGCCAAGTTCACAGCCTTGTTAATCATTAAGCTGCTTTGCACTGTAATTTTCTTTTACTCCTCCTAACTTTTACCACTGATCTTTGAATCTTAACAGTCTCACTCCATGGATCCAGATTTAACAAGGAGTTGCCATCTTAACACCCTTCCATTCCTCACTGCTTCTGTGACCCATGGCTAGAGAGAGCCAGGTGGCTTCCTTTGATCTTTAAGGTACATCAGAGCAGTTCTGCTCTTATCACAGAGTAGGAAGTATACTCATCCCATGTTCAAGTAGACGGCCTTGAGTCATGTGGCAAATACTTTAAGACTGAGAGGGAAAGTTCTTATTAACAGACAGGTTTTGTTATTTCATAAAGGTTTTTGATAAGGAGAACACCGTTAGAAATGGAAAGTTATTGGTGTGTGGATGGATTTAATGGCAGTCCCCTGATTTCATTTAATATTGCTCAATAGAGAAAGTACCTTTTTTCACAAGCAGATTTGGGCTCCTGTCCAAAGGATCATACATTATTTAAAGCCATGTTTGTGCTTGATAAGCTTTTAATCCTTTTTCTCAAATTATACTTTGTTATGAATTTCTCTCTCAAATATCTTCATGTTTACAAAATGAAAATGAATAAAACAAGGCTTCATAGAGCATGCAAAATTGCCAAGGACCGGCCTCTGCTTAGACAAGGGTTCTGAGGAAGGGGTATCTGGAAGCTGCCAGAAAACAACTGGAAGTGAAATCGTGGGTCCAAGTGACAGCCTATGTTCTGCTTGAGACAGCTTTCCAGACAGCTCTCTCTCTCTCAAGACATCTATCTCTTGCAATTCCACACATCTCTCACAAATCAAAAGCCCAGTCTTTTATTCACATATCAATGCAGTCATTACCCAAGTTCCCTTTTGATTGTCCCATGAATCAATATCCCATGACCCCAGCCCCCTGATTCTTAGAAAAGACAGCAAGAACATTTTTTTTAACATTGCAAATGAATTCAGAGACCTGCCTGCCTTGGTAAGCACAGACACTAAGCTAGTTGGTGGGACCTCACTGTGAGATCACCATTCCTATCATGCCTGGGCCTAACCGAGCTCTGTCCCAGGCTGACCTGGTGGATTTGGAAATTCCTTAACTGGACTTCACTTCACTGTATGAAGATTCTGTTGCCTGTTGGAGCCTCCTAGGAGCAGATGCTTGAGTGCTTCATCAACTGCGTCTGACTTGCTTAGTTCCAAGCATAGCCTGGACATTAGGGATTTTTGAAACCATGATTTAGCTTTGCATTCCAGGTTGGGAGTTTCATGAGTGGTTAGTGGCATAGTCTCTGTTTGCTTTCTAATATGTGCCGTCTATAGCTAGGACTAGTGGCTGCAAAGTGGTCACTCAGTATACATCCTAAGGTAATTAGGTATCAGTCTGGTGACTGATTTAGTTTCTTGTTTCCTTTAATCAGAATGCAACTTACAATGATTTATATTTATCAGTCTCTAAATTATTATTGAATTACAGATCCCAGTTAATAGGAATTATGAGAAAGCAACTGTCAGCAATGCACAGTATCACGTCAATGATTCAGTGTCCCTGGAAGTGATGAACACTCTGCCTCCTCCACCCCAGCATCAGCCTCCCTCTCTCCCTGTCCCATTTGTTTTCTATTGAAGGAAATGACTAACATGCATATGCAGACTTTGAGGAAAAGAACTTTGCCATATAGTATCTCTCCATATTTCACAGATTAACTTCATTCAAATCAGTTGTTTCAAGCACATTCTTGGGTTGGGTTTCTTTTTAATATAAACAGTTTTAAGAAACAAGAACAGGGGGTTGGCGAGTTTAAGAGCACTGACTCCTCTTCCAAAGGTCCTGAGTTCAAATCCCAGCAACCACATGGTGGCTCACAACTACCTATAATGAGATCTGACACCCTCTTCTGCTGTGTCTGAAGTCAGCGACAGTGTACTTATATTTAATAATAAATGAATCTTAAGAAAGAAAGAAAGAAAGAAAGAAAGAAAGAAAGAAAGAAAGAAAGAAGGAAGGAAGGAAGGAAGGAAGGAAGGAAGGAAGGAAGGAAGGAAGGAAGGAAAGAAAGAAAGAAAGAAAGAAAGAAAGAAAGAAAGAAAGAAAGAAAGAAAGAAAGAAAGAAAGAAGGAAGGAAGGAAGAACAGTGTCATCACAGAGTACAGAACTCAAAAAAATTAGTTAAAAGAATTCATTTTAAATTGTTCTTTGACTTTAGTTAAAGATCCAACTGTTAGAAGTTTCTGGGCTGTTGTATTTTAAACTGTACAATGACAGGAAACACAGAGGCCCATTTGCTTTGCTCCCTCTGCACACAGTGCCTCTGTCTTCTGAAATTGCTGGAATCTCTTGGAAAACCCTTCTATTAAGGTTGCGGTCTACCATGCCCAGACAGGTCCCCTGAGCTCAGCGCAAAATAGAGGACTCTCTTTCCCAGGAGGGCTTCATCCTCTCTGCCTGACCTTATCTGGGGAGCCTGAATCCCAAACCTGCTACCTGAGAAATATCACATAGTCCTTGGCAGAAATTACAGGCTCAACTTCCTAGAATGCCTTTCCATGCAAATGAGGTACTCCCAGTACCTTAAGCCTGAGCCAATGAATATTTACCCTAAAAAGAAGCCCTTCTCACTCTCCACGGTTTATAACCCGGGCCTCCCTCAAATCAAAAGCACAGGTTATTTCACTGAATATAATCTAAGAGAGCTGTTTCACTGAATACTGTCTAGAAGGCTTGTAACGCTGAAATCAAAGACACCCCCACCACCACCCTGGAACTCACAGCTGGACTCCCGCTACCCCACCTGTTCCAGACTCCCCTTCATCCTTTCCCACTTGGTGTGCATCAGTGCCTGGAAACCCCAGGGAGGAAGGGAATTCACACCATGAAAGTTCAGCATGAGCTATGTCCCTGTGTTTGTGTAGCAGCACCCACATTAGTCATTTTACACTCCAGGTAAGGTGGTCATAGAATTATTGACAAGAAAATTTAATTTTCTCTTTCTCCTAGTAGGCAGGTTGGGATTCAGTCATCTAGTTGGTCATAGCAAGAATGATCAAAGACTACTTCTTTAAGTTTCTGACCTTGCAAATCAGGTTGGAAAGCTAATTTCCCAGAGGCTCTCAGATGCAGAGGGCAGAGTAATCCATGATCCTCACTTCTAGGTGGGTTCCTCTCCCACTTGGAGAACTTCCGGTGAGGATTCCAGTGGTCTGCATGCCATTGGAAGGGCCTTACGTGAACCTTGCCAGGAGCTTGGGAATCTCCATACTCATTATCTCTTACTCTGCATAGTTCTCCCTCAATTGTCAGAGGGGAAACTCATTAGGCTCACAGCCTTGATATGTCAAGGATCCGCATTGCCCAGTTGCCCTTCAACAAACAGAACTTCCATTCCAGATCAGCCAGTGCAGTGGGCATGGAGAAGTGCATGCTCAAGGCAGGGAGGGACTAGAAACATGGGGTTGCCATTTGTCTTCATAAGGGGGGATGGGTAGAAGTGGGGGAGGGGCTGAATTCAGGTGGCACTTAAATTTTCCAGGGAATAATTTTTAAAATATATTTGCTCACCCTAGATCAGGAAGGTACCCACAAGCCAAAGAAAGGATTCTACCAATATTCAATGACCCAATAAATCAACTGGGGTTACTTAGAGGTACATGGGTGACTTGGAGGCTGCTATACCAGCAGGAAGTTCCCTGAGCAACTTACTGGCATATACATTCCTAGAGAGTCCTACCCACAGCAGGGGCAACTCATAAAACATTGTGCCAACTGTAGATTCCTGTGGGCAACTTTCAGGGAGCTACTGTATTGAAGAATACCCTGTCTGGCCAACTTTCTACGTTCTGTGTAACTGAAGAGGGTACAGGGCCTCATGAAGGGTGTGAGCCCAGTGTATTTCCTCTACCTCTACAAGGGGATTTTAATGGGCTTGCTTTCAAGCAGGTCTTATAGGAGTGATAACAGCTTCTCCTAGTACAGACAAGGATCCTGGTCCAGTGGGCACCCACTCAGACTTCCATGTTCTTGTAGCCCAGAATAAGAAACTGGACAGATACACATTGATAGTAGGAGAAAGAGAAATAATTGGGACTGCATTCCCCTAGAGTATAGAAGTGGGTCAGAGCTGGAGAAAGATCAAAGACTCAATAGCACTTGTTCCCAATGGCTGAGACCATGATAGGTCACTTGTCTAAATGGCTATTTTGCCCAAGCTCTGTCTGCTACACTCAGCTGCTGGCAGGTAGTTTTCCATCTCTACCCTTGGCTTTTCTCGACATGCCAATCTTGACCACCCCCTCCAACTTACCTTCCTGCCACAGTTGACTCAAGTCAGCTGTGATTGTGTCCACCACAGAAGAAACAGCTATACAACAGGCTGGGCATGGTTAGAATATTTGTTGCTTTAGGCGGATTGTAGTACCTAGATATCTCCTAGATTCCTGACCAGGCTACAGAACATTCTTCAGACTCACTTTTCATCCAAAACCAGGAATACCAAACCCTCAGGATTCCCCAGCTGAGACCTTCGTGACCCAAGGTGGAGAAACTTTCTGCCATTTTCAGTTATGCACACATATAATAGTAGGTAACACAGATAACTTCTAACAAAAGATAAATCTAAGAGAAGGTCCATTCATCATGGATACTGCACCTTTACATCTTAATGAATACTTTGGTTCTGGTTTGTGTGGTTTTAATATAATTTAGAGTCACATTAAGTCAAAATAATTTGACTTATAAGAATTAAATTGCCAATAAACATGGGCACTAATTTTTACTGCTGACATATTCTTCTGTAGTTAATCACTGGTAATTCCGTGAAGCGTTACACAAGTGAAGTGTGGGAAATGCTATTGATTGGGTTTCATCAGCCCAGCTCATCACTCTCAGGGTTTTGCTGAACTTGGCAAGATTTAAGCAAACAAGCTTTCTCCTAATAGTAATAAGTATTGTCAATATTTTAACCTGTAGATCAAAAATTCTCTCCAATTTGCCATAGAGGACACTCCCGAAGGCATTGGGGAACTGCTTTTTGGAGAAGACTTTAATTATTGAAAATCATCTGGGAGAATCTAGCGTAAATCCGGAAGGGAAAAATACTTTTGTTAACTTCTGATAATATGCCATCCTGAAATATAATTTCTATTACTAGAGTTTCCATGATCTATCAGTAAGTCAAGAGATGGGATTAAAACTGCTCTCAGCGTTTTGCTTTATATCTTTCTGAGACAGGATTATCTTAATTAAAAAGAATCAAGCAAATCTCACCATTTTCTTTGTACTGGATCTGTCAGCTTTGTGTTGCTACAATGAAATACATAATACAAGCTACTTAGTGGGTGAAAAGGATTTATTTCACACACATTTTTGAACATCCAAAGGTCCCACTTTGTGGTATGAGATGCCATGTTGGCACCATCACCTCAGAATGAGGAGCACAATTTCCAGAACAAACTGTGACACCTCGCAACAGGAGCAGGAAGTATATGTTGGCCAAACTCATTGTCTCGGGAAAATGTCTCAACTGGAGCTTCCGCAAGGCTCTGCCTCTTCAAGCTGGCCTAGCTTCCCAGTAGGACCACCCCAGAAACACCAAGCCTCTAAACACAGTAAACCCCTTGGGGACACCCAACCCATACCTAAGCCATAGAACCTATTAACTGCAAAACTGAATTATACATTTAAAAACATGCATTAAATTCTTTCACAAGCTTTTCAACCAGCCCCACTAAGAGAAGAAAGCAACCTTTGCCATTAGACCCAACCTTCCTTACTACTTTTAGTAAGTATAATATCCTTCCCCCAATATTTCACTTTTCTTTGACTTTTGAGATATAGATGATTCTAAAAATCATGAAAACCCAAATGTGCCTAAGTGTTTAGATATAGACAGTGTTGAGGACAGTGTCTCTTTAATTAGCTTAATTAGCTTATTTCAACACATTCTAATCTGAGGTTGGGTACTCTCATGAACACGGACCATAGAAAATTGATTACTCTTTAAAAGTTACTTTTTCAGCTAAGCAAAATAATCTATGTATGCCTTGGGTAAAGACTACAGTGTAGCTCAGGGGTGGAGCACTGCAGTGTAGCTGGGGGGGGAGGGTGAAGCACTGCAGTGTAGTTCGGGGTGGAGCACTGCAGTGTAGCTGGGGGGGGGGGGTGAAGCACTGCAGTGTAGCTCGGGGGGTGGAGCACTGCAGTGTAGCTGGGGGGGAGGGTGGAGCACTGCAGTGTAGCTGGGGGGGGGGGTGTGAAGCGCTTGCCTGTATTTGGTCCCTACAACAGGAAAACCACAGAGAAAGGCAATGGGGATGGGAATGACAAAGGAGCAGAGGGCTGAGTTCAGTTTCTGCTTGGCAGATGTATTATCACTACTGACAACTGCAATCTTTATAAAGGACATCAGGGTTTAGACTATAACTTTGGAGAGTTTTTATTTGCCTATAATTCTCAATCTATACTGAATTTCAGAGAACTCTAAGAAGTGCTGCAACCTGGGCCCCACTCCTGGACAGTCACCTCCTCACTCCAGCCTGGGGTTACAACCTGGCATCAGAGTGATTGCAAGGTCCCCCAAATGGTCCTTATGTGGCTCCAAGGCTGAAGCCTTCTAGCCACGCCACCTCTCCTTGTCTGTGTTTCCATCTCTTCTTGACTTCCTGTGGTACTAGAATGAGCAGTTTGGAGGTTCCCAAGGGCATACGGTGCCTGTGACATTCAACAGTTTCAATCAACAAACTGACCCTAGATGGATCTCCTCTGCAGGCAATCCAATAACAAGCTGACAGCTGAGGTCAGCTGCACCGCGGTTGATTACTGCTCATGTTGCTTTCCTCGGTCTCATTGCATGTACCTTTCACACTAAAACATCCATTCTCTTTCCTGGCTGTCAGATATATTCTATGTTCCAGGACACATCTGGGTCTGAGCTTCCACATTAATAAGGGAAGGAAGATGCATTGGGTAAGTGTTTGAAAGTGATGGGGCCGCTGTCTTGGTTGTTGAGACCTGCACAAGAATCTCCCCTCATCCAAGGTCACCACCTAGGATGTTAAAGACGCCCTGTAAACCCCTAAAACTGTGACTAATACCAGACTCGTTGTTTGCTGCCCTTCTTCCTGTATCTACAGAACTGTGAGGAGGTTTCATATATAAACTGGGCACACAGTCAGGGTTAACAACAACATCAAAAAGAACTATTTCGGTATAGATTGTAATAGAAGTCATGTGAATGGCCTTTCTCAAAGTATTTGAACACATTACATTATAGTGGTAGTTCAATGCTTAGTTTATCATAGTTAACTGAATCTGAAGACAATGAAATTCTCCTCAAAAAAGGAGTATGTGAGAGAATGTTTTGTGTACCCAAGGTCCATCAGGTCACCAACCCATTCATGACTTAGTGCCGTTGTTAAATATCCCAGGAAGCCTTGGGGGTTCCTATTTTAGCTCTTAGGGAATTAGAGCTAGTTTCCTTCCACATAAAAACACTTTTCTTTCTGACCTAAGAAGCACAAGCATAGGTCTCTGCTTTTACTTTCCCTGGGCCTATAGCATTCTTCTGAATGTACGACGGTGGGAGGGATGCTGGGAGCTGAAAACCTCTCCAATAAGTCACCACTTTGGGGTCCTGACCCTCCCTAAAATCTAGTTTATACAAAGTCTTAAAGGAGAAGTGCTTTGATCTGGGAAGGAACTATGACAGCTAGTACACAGCATGATGGTGTGCCAGAGAAGAAAGGGCAAGAGCGGGCAATAATCAGCCAGACAAAAACCAAGCCACAGGGTCTCAGATGACCACAGGCTCAAGACTCTGAAGAGTGACCAGGCAACACTGACTTGAGGGGTAAGAATATAAGCTAGGTCATTTGCAGAGTCTTAAGTGGCAATTTGATCTCAGCAAGGCAGGAAACTTGGAGACAAGCATGATGCCAGCTGACGAACTACGCACTTAGTGCATATGAAGGGCTCAGAATGTGTGTTGCCATGGTTACCATTTGTGCCCGGGATGCTGGACCAAGGACTAGCAGGTTTGGATTCTGATGCCATGTAGTGGTGATTGCATTATTCCTAAAAGTATGCAAGGTCAGGTGCATACTTTTCAGTACACATGTTAGAGTTTCATATTCTGCTCAGTTAGAAGACTGAGCTTTAAAATGTTTAATCTGAAAATGGGGCAACGGCTTCATAGAGCATGCTCAAAAGGAATCAACATTGCCTGAGGACTAGAAAAAATAAGCCCAACCCTAATTAGAGATTTAATACATGGTGCCATGTAGACACTTCAGAAACTGTTTGAAACTGGATTTATTCAATATTTGTAATAATTCAGGTCTGATTCATATGGTTGGAGAAACTTATTCCAATATGAATTTTCGGAATCTTACTCTTAAGTCAAGGAGAGAGAGAGAGAGAGAGAGAGAGAGAGAGAGAGAGAGAGAGAGAGAAAACAAAACAAAAACAAGATTAAAGCAACAGCCGCCATATAAAGCAAGGACCTCATATATGCTGCTCTGACCAACAAAGCCATGTAAATTTATGTTTGTTTGTATGGTTTGGGGGGGAGGTTGTTTTGGTGTGATTTGGTGGTTGTTTTGGTTTGTCTCTGCTCTCTCCTTCACGGTGCTGTGTGGACTTTTCTCAGCCATCCTATTTTTACTATTAATACAAATTCTATTTTAGGGCATATGACGCGTATTTTAAATAAGCAGGATCTATAATTCAAACTGTGTGCAGAGCCAGACCGGCTCCCTTCCCCTTAGGCTAAATCAATGATGCTTCCCTAATGACTGGATCAGATTATGTTCAACGTAATAGATAATCCCTTCCAGCTTTGCCTTTCCTGTTCAGAAGGCCAGCCCCTCTTTACAAATGCTTTTTTGTGAGAACATTTGCAAACATCTCCCCAAGTTTTCACTCAGAATTTAATCACAACTTAGAGAAAGCCTCACCAAGCAAGTAGAAATGTCTTCAGAAATGCAGTTTCCCATCCATCCTTCTCAAAGGGATGCAGCCCAGACTCCTGGGAGGACTGGGTGCTTCCCATCCGGGTGGGGTGGGGAGGGAACTGCTGTTTCTGCCACAGCTTTCAAGCCAGGCTGGGTGTTAGAAACCAACAAAGGTGAGAGGCAGCTTTTCTGCTAATTTCCAACTCTCAGGGTTGGGATCGCTCCTCAGCACCAGGCTATGTTGTGCATGCCTTCTTCTAAATGGTGCCTACTACAACTCTCTCACGGTGGTTTCACCCATCTAAGTGACAAAGGGCATTTGAAGCATCTCTGAATTGATCCTGGACCATCCCAAGGCACCGTTCCACCACATGCTCACAGGCAGTAATCAATACATGCATCATTGTAACGGCTACCACTTGAGGATTATGTGCAAAGCTCACTGACCCTTCAAGCGCGTTCCCACGGTGTTTCTGAAGTATTCGTGCTGAGCTGACTTCAACAAATACCACCAGTTAAAAGGAAACTGTCTCCCCACTTTTGCCTCATAAATCATTAGTGCAGACATGGGTTATGCCTCTGCTCAACACTTTAAATCAGTGATTATCTTCGAGTTTTTTTTTGTCTGTGACAGGATTTCCCTGTCCAATTAATTTAAATATTAGTGTAACAGAAGGCCTGTGATTGGACAGGGAAAAGGGAGACAGAGGTAATGTGAGACCCCGACTTAGAGTGTTTCTCCCTGGAAGGTAAAGCCCCTGGACGTTCCCCAAGCTTGTTTTTCCTGATCTCTAAAAACACAGCCAGAAAGAAGCTCTTTGTTCTCTATAGCCAGCAAAAAAGCCTTTTTGTTTCTATACTTTACAACCAGAGATGCCTGCCTTCCTGTGCCGAGAACATGGAGATAAAAATTCAGAAAGAACTCACTCCCCACTCCTGCCTTGTAAATTTCACCAAGGACACCCAGAAGAGAAGAACTCTTCCCAACTCCTCCCAACTCCTCCCAACTCTCCTCCCAACTCCTCCCAATTCCTCAGCTAGCTGTTAAAAGCCCCCTTCTGTCACCGCTCGGGTCGAACTCCCCTGCCCTGGGACGGAGGTACTTCGTCCTCAGCTAGCTGATAATAAAACCTCTTGCAGTTTGCATCAGGTGTGTTTTTCTCTCGGGACACTGGGGTGCTGGCCAGCTCATCCGGGGACTTGAGCGGAGGCCCAGCTTAGGGGGTCTTACAGTAAGAGTTATAGAGACAGGGAGCAACCCAAGAGAAGGGGAGAAGGAAGCAAGATGGAGGACAAACAGGATGATTGAGATTACTCATGGCTTTAGATAGCCACAGATAGCTATATCATACAGGGATAGAATAACTGGGATAGCTTGTCTAATCTAGGTGGGCAGTTTGTACAATTATCAATTGGCCCTGAATTTATTGCATGGGCATCTTATATACTAAAAATTTATTGATATATAAATCTGACTGATTAATTATAAGTTTCAAGAGTTTTGTTTTACTGGGTTACTGGAATGTGGGGCAGCTGACCACATTGAGTTTGTGGCTGAGAAAGTACGGGAGGCACTGAGACAAGTGAACCAGAGCTAAAGAAACTGCCATCAATTGGTGCTGGGCTAGCTTAGAGACAGAGGCAGCGAGACTGCTGCCAGCGCAGAGAGTAGCTGGGTATAGCTACTGGGAACTTGCTGTTCTTTTTTATTATTTCCCACAACACTTGTCAACACAACCATTCATTGAGTTCTCACTCTGCTCCCAAGCACTGTGCCGAGCAATGCAATCTTGGTTTCTTTTCCTGTTACTGTGATACAATATGCAATGCATATAATAGCATAAAACATGTACAGTAGTATATAATATCTACTCTGTACCCTGACAAAGCAACTCAAGGGACAGAGGGTTTGTCTCACAGTTCAAGGTTGTTATGCAGGGAAGCCACAGCAATGGGAATCTGAGGCAACTTGTCTCATTGCATAGACAGTCAGAAGCAGAGAACAGCAAGTGCTTCTATTCAGGCCATTTCTGCCTTTGTCTTCAGCCCAGGGTTACATATTCGAAGTAGCACTACCTATGTTGGGTGGGTCTCTTACTTCGATTATTCTAATCAAGATAATCCCCCATAGACTTGCCCCCCAAAGCCGTTCTTCCAGGTAATTCTAGATTTCATAAAGGTGACTAACCATCACACATGCGGACACATTCTCTCTATCCATCTTCATAACATCTGAGAAATAAGTACCAGCCCAGTACATAAGCTAGGAAGTTGAAGCCTCAACAAACTCAAGGTCTTTCTGGGAGCCAAGGGGACAGCAAACTTCATGACTCAGCTACCAGGAGCCCTTCTGACCAGCAACTGTTTTTAAAGACTAACATCACAGTATATTACTAATACAGTATATTCGTAAACCAAGTGTGCATCCTAGCATCCTGCTTCCCGCTTAGGCATTAGCGCTGTACCTGCAGCTTGAACAGTTCTTCCTGTTTGTCTGCTGCACCTGAAATCCTCTCCACATTTTTCAAGAGAATGTCCATAAGGGATTTTACCTTCATAAATACCTAACCACATTTCAAGTTTATTGATATTTTGTGTGTTGGGAAGGTTCTTCCTAGTGTCTATGAATTTAATAAAAGGAAAATGTTTCATAAGGCATGTAGGTATCATTTCGAAAATCTATTTCTCCTTAGTATGGCGTTCATCTTGCCTTTCTATTCCCCTGGTGTTTCTATAGTAACCTGGCATCCTCAGCTGCCACCTTCCATTGGCACCAAAGGATCATTTATAATCACCCCCCCCCAACTTGTTCTGAAATACAGCTTCCAACTCACAACACAACAGATCGTGCGAAAGTTTAGCAAGACCCGGAGCATTTCTTGAGTTAAGCTCACATTTTCACAGGGGTGAAACTATCAAGAATGGTGGTGTTGTAGGACTCAGCTTTCAGATTCACAGCTAATAAAAAGAAGCTTGCTGGCATGGAGGATCCTGGGAGTCAGGATATAACTCTTACACCTGCAACAGTGCCTCACACGATGAGAACAAATAACCAGAGACACAGCCACAACCAGCCAAAGAGAGCTGCAGAAACGTCTTTCCTGAGGTTACTCTCACCACCACCCCTGCTGCCCCTGCCAGCACCTCTGGCTCCTTTATACAGAACAGGATATGACTGGATTATTCCTCATATAAGATAATCTGTTTCTGTAATCAGGGCCTGTCATGGCACTACTACAAGAGCCACTCAAGCTGGGAGGTACAGGAGCATTCTTTCAGAGTGACACACAGCCTTGCAAGCTCACAACGACACTTGGGTGGCCACCATTCACCGCCTACTGTGAAACCACACTGGTTGTCATGGTGCTAGAAATTGCTTTTTTGTGGGGGTGGGAGAGTGGGGACATGCACACATGTATCTGTGGGTTCATGCACATGTGGAAGTCAGGGCAGCTTCAGGAGTTGTTTCTTGGGTGGTATCCAATTTGTTTTTTGTTTTGGTGTCTCACTGAACCCTGGGCCTCAGCACTGAGGCTAGCTGGTCCACAGTCCTCACAAATCCACCCATCTCTGTGTCCTGGGATTAGAAGTGTGTACCACAACACATGGTTTTTTTCACCTGGGTTCTGGGGCTCAAACACAGGTCCTTGTGTTTTCAAGGCAGGTACTTTATTGCCATCTCCCGGCCAATGAACTACTTTTTTAAAAATGTATTTACCTTATGAATAGACCAATTACATCAAGTTCCCATTTATATAAATAAATTTTCTAAATCCATACACTCAAAATGTACCATATCTGCTCCATTCATTATCTCTCCAACTCTGTATCAACTGATGGCAACACATAAAGATATGAAATTGTACTCAACCATAAAAAAAAATTAAATCATGCCATTTGTAGGAAACTACACAGAACTAAAATTATGTTAAGCAAAGTAACTCAGTGTCAGGAAGATAAATAATGTACTCTTTCTCTCATATGTGGATCCTGGATTTTAAGTTTTTACAGCCATGTATATATGTGTATGGAGGAGAGAGTATAGGTCATGGAAGTGGGAAGGGGACCCTTAGAGATGAAAGGGAGAGCTTCAGGGGAGGGGAGAAGGAGAGTAAGGATCTACAGCAGGAGATAGAGGGAGCCCTATCCAAGAGAAGAGAGCAAGGGGAGACAGGGAGAAGGCTGGGGGATAACCAACACAGCATATGAAGGTGCTTGAATGAAGCCCATTGTTCTGTTATGCTAACATAAAAACAGGAGTTTAAACTCTCCTCCTAAGAAAAACTCCAGGGTATCCAGTCATGGGGTCGGGGGGGGGGGGGGGGGGGGGGCGGTGTGCCTGTAATCTCAGCACTCAGAAGCAGAGAGGAGAAGAAGCAAGAATTTGAGGAGGGCTACATAGAATTTGAGGAGGGCTACATATCACGATGTTTTAGGTGGGATCTACCATGAGCAGCCTCCAGCACACTCAGTCCACCATGAACTGATCTGCTCTGCTGTGCCATTTCACACCAAAACCCTTCAAAGCCCTAGCCATAACAGCCTTTCCCCCTGTCAAAGAGAAGAGAAAACTCCAGGCGAAAACACTCACCACTGGCTTCTTGTAAATATTTAAAAGGAAGAGGTAATACTAATCCTACAGGTATTCATCCAGAAAACAAAACAGAGGGAGAACTTTCTACAAATCTGAATTAAGAAGCCAGACTTCTTTTAACAGTATCTTATAAAATTCACCACCTGTTCATGGTAAATACTCCTACAAACCAAGGATAGAAGTGTCTACGTGCAGGGCAGACAGTCAGGTCCCACCACTGCTGCTCAAAAGCTCTTGGGCACCCAAGTGTCCCACCTTCCTACAGTGGCAGGAACCACTCAGTTCTGAGGAGATCCCATGAAGGGGAAAGAAGAAACTGCCTAAGAAACCAAGTGAGAATTCTTTCATCTTCTCTGCAGCATGAAGCTCTTTCTATCCAAGGGAATAGAATAGACCAAAGCCTCCTGAACTGGAGTTTATAGGTCTATGTTGAATTTCTCTACTCTACCATGTCTGGATAGCTTCTCTGATCTCAGTGAAAAATGACAAACTCACTTTTCTTCTTTTCTTTTCTTTCCTTTTCTTTTTGTATTGTTTTAAATTTATGTATTTAAATCTAATGCTGCCCCCCAGTTCCCTTTCACAGTGTTCCTCCCGCCATCCTCCTTCCCCTTCGCCTCTGAGAAGATGCTCCCCTGGGCATCCCCCAATCCTGCTGCATCAAGTCTCTGTACGATTAAATACATCCTCTCCTATTGAGGCCACACAATGCAGCCTGCTACTGTATATGTACAGGGATGGAGGGGGCAGTCAGACCACTCTGTGTATGCTTTTTGGTTGGTCTCGGGGAGCTCCCAGGGGTCCGGGTTAACAGTGTTGGTCTTCCTGTGGGGTTGCCATCACCTTCAGAACCTTTAATCCTCGCCCTAACTCTTCCAAAGGGGTCTCTGACCTCTTTCCAGTGTTTGTCTGTGGGTATCTGCATCTGTCTCAGTCAACTGCTGGGTAAAGCCTCTCAGAGGACAGCTATGCTAGGCTCCTGCCTACAAGCACAACATAGCATCACTAATATTTTCAGGGATTGGTGTCTGCGCATGGGATGGGTCTTAAGTTGAGCCAGTCACTGGTTAGCCATTCCTACAGTCTCTGTTCCATCATTGTCCCTGTATTTCTTTTAGACAGAACCAAATTTAGGTCAAAAGTTTTGTAGATGGTTTAGTGTCCCCATTCCTCCACTGGGGGTCCTGTGTGGCTAATTGAGGTGATCTTTTCCAGTTCCATATCCTCACTGCTGGGCATTAAAGCTAAGGTCACCTACATTGACTCCGAGAGCCTGCCCATCCCAGGTCTCTGGGACTTCCTAGAGATTTCCCCACTCTCAGCCTAAGGCAGCTGCATATTTCCACTTATTTTGCTGACCCTCTGGGCCTCTCTTCTGATCTCCCAATACCTGATCCTGTCCCCCTATTCACCTCTGCCTCTCCTCTCCCACCCAGGTCCCTCCTTCCCTCTGCCTCCCATGACTATTTTGTTCCCCAATCTAAGTGGAATTGAAGCATCCTCACTTGTACTTCCTTCTTGTTTAACTTCTATGGTCTTGGGTTGTATCATGGGTATTCTGTAGTTTTTGGCTAATATCTACTTATCAGTAAATACATACTATGCATGCCTTTTTAGGGTCTAGGTAACCTCACTTGAGATATTTTCTAGTTCCATCAATTTTCCTGCAAAATTCATGATGGAGGACTCACTTTTCCAGGAGGACATCCTCTTCTCTGCCTGACCTCATCTGGGGAGCCCAACCTCCCCAGATATACCCTCTACCTGGGGAAGCTCCCATTGTCCTTGGCAAACTTTCAAGTTCAGCTTCTCCCCATTCCCCTTCACCATAAGAACTTGACCAGAAAGTACCTGGGATTCCTGGAGTACCTCTCCATGCATTCACAAGACTTCAAACTCCAGCCCATGATTTACATTCACCCTGAAAAGTCTGTCCCCCTCTTCAAGGTTCATATATAGTCCTTGGTCACCCAGAATAAAGTGTATGCACACAGCTGTTTCACTGAAGATTGTCTAAGACAGCTGTTTAATTGAGAGCTATAACACTAAATTAAATCCTCAGAGAAGTCCCCCACCCCTGCACCTATTCCCAGTAGGACCAGAATCCTGTAGACTCCACCCATTCCTGACTCTATCCTTCCAGCCCAGTGTGAAGTGGAGCCTAGACACCCTGAGGGAAGAAACAAAGGATGACTCAGAAGCACAGCTGATCCTCAACATGCATCCCACATGTTGATTTCAAGACGAGTCAGTCAAGTTCTACCCCTTACCCATTTTAGGATTAAAATAAAATGTCTGTGCCTCTGGAGTACACACCTCTTCTGTTAGAAGATACTAACATTCATATACCTATTGCCCTTACTAAACACATACACACACACACACACACACACACACACACACACACACACACACACACACAAAGTTAACAAAAGATTCATAAAAACTCAATGTACTAGGCATTATTCAGACTACCTACTTCTAATGCTAGTTCTCATGAAAAAATTACCATCTATAATTTGCCCAGCAAATGCACTGAGAGCCACAGAATTGATCTGGTGGAGGTCACCAAAATACAAAGCCTTGCCTACCACCTTGGCCCACTCCCTGCAGCCAAAGACTATAATCAAGTATTCACTATGGTACCCCCCCCCATTGACAATAAAGATGTAAGGATATGCTCTGTACCCCAGGCATGGTAACACACTCCTGTCATCCCAGCATCCTAGAGGCTGAAGCCAGAGAACAGCATGGCATTACTGGGCTGCATGTTAACACTCTGGCTCAAAGAAAAAATTGCTCTGTATTTTCAGTCAGAAATATTTCAGAGAATGAAAACATCTGGCAAAGAGAAAACACAAATACCAGGGAATAGGTTCTTTCACATTTTGGCTTAGCTAGGAAAGTCATTGAATGTTAAATGCCAGTGACATTATAGGACTTAAATTTTCGCATTAAAATGTGTAATATTGGATGATTGTACATTCTGTTTGTGTGAAGGCAGGGGAGGCTTACTCTCCAAGACTGCAAATGTCATTACAAAGTGTTACATATTTATTAGCTCATCTGCTGCTCCAGCAGTATGGGAGGGGGAAGGAGTCTTACTATAAGTAATTTCTTCACAGTTACAGTTTTACCACCTGATGTGCAAAATAACAACACTCGGTAAGCATTTATTATTGTGCTGAGCAATTTCAATTTTCAATTGAATTCGTGGTGTTCTTTAAAGCCCACAAAAGTGAACATTTGCTTCACTTCAGGTTCCATTTCCATCTCTTGGTTGAAAAGAATATTCACTGGTACCTGGGAAATTCGGGACTGGAGAGTTGCCAGTATGGCTTTAGGGGAGGAGGGTTGGTTAGTGCTGGAAATGGCCACAGATGTGACCGCTGGGCACTACAGAGTAGACACCACTTAAGAGACAAGGTAGGTGAATTTGAATCAGATAGGTGGCTCTGGTGGGAGCCAGCTGCTATATTTTGCTAACCCTAGATTGAATTGTCCTACAAGCTGTGACTGTTTCTCTTGGCAAAATACCAGTCTATGTATCAGTTGAGGACTCTTTCAATAACAACCAATCCCCAAATAACAAAGACCCCAGCAGAAAACCACAGCCGAGTGTGACATCCACACCTAGAAAGGGTAGAAATGAGCCATCATGAACAGAGTACCCTGTCCCTCTCCTGCCTTGATCCCCCCTAAAAAGTTGGCTTTGAGGGTCGGAACCGATATCTCACAGGTCTTTATCCCGTAACAAAGCTGCCTATTATGTCTTCTTTAACATGTGTTCTTGCTACCAATGCTGCATTACAAAACACTCCAAATTTAAAAGATAGAAGACCAGAACCACAGCCTCATACTCACGAGTTTTTGTTTTTGTTTTTGTTTTTTTCTGTGACTTAGCTCTATGATACCTGTGGCTTCAGCTGGGAAGATTCACATGAGTGGGGAATGACTAAAAGTCTGGCAATTGCAATGATCTGGAAGTTTCTTCTTACATGTTTTTAGTGTTCAGTAGAGGACAGATGAAGGCTAGACTTTGGCTGGGACTACTGACTGGAAGACCTACTTGTGGCCTCTCCACTAGTTATTTCCAACGGGACAGTTGGGTCCTAAGATGGGATATCTAGAAAGTTCAGTAGAACAAGATGAAAGCTGTACACTGTTGGAGATTGGTTCTAATGCCCTGTCTTATTTCAGCTCTCAAAAACCATGATTCCAGACCCTGCTCTCAACTGCCTTTGATTGATAATGAATAAGGGCTGGAGAGATGGCTCAGCAGTTAAGAGCACTGACTGCTCTTTCAGAGGTCCTAAGTTCAATTCCCAGCAACCACATGGTGGCTCACAACCATCTGTAATGGATTCTGATGCCTTCTTCTGGTGTGTCTGAAGACAGCTACAGTGTATTCATATAAATAAAATAAGTAAATCTTTTTTTAAAAATTCCCATGACAGGGAAGGAAAAGGATGAAACTTAAAGGCCCACTGGTATAAGAATCCAGAAAAGTGGCCCTAGAGGCCACTTCTCAGTTGCGTCTGGGATAGCCCAGATGAAATATAGATTTTAAAATATATTAACTCAAGAATGCTGAAGGGGGGTGTTTATCAGCTACAGGGAGGACTAGAAGTGCCCAGCCATAGAGCTAGTCAAGGTATCAAAATTAGCTTCTCTCTCTCTCTCTCTCTCTCTCTCTCTCTCTCTCTCTTTGTGTGTGTGTATGTGTGTGTGTGTGTGTGTGTGTGTGTGTGTGAGAGAGAGAGAGAGAGAGAGAGAGAGAGAGAGAGAGAGAGAGAGAGAGAGAGTTTCATATGAGAACCCACAGTGCTCTGGCAGATGGCTGGAAGAGACACCTGCCAGGAGCCAAATCAGTTTAACTCATCCATCACTACAGAGCACCTTTCCAAGCCAATATCAGAAGTCACATGGAATTTTTGCACAGCAGTCTATTGTTTAGTGTGACAGTTAATACTATCGATTTGACAGAATCTGGAATCCCCTAGGAACCAAACTTCTGGATATATCCATGAGACAGTTCCTAGACTGGTTTAATTCAGACAGGAAGGCCAATGTTAAATATGACAGGAATCATATCCTGGACTAAGATCTGGGACTGAATAAAAGGAAAAAATAAATCTGCGTCGAGCAGCATTCATCTCCCTCTCCTTCCTGACTACAGATCCAGCACAATAATATGCTGACCCGGACCAGCAGGTCATTCTTCAGTAATCGTCCTAAGAAAAAAGGACCAGGAGATGGGGAATAAAAAAGATAGCACAGGACGTCTTGAACAAGCTGATGGCTATGTCAAGCTAGTGTATTAAGAAGTACAAGATCTTATATTTAGTTCTCAAATGGAGAAAAATGGGACAGAGTTAGTAGAAAGCCATCTTACAATGGGATAAAGTTAGCAGGAAGGAAATCAAGCAATGTTGCACAAGGGGAACACAAGTTCATTACATCTCAAGTGCATCATAGATGGAGCACACACCAGCTTGGAGACTGATAAACCCAGTCTCTTCAGAGGGAAAAGCCAAGTTCCAAGGAAACAAAACCAAGACCTGACCCCAACCCCAGAAGTTAACATCAGTGTCGTCTTCTGTCACTCTCTGTCCAACAAGGCAAGACCTCCCACTGAACACAGAGCTCACCAGTTCTAGCCAGCACAGCTCATGGATTCTAAATGTCTGCCTCCAGAGTGCTGGGGTTAGTGGCAGCCACCATGCTGCCCAGCTTCTTTGTGGGTTATAGAGACCCACACTCCGATCCTCAGACTTTGACAGCAAGCACGTTATCCTCTGATCCACTTCCCAAGAGCCTCTTCTTCTCAACCCGCAGAGCATAAACTTGATTATTTTTATATCCATGTTCTGTGTTATTAAGGATGTGCCATTGTATTCCCATTGTAGGATTTTGGGAAAGGTGTACACATACTCAAGGACTTAGCACCAGAACATTTTGTGAAGGATAGCTGTATTATATTTTATGACGTGATCTGGATCTTCATTGGAGATTAGGAAGATAAGCTGAGTTGACAAAGGGTAACGTTACAATGGTTCATTTTAGATGACTCGCTTAAGTTATCAGACCCCCAAACAGACAATAAAACATCTAGGCTTATCTAGTCTGGATATGAGCATCATCTAACCTACTGGGGCTGGAGGACAAATTCATGCTCTCAGCTCTGTAGCTAGGACATGCCTATTTCCTCTCACTTGTGGACATCAGAGAACTAAAAAAATGCATACCTTTAGACTTCAGACTTATACCAATGTCCCTCTTTTCCTAGTTTCTCAAACCTTCTCCTTAAAGTAAGAGTTACCACTAGTTTTCAAGCCTTTGCTCTCACACTGAATTGCAACATGGTCTTCCTTCACTTTCTGGCTCGCAGGTGCCATGTTTTGGCTTGTTGATCTTCACAAATAAATGAGCCAATGTTCAGAATAAACTCCCTCTCGTATCCCTATATACCTTCTTTGGATTATTCTCTTTTGGCTATTGCACTGTCAATGGAAATCCCAGATATTTTTCTTTAATGCTATAGTTATTGTCTCAATTTATCACAGTTATCACTATTTTTGAAATGGTGGCTGCATATGAGACAACTCACTCTTCCTCTAACTATTGTACATATTAATTAAGGTGCATATCCCAAACATGGGTGTTTAAAAATGTTTAATAACTTTTCTAATAAAATTGGTTTCCATTATAATCATATGCATAAAAACTTGCTTCTGGGAGCAGAACACATGGCTCAGAGGCTGAGCACTTGCTGTTCTTTTTTTTTTTTTCTTTTTAAAACACACCTTTAATTTTGAACATCCTATTTTCCAATTAGGAACAAATAAATAATTACATAAAAAAGATACTTGGTTTCAGATCTGAAAGTTGACAACCCAAGAGACAGTGGTTAAAGGTGGCAACCACTGGAAAATGGAACAAAGGACTAGCTGGTAGATTTAGAGTTTAAACTAGAGTGAGGCAGAAGACATGATGATATAAGGACACACAGTGAAGGATGTATATAGACATATAGGCTACAGATATATACATTAGTTGGATCCACTGTTAAAACTAGATGAAGTTTTTAATATACTCCTAAATTCGACAACTTCCATTAGCCTAAACTCGGAAGCAACAACATTCAAATGAGTTAAGCTATGTAAAATGAGAAGTCACAACCTTTATTGAAGAGCAAGTAAACACGGTACGTATCCTATGTACAGGCGGCACATGGTGCCAACTGCATCTGCAGATGTAGCAGTCCATTGGAGTTATGCCTTTGTCACGGCCTTAGACAAATTCTGAACTAGTGTACAGTTCAGCCGTGCCAGCGTGCTGATCTTAGCATGCTTAGATGCTGCATACTTGTTCTTGACAGTCATGTGCTTTGTAAGGCCACAGTTCACCATGACTACATTCTTAGCCAGGTGCTACATAACAGGAAGCAGGGAGTCTTCCGTGTAGGATAGGTAGTGCTGCAGAGTTGGTGTCCATTCACCGTTGTCAAGAATTTTCAGCGCTAAGCAGAAAGCCCCAGCTGCAATTTGAGAAGGAGCAAAATGCACCATGTCGTAGTCCAGCATGGAGAGCTCCATGAGGTATTTGGCCAAAGTGTGCTGCTCGACGTCAACCTCTCCGACTTTAGATGCTCTGCGGAGGAAGTGCAGAGGCAGAGGGTGACCCAGGCTGAAGTTCAGAACTCTGAGAATCTTCATCTCCATCTGTCTGATCTGGTGCTTAGCTAGGTGTTGTTAGTCACAAAGGCGAAGTCACCTATTTCTGGAGGGTACATCTCATATTTGCTTGCGATAAACATGGCAGTTACACCGACCAGCTGCAGCACCTTCTTGGGCACACAACTGTTCTGCATGAACCGATCAATCATGGACACAGTCATAAACATGGTCTCCTGAAGCAGCCTAAATTTCATCTGAACCTGTATTAGCCAGTCAATGAGGATAGCTCTCATGTTTCCAGTCACTTCACGACCCTGTAGGTATTTTGGTCTAACTGACTGCTCTTCCTCCAGTTGTCGGAGATAAGCATAGATATCTTTCACATATTCACTACAGAGGTTTGGGTCAGCTCCATCATCTGCTCACTCACTGCAAGGATTACATCAGAGAAAGCCTGACACAGATACTCTTCTGCAGGCGCACATCCAGATGTTTCCATTGGGCTTGGAGAGGGATTATCAACCAAAATAGGTTCAGGAGAAAGCTTCTCTTCTCTAACATGTTCAAGTTCAGGTTCAGGCTCAGGCTCAGCAAGTTCCACCTCTAGTTCACACACAGGCACCTTCTCTACAGGTTTTGGTAGGGCTTTAACAGTACCTTTTCCAGTACCTAGCATTTTTGCTTCCCTTTTCAGAGGCACTCTTGCCTGTAGCTCTTCGCTGACTTTATTACCAATGTCTCCAAGAGCAGTTCTCGGTCTCAGCCCGGGCTTGGCAGCAGCAGTAACTGTCACAGGCACACGCTTGGCGCCTGCCATACTGACCTTGGCCTTATTTTCTGTGTTAATTTTTGTGTTCCTAGTGACCCTGAGCACCATGGCTCCTCCGAAAGCAGAGGTTCCCCGATTCGAGAAGACACCCTAACCTCTGGCTATCCACAGCTAAACACTAACAGCCACACTTGCTGTTCTTGCAAAGGATGCAGGTTCAGTTTCCAGCATCTATATCAGGCAGATCACATCTGCCTATGACTACAGTCCCAGAAGATCTGATGCCCTCTTCTAGCCTCCACAGATACCTGCACACATGAGGTGCACACACACACACACACACACACAGTTACACAATATACAATGAGTTAATTTTTAAAAAAAAAAACAGAAAACTTTGCTCTGAGGAATCATCAGGCATCTCTGATTATCAAGGGAGACCATGCCATGCAAGACACACCCCTCAGCAATTCAGAGTATGTGTTCTATTATGTTGAACTCTGTGACTAAGAAAATTATGCACTCTCCTGGGTGCTTATCTTGTGCATGGGCAACACCAAGGGGATGGTAATTTCTGGAACCAAGAGTAGAGATATTGATGACTAAAAGAACCTGGGACGTCCTTTCAGGCCTGACTACTTTTACTTAGGCCTTTGAAACTTCTGATAAAATATTGATGCCTGCTAAGAATTCTGGCTACTCTTCCAAAGGACCTGGGTTCAACTCCTAGCACCCACACACCTCTTTCTCAGTCCTTCCACAGACTGGACCTTCCTCATACTCACAAAACAAATCCAGATGATGGCATGGGAAATGGCTGCCCTCTTGTGAGTGCATGACCTTTTAGGGCGTGCAAATATTGTAATTAATGGAGGATTTCCCTCACCTATGCTATCATCCTCCAAATCTGGGTGTGATGCCTTATGAAGGCTGGCATGATGCCTTCCTACTGGGATGAGTTGCAGGTTGGCATGTGCACCCTTTGTTCAACCTGACCTCTGTGCCAGAACCCTTTGTTCAGATGGCACCCTGTGACATGACTCCTATAAGCCTTCTGGGGAACCAAAAGAAATAATGTCATATCCATGACGTGAACAAAGACCAGTCTTCCTGTGTGGCCACAGAATGTGCCCCAGGGAGACAGCATCATCATTCCTTAAAGATGAAAACCATCCAACTTTCTTCTCCAACTGTTTCTGCCTACAAAACACAGCAAGGTGTGAGAAGGGAAAGCCAGAGAAGATGCTCAAGCTTTCCCTGGGAAGACAAATGTTAGAGGTGGCTGCGTTACATGAAGCCTCTGTAGATCCAAGGGTGTCTGCGTGGACACATGCGCCATTTTTAAACTCCTTAAACACCAAAGGAGGGGGAGGAGGAGGGGGGAGGGGAGGGGAAGGAAAAGAAGGGGGAGGGGGAGGAGGGGAAGGAGGAAGAGGAGAAGGGGGAGGGGGAGAGGGAGGAAGGGGGGAGAAGGAGAAAAACTTTGTGAATCCCTTTAGTGACTTTGTTGAGCTTTTGTGTGACATGGTGCACCTGGGGCTATTAGTGCCAGGTGCACTAATTTGTTGCTGTCAAACTATCCTACAACTTGGTACAACACAGCATTCCTGTGGCCCAGAATGAAGGCACTCCTTAAGCTAAGGGTCTCTGCTTCAAGGTCTCTCACAGACAGCAACAAGAGGCTGGGATTCATTGTGGGCTCACCTGAATGCCCCTAAGGGAACATCTGCTTCCAAATACATTCCCATTGTTACTGAGTTCCTTGCTGGCCATTTCAGAGTCCCCCTCCCTCAGTCTTGCACTACACGGGACCTCTCCACAGGGTGCTCACAGTATGGCAGCTGGCTTCTATGAGAGGGAGGGAGAAAGAGAGCGAGAGAGAGAGAGGAGAGTGAGAGCGAGAGCGAGAGAGAGAGAGAGAGAGAGAGAGAGAGAGAGAGAGAGATACTAAACAAAAACAAAGGAGAAAAACCAGTCTTCTTATACCATGACTGTGAAAGCGATAGCCTTTCACTGTTTTGAGTCTGTGCAGTACAATCAAGTCATAAGCCCAGCATATGCTGAAGGAACCGGTTAAACAAGAGCATGCGCACAAGGCAGCAAAGCTTATAGAAGCAATCCAGAAGCTGCCCACTGCCATGTGTAGTTGAATGAAACTGCTCACCCCTCACCACTTACGGGTTCAGCCCACTCCACATTGTAAATGTGTCATGTCACTGCTCTGCAAACAGCACGGCACAACTGTTTCCACACTTCTACTTGCTTTGCATTAGCTATGGGAAGCAATCTAGCGATGCTCCTGCGTTCCATGGGAACACTCCACTATTCTACATGATATTTGAACAAGCACAGATTTGAGTATCCACAAAGGGTCCTGATGAAGAATATCAAGGAACAACTGTATATTGCCAAGCAAGCCTAAAGGTTGCAACCTGGGACCCCTCGGCCCTGGGAGATTTTAGGGGTTTTCAGGGCTTGGAGCCAAACGTTAAATATCATGGACATTGCTGGAAAGAAGATCTATAGTCTCCACTGGATTCTTTTTTTTTTTTTTTATGGTTTTAGAGCTTTATTGTAGAAAGGTAGAGAGAAAGAGAGAAGGTAGAGAGAGGCCAGCCATGGCCACGTGGAGAGAGGGGGAAACGGAGGGGCCCCACTGGATTTGTAAATGATCTCAAGACTCCAGAAAGATAACGAACTGCTCCCAAAGTTTCTAGATGGTACCTCAGGACCAATAGAGGAAACAGTCAAATGGGTAACAGGTGGAGGATAGTAGGCCTGTGTCCGCCTGTTCCAAATCTATCCTGTCCCGCAGAGAGTGAAGCAGAGGTCTGGGGAGTGGAACTGAGAAGAGGGTGTGGCAGACCCAGGGTCCCAGGGTCCTGAATGGCTTGGGGGCGGGGCTTGTTCTGCTTTCATCATTGTAAGTAAGGTCTCTGGAGACCAGTGTGAAGAGCGGTATGCTGAGTATCAAAGCCACACTGAAAACATGAATCTTTTTCAGGAAATGTACAAATTGCGCCAATATGATATCCTGACAAATAAACACCATTCTGAATTCTGTTCTTTTATCTGTAGGGTTCTGTGTGTTTGTTGTTTTGGGGGTGGGGTGTATGTTGGTTTGGTTTGGTTTGGTTTGGTTTCTTTTTTCTGTCACTTGGTTTGAAAGAGCTTGTGATAAACTTCAGTGGCACCATCAGTTATCGAATAGTAGGCAGGCTCTTCAGAATCCATTCTGTATCCTGAGGGGAAAGACGATGGGCTAATTGCTTCTCAACTGTGTGACTAAAATCAATCTTGGAAAAGAGATAGCGGTTGGAGATAGCAGCTAACCCCCTCAGTGAAACTCCTTTTGTAAGAGAAGGCCCCTCACCCTGCAATTAAAGCAAATTGTAAGGCTTCAATACCATGCCCCAGCAAGAGGGATGTCTGTTAAATCTCCTGTACGTCCTACTCTTCAAGGAAATTAACCTCTGGCCTTCAGTTTCAAGAAAATGAGACTAATGAGAGGACTTGCTGCAGTGGGCTGCAGGAATTACTACATCAGAATCTTGAGATGAAACACATGGCCAAGCTTGTGACCCAGAGTAAGTCCTTCTGGGCAGCCTCCCATGGGGCCGCTTTCCCTTTGCACCCACGTTGCTGGATGATTTCTCTCCTGCAGCTCTTGAATCTGATCTTGCTGCTTCTGCATCATGGTAATTCTGTTCCCTCTCTCCTCTGCAGTTTCTTGCCCAGGAATCCTAAAAGTCCACCCTCTTTCACCCTGCCCAGCCATTAGCCATTGGTTCTTTATTGATTAATCAAAAACCAGTTGGTACCCTCAGCATCTGAGCATGCAGACTCCAGTGTAATTTTGGGAGCCAAATTAATACAAAGCATTAGAACCAATCCCCAACACTATACATGTTTTCTACTCCCCCAGGTCCTCACACTGGCCCTGACTCATGGCTAATACTGTGAGAATACTCCTGGAATCCATGGTGTCTGTCACATCCTGAGACTTCACTTCCTGGCCCCTGAGACTTCCAGAAGCATCAAAAACTGTACTTCAGGTAGGAATATAGGAAGACACTGAGGGGTAGAGCCCTACCTCATGACATGTATCTTTCTCAGACCCATTTTGAAGCCCCTAGGCCCCTACTTAGATGCTCCTGGGCATGGGTACCCATGATCAATAGGGAACACCCCTTGGAAGCAGCTGCATCTCCTCAATGAATGTATTCTTTGCCACTGTCATCAATAATGTATGAATCAAAAGGATTGATCTTAGTGACTGAAGCCATTACAATCTATCAAGAATAACTTGAACTTGTGTGGGAACAAGAACAACTTGGAAACATGGAAACATGCATTTTGAAAGCCTATGAGCTCCAGGGAAACATATTTCACAATGATCCCTCCCCGTTGAAAAACAGGGGAGCCCCCACATGGCATTCCTTCACCCAGTTCAACTTCATAACCAACTTAAGAGGTTTCTGTAGAGTTACAAATGGTAAATAAAATGAGGCAGGCCTTGGTGGGCTGTTTTCTAAGATCTGCATATGATTTGAAAGTAAATGTAGCAGAGAAAGGTTGAGAAAAAGTAAAATTTAACATTTATTATGAAATAATTTTCCATAGCACTATAATAATCCATTAACCCCAGAATAAAGCTGATATCATTATCACTTTACCGCAGCATCTGGTCTGACATTTTCCAAGGCAAACAAAAGCATAAAGTGCAACTGTGTCTCCTTAGATGTTCTTCTATGCTGTTTTGCATGCATGCACATATAGGAGGGTGTGTGTGTGTGTGTGTGTGTGTGTGTGTGTGTGTGTGTGTAATAAAGCTCATTACCCAAAGTAGAAAATACCCAGTGCTAAGAAGGTTCCACTTTAGTCAGGGCCCATGTGTCATCTTACGTGTATTTTAATAGAAAAAAAGGCCTCAAAATTGAATTATTGTCTGACGATTTGGTTCAGAAGAGGGCATTGAAAACAGACCTTGTAGAATCATATTGTGTATGTTTTACAAGGCATGCCATAGTGCACGTTTAAATCTCCTGGATTTTATGCTGGGGTATGAGAGGTCTGGGGCTGTGAGCTCTGAGGTTAGAAAACATAGAAATGGTGACATAAAATGCTGTCTCTATAGCCATAGAGACAAGTCATAACCCTCTCAGTCGACAGTGTGATACTAGGAACAAAGAAAGTGCCAGAGAGGAAGAATGTGGATGCCTCGCGGGCTAGGGAGCTAGTGCCATGCGTAAAATGCTTAGTGTACAAACATGGGGACCTGAGTGTGAACCCCAAGAACCCACATAAGTCCTGCACAGTGATACACAATCCCAGCAGCCTTACAGTGACACAGGGGGAAGAAACAAGAAGATTCCCAGAAGCTGGCAGGCCAGCAAGCCTGGCGCGTGCAACAGCAAACAACAAAAGGCCATGTCTCAAGCAAGGTAGGAGGTTAAAACTAACACCGGCTGTCCTCTGACCTCTACCCAGGAGCCTCATCACAAGCATCCTCATGCATATGCAGATGGACCACCACCCACCTCCAGCTGTGGCCATCTATGATGCCTCTAGACATTGCCAAGCAATCCTCTGCCTCAAGGAGAAGTGTGCAACCCCCACCCCCATCTACACTGAGTGTCATTGTGGCTATAAAGGAGGGAAAAATATATTATTTTCAGAAAAATAAAATAAAAGTGGAGCTCATCTTAGTAAGCAAACTAAGTCAGGCTCTGAGAGAGGAATATCATACACAAGTTTTAAATATAGATTCTAGATGTTCTTTAGTTAGGCATGGTGGTGCGAACCTGCAATACTAGTACTTGAGAGGTGGAGGCCAAAAATTCAAGGCCTCAAGGTCATACAGTAAGTTCAAGACCAAAATGGGCTACATTAGACTCTGTCTCAAAAAAGAAAAAGGACATGAAGATAGCAGGGCCAACAGGAGGAGAGAGCAACCCAGGTAAAGGAGGAATGAAAGTGATCAACCTGGAATACAACGTGTGTGTTCATTATGGTTCTCATCTCTGTAATAACACCTCACAGAAGCAACTTTGGGAACAAAGGATTTGCTTGGTTTGAGGAGATAGGCATGGTGGTAGAAGGCTCCATCACAGGAGCATGGAGCGTGTGGTTGCTTGGCTCATGGCTCTGACTAGGAAGCACAAAGACTGGGGTCAGAAGGGGTCTGGACTATAGCATTTAAGGCTAACATCTCTGTGACCCACTTCTCACCTCCTAAAAGCTCTACAGTCTCCCAAACTAGTATCATCATTTAGGGAACAACTGCTCAAATACATGGCATTTTTACATCCAATCCACAGTATGAAAACATTATGCTAAAATTTGCTGCTTTGTGTAGAATAACATACATGAGTAATTTAAAATTTTGAAATATATCTTAAACTGAAAGGTGGAGGGGGGAGGGGACCACTGAGGTAGGCCTTCCAGACATGAATGATGTTTTTTTTTTTTTTCTGCTTATAAGTCACAAAAAGCTTCTGGTGTTGTGTTACAGCAGCTGAAACAAACTGAGACAACATTCATTTGCTCTTTTATTCTTTCAGTAGCTTGAAGAATGATCATTGTAGCCTGGATACTTGCTTGACAGGGACTAGGTTTGAGGGGGGTGGGCAGGCGTTTGGGACCCACAAAGGCCCCTTAAGCTAATGAGAACTCAGTGTTCTTCTGAAAGAAGCTGATCCTGAGGCAAGGCAGAGGCAAATCAGGACGACTCCCTATGGGAACTACTGAGGAATAAGGCCAGCCAATACGGGTAGAAAAACTGAAAATGGAGGACAGGGCAATGAGTATTAAAGGTACCCAAAAGCCAGAATTGCTGGTGTGCCTGCTGCAGCAAGACATAAGGCTGGACTGGAGAAGAAAGTCATCCCAGTGAGCTCTTCCCTAGGTGAGCTACTGAGGAAGTCACCCAGCTTCTCAGCACCACAGCTTGTGTTGTTTAAAGACTGCACAGCACTCGAAATAACAAACGAAAGATTCATTTATAAATCAAATGTTCATGTTTTTAAAAACCCAGAGGGCAGCTGTCAATATTTTTCTGCTTGTGCTTAATCTGATTTTCTGCAATAAATGTCATATGAAGATAATTATTGGTAAATTAATATGATATCCAATTGAAGTACTTCGCATGGCTGTTTGCCGATTTGGGGGGTGGAGCCTATGCATGGAAAACACAAGGCTCCCTGAGATAGAACTCATTCCTCACTGAGAATGCCAAAGGTTTAGTCCCCGTAGTATACTAACAGACCACTAAAAAACATAGAGGGAACTGGGGAACGGGAGAAATATTTGCCTGGAATAAGATGGAGCAGATTCTGCTTCTTGCCTCTCATGTAGTCTGAACTCTGTGTTGGCCTTAGCCAAGCCATTTGAACCTATGTGATATGAAACAAGGGCAGGAAGGGAAGCAGAAGATGCCTGATCACACAGCCACAAGGTCATGATGTGTCACACCAGAGAGAACAATGTGGGTTTTCACGTATTATCAAGCAACACACTAACTCTGAGAACTCTTGTGTTCTCTACCAATATATTCTCTTCCACTTAGGAAGGCCAGTCTTCTCATGATGCCAGCAACTAAGAATTTTGACCGAGATGTAAATAACTGGAGGGAAGTGAGAGAGAAGCTGTAAATCAATCAAATTTCCTACTCAGGTTAGGCTCTCTGTGAAAGACAAGAGCAGCTTGCTTTAGAAATATGATGGTGGCAGCCACAAGCCATTTAGCTTTGATAAATGCAGAAACTGTGGCTTGGAGGGCACCTGTCTCCAACTAAAATGGGAACAGAAAGAATTATGACCAGAGAAAGATGGGAGAGGGCAGTCGATCTATTTACCAGAACTCGTGAAATGAAGTCATTAGCCAACAAACAAACAAAGGGCAGAAACATTGTTCAGTCTGCTATCATAACTTGAGGCCCCTACTTAGAATGCATGACAAATATCCCAGGCTGCTTGTGAATCAAGGCAGCTTTACTCCTGAGTCGTCTGCCTGGCTCCTTATTATGCTCCCAGGGAACCCTCCTCAGCAAGCTGCCTGCTACAGAGGCTCTGGATCAACTGGCAGTACATATTTAAGTACTCGATAAACATTTATTGAAAGAATAGACAAACCGTTGCCTCGGTCTGTACTCCTTATTGTAGAAAAGAAGAGTAATATAATCTCTAGAAAATGTCTATGCTTTTAGCCACTTGAATGTACAACCTCATTTAAGGGCGTTCATTCAAGCATTTCATATGTTTGTATGTTTGTTCATAGATGCCAACCTCCAAGATGGCTGCCAATGATTCTTGGGTCTTAAAATTTATGCTACCACATAACCCCTTCTTATTCTAAAGAGAAATGAATAGGTCTGTCCAATGTAACCAATAATAATTCAGAAACGATAAAGGATCACTTCCAAGACTACATCACAAAACATGCTATAGCCACCTTACTCTCCTGAATAGCTGGAGAAGAGCTAAACTGTCACATAAGAACATTCCAGAAGCTTTCCACAAGATCCACATAGTGAAGAACTAAGGTCTGTTTGTTTTGCCAGGAGCCAACATGAACATATCATACAAGTGGACAAACCATTTTGGACTCTTCCGGTCCCAAGCAAACCTTCAGAAGTCTGCAGCCTCAAGAGCAACGGCAGCACAGAACCAATCACCCAACAGAAACTACACCCTACGCACAGAGGGGAGAGGAGAGAACTCGCTACCAAATCTGCTTAGAACAGAAACTGGACGCCTAAGCATCTGACCTCTCATACAATGAGGCTTGGCTCACTTCCTTTCTGTAAGCCATTGCACCAGACACACTATAGAGGCTGGGCCAATCACAGACCTGGAAGCAAGCACCTGGTTCTAATGTGGAAATGATTTAGTGGCTCCTCACTTTCCTCTTTTCTAAGGAATGATTATCTCAGTTTTTTTTCTTAAGTGTATATACCAAGATCTCTTGGTATACACAGAGGAGACAAAAAAAATCTACACAAACAGAGAGAGAGAGAGAGAGAGAGAGAGAGAGAGAGAGAGAAATACCATATTCTTTAGGTAAAATTTTTTTTTGGTTTGGTTTGGTTTTTCAAGACAGGATTTCTCTGTGTAGCCCTAGCTGTCCTGGGCTTGCTCTGTAGATCAGGCTGGCCTTGAACTCACAGAAATCCACCTGCTTCTGCTTCCCAAGTACTGAGACTAAAGCTGTGCACCAGTCCTAGGTACATACTCTTATGTATTCCTGGCCCATAAACAAAACTTGGCAGGCAAGATTTTACTTCTGCAATATCCCACAGTGCTAAGAGTCCTTTATAATCCACAGCTCTAGCTAGATGAAGCTCATGTTGAAAGATTTCTACATGGGTATAATCAAGATTGAATCTTGTTCTCCTTGATGAAATGATTAGATAGTGGAGAAGAAAATTTTAGTTAAAATGTGTAAACAAAAGCAAGGCATGACAGTAAACCCTCAAGGTTCCCTTAATCAGTCGTTTCCTGAATTTCACACACCTGAGTGAGAGCTCTTCACATACTAAATGGGCTGTCCTATGTCACCAACCAACATTTTATTTCTGACATATGGCTCCAAGCCTGATTCATGGAGCTAAACTGCCCCTGGATTCTGACCCACAAGCATTGTGAGAGATAATAAATATATATTTAGTCTTTGGAAACCTCTGGGTTTGGGGCAATTTTTTTCTATAACCGTGGGTAACTGATCAGCAACATGATGTTACCATGTGATCTGTTAATAAAACTGCAGCATATAGAGCTATTGAAATCCCAAACTGTCAACACAGTAGATATCTATACTGAATCTGTATAGGAATAGGCCCATTGACAGCCAGACAAGAATGAAGGAGGGATTTGGGGGGGGGCACCCCAACTACTGAACTACTTCCTGCAAATAGATGTATGATAAGCAAGGGCATTGCCTTCAGTAAATGAGTATGCATCAGATTCTTGGAACCAGTGTGGGTTTCCTGATAAGATGAAAGTCAAAGGACTGGGCAGAGATGGCAGGAGTAACTAAAGGGCATTGGCAATCTTCTTGCCAGACAATAAAAAAAAACAGTTCTTTCAACCAGAACACCTAGCTTCCCATCTGGAAAAGTCCACCATTGTAAAAATGAAGTCCTTCAATTGTCCAAACACACTTGATTCCCTCCTGCTTGGTTCTGCCCCAACTCAATGAACAAAGGTGGACATCCAGGATAGAAGCTAAGTCTTGTGAAAGCCTGGTTGATCCCTAGTCCTGATAAAAGTGGGTTATGTGTGTGAAGAGAACACACCCAGCAGTAAAGCATGTGTTTGGCAGGACCCAAATGTATTTGGTAAAGATCACTCCCTCCATTGTGAAACTATCAGCCCTTTGAACAACCAACTTGGCCAACATTTGCTCTCAATGTGTACTTTTTGTGGGTGTGAGAAGAAGCAGGGGAAAAAGGAGATGACAGATTTTGCTTCCAACAGTGCAAGAAATAGGTTCCCACAAAGCACTGACTGGTCAGCTGGATAGGAGAGAGTGACATCATCCTTTGGGAGCATGAAAGGAGCATCCCCATCATGCCAATACATCATGAGTCTTCCATTGAGAGGGGTACATTGAGTGGTACCTGTTCTAGTGGAGGAATGCCAAGACAGCTTTATAATGGTGGAAAGTCCAGGAATGGAAGAGTATTATTAGAGTTGACTCCTCTTACTTCTCTGTACTTTGCATAAAAGAAGAACAGTGATCATTCTACAGCAAATATTAGGTTTTATTTACTGAATCTTAACCCTATAATTAGCAGCAAGCTCACACAGTTCAGTATATTTCCATAGACTTGAGAGCTGAAATAATGTTAAATAACTAGATTGCCAAGCTATCCCAAAGCCAAGCTGAATGCTGGGGCACAATGACACACACATGAGTTCCAGCGATCAGACACTTAGGCAAACACATCATAAGTCTGAAGCCATCCTTGGTTACATAATAAGTCTACATTTTAAAATAAAAATAAATAAATAAACAACAAAGCTGGTATTTGCTCCTAGGTCCCTGGTCCCAAAATTTACACCACTAAATAACTACTATAAAAGCTAAAAGGATGAAAGCAAATTAAGTCATATTTTCCAGCAGAGAGCAATGTAAAGAACTCCAGAATTATATGCACACATTTACAATATATAGACAAGAGGAGAAAATAAAACCAAAATATTAGCAGATGTGTAAAAACTGAAGATAAACAAAGGGGACTAATTAGCATTAGGCAAAGAGAGATCACAGCCCATCTTAATTAGGGGTTACTATTGCTAAGATAAAACATCATGACCAAAGCAACTTAGAGAGAAAAGGATTTATTTGGCTTACGCTTCCACATCACAGTTCATCGCCAAAGGAAGTCAGAACAGGAAATCAAGTAGGGCAGGAATTTGGAGGCAGGAGCTGATGCAGAGGCCATGGAGGGGTGCTGTGTACTGGCTTGCTCCTTGTGACTTTGTCAACCTGCTTTCTTGTAGAAACCAGGGACACCGGCCTAGGGACAGCACAACCTACAGTGGGCTGTGCCCTCCCAGAAAATGCCCTACAGGCTTCCCTAGTCCAGTCCCAGAGAAGCATTTTCCCAACTGATGCTTCCTCTCCTCTGATGATTCTAGCTTGTGTTAAGTTGACATAAAACTAGCCAGGACACCGTCATACTCAGTAGGCCATGTTTCTTCATATGCTGAGATTTTTGCCATTTTTCCTGGTCTATGAGTTAGACACATACACGGATGAGAGCAGGGTGGATTGTAGACGCTCTATAAAGACAGAACTACTGTCTGGGAATGGAGCTCAGTTGGTTAAGTGATTGCCTAGCATGCACAAAGTCTCCAAACCACATAAGCCAGCCATGATGATACAAGCCTGTAATGTAGGGAGCTAGAAGCAGGAAGATCATCATTGTCCTCAGGCACATAGTGGGGCTAGCCTGGGCTATGTGAGACCCTATCAAACACATACCTCTCACACATGGACAAACTGACAGTTTCTCTGAGTAACATTTTTTATCCAACTACAGGGCTAAGTTAAGCTAACAAGCCGTTGTTCTCATCGACACTATTCAAGGGACTGGCATATTCTTTTTATGTATTTAGGCTAAGGCAAGCTTATGCAACAATTTTAAGCACCATTTTGGCGAATCAGTGTACTTGCAGAGTTTCACATGCTGAAGAAGTTCAGCCCAGCAGAGTATGGAAACATTAAGCTGAGTGTCAGGGCCCTAGGTCAAAACCCCATGAACATGATTTCAGTCAGAGATAGTTTATTGAGCATATACTCCAGGACTAATTGATCAGAGCTACAGTACAGATTTGGAGACTGAGCTGTGATGTTGAGTTAAGATCCTACAGCATGCCAGGTGTGGTGGCGCACACCTTTAATCCCAGCACTTGGGAGGCAGAGGCAGATGGATTTCTGAGTTCGAGGCCAGCCTGGTCTACAGAGTGAGTTCCAAGACAGCCAGGGGCTACACAGAGAAACTCTGTCTCAAAAAACCAAACCAAAAAAAAAAAAAATCCTACAGGGCTTTTAAGCCTAAAATCCACAAATATCTGTTCCAAGTTATTCCACCAATCAGGATCTAGGGCTAGGGGATTCCTTAGGAACATGCTTCTGTTGTACATGTATCCCCTTCCCATTGGTTGTAGTATTCAACTAAGGCAGGGGACTTGTCATGTCTAATATTCATGTCTAATATTAAATTGTCTACCAGGATGGGACTTGTCAAATAAACAACATATGAGAAAGTTCCTTTATAATATTAGTAGCAGAACAAAATGGTAGGTTAGCCAGGTAACAGTTTCCTAGACCTTAATACTGAGAAGCGTAGCCTCACTGAATTCCACACATGCCTCCTGATCAAGAGTCTGGTTTTGCTCACATTCAGTTCCTCAGTGCCTAGCACGCGAGGCAGTAAGTGATGTGTAACTCAGATGCATCTGGAACCGCTCAATCTCTGCAAAGTCATTTTTCAAATAAAAATAGTCCAGCTTCAAAGAGAAGTGTTTTAAGTTCCATTTTTATACTTATGTTTCTCGGGGGTAACCAGTTTATTAGTGAAATACTTCCCCCTTCCCAGCTGTCTCACCCCAGCTTCAACCTGTTGCAAATGCCTCTCCAACACCCCGTACCTCTGACCTCAAAGACTTACCCATCTCCATTCTTGTCGCCAGCCCTGTGCACTTTGCTTCCCTAATATGTCCTTTTCAGCCTGATCTTTCTCCCTTTCTTCCTCAGTTGTCTATTTTGTGTGTGTGTGTGTGTGTGTGTGTGTGTGTGTGTGTGTGTGTGTGTGTGTGTGCAGATTCCATACAACAGAAGATCTGAGAACTGGGTAGCAAAGTTCTCTCCCACAGGAGAGGGCATGGGCGTCAAATGTGAAGGAAGTGGTCCTGAGTGACCAACATTAAGCACAAAGAGGAAAAAAATACTCATCTGCAAAGGAGTTTGAGGAAAGGCCACCGAAGGGTGGATAGATGAACAAGGGGGGAACTAGGGTGTTAGTCTTGTGGGAACTCAGCCTGCCACACCCTCTCTCTGACTCTAATCCGCATCAGCAATTCTCTGTGTCAAGCACAGTTTATCCAACAGCCACAGGAATCAGGCTGCAGACACGGTTCTCTCCTGGGTCCTAAAGCAGGAAGGGCTTAAAGCTTCACGAGACGCTTTGGCCAAAGCTAAACTCACAGACTTATATAGAAAAGTCCTTCCATGTGGAAGACAGGGACACGTAAGGGAACTGCCAGAGCTAAGTGTGGTGATGCTGGAGCTTGGGTGGGACCAGACTTAGCTCTAAGTACATCGTGGCCACGGATGGTCCAGACTAACATGATCTGCAGCCCTGAGCCCTGAGCCCTGAGCCCTGAGCCCTGAGCCCTGAGCCCTGAGCCCTGAGCCCTGAGCCCTGAGCCCTGAGCCCTGAGCCCTGAGCCCTGAGCCCTGAGCCCTGAGCCCTGAGCCTTTGGTTCTTTTTGTCAGTTTTGCCATCACCATTTAAGACGTTTTCTTTGAATGTCCATCCTGTTTCCTTCTTCCCTAAGATATCATGTGTGCTCAGCCACAACCTCTTGCAGGGGAGTGGGCTTCACTTAGAGTATACAGGAGCCCTGATTCAACCTGACCTTCAAGGCCATACTTGTATACCAACACACTGAATGTCTGCTACAGGTGTGCGGGGGAGAGGGGGCTCATGCCAGCCTGTGCACGTTCTTTGGTTGGTGGCTCAGTCTCTAAAAGCTTCCAGGGGTCCAGGTTAGTTGACTCTGTTGGTCCTCCTATAGGGTTCCTTTCCCTTTCAAGGCTTTTAATCCTTCTCCCACCCTCTTCTATAAGTATCCCCAACCTCTGTCTAATGTTTGGCTGTGGGTATCTGCATCCATTTCAGTCCACTAGTGGGTAGGTCCTTTCAGAGGACAGTTATGCTAGGTTCCTGTCTGCAAGCATTATAGAACATCATTAATAATAGCTGCCTGGATGATATGGAATAAGAGGAAATTGGTGAGAATGAAAAGTTGTACAACCACTTTAGAAATCAATTTGGCAGTTCTCAGAAAACTGGGAAGAGTTCTACCTCAAGACCACTCCTGGGTATATAGGCATATACCCAAAAGATACTCTACCATCCTATAAAGACACTTGTTCATCTATTTTCATAGCAGCTTTACTTGCAATAGCCAGAAGCTGGAAACAACCTAGATGTCCCTCAACTGAAGAATGGTTAAAGAATACAATGGAATACTATTCAGCAGTGAAAAAGAAAAGACATCATAAATTTTGCAGGCAAATAAATGGATCTTGAGAATATCATCCTGAGTGAGGTAGCCCAGTCCCAAAAGGACATTCATGGTATGTATTCACTTATAAGTGGATATTAGCCATAAAATACAGGATGCCCATGCCACAGACCCAAGGAGGCTAGACAGAAAGGAGGGCACAAGCAAGGATGCTTGAGTCTCACTTGGAAGGGGGAATGGAATAGTCATGGATGGCAGATGGAGGGAAGGGTCTGGGTAGGAGAGGGGTTTGGGGTCAGGTGTGGAGAGGGGCAGGGGGATGGCCTGATGGCCAAGAGAATGAATGGAAATCTGTAACTGATGAGGGGTAGGGGGCATCTCTAGGAAGAGATCAAGCCCTGGGATAGGAGAGGCTCCCAAGAATCAATGGGGGTGTCCTTAGCTGTGACTCACAGCACTGGAGATACGGAACCTGGGGAAGCTGCCTCCTGTGGCCAGGCAGGAACCCTGGTGTAGAGATAAGGACACCACCCCACAAAACGTTCAGCCCAAAACTTATCCTGTCTACAAGGAATGCAGGGAGTGGAGAAGGAGCACAGGCTGAGGAAAGAGCAGACAGGAGCAAGCTGTTCTCTGAGAAGCTCTACCCAGCAGCTGACTCAGATACAGACACCCACAGCCAAACAGTGGATGGAGCTTGGGGACTCTTATGGAAGAATATGAGGAAGGATTGCAGCCCTGAAGAGGATAGGAACTCCACAGGAAGATCAACAGAATCAATTAACCTGGGCTCTTGGAGCTCTCAGAGGCCAAACTGCCAATCAAAGAACATACAGGGCTGGACCTAGGCCTCCCTTGCACATAGGTAGCAGATGTGCAGCTTGACCTTCATGTGAGTCCCATACAACTGGAGTGTGGGCTATCCCAAAAGCTGTTGCCTGTATGTGGGATATGTTCTCCTAGCTGGGCTGCCTTGGCCAATGGGAGAAGAAGCACCTAGTCTTGCAGAGACTTGGAGTGTGTGTGGGGGGGGGGATTGCCCAGGGGGAGTTCCACCTGCTCAGAGGAGAAGGAGAAGGAAAGAATTGTGGGAAGGAGTGACCAGGAGGAGGGCAGTGAATGGAATGTAAAGTCAATAAGTAAAAAGTTAATTAATTAATTAATTAATTAATTATAAAAGTAATAATGGCTGTCTGGTCTGGCCTCAGTGGGAGAGGATGCACCTAATCTGGCAAAGGGGAGTAGGGGCCCCACCCTCAGAGGAGAAGGGGAAGGGGTTCGAGGAAGGGACTCAGTGAGGGAGGGACCAGGAGAGGGAACAGCATTTGGGATATAAATAAATTAATAAATAAATAAATAAATAAATAAATAAATAAGGGGAAAAAGCATAACACAGCATTCCCTCACCACTCCAGGAAATGATGTGGCCCCAGCTCTGCAAACACCCCCTTCCCTCTTTCTGTTCAGAACCCAGGGCTAAATTTGCACATTCACGTTGGTCTGTCAGGACATGACAGAAAACCTTCCTGCTCAACAGCCTGGGAAGTGGAGCTGCAACTGGCAGAATGCTGAGACAGTGGTGGGACGAGGGGGACGTTTCTGAGGGCTTAGAAATTCAAGTGTGCTCCCCCTTCGCTGTGCTGCTAGGGAATGAGCTGCCAAGGGAACGAGCTGCCTCTCCAGGCTGCTTAGGAAACACACTGAAGGGGCTTCTCAGAGTGGATGCAGCTGAGCTATTGATGTGTTTGTGCATTAGCTGCAGGTAGAATTTGTTCCAAGACTGACACTGGGAAGGTTGGACCAGGATGGCTCTGAAAGGGAAAGGCAAACACTGTGGTGTGGTTAAGACGTTAAGATCTTTCTAGCAAAGATCAGGCAGATTTATTACAGTCCTTGATAGGAGAATGAAAGTGAAGACTTATCTTGCCAAGGGCACCCAACTGCCTGCCAAGGTAGTTTTCCATAGATACAGCATAGAAGTTAGTGTAAGCACCCACTGTGTGTGGGCCCCTGGACAGTGTTTACAGACAACCTAAAGGGATAGATGAACATCTATTTAGTGAAATCTCCCAGCAAGCAGAGCTTGTCTCCTCCATTCACAGGTTGTCTGTCTATCATTCCTCTCTCTATATATACCTCAGTCTCCTCGCCACAGAAACACTGCCTTTGGGCTAAAAAGGTGCCTCATAGGTAAGTGTTGGTTGCACAATTATGAGAACCCAAGTTCAGGTCTCCAAAGCCCATATAAAACCTGGCCAGGTGTAGCAGCTACCTGTAATCCTGGCCCTCCGAAGGCAAACCTAAAGAACTGAGGGATACACTGGTTACCTAGGCCAGCTGGGATTGGTGAGCTCTGGATTCCGGGAGAGATCCTGCCTCAATCAATGGAATGATGGAGGATAAGATCTGTGGGTTTCAGGCCTTCACACACATGCATTTACACAGCGTAAACATACATACACAGACACACACGAAAATAAAGAGGATCTTCACCTGGAGTGGGGAGACCCCAAAACACTGATTTTCCAGGCATGCTGACCTAGAACACCTTGAAACTGAGGTCTCAAAATGGAATCAGAAAGGTGAGCTACACAGTGACAATGTATGAACTACTCTGCTTGCTCTTGGGCTGAGTCACATTCCTTTCTGTTTCAGGCTCTGCTAGATATGATCTGTAGATTAAGGTTTCTTATGGCAGGCTGCTCTTCTGAAATGCTTTATAAAGACCAATCAATGTCATTAATGTATCTATCAGCCTGGAATGAGCTCCTAAGGTGTAATTAGACAACTGTCATTAAGCCTATGGAACATTAAGGCTGAGAACAGTCAGCAATGGGAGGCTGTGTTTTCCCTTGTGGCTTCCACCTGGGGTAGCTGTGGGATGAGATAGAAAAGTGTCAGTGCCACCCTCTGGCCAGTGTTCCCAAGACAGGATGTGATGAGACCTTGTGATGGCTTTCCATACAGGAGAGAGATCCTCTACTGGCTCACAATAGCTGACTGTTTAGTGTTATTGAGAACTGATTAATGGCTTGGTATTGGCCACAGTGGGAGTAATTACAACACAGGAATCAATAAATGCTACCAACAGGGACTTTGAAAGAAATGAACAGGAGCCTGTTTGTCAGCATGCCCCTGGTTCTTACCAAAGGAGGGTTCTGTGGACATAAGGGTTTGCAGGCCATCGTGTGCCTGGAGGCGCTAGCCAGCTCTCATGTGGTTATCTGAGTCAACCAAATCTGAGCTCCCTCTCCCAGATAATCTACGTAGTGCCCCCTGGCCTCCTTCCAGCACTCCTTTCCTCATGGCTATGCCAGAACCAAGAATTTTCCCAGTCTGGTATTTGGCATACTTATCTTTGCTTCTAGAATATTTTCTCTCTGTTCCATTAAGAGTGGCTGGGATTTTCCTATCTTTCGTTTCCAACCTCAAAATTACTGCTTTTGAAGTCTTCCCTAAACTATACTATCTTTTGTGTGAGAGACCTATAGAAGTAATGAGGGGTTTCCTGCTTGCCCAGTACCACAATGGATGCCAGAGAAGATCTAGACAAGCTCCCATGTCTTCCATTGTGTCATCCTGCCACAACTCCCCTCTTATCCCTAGATAAAATTAAGAGGAATCAGCTGCCATCTGATCTTTGCTCCTGCCCTGAGATACTTATTTTTTGTAATCTCTTCTTTTCTTATGGCTTCAAGAGGTCACAGGACACTCACTTTTGACTTACCCAAAAAGCAGAAAAGGACTTTGACTCTACAAGACATTCTGGGCACCAGTGAAACCGCATGGCCTCTATTATCAGCATCAGATAAATACTAGCATAGAGATCCATCATCCAATAAGGAAAAATAAAATGTTCTAAGAACATGTGGAGATGCCTAGGAGGCTGGCATGACAGGTCTCAGGGTGACTTCCGATGACTTCCATCACCTAGCAATCATAACCCCCTCCTTTGAGCACAAGTGGGAATCTCCAGTATAGAACAAGGCTGAAAGGATTTTTCTTATTAATACCTCATTTCAGCTTATTTGTATTCAACCAGAAAAGAGATCATTCAGTGAGTATGGATTAATGTACTAAATGTCCTTAAATATGGAACTATACCCTCCCTAAATTGAGAGATGCTTCTTGTTGTTGGGTGACGTGAACAGCCATGCCTTCAAGTCTACCTGAAAGAGTTATAGTCCCAGCCTCTCTGGCCTGAGCATAGTTTCCAGCCGACAGCAAGTATACATCTGGGACCTTCAGCCACACCGCAAGATATATGCTAGCCTGTCACAGAGCATGAATGAATTTGGAAATGAACTCGCCCAAAGGTGAGCCTCCAATGAGAGCTCAACCTAACTAATGCCATGATTGCAGCCTTGAGGGACACTAAGTATAAGATCTAGTGAGAATATGCCTGACTCAAGAAACTACGATGTAATAAATGTGTGATCCTTTGAACCACTTAGAATGACAGTTCATGAGCCCAGTTGGTAAAAGAGCACACCGTGAACGCCAGAAAGAAGACCTGTGTTCTATCCTTAGGATCCAAGTAAAGATGGAAGGAGAGGACCAATTCAGCAAAGTTGTCCTCTGACCACAGAGACCGCCACCATTGCAAAATGCATGAGGATTTTACTAATCCAACATGTTGGGGAACCCCCTCTCAGCGCGCAGGCCGGAGGATAGACCCAGAACAAAGAAAGAACACACTTTTTATACCTTTGTAAGGGCCGGATATAGGCACCAGGGTGGTGTGGCTTATTTTAATTGGTGTAGCCAATAACCTTTTTAGACATTGGTGGGTTTAAATAGGGTGACTCTCATTTTGTCTGTCCTTGAGGTTTTTAGTGTGAGGTGGGGCAAGGGAATTGTTAATCTTGTTTTGGAAGCTTAGTAATTTTGACCATTAAAACTATGTTTCTACATTTGTTTAGTCAGCCAGCTTTTTTAAAATCTGGCTCTGTACTTGGCCTGCTAGTACAGTTTCGAAAGTTCTTTTGAAGGGGGAAGGTATTGGGTAGTCTTAAATTTATTTTGGATATTACAGGGTGTGTGCAGTCAAATTTCCCATGTCCACCTCCATGAGTGGTCCTAGCCCTATAGCTGGCTGGCTGCAGGTCACTATATATATGCATGCATATGTGTATATATATATATATATACATATATGCATATATGTGTGTGTGTATTATAAAAAGCTATAATTGTAATGGAGCAATGGACAACTAATATAGACTATACAATCCCTTCCAGTTGAAAAATAGAAAGAAATAAGAGAAGAAATAGTAAGCAATACATTAACAGACTCACTTTGTAACATCTTATTTGTGGTAGTGTGAAGCCATCTCTACTGCCATACAGAGAATTTTGGTTACTCCCTATACTATAAAACTTAACCATACATCAGTATATGAAGAGTTTACTATGTGGCAGGCCCTGTGTTGAAGACAACAACAACTCACAGATGACTGTGACAAAGCCCTTTAAGAGGTTATAAACTAGGAGGCAGACGGCACTTTGAGATGTACTGCTCTTCAGCAGACATGCCTACAAAGGCTGCAAGGTGGGTACTCTGAACAGATCATGACCAGAGAAGCTCTGTGCCAATCAAATGGAGAAAGTCTGAGAGTATGCTTATAGTATACCTGAGTCCCAAGAGGTAACTCCTACATTTTCAGAAATCTCCAGATCCAGTTAGAAAGTATATCATTATTAGTAGAATTATTTAAGAGTATAAGTAAAAATATATTTAAAACAAACATAATGCATACTCAGTACCCATCAGATATTATTGGTCTGCAATTGGCTCTTCCATGACCCCTGAATTTGCCATGAGTATGTCCTATGTGTAGAATGGCACCTCTCATCTCTCTCATTCCAACATGCTATGAATATGTTTTGTCTGAAGACTGGTACCTCCCAACTCTTCCCAACTGAATGTTTAGAAAGTTCATGATGGCAGCTTAAGACCCTATGACTCTGTGTATGGCTACTGTGATAACAGAGACACTGCAACTCTGAGCTTGATCTGTTGCTGCCTGGTTGTCTAAACTTTTAAAAAGAAAGTGATAGAAAAGTGATAATAATACAGATTAAACCTGAAAAATCTGCCATAATTATTCCAATCATTATGTTAGAAATAGAATCAAAATTTGAGGGAGCTGGGTGTAGTGATACACACCCATAATCACAGTACTTGGGAGGCAGAAATAAGAGACTGATGCATTTGAGCCCATTGTGGGGTGCAGGGGGATCCTGTCTCAAAAAATAATGGCAAGAATATTCAAAAACTGTTAACCTGATTCATCAAATGTCACTAGTGTCCTTAAGGATGAAATTTTGGCATATATCTTTCTTGTTTTACTGTCCCCTGACTCATTAACATAAAAATAGCAACCTGACAGCATTAGATTCTGTCATTTGGTGACTTAAGACTTCTTTGCTGAGTCAGAAACTAAGCAAATATATATTCATGGTTTAACTTGATCATACCAGGACGATCGGTTGGCTTGTACATGTTCGTGAAAATGAGAAACAACAGAGAGTCTGTGGGGTTTACAGTAGAGAGTGCTGAGATATATACTTCACCTCCATCATCTCCTCTGAGGACGCAAGCTACCCGCCATGACATCAATGAGGATTCTTACCCATCATTCTTCATTGTGCATAGAAGCCTGAGGCTCAGAGAGAGGAGACCCTGTGCCCCTAGATGACAGGTGAGGCTGAGGTGTTCCTGGACATCTTGAGGAAGATGAAATGTGAGCATGGAGGAACATATGGAGAATAAGTCCTCCTCCAAATGCTCACCATAACCATAGCAACAATAATGACAACACCTGGAAGAACCAGAAACAAAACTCTTCTTTATTTTCATATTTCTTAGGAAATAAACTATTTCCTTCAACTCTTAGGGAAATTTTGAGTACCTATTATAGAAGTCCTCTCTTATACAGCAGAGTGGCATTATAGGACCATCACAGGTACCTAAAATTATGGAGTGGAGCACACCCTATCTATTGGACTTTTTTGTCCCATAAATGCATGAGGAAGAAGAGCTCCTCTCCAGGCAGAAGAAGGAGCAGGTATAAAACACTATAATAAAGTGCTATTTAAATGTGGTTCCTCTACTCCTGTTCTTTCTCTCTGAATATGTTTCCATGTAATCCTTCAAATTCAAGTTGACTGTGGGTAACTGAGACCTCAGGAATAAAAACCACTGATAAACAGGGAAATAAAACACTATCAGTCTAAGAATGAGACAGAAGAGGAAGAGAGGGAGGGAGAGAAGGAGGGAAGAAGTCAAGGAGGGAAGGAGGGAGGGAGAGAGGGAGGGAGGGAGGGAGGGAGGGAGGGAGGGAGGGAGGGAGGGAGGGAGGGAAGAAACAAATAGCAGAACCATCTGGTAGTGCCTACCCTGTGCTGTATCAGGAAATTGATGGGTATATTTTTCCTTTCCATTGTGTTTTATAGGCCTAGCCTGGTTTTTAACCCTGGGAAGGTGTCCATTAAATATGTTTTATTGATAAATAGAGAGCTGAATGCTGTAAGGATTGGTCAAACCAAAGGGCCAGCCTCCTCTCCCAATTACTAGGGTGCCTAGAGAGAACCAGAGAAGTAAACCTCTGTGGGACATTGGGCTACAAACAGCCTGGTTTCCAGTTGAGGCTAGATGTTGAACTCCGGGACCCGGTGGTGATAATTCACCTACATGGGACGGAAGGAGTTATCTCATGTCTCCTGGAACCCTGGCTCCTGTCAAAGTTTCCGCCCCCTCAGTCCCCACAAGAGAAGCATGGTTAGTAGTCACACAGGCAATGTCCTAAGCTTCTGACCTTCAGTCTAGACTCCTCCCCAGTTACCTAGCAACATTAAAGATAATAGCATACCATAAGAAGGGCTGTTTGGCCCCTCTTTGCTCTCTCACTCCTCTTGCTCTTACTCCTTTTACTCTCCTCTCACTCTTTTCCTCTCTCGCCTTTCTTCTCTCTCTCTCTCTCTCTCCTTTTCCCCTTTCTCTCCTCTTGGCCATGGCTGGTCTCTCTCTCTCTCTCTTTCCACCTTTTCTCTTTCTCCCTGCCTTTCTATAATAAAGCTCTAAAACCATAGTCTATCTCCTAGCCTCAAGGGCCGCTGTGCAGACTCTTGCCTGTGTAGGAACCTCTCTCCCTAAGCCCTCTCTCCCATAACCCCGGGGCTACAGGATGTCGCTCTGGGGTCCCCAGTCAGGGGCTACCCCTTGTCCACCCTCTGCCAAGTGGGGTCAGTGGCTTAGATGCCCACCCAGGGCCGAGTAAAAAGCATCTGGCAGCCCTCCCATGTCTGCCTGCCCAGAGCATAGGAAAAACTGGCTGGACATGGGCTACCCTCCCTCCCCCCTCCTTCCCCTGCCCCCTTTTAGTTCCCATAAACCTCCAAATTGTACTATGTGTGCCTTCTCTAAGGTGCCCTGCAGTAAGGCCTGCCAGCTATATCCCTGATGGAGTTTCCTACTCAAGGCCATTGCTGGAGCAGAAATTCTAGTTCATCTACCCTATAACTCTGCCTACTCTAACTTAGACTTCATTGTCCAAAGTTTAGACTCCAACTGACCCAGCTACCTAGAAGCTAGAAAGGGCAAATACTCCCTTGGGCAATGAAAGAACAATAGTCATAAACTCCAGTTTTAAACAGCTATAAGTCAGTCATAAAGATGGACTGCTTCCTCTTTAGGGCTTCAGGATGTCTACCCTGCCCTGGGGCTCCCAACTCTGGAAAGGCACTGGTGACGTGGGAAGATCTTAGTTCAGACCACACTGAAAGAACATCTCTGAACCTACATTCACACAAAGGAGGACATAGCCAATGGGAAGCCTGGAAGAGAGAGAGAGAGGACAATAAAGAAGGAACATAGTACAGCAATCTGATTAGAAAATGATGTCTGTTAACTATAGCAGAAGGAAAGAAATACAAAAAGAAAATTAACATTTCTGCCAGAGCAACTCTAGCTCAGCAGTAGGACACTTGTATACTATCCACATGCCACTGGGTTCTATGCCCAGCACAAGAGAGAGAGAGACAGAGAGAGAGAGAGAGAGAGAGAGAGAGAGAGAGAGAGAGAAGACTGGTTAGAAAAGGAAACCAAAATCACAACTCAACCTCCAATGGACTATATATATGTGTGTGTGTGTGTGTGTGTGTGTGTGTTTGGTTTTTCGAGACAGGGTTTCTCTGTGTAGCCCTGGCTGTCCTGGAACCCACTCTGTAGACCAGGCCAGCCTCGAACTCAGAAATCTACCTGCCTCTGCCTCCCAAGTATTGGGATTAAAGGCGTGAGCCACCACTGCTCGGCCTCGGACAATCATTTATGAACTTAAGTTCTCAGAGCTCGGAGGTCACAGGTCCAGAGATAAGTTAGCTGTGTTAGTTTTATCATCACTGTGTCAAAATTCCTGTGAAAACTAACTTAAAGGAGGAAAGAATTGCTTTGCTCATGTTTACACCATTAGCAGGGCATGCTAGAGGAAAACAGGTCACATCACATGGCCAGAAAATAGAGCAAATATAAGACCAAGAACAGGGCATGAAAAAGTGAAACATAAAAAACAAAAAATTCTAGGCCTTTGGGCTCAGGCTTGAGAATGCGACCTTTGTGACTCAATGCTCCCACACATCCTAATCATAAAACAGATATCAACATTCCTCCACCCACCCGCTTCCTGGGTTCAGGGAGTGTTTGTTCAAAAAGGACCACCCTGACCATTCATGGAACCCGCTATGCAAATGTGCTATTGTTAGGGGCTCATAGAAACTGTCTTGAGAAATAACACTCACAATTACCAGTTATTCCTTGTGACTCTTGTGACTTTGCACTTCCTCGTGACTCTTAACTGGTATTTTTGTTATTTTCCAACAACGCCCTCCCCACCCCCTTGAGTTGTAGTTTCTTCCTTTAAATACCCCCTTACCCAGTTACTCGGGGCACCACGGTCCTCTACCCCTGCGTTGTGTATGACTGTGAGCCCGAGAGTGCTCTTGAAATAAAAGTCCCCTTGCAGTTTGCATCAAGACCGTTTCTCGTGAGTGATTTGGGGTGTTGCCTCTCCTGAGTCAGAATGTGAGGGAGTCCTCACGTTGTGGGTCTTTCAGACATAACTTTCAAAGATCGTCCCCCAGTGAGCTAGCTCCTCCAATAGGCCTTAGTCAGCTTCAAAAGTATCTAACAAATTCCATAATGGCAAGAACCAACAGCCAATCCTTTGAGGAGCACCTCATACTCAAACCATAGCAGGGCCACAGATGGAGCCCTGTGCCCTCCCCCAGACTTGAGTGGGATGAATCAGATCTTGTTTTTCCACAGCCAGCTAACCCACCTAGGGTGGAGTCTTCCCACCTAGGTAAAGTCTATTGTTGCCACATCTGCAGCTTCCTGCAAGAAGCCACTACCTGCTGAGCAGCCTGAGCTTGTTGTCCTGACCAGATCCTGACAGGCCATGAGATCCTAGCATAGTGGGAGATGGGTTTCCCCCATTTTAAGTTCAGACTCAAAAAGCAAACATTGGGCCTTGATCAGAAACTTGTCTTGGTCTCCTTCTCTCAGTCTGCCCCTTACAGCCCCAGTTTTCCTTTCAGGAACCCAGTTCTCCATAGCTGCTGTTGGCTACAGAGTCAGACCTGGGCTGTAAGCCATCTTCTCTCTCCTCTAGAGAGAGCAGGGCACTCACAGCCTCGTGTTGAAAGGCTCTGGCCCTACCTTCACTGTTGTCAAAGGGGCTACAGGATCCATGGGAGGAGATTAGGGGGGAAATGTCACTGATCCTTTCAAGAGAAAGTGCTAACTAGATTGGTAGTCTATCTCTGACAATGGCTTTCATGCCTAGTCACCGATTTAATTACAAAGATCATGGCATAAGACACCTGTGGCCATGCTAGCTCCAATTAATGAGGGTAAAGAAATGTAAATTGTTGGTGGCTTATTGATGTTACCGTGCAGAGAGACAATGCTTTTTATCTTCTGCCACACCTGGCTTCCCTTTGTTACCAGGGCCCACGGCTACTGTGAAAAAGTATGGAAATTTGGTGTCGAAGTGATCACAAAGAAACCCTGGCAGAGATCCTGGGCAGTCTCTTCTCAAAGATTAGAATTAAAGTAACTGGTATAACAGACATCTATTTTATCAGTGAGTCAACTCCCTTTGCCTTTGCACCCAGAAAGTCAGATATGATCTACAGATACCCACACATGTTTTCCTCCCTTGCATACACACTAATGCTCAAACACACATGTGCACACTATGCAGTCCATAAGCAGATATGCACAGAGTAACTGCTCTGTATTTGTTCTCTGACTAGCCAGGGGAGGGTTTATTTGGTTCTCTGAGCTTTTTCCATTGAATGAAGCATTCTAATTCCAAAACACAGCAGCTCTGGGGAAATAAACTTAATCTTCAGATTAGTTTTGCTGCCTATCTGGAACTCAGGACTATACATAATTTAAAAAAAAAAGAAAGAAAGAAAGACAGGAGAGGAGAGGAGAGGAGAGGAGAGGAGAGGAGAGGAGAGGAGAGGAGAGGAGAGGAGAGAAAGGAGAGGAAAAGAGAAGAGAAGAGAAGAGAAGAGAAGAGAAGAGAAGAGAAGAGAAGAGAAGAAAAAAAGAAAAGAAAAGAAGAGAAAAGAAAAGAAAAGAAAAGCCCTCAATTCAGAAAATGCCTCGTGTATTCTGAGGCTCTAAGAAAGCAGTCCACTGAAGGGGTCCTGATGGCTGGTGTCTAGGATCTCAGAGAAGGGCATATGTGTAAGTGTTCATTGTTCCCCCTTGTCTCAATGTGGGCAAATTGCTTTTAACTACTCTGTAGCTCAGTTTCTCTATTTGCAAGTTGTAGGTAGTAACAGTTTTATGTGGAGATTTTTAAGATGAATTACAAATATGTGTGTATTTGATTTAATAATGTCCTTTCTAATTTTTTTGTTGTTATTTTCTTGGGACTGGGTCTCTTTGTAGTGCAGGCTGGCCTTGAACTCACTATGTAATCAAGGAAGTCTGAATTCATCCTCCTGATTACACCACCAAAGGCTGGGATTATAAGCATGTACCACTACACTCAACTTTACAATACCATTACTCCCATTTTCACATGTATTTATCACCCACACCCACTGACACACTCGCATACTCACACACACCTATACACACTCACATACTCCATACATACTCACATACACACTCACATACTCCATACACACTCACACACTCATGTACTCACACACAAGAGAACTCTAAATGCCTAGCTTTGGAAAGTGTAAAACCAAACATGGCACTCTCTAAGTGTGGAAACGAGAAATCATCTCTACAGATCTCCATGACTAGAGGGAAGTGCCTCTGGCACAAGAGAGCAGACAATGCAAAACCTGACCACACCCAGGGCAGGAAGCAACCCAAAGCTGCCCAATCCCAGGGGCATTGCTGGGTTAGTTTCCCTTCATACGAGTGAAGGGGGTTTTCAAACTTTTTCTGATGGGACTATGTTGATTTTAAAACTAAACAAAAACAAATGCAATTTTACCCTAGAGTAGCTTCCCTGAGGCATGGATTGCTGTTGACATGGTCAATGTCCTGAGCCCTTTGGTAACACTAAAAGATGGTGACTTTTCTCACCTTCTTCTCACCACTGACAACATTTGGGCAATAAACAGACATGACAGGAAATGAGTAAACAGCAGAACACCAATTGTGACATTTTTGATACTCCCAGTTCCAAAAAACTTCCTACCCAGTCAGTCTTGACACACGCGGCCCCTGCGTGATCAGTGTTGTCCTCCTCTGAAAGGGAGGTAGGGATGAAAAGATGCAGCTTCCTCTGTCCCTGGACAAGCCAAATGCATAGATGATATTATGCCTCGATCCCAAGTGGAGCCTGACTGAGCATTTCATTCAGGTTGCAGGCTTGGCCAACCTTTTGGCATTGCAATACAACCTTGGCATCTTCAAAGTTCATGCTCAAGAACCAATCAATCAAATCATTTTTTTTAAATGTCAGAAGTATTTATGTAAACTTGGGATTTTATGCTGGGCAGTGTTCATGGCCATCTAGGGCTGCATGCAGCCTGCAGCCTGCAGTCTGCAACCTGCAACCTGGACACGCCTGGAAGGGTATAATGTGTTCTCTGACTCTATGCTCACAGCAACCTTGTAACAAAGGGATTATCCTACTCATAGAAGACAGTGTCGCTATGAAGATGCTTAGAGTAGGCCCTAAAACCATGCAACCCCACAGGGTCACAGTTGCTGACTGGACTGGTCCTTGCCAAATGCCAGCTGTGTGACCAGAACTCATGCTTCATTTGTTATTTGCTGTCTTCACCAGGCACTGTATGAGGCCCAGACAGCATGCTGGTGAACACTGTCAGTATCCCCTGACTGTGTGGACTTCACTTTCCAGTACCACAGGACAGACAAGTGAAACCAGTGCTGGTGTCAGAAAACTGTACCTCAAAATGTGGCAATCTGCCACACTGAGCTGAACAACCTTGGAAACTGGATCCCTTTGACCTTCTTGCTTCTTCCTGAAGTACAGTGTAGCACTTCACTGGTATTCCCCTTCTGAAACAGCTTCTCCTACAGGAAATATAACTACCTTAAACTCCTTGGGACTCTATCCCATAAGGGAATGATGAACCCTGGGAGAAGAGACCAAAAGTCATCACTAAACCCAGCCGGGCTTTGCCTGGACTCCTCACAGGACAGCATGCCTCGGGATATTGCCTGGCAGGCTGTCTGTGTCTGCAGGGAGGCACCTCCTCACCGGTACCACCCACCCCAACCCCATGTTCCTCTTTCCTATGAGAACATTACATTCTGACCCTGCAAATTCTCAAGTTGTGGCTAGCTCCAGTATGCACGTGCATGCTAATAAATGTTTTCTCTTGATATGATGGGTAGGGAAGAGACTGCCTCCTTTTCTGCCCATACAATAGTAATGTTTTCAGGATGTTGCAAATGCTATACACAAAATAAGTTATGACCCTGCTTGTATAGAATGACTCCATACATGGCCCATGTCTTAATTCTGCTACCTGTAAATATGTAGTGTTTCCAAAAAAATCAAAGGTTAAATTTACTTATTCATCTGCTGGTCTCAAGAAAGCCAGGATGATTCAGACTACCCATGTGGGCCCAGTGCCATCCCAGGGGTAGTCCTCAAGATGGAAGAGGGAATGGAGGGTGACTGAGGGACAGAAGGAAGAAAGAATGCTCAGCAAGTGGCAAAGGTGCTGGCTGTAGAGAAGGAAAGAAGTCCCTGGAGGCTCCTGCCTAAGCCCCTGCCTGCTGGCACCTTGATCCTAGGTGAGCACTAGACACATGTTTGAAGCCACCAAGCCTGCAAGTCACTTGTCACAGCATCCCCAAGGCTCTGTCCTTAGAGAAGCTGCCTCACATGTCACCTCTTGCTAGAAGTTTCCGGGGTCACTGAAGTCAGAGCTTCTTGCAAGCTGCACAAGTTTCTACCTTGCCACCATTTTAAATGCTTCGCTTGTTTATTTGCTTTGAGGAAGGTGCCCCCACCCCCATCCCTGAGCCCATGAGGTGTCTGAAGCAACAATATTCAGAACATAAACACATAGCTTCCCCTACTCTGCTGGCCTGAGATGCACACACACACACACACACACACACCAGGGACTGCTCCCTGCTCTTCCCTGACACTATCTCCTGGTATTTGTCTTTATATCCTGACCAGCTGCTGTACCTTACGTCCCAAGATACTCATCCCAAAGGGTCTCACATCGTTTTGGGAAGAAATTGGGGTTAACAGATGGGGAAGCCCTAGCCCCACCCTGACGCAAGTGTATAAGGACCAAAGGTCTTTCTGGACAATAATGCATCCTAAAGAGATATATAAAGAACGTAAGTCTATGTTGGTGACAGAGCCTAGGATGTTAAGTCCCTCCCAGTGAACCTGAGTGGCATATATCGCTTTCACTGTGCTTTTCCCTGCTTCCTCCATCCACCCCATTTTAATCTATAATTCACTGTGCTCCAACCCAAACCCAGACTCCTTCTCCCATGCCACCTCCTCTCCCTGTTGACCCAAGAGCCCCCGTTTCCCTCAGTGGGCTCAGAGCCCTCGAAAGCCCATTCACTGACTCACTACACCTACCTCAACCTCACTCAGGCCCTGGACGGTTTAGCACCGCTTGAGTGGTTTTGTTTTATTATTTGATTTGGGGGTGGGGGGTGGGGGTTCTGCTCCAAAGTTGTTTGTGCTAGCACCCAAGCGTCACCTGGGAAGGCTGGAGCTGCTGTATTTGGAAGAAAACAAGCACAGTCCTGCCCAAGCCCCTACCAGACTTTAGCCTCATTTCCTCTGCTGAGAGCTCTAGATTAAACTTCCTCCTTCCTGGTAAGGTGTTTAACGAGGCAGGGAGGGTTTATGGCAAATCTCTTCCAAGCAGCGCTCAGCATGGGTAGGGCTGGAAGTAGCTACCCTCCCAAGGAGCCCAAGACCTGGCTGGTCACTCCCTCTAGGCAGCTGTATCTAAGAGCAGCCGGCTAGAGAGGGCCAGCACCAGCACCAGCACCAGCACCAGCACCAGCACCACTCCCATCCTGCCAAGAACCAGAAGGCTGCTCTTCAACAGCCAGGCCAGAAAAGCAGTTGGCTGGGTTAAAGACTCAAGCTATCAACAGCTGATCCATCACCTCTTCAACGCGAAGGCAGTGAAGAGTGAGCCCTGAGCCTCAGGTATGTCTCTGCCAGACCAGAGGGGGCTTTACTTCTCGGTCCACATTTTTGAACTAATGATAGAGGCAGGGAAGATGGAAGATGAAGAAGCAGCAAGCCTGAGAAAGAAAGCAAGAGCAGAAAAGGGAAAGAACGCAACTGTAGGCTGCAGTGAGGAGACTGCCTCTGAAGGGATCAATCCCAGCTGACAGAGGGGAACGCTGGTTTATCACTCAGTGCAGGCCATGTTGATTAGTTATGTCTGCTGTGAATACAAAAATAAGATCTAGGGTTCAAAAGCCTGGGATTTGAAACCCACTGTAGCTCACTGTAGATGCTATCCCTAGACCACAGAGAATCTCCACATGTATGAATTCACCTACGTATATGGGCTTCTAAACACACACATTCTAGATGAACATCAAGTTCCACAAATATTTGAATAATGAATAAGGCCAGGATGTTCTCTGGCCACAAATGTCATTTATCTCTGAAAAGGTTGAGCTGAAAGGTTATGACAAAGGTATGTGGTCTTGTGAGATTTCCTGATAACATACTGTCCAGCTAGTTCCTCTCACTAAGATATGTTTTCCTCATCTGGGAAATGGGAATGAGGGGCTGAACATCCTGGCTCAGCGTTAGTTACCTCTTGCCTGTTAGGCATCTGTGGGAGGAATGAGTGAAACAGATAATAGCACCAGCCGCTCTTCATGGGGGGTTGGGTCTCATTATTACTCCGCTCCTGAGAAGGGGAGCCAGAGGCCAGAGAGCCTTCATTCTCCCCGGCAGAATGGCTGCAGAGGCTGTACCCAGGCACTGTGCCCCAGTGCCCTGTAATACAGCTGGTTCTGGAGTGGCCCTGCAGATGGGTCACTCACAGTGGAGCAGGTAAACACACCATTGTTTTGGCCAGAAAGCAAAAAACAACCTGTGGGGGACCATCATTATCAAATCAATTTTGTTACATGTTGGGAAGATAGCCTGAGAGTTAGGGACAACAGACTTCTCTCGGGAGGTTAATTTGGCTAAGGCAGTGTGGAATTAGGTGGGAATTAGGGGCCCTGCAGACCAGAAGTGAGATTTGAGGTGTCCCATCCAGGTTCAACACAGTTGTAGGGGAGGGTTTGACTTTGCCAGTTGATCCATCTGTGTCTGCTGAGCTACACCTAGAGCTATGCTTGGAGCCTTCTCTCGTGCGTATCATTCACATAGCCTTTTCTGAGCTTAGGCCTTGGCAGCAAGCTGTCCCAGTTGCTTGCTATATCCCAGTAGGACTTTGGGGATCTGCAGAGCTGAGTAGCCTAACCTGCTCACGGACTCTTTGGCACTTTTTCCATGGTGGAGGATATCTGAAGTCACTGCTTGGCAACACTTCCTTAGGCTGAAGCAGCCATTCCTCCTGGGGTGAAAGCTGTGTCTGATGGAGGTGTGGACAGCCAGTAAGAGGACTGACTGACTGTTGCTTGGAGAAGATGCTGAAACCTCCTATGGCTGATACCAATCCTTTGCTTTTGGAAGCTCTCAAAGGCAGGTGGGAACTCTGAATCAGTTTCCTCCCCAGAAACCAGACAAGAGACCCAAAGTCACTGAGAGAGCTCCTGTGCCCTCAGCATTTGGATCACACCTCGGCCTTTTGGTCAGCCGTGTCACCTTGGGCCAGGTACTTCATATTCTGTACTTGTCTAAACCTCTCTCTCTCCAAAGAATGAGTCATCTGTGTTATGGTAGATAAACACAATCCATTTATATGTTGGAATTAGTATTTTGGTTTATATCTTTTCAAAAATAATGGCACATTAGCAGATTCCTGGAGGCTTACATGTGTAAATTAGCCAAGTCAATAATGCCAAGCACCTGCCATGGGGCTGGCGTGGAGCAGGTGAACTCACAGGTTGGCGCTCTTATTGATGTTCAGTGCCTGTTGTACCCTAGGTACTAGGTGCGTATGGCTAAAAGCCATAAGGCATTTAGCTATCTCAGGAAGTTCACAGTCCATCTGAAGAGTCACGCAGAAGACTGGGAATAAAATAGGCCATGACCCTACAAGAGATGTATTTTATGGGTCAGTTTTCTGTCTCAACTTACCCAAGAAGAAAGGTTTATTTGGGTTCATGTTTTTATCCCATTGCTGTTAATTGGATCAGGGACCATGGTGTAGCAGGGCATCACAGTGTGGTTCATGCAATGTGGCAAAGCTGCTGGCTTCATGGGGACTAGAGCGAGAAGGGAAAGCATTACGGTAAGGGGTGGAGACATGATGAACCCCTCAAGGTTGTACCTTCATGAACTATGCCTTTCAACTAGGCTCCACCTCTTAAAGTGTCTACTACTTTCTAATAGCTCATTAAGCTATGAACTCAACAGATTAGTCTAGGCCTGAGGTTAGAACTCTCATGATCCAATCACTCCCAGAGGACCCACCACTGAGCACTGCTGCACGGGACCCAAGCATGTGAGCTTTGGGAGGACATCTCTTAGGTAAACCACAACAGAAGTCTGCCTGCCCATGGCACCATGCCAAGGACTTAGATCTCCCATAGCTATTCCCTCAGTGAAGGTAGTGGCAGCAGGGTGGCTTCAGAAGAGATGGCATCAAAAGGAAGCTGTTGATGAAGACATGAGGAGCTGGCCTGATTCTATCAGCCCTGTTGGGGATTATAGTGATCAAATTCTGGAGGGGAGGAGACAGGAGTTTAACTTGAGACTTTTGCAACTATGTAAACGGGAAAACCTTTGTGTTTTAGGTAGGACTCAGGTGCCAGTGGGGGGAAAAAAAAGACATACATTGGCATGTAGAATGGAGAAGTCTGGGGATGACTATGAGACTCCTAGGAGTCTGTCTCCAAGTTGCTATATCCTCCTGCAAGCTGTCCATATAGGATAGTTGTCCTTACAGGGTAGCAGAGATGTCCTCAAACCCTCTAGGTTCTAGGCTGGGTGTGGTGGCACGTACCTTTAATCCCTAGCACTTGGGAGACACAGGCATGTGGGTCTGTGAATTCAAGGCCAGCTGGGCTTAGAGAAACCTGTGGGGTCCAGATGTGGAACTCTGTCCCTCCGCTGGGCATGGCTGCTGGGGAGGCAAAACAATGGGAGCCTGACTGTGCTTATCCCAACACCACCTCTGGGAGGGTGCTGGGCTTCAGGGAAGCTTGGAGACACCACACCAAGGGTGAGGAAATGCAGTCTGCGATGCGGGGAAAGCCAAAGCTAATATTCCCTGATTCCTGGACATCTAGTCATTGCTAGAAAACTGCACAGAGAAGTCAGGAACAAAGTGTCAGGGGTCCACAAGCCCATGACAAGGCCGGGACTATTGGGGGCCCCCAGGGCTGGGACTGGGAGCTCCAGCTTAGCTCATTAGCAAAGGTAGTGGCAGCTGTCCAGAAGTACAGAGAGGCTTCCTATGGGAGACTTAGGCAGCATGGCTCTGCAGGAAAAGGCCTTCTCCACGCTCCCCATGGCGGTGGTGGATGAGAGAGACAGACCTTGGTTCCAAACTGTTTGTTGGTTGTTCATCATGGAAAATGGATGTGTATCAACTTCTCAGGGTGGAGCAGAGATGAAATACCTTCTGCAGGGAGGAATATCTGGGAAGGGAAGCTTATTGACTACATCCTCAGAGCCTCTAGGTACCTTATTAGCATGGAGAACTCTGTTCTGGGCCTGCGTGACATTTCCTTATGTAGGAAGTGTGGCAGGTGTTCCAGGCCAGGAATCTGGCAGGGAACAGGGAGCCACCATCTCAGGTGTGTACCTCAAATTTCTGGGGACTCAGACCCCCCTTTACCTTACCAAGTTTCCTGGCAAGGTCCATTGTCCCACAGAAACCCTGTCTTGAAAAACAAAAACAAACAAACAAACAAACAAAACCCTCTAATTCATCTGGACTTGAGACCAACAGAAAGGCAGCTTTTCTTTGCTGGAACATTCTTCAGGGAGCTCTGACCTGCCCGTGGATGATCTCATCTCTGTGATGTTACGTACTGTCTTCATCAAAGGCTGGGACATTTGGCCATAATGGTGTCATAGATTAGGGTCAACCCTATGCAAATGAGTAGAAAACACAGATCTTTCCCCCAAATGAACATCAGAATGCTCACCAGTAAAGTAGAGTAAAGTAAAGTAGAGCTGTGACTAAGGAATGAACCCTGGCAGTCCAGGAAGCCCCACTCTGGCTCAGATAGTACTCTGGTGACCCCAGCTAAACATTCAACAAAGAGAGTTCTCGTCACTCAAACTGCTTACCTGAAGATGTCCAACCCTTGAAGTTGCCCCTGCTCACTCAGCCCAGTTGAGGGAAAGGGAAGGGCTACGTCAACAGATGTCGTCCACTTTCCTCCAGCTGCTTGGTAGAGATATGGGCACTCCATTGCCCTTCATTAGAGTGTCTTGTTCTAGAATTACAGGGTCCTGAGAGAGTTGGGAGTACATGTGGCATTCCCAGAGACGACGGGGGGAAGGGGCACTTCATTACCTACACTTGTCCCTTGTGGTGCGCATTCTTTGTCCTGACTCAGATGTCTGTGCGCATCCTTATACTTAATCCCCATTAGGTTAGGCATGACAATGGCATTTACAGACAGGAAAATAGAGTTTGAGAGATAGTTATGACAGAGATATCATGGTGACACCCAAAACAGGCTCCACCATGTCCCATACACTAACCACCCTGCATTACAGACTTCCAGCTCCCAGCAGGCCACTTGAAGCTTTATTGGAGTGAGTGGGACTAAAGCAGCCATTTTACTGATGGCCTTCCCAGGCAGTAGAGGCAGGGGAGGAGATAGTGAGAAAAAAGCATCAGGCCATGATCTCAGTCGGATAGACTAAGAGGAATGGCCTCCTAAAAGCCATGTAAGGATACACAACAAGCAGCTAGCCACCAAAGTGATCAGGTTCTCACTGCTCTGCTTCCTGGGGAGGCTAGCCTGCCAGTCCGAAGGAAAGTGGAAACAGAACCTTAGAAACTTCCCTTCATCCCAAACAAATCTCCATCATCTAAGCTGAGCCAAACCTCAGCCCAGGGACCTCCCAGGCTCATGTGCACCTTTAGCTAACAGAACTGCACATAGAGAAAACTGGCTATTTAGGTCCCACGGCAGGCAGCCCAGTGCCTTAGGAAGCTTTATTGGCACACATCCACGTCCACCCACATGTTGTCTGAAGTTTCCATCCTGCGCATGTAGCAAGGCTGAACTGCCATCTCTGGGGACAAACACCCTGCCTAACTGGTCCAATCTATAAGTGCTGATTAAGCCTGGAGCTCCTGGAAGGGCATGGTGGCTCGTGCCTGGGTTCCCAGTCCTCCAGAGGTTGAGGCAGGAGGACTGTAAGACCAGCCTCGGCTGTGTATAGGGGACCCTGCCTACTTAAATTTGACAAAGAAAGAGTGGCCTCCTGAGACATACAACCTCATCTGAAATCTTTTCTTGTTCTCTTGGCTACATCACCTGTATACTCTGTGACTCGGTTTCCCCAGAATCACCAATGGTCTGCTATAGGATTAAATCTATTAAAATGATTCAATGTTGCACAATGCCTAGGACAGAGTATTTGTCGTCTTATCCTGGGAAATGCCCCAGGCACTAGGAGAGTAAAATCTCTTCGATAAGTAGGGGCTAGAGAGATGGCTCAGTATATATCAGGCAGCATCCAACCTCCTGTAACTCCTGCTCCAGGGGATCTGACACTCTCTTCTGGCTTCTCCGGGCATTCTCACACACAAGCACACACACACACACAGATATAATGCCTTAGTTGTGGATTCTATTGCTGTGATAAAGGACCACAGTCAAAAGCAACTTGGGGAGGAAAGGGTGTATTTCTTCTCATAACTCAGATCATAGCCCATCACTGAGGGAAGCCAGGGCAAGAACTTAAGCAGGGCAAGAATGTGAAGCACAGGCCATAGAGTTGTGCTGCTTGCTGCCTTGCTTTCTCATGACTGTCCCAGCCTGCTTTGTTATTTTTATAACAGGACCACCTGCCTAAGGATAGCATCACCCCCAATGGACTGGGGGCTTTTCATGGCAATCACAGTCAAGAAAAGGCCCCACAGGCTTGCCTACGGGCCAGTCTTATGGACATCATGGTTCCCTCTTCTCAGACATGTCTAGGTTTGTGTCAATTTGATAGAAACCAATCAGTACCTACACATTTTTTAAAAAATACACAATACTGAAGACAAGGTATTATGAAAATATGCTATTTCCTCCTTAAATAAATGTCACTGAAAGAAATGTTTCTCACTAGCAGCCTTACTTTTTATGGATTTATTCACTGAGTATCTCCCTCTGTATTGGTAACATCATCAGTAATGTCCTGTAGGTACCAGGACTTTAGGGGAACGGCTTATCCGGATGACTGGGAACCTTGCACAGGCCCTGGTTCCAGGCCGAGCCCTAGCAGGTGTCTGAATGTGTTCCACAGAGAGAGAGAGAGCTCTTCTAGACAGTATTCAGTGAAACAGCTCTCTTAGATGATATTCCATAAAACCTTTCTTTATTGGGGTGGTGGATAACAAGGGCTTTATAAACCTTGGGGAGTGCACAGACTTTCCAAAGACAGTCAATGGCTGGGGCTGCGGTGCTGGAAGTTCTTTGTTTGCATAAAAAGGGATTCCAGGTGCTTAAACCTATAAACTGGCCAAGAGGCTAACTGACTTCCCCAAGAAGACTACAGATGGGGGGGTGGACTACATGTAGCCCTGGGGCATGAGCTTGCGGGCTGAGAATAGGGATGGAGTGATCTTTACTCCTGATCTCAAAGAGAGACTTTGGTCTCAAGATGAGATTTTTCTGGGATTTGGGAGCTTGCTCCAGGCTTGTTCTCCCAGTTGCACCTACCCCTCCCCCCCATACAAACACCAAAGTATTCATCCTTAGCAATGAACATCCCCCCCCCCATCCCCCTCCTCCCATGTCACAGTGATGGGTGACAAATAGAAGCTCCTGGAAGGACAGACAGTGATCTGCAGCCTTTGGTGATAACACTTCTAAAGGTACTTTAAAAAAAAAATGATTTATTTTATGTATATGTGTGAGTACACTGTAGCTGTCTTCAGACACTCCAGAAGAGGGCATCAGATCTTGTTACAGATGGTTGTGAGCCACCATGTGGTTGCTGGGATTTGAACTCAGGACCTTTGGAAGAGCAGTTGGTCCTCTTAAACACTGAGCCATCTCTCCAGCCCCAGTGATAACACTTACAGTCTGTGAAATGTCCAAGAATGATGTGGAAATAAACAGGGCTTAAATTTTCAGAAGCCAGGTGGATTCTAAAGTCCAGGTGTGTCCTCTGGGAACATGATTCATAATAAAAGGGAAGGAGCTGGTTTGGTGCACGGAGAAGGCCAGTTTATAGAAAGCCCCTTTCTTCATTCTCTGTACACCAGAGGATATACACCATATACCACACGTGCCTGGTGCCTATACCCAGATACGAGCGTAACGGCCAGACAGAGAGGCTGCAGTCGCAGAGAAGGTGGCCCAAAGCTCAAGACCATCCACAAAGCAGATCAAGGGTGTTGATGGAGGGGACTTCGTGAAGACAGGGAAGGTCCAAGAGTTGGAACTTAGCCAATGAAGTTTTCACGTCACTAGAGATGCTGATGAGATGCTCTGACCCTCCCTCTTTGACAGTCTGTCCCCAGCCTAGGGAGAGTGGCTCCTTTCACTGGCTACCTTGCCTCTGGGCAGGTCATGGTTGAGCTGAAAGTCACAGAGCTCCAGGAAACAAACAGACATTCTGGATCCTGTAGGGCCTTTATGAAATGCCTCGATGAAGACTGGAGTGGTGGGAGATGGAGCTCTGTATCAAAGCATGTCCGGCATGTTCAATGTCCTACATTTAATGCCTAACACTGTGGAAGAAAGAAAAGGCAAGGAGATGTCACAGGCAGCAGGCAGAGATGCTGTGGTGATACTGTGATCCCACAGAAAGACTAAACATCCCTATGGGAATGATACCAAGAAGGAGCCCAAACTTAGAGTAGGGACACTGAGCCCTGTATGCAAGATGGCAGGGTGGTCTCAAGCCCACAGCCCTTCTATAAAGGGTGACCTGCGGCCTGACCCCTTCCACAACAGGTAGATAGTATCACCTCTTTTTCAAAAAGAGAATTAAGACCCCCTACACAACCTTACAAGCAGCAAGCCAGTCTGCCTGACCCCCAGACGTGGCATCTTTCTCAGTAGAGCGCATTCATCACTGTTTGATTCTTCCATGATCAGCCCTTCACATACTGCCCAGCCCCCTCTGGCAGGTCATGTCCCTCCCTGTTGGGAAAGGATACATGGAATTGACCCCAGACTTAACAGAAGCAGATCCAGGGAGAGATCTTAGCCAGTGTCTCTCCGTATCAGTAAAGCATCTGATTGATTGGTCTTGCCTGGGTCATATGCTAACTTCAAAAGCAACCACAAACACCAAGAAGGCTGGTTGTCAGCCCCATGTGTCAGGTTAAGGTAACATGATGAATGTGCCTCTATTCAGGACCACATGGACATGTTTAACCTTGACTTCCAGGGCCAGAGAAGTCTTCCCAGAGAAAGTGGGTTTTTTACTAGGAGTCTTACAAACTAAGATTGCTCCAGAGATAGACTCTTAGTGTGCAGACCAAGGACTTAGTTAATGCAAGTTCCAGGAGTGTTCCAAAGTGTAACTTGTCACAGTCATTCCCCTGTGCCTGGTGTGCCTGGTGCTCAGCCTGGCTTTGATGTTCAGCAAATGCTCCAGGAATAAAGTCCACAGTTTGTTGTGTGGCCTTAGAAATGACTTGGCCTCGCTGAAGTGAGACTGCGCCGGATTCAATTCATCCCATCCCTGAATATTTGTTGAGCATTCCTCAATGCTTATGTGGTCCTGGACCTACAGTCACAAAGCTAGCTGGGGAGAAGAAAATGTCAGAGCTTGTAAGCTGATCTGGAGACAGAAATCATTAGAGAGTGGGGGAGGGACAGGCCAAGGACAGGGAGGGCTTGAGTGGCTCTCTGGTCAGGGCAGGAGAGCACAGCTCACAGCAGCTGGGGGCCTCCTCACAACCCTCCCTTTATTCCCTCCCCCACACCCTCTCTACCTGTTGTGTATTGTAGAAAATGCTACAATTGGATGAGCACTGCTCTGCAGTTATATCAGTGCCCTAGGCCACTAGGCCTGGCTGCATCTAGAACGAGGAGACCTCTCCCCTGAAACTTTGCAACCCTAATGACCAGTTGTGACAAGGAAGCTTTTCTCACATATTGATGGCTGCAGAGAGAACTCTCCTTCCCCACACATGTCACCTACTCCTGGTGCTTTTTTTCCTACCCCCACCCCAGAAGCATGCCAGCCCTAAGCTCAGACCCCATAGCACCCACTTGGCCACCAAGATGAGCTCATTGGGGACTCTGGAGGTCAGGGAGCTCTTTGGGTGTCAGGTGGTAGCCAAGAACTCAAGCAGGTAGGATTTCAGGCTGGAGAACCCATGGCCAAGACAGTACTGTGTGCTGCTCTCCACCCCAACCCTGAAACCAGATCCTTCCAAGCTTGGCTACCCAGCCAGAGTCTTCTGTGTGCCCTGGCCCTCTCTCCTCCCCTAAATAATGTTGCCTGATTTTCAGGTGTCTGAGTATCCACCAAGACTCCTCACTCTTCATCTCCTCCTCCCTCAAACCCCTGCCCGTTACCCTCCACCTCTGCTTCTGTTTCATTCTTAATTTTTCCTTCCTCAGCCCTGGCTCAGGTCTGCTTTTTTTGCACACTCTGTTACTGCCCATGTCTGTCCTATCCCAGCTCTGACCGTCTACCCTGGCTGCCCCCATACTACACAGTAGTGGCGGGAGGAGGGCGGGGCCAGGATGTCCTTTAGTTCTCATCTGGGGGAGCCTCTGAGCCACAAGGCACGTTCCAAGGACCCCCATGCCATGACAATATATTTTATATCTGAAAAAAATGGCATTTGACTCTCAGGGGAGTTAAAGGGTCTGTAAAAGCTTGCTTTCTTTTCTTTTTTTTTTTTTTTCTTTTTCTTTTTTTTTTTTTTTTTTTTTTTGTAAAAGCTTTCTTGAGGGGAGTTATAGGTGGAAGGAGCAGGCACACAACAAGGTAACAGCTCAGATCCCTGACTCTGGAGCCCTGCCGGAGGTGATGACAGTAGGTCTTCCCACTGGAGGGATCAGCAATGTTACCATTGTTTAAAAGTGAGGGTAGATCCAGCCTCAGTCCTCCTGTATAGACAGACACAGAGAGAGCCGCAAGGCTTGACCTGATGCAGTCAGGCTTGTGGGTGTGTAGTTCTGTCTCCAGCCTTACCCGAGTCCTTGGCAGTTGGACACTGGAGACTGTTGAAAGGATGTCTGTTAAGATAGATTCTTGGGAGAAAAAAATTAGGGGGGAGGGGAGGAAGGGAATGAAAGGTCACTTGCCCCAGGCTCCATCCACCCAGCCCCCCCCCCCTCCTCTCCTAAGCACCAGCTGGCCTCCAGGAGACTCAAAGCTGGCACATTTCTGGCAACTGCTCAGCTCCTCAGGACAACACTGAGGGCTTAAAAGAATGACCCAGACCCTGCCTGGGACACAAGAAGGGAGAAAATCCTGGTTTCAGCTCTCCTCTGAAACAAAAAGTACAAGAAGTCAAACCCTGAGGGGACCCAGGGACCCTGTAGCAGCAGATGTGTGTCCAAATCTGTCCCCTTCCTTCTCCCTGCTGAATGGCCTTGGGCTTAACCATAGTGAGTTGTCCTTACAGATCCATGAAAAGAGATATTCATAAGGCACCTGGCAGAAGCTTGCCTGCGGAACACCTGTCCTGCCTACTACTATCTCCACACAGCAACAAAAGTCACTTCCTTTTACTGGTGCTTTGAGTGGCTGACAGCCCTGGACAGTCAGGCAGGAGTGGGGAAGAGATGGAGAAAGGGAGGGAGGCAGGAAGAGAGAGAGCGGAGAAGGGTGATAGGTTTCATAAAAACAGTATGTTTTGTAGCGCGCCCGTGCTGAGGCATCCCTCCCCTCTGAGGTACCTGCCAGGCCTGCTAGTATAGAATAGAGTTTATCTGGGGCTTGGGAAGCAAGGTTGAGAAGGGACTAGAGTCAGAGTGTAGGCAGGAAAAGAATGGGGGAGGGGGGCAGGAGGGGGAAGATGAATGCAAGGAGAGAGGGGGGAGGGAAGGAGAGAGAGTGAGAAAGGGGTCAGAGAGAGCAAAGAAAAGCAAGCAGGTCGACCTGGCTGTTGCTAGGTAACTGTTGGGTGGAGCCTAGAATGCTGCCATGATAACAAAGGGAATGAAGGTAAATCAACTATGAAAATCTACTTGCTAATCTCTGAGTCATTAGGTGAAATACAGGATCCCTGGAGATGTTGAGGTAGAAGGGACAAAAGTGGCTCCTCTGCTCACAGGGCAGGTGAAAGGAATAGTTCCAGCACCCACTCTCATCTTCAGACCCTAGAGGTCAGTTTGCAATTGTTTTGTTTTTTTGTTTTGTTTTGTTTTGTTTTTCTGCACAGGTTAACGCTGACCTGACCGCAACCCATTCTTCACTTCAACAGGATGAGAGTGGCAGGTACCAGGGATCTGCAGCTTTGGGGGGGGGGGGGGGGGTTGGGGAGTCGGCTCTAAAATTTGTTTGGGCTCACTTTGCTATCATCAGTGTCTACCTATCCCAGCCTCAGAGATGGTTCAGTATCTCTTGTCTAAGGCCCCAGCAAGAACTCCAGGAGGACATCACGCAGGGAAACCTGGGAGAACAGAGGACAAGACCTTATCCCTATTGGTGTGTCCAACCTTTGGATACTGTGACATAACTGTGTCATCTACAAAGTCCACACATTATAACCACTAATAAGTTACTATAAATAAATACATAAATAAAGCTGTGTGTGTGTGTGCGCATGTGTGGCACATGTGTGTGCACAGGTGTGCATAGATGTCAGAGGTAATGTCAGCTGTTTGCTTCTCAATCTCTGTTTTTTGAGACAGGGTGTTTTATTGAACTTGGAATTCCCCAGCTCTGAGACCCCCAGGACATGCTTGTCTCTGCTCACATACATCTTCTGGTAGTGCTGAGGTCAGAGATCCCTGGACTGACTCTGACGCGTATGCTGGGGACCTGATCTTAGGCCTTCATACCTGTGAAGCCAGTTCTTTACCCACTAAGCCACCTTTCCATTCATTTAAAAAAACCAAAAACCTTTGAATGTTTTTAAGTTTATGATTTTTGTGATTTCATGTGTTGGGTCACAGTTTTAGCTATCCTGGGCTGCCTGTGTCCCGCAGTTTGGATACATCTACCGGCTGGGCGAGCTGTACCACTGCTGTCTCCAGTGGCCCCCTCTGCCTAGAATCCCAGCTTAGAAACACCTGGCCAGAAGTCAGAGGCCGCATACCAACCTCAAGGATGGCTTTGCAGGGTCCTCAGTGGTGAGACAAAGGTCTTTAGGGCACACACTCGTCCTGGACCCCTTTGTACAGGCATTGAAATGCAGAGTGAGTGCAACACACACACACACACACACACACACACACACACCCCATTTATGTTCCCTAGCAACTCTGAGAAGGCGTGGCAGCTGATTGGGAGTCAGCTTACTTACTTTCCTGGACTCCAACCTTACTCCTTCCAAGTAATCATGGGAGTGCAGCTATCTCTTCGAGCCTCGGTTTCATCATCGGTGAAGTAATATATTACCAAGCACAAAGATTTAGTAGATGAGTTGAGATCATCTGTTTTAAAGCTGTCAGTATAGTACTTGCCACAGAATGGGTGCTGCCAAGTGTGGACTGGGGCCCGAGGGGAATTCCACTTTGCGCCAGAGGACAAGGAGTATCCCCTAAAGCAAATGAGACCATATGGTTATGCTTTCTGGTCCTTGCAAGGCAAAGCTCTTGGTATCCCTCCATGTATGGGATTGCTCCCCAGTGTAGGGGCTGGAGTCACTAATGCCTGTAAGCCAGGGGAGGCTGGAGAGCTGTATCCTGTTCTGAAAATGCTGAACCCATCCACCCACCCATCCATCCATCTACCCACCCATCCATCCATCTGCCCACTCATCCACTCTTGTACTCATTATCTATCCATCTTTACATACATACATGCATACATCTGTTTTTCTTTCATTCGTCAAATACATATTAATACATGCTCTGTATACAAAATAAAACCCTTGCCTTCAAAAACATCCTGTTCTAGGAAGTAGAGTTAGATAACATCCAAGTAGTATGATGATGATATTTAAATAAAAATAGAATGATGTGAGAGAGGCTAAATGGGGAGAGGTTGCAGCTGGAACCGTGGAGGCCAGAGGCCACAGCAATAGATGTCATCATATCTATTCTTTAGGATTGACTGACTTTAGCTGAGAGAGGGTGAATTCCTGCACACAGTACAGAGGTTATATCCCTGAGGATTCTCTCTGGGCAGCTAACTAGACCCCAAGGAGGAACACTTTCAACTCATTTACAATGGCAGTTTGGAAGGATTCACAATATCTGATCACCAATCTCACTGACTGATCCCAGCATGGACTCTTGTGTGGTCTCAGCACAGTCTCATGTCGTGGACATGATCTGTACACATGACCGAGAGTCCCCCACCCCCGCTGCCATCATGTTAGAATTTGGTAAGAACTCAAACATGAACTTTCTACATGGCCTCCTGTTGGGATATGACACATGACCTAACAGAATTTCCCTACTTGCAGGTCTGATCCGTGTTGTGGTCTTCATCTTTACCATAGTCACCATGTGGGTCTTCCTCCGCAGCTACACAAGCTTCAGCAGGAAAACAATTCGTCTGCCACGCTGGCTGGGTGAGTGGGGCTCGTGGCCATAATCCACAGAGCAGGGACTAGGGTGCTGAGGACCTCTCTCCTGAGGTGAGCCAGGAGGCAGCCAGATGTGATGAGCTGGGCACTGGCATTGTGGGATATGGATAAGATTCCTGGACTTCCAGGAAGCTATGGAGAGCAGAGAAGTATTCTAAGACCCTTACCTAAGGCAGGACAGAGGGAAGGAAAGAAGGAAGCAAAGAAGAAATAATGTTGTCTAAGTTGCGAGTGAAAAAGTAATGCTATCTGAGTTGTCAGTGGCGTCTCCTGCCTGTTGTTCCCTCTGCCTCAGGCCTTCTCGGAACAGGGCCTGCATGTCTGCTCCATTTCACCTTTAGCTCCCTACTCAAATATTACCACCTCAAAGGCCTTCCTGACCCCCACCCCCTCCCCACCCCAGCCCTGCAACCTCAGCTGCAGCCTATCCTCCTCATTTAGCCTCTTCCATGTCATCCTGTTTGTTTCCAAATCCTGGCATCATGTTATCTACTTTCCTAGTTACTGCCTGACTCCACCTCCTAGAATGTAACTTTCCTGAAGGCAAGGATTTTGTGTATGGGGTACCAAAAAGTATTGAATGGATGGATGGATGGATGGATGGATGGATGGATGGATGGATGGATAGATGGGTAGTTGTTTGGATGTATTTGAGGGTAGATAGATAAATGGAAAGATGAATGAATGAATGAATGAATGAATGAATGAATGGATAGATATATTAGAGTAGATAGAATGATGGGGTGAATGTGTGGGTAAATGGATACATAAGTAAATGAATAGATGAGTGAGTGGACAGACAGGAGGGTGGGCAGATCAATAAGTGAGTGGAATAGAATGGCAAGTGACCGGATCAGTAAGTAAATAGATAGGTGAACTGATGATGGGTAGAACAGCAAGTAGCTGGGTTGGTAGGTAGATAAGTGAATGGATGAGTGGGTGGGTAGATAAATGAATGGATAAATAGGTACTTTGCCTGTACAGTCTCACGTAAGCTGAAAACACCCTTAGGATGTGGTCCTTGATGTGGTTGTATAGTAGAATCAAGCATGATTTGTGACATGGTCTCATCATGCATGTTTTGAGGAAATAGAAAGTCAAGGCAACTTTTAAAATTAACCCAAGTTCTCCCTTAGAGATGTCAGAGCAGGGATGAGAGCCTGGGTGTGTACATTTAAATCCTCTCAAGAGAGAAGGGCAGAGGTGTCCTGAGGTCTGTCTTTCCAGGGGACTGAGAACCAACACCACTGACAGAGTTCAACCTCATCTGCAAGGACCAAGATGGCTCCCAACTTAACCATGACAGAAACCAGGAACCCAATCTTTTTTTTTTTTTTTTGGTTTTTCGAGACAGGGTTTCTCTTTATAGCTCTGGCTGTCCTGGAACTCACTTTGTAGACCAGGCTGGCCTCGAACTCAGAAATCCGCCTGCCTCTGCCTCCCAAGTGCTGGGATTAAAGGTGTGCGCCACCACACCCGGCTCGAACCCAATCTTTAACACAACTCTACAGTGGGGGTATTGATAGCTTTTGCATCATCTGCCTCATGGCAGCTCAGACGCAGAGCCCACATTGGGATTTCATTTATATATGTAGACACTTGGTGGCTGCCATGTCCCTGATCCAGAGATAGATTCCACTGCTTGCTGGCCTCAAGGAGATGGGAGCAAGAGCAGTTCAGGAGGGTCAAGGTGTCTTATACGGGACAAAGACACAGTCCAAATGCAGGGGGCAACTTCTATGTCTCAGTTACCTGGGAGCTGGCAGAGCAATGGCTCCAACCCACAAGCATCAGAGCTGGAGCTCTGTGTGAGGTCACAGAGACCCCAAAATAAGAAACAGGTGGCCCCTATTTGTGGTGGAGAGAAACAAACAGATTTAGCTACAATGTTCAAAAAGATAGCAGTGTATTCCCCAAACCCAGAGTCTCCAGAAATGCAGGTGTTTGCCCAGAGGGAAAGACAGACAGAAAAACTCTCCCACAGCCCAGACTCACCAACCAACTTGCTTTCACTTCACAGGCTTCTGCCTTAGGGGCACACACCCTATTTTATGATTTCGCTCTGCTGAAGTTAAAGCCTATATATTACCACAGCACAAATTTATGCTTATCATTATTATACAGAAAGATGATAATAATTGGCTTTCTTGGTGACTCAATGGGCTTATTTTATGCACTTAATAACTTGCAACTCTGCTCTAAGTATCCCAAGAGAGTGGGGACAAACTTACTCTGAGAGAAGCTCACCGGCTTTTCTAGGCCTCCAAGGCCCA